>NC_044202.1:15740856-16340856 GCF_900880675.1 Sparus aurata | reverse complement strand
CACGCTGCTTCTTGATGTGCATCACCTGCAGGATGGGAGCACGGGATATTATGATCAGCTTTTAAGTCAACAGGTCACCTCCATTGCATACCGAGCAGGTAAAACTGCAAGTTTGTGATCTACACAACAGAAAAAGAACTCAAAAATCAACATACAGCGGTTCCAAACTTCTCGTGAAACTCATCAATGACCACAAAGTTTATGAACTCCTCCTCTTCCTCCTGCTCCTCATCATCATCTGTGTGAAAGGAACCTCTCAATGCTCAAGAAACACATATGGAAGAAATGCATTTGAAGTATGACAAAAAGAGAAAATGTGTCCCTCTTCTTTATTACACTTACCCAAAGCGATGCTCTTCCTGTAGGGCTGGAACCTCTCCACTTTCAAGTGTTCTTCAGCTGCAGGGTCATGAATACTTCTGCAGCACATTGGATGTTACAGTTTATGGCCAGGCCAGAGATGCTAATGGTGTCATAATATGTTCCTTGGTTGGTTACCTACCTACTGTCGGCTTCATTGGTTAATTCCACTGTATTATGCACAATTAAAAAGAAAAAAAAGAAGAAAAAAAAAGTTTAACACAAAAAAGTATTCACCACATTCAACTTTGTCAGTGTCAGTCACACTCACCATTCACAATCTCTCGCCCAAAGAACAATTTGGAGCCCGGGATTTTGCAACCATTACTGCAGCTAACAACTGAAAACAACACACAAAAGTTGACCAGGGCAGTCCACAGTTCAGTTACTACACCGTCTAAAAGATTAAAAGTTTTTCTAACCGTCCACCAGAACCAAGGATTTGTTGGGGTTGATGCGCTGCACGACGCCGAGATAAGATGAAGTCTTGAGGGTCAACTTGATGCGTTTCCCCTTGAACACGTTCAACAACTGGACGTCTTCCGCCGCCATCTCGCGTTCTGTGGAAGTTGTTACAAGCTATCAAAACAAGAAAAGTGAAGCTGCTGGATTATAGGTATCAGGCTGTGACTAGCTTTAGCGGTAACCAGCTCGGCATACAGTCTGTCATTCGAGGTACTGTCAACCTACAGTAGCTAGCTGCTAGCTGCTAGCTGCGGCCGCCGTGCCATGTGGCGCAAATCAACGCTGCGTTCACAACCTCCTCGTTAATTTCGGCTTCGACGCCCTCCCTGGCGAACACTATCACAATTAGCAACAACAAAAAAAGTATGCTAACATGAATTTTGAAGACAACACGAACTATCAAAAGAGAACGTACTGCATATTATTGTAGATGTTCTGCTTCACAATCATAACATTTGCGTAATGTGATTGCATGGCAGCTACTATGTGAATATCTTGACATTGGTGCCGACCTTCAAATTGTTAGGTTAGGTAGCAAGACAAGTACAAAGTGAAGTTTAAAGTCTGCTTGTTACGTTGCTGTGTTACAGTCAGAAGTTACTGCTGAGATCTGCTCCAAGTCCTTTTTTTGTTACCTGATTAATATGGAGACTGCTGGTGAAGATCAACATGAGCAGACAGAGCTCCTGCAGTAAGTACTTTAAAGGGCCCCTGTGTAGTTTATGAGAGGAAATTAAAACTCAGAATCTTAATATTTTACCATATCCATGAGATTATAACACAAACTTGGAAATATTTATTGTATCCATAACTGAGTGAACAAGCTGTTCTCAGAGGAAAATATAGTCCCAAGAACACTGTTTTGAATCTATAATGGTGGCAGGGTACGCCACATATAAACAAAGCAAAGCAGTATGAAATTGTGTTGTCCTTTTAAAGTCACTTTTATTTCTTCACTTCTCTCAGTCATGAAAACAAAGAGTTTTTTTATTTCGTTTTTTTTGGGCATATTTCTCTTCTTATTAAAATTTCTTCCCCAAAAATAGATGCACCAGTAGTACTCAAATAATCTATTTCCTCTTGTAGGCTACTCAGCATGCTACTGAAACTAATATTTAGTAATTGCAAAATGCCAGCGCTCCCTGTTGGTTAGTAGATAACTCAGAATATCCAGCAGGGGGTGGTCACGGTCCAAGTCTTGAGCCTAATTGCTGTTAGTCTCAGGTCTCTCAGTCTTTTGGCTTCAAGTGTGTCTCTTAAAAATGTGACAATTTTGAGGTGATGTATAAAAGCTGCAATTCCTTTTTTTATCCATGTTACATCATGTGTGTACGTGACCGTTTTAAAGTTGCCTGGGAAGGGTGTGTCAGTGCGCGGCGTTGAGAGACGCACTTTGGCCGTAAAATTTGAATACACTTTAATTAGACCTTGATCATTTATCAAGAAATCCTTCACTGCCCTTTTTACTTACACCCTAAAGACATAAATCAGCATGCGACCTGGTGGCAGCAGTGACTGGCTGACTACTAATGGGCCATTCTGCATATTTTGCATCCGACCACAGCACTGAAGACTGAAATGGTACCTGATCATCTTTAAATGGTCTGAATCCAAATGGCAAACACGTCAGACATTTTTACAGTACGAAATGCAAATAAAGGTCATTGGTGATGTTTACAATGCAATCATGAAACTGTTCTCTCTTTTAAACATTTGCCCTTGTTCCCCTTTTTCTCAGAGATTTGAGGAAATTAACTTTGCACCATCTCATTCAGAGTGCATAATCATAAGCGGATGTGGAATTATGATCCTCCCAAATGTTTCATATAGCGTCCAAAACAGTGCTGCAGCGAGAAGAGTTTACCTGTAAGTTAAGTCAATTCTCTCCTTTAGTCGCAGTACATTTCTCATTTGTGAAATCTGACTTTCAAATTCTCCTTATCAGTGTGTGTTTGTTTTTGGACTGCAGTCGGGTGGAGACACCCTAAATGGCATTTTATGCTAGTTCATAAAAACCTCCTTCCTTGACATAGAAATATGTTTTTTTTGTGAATGTATTGTTATTTACGCTGTGGATTTCTTCCAGCAGTGGTGGGCTTTGTGTCATGAATGGAACCCAATCAGATCTAGATGTGCCTTCAGCCCACATGGGGGCAGGCTTAAAGGCATCGCCGACTGGACTGATTAACAGCAGCGGTACAGTCAAGCTATCTTATCAGAAGTAACCAGCTGCTAATACACAGGTTCTCATGACTTCACCCTGTCTGTGGAACACATTAACTCAAACTACTAACTCAGACTATTGTTCATCTGTGGACAGGGAGGCACCTAACCAAAGGGAGGACGCTCCGGGAGTGTCCAGGATCAGTCTCAGAAACTGTGAGCACCTTTTATCATTTGTCCTGTTGTATGAATTGCTCCTCCTGAGTTTGTACTAGGTTAAAGTTAAGTGAAAAACTACATTCCTCTTTGCTTAAATTTGATGTTTTACCATCAAAGAAAAGCTGTTATCAATTTAATTTTCAGTTCTATTACTTGAAAGACCTTTCACATTATCAGGGCATACTACATGTGAAGTAAGAAGGAGTGTTGTTGATTCTTTGAGGGAGGGTAACACACCACGTGTTAAACCATTAAATAAAAAAGAAAATATCCATCATTGCACTTTATTTTATGGCCCTTGGCTGTCACTTCTTTAGCAACCAAGTGTTAAAGGATAAGTTCACCCCAAAACGTTCAGTTATTGTGTACTCGCCTTCGTGGTGATGGCGAGTCAGGTGAAGTTGTGTAGCCTGCAAAACATTTCTAAAGCAGCGTTGCGGCACTCTCTTAAACAACTGAAGTAGATAGGGACTTGATTTAAGTCTCTGGGAGCCCCAAGATCCAATGGATGTTATTTACACCCTTTTAAAAGCTGAAATATTCACTCTAGCTGCTAAGCTAAAAGTGTACATTATTGTATTATTGCATTATTACATTTTAAAATACATTTTGGACCTCTAGGCTTCTGGTGACTTTGCTTTACGCCAGACAATATGTAGCTGTATGGAGACATTTTTCTTTTTTATCTTTTAACACAAGTCCCCGACCAGAAATGTTTGGTGGACTACGAAACTTCACCCGACTTTCCATTGGCGTGATCGTGAACAGATAACGACTGACTTTCCATTATTTTAGGTGAACTTGCCCTTTATCTAAAACTATTGTTAGCCACAGGCACAATGTCCACATGAATCCCTAATCACCCGGATGCGTGTGATAAGACTCGGTTCACTTCTCGAAGCAGTTGAAAGACTTCAGGAAACATCCTCTCTGGGACCACCTACAGCACGCTAAAATTACTTTATCCTCCATATGAGCCATAATGGAATCTGCTGCCGTTGTTATCTTCAGAGGAAGGTCCACCCTTTTCCTGTGCAGCAGACTGAACAAACAAAAAGCTTTGGTAAACTACAAAAGGGATGAACATCCAACAGTTTTCTACATGTATCCATGTCTGGGACCCACAGGAGACCTGGAGCCTGCTGGTTTTTTTTTTTAAATTTGAATACACTGATGAATATATAAATATGAGTGTGTTTGTGAAAAATTAATGCAGAAATCAACCTATAATCAGATTAGTCATCTTTAGAGCAGTTTCATATGAGTGAGATGACAGTGAGCGTGTATTAACTGCCTCTCAACGTGTTGCCTTCAGGGACCAGACTAATTATCTGATTAAAGTTGCCAAACATTGGACCTGTGGGAACTCGACTTTTTTGACGCAAGACGTGAAGGCTGCCGAAGCGAAAGCACGCACGGAGGGAGCCCACTCCGTGTGTGAGTGACAAGCCCGGCACCGCGGCCGCCCACTCGCAGACGAGCTGGGGGTGACTCTTAATTGTGTAACGTTCATTGACGAGTCAGCACAATGCTGCCGAGACCGCGGAGGCGCACTTAGCCGAGCAGAGCGATGAAATGCTCCCATCGAGGAGAACACAGATGGACAGCCTCGTTCAGCCGCTCGTCGCCCAGTACCTCGCCATGGGATGTCAATCACGAGAAAATATCCACAGCGAAAGTGTAGCGCCGGACGAAAAGGGAAAGGACGATGCGTAAGTCAGATAATCTTTTTCTTGGTTTTTATTTCAAAAAGAGGAGCGTCAGGTGCGGTTTTGGCGGAAATGTGCGCACTTATTCAACAGTTGATTATTTCAGTTATCTGGATTGCGGTGTGACTGCTGCTCAGCGGTGAATCAGATCTTAAATTGTGCCTTCAGGATGCGTAAAAGTGAATCCATGCTCCCAAACTAGTTTTTGCGCACAAACGCGCAATAGGTAAAAAAAAAAAAAAAAAAATGTTCTTTAAAATAAATTCCTTCTTGTTTACCGGTCACTCAACAGTTTTAAAAGTGGATGTCCGCAATCAACCGGTATTTCCCTTAGTCAAAGGAAGGAAATGAGAACAATGAATAGCAGAATCTCGGGGGGGTTTCTGAAGTTCAAACAATGGCTCCAGTATTTGCGGCAATAACACAGCTTGTTTCATGCGTAATAATCTGCGGCGGTGTCATAAGATTATGGTTTGTACGTCCACATACTCTACATCCCCAAATGCAAATAGAGAGAGAAAGAGAGAGAGAGAGAGAAGAAAAAAGACACATTTTCAGTCAACCGAGGCCCTCTTCCCCCTTACTCCTCAATTAATGTGTTTGGTGTTTTTTTCCTCAAGGAGGGCGACTCCAGGATGCAGCTCCAGGTCTAGAGTTTCTCCTCCGGGCCGTCCTCACAGGTTCCACAAACCCAGCCCGGCCCAGACCACCCAGGGCAAATCCACCATGCCCCTGGGACACCTCACCAAGGGGGCGAGCTGGGAGGAGCTCATCCAGGCCTGCCTGCAGTCCTTCGGTAAGTCTACGTCTGACCTGCCCCTGGCACCGGTGTTCAGTTTGACATGGTGGAACAGTAACCCTTGAAGTATGCAGCAGGTGTTTCTGGGCCGTGCTTGTGTAACACTGATCATCTTTTGTTTTGAGTTTGACTCACGCTTTTCTGCAGTGCTTGTCTCTGTTATTGAGAAAACAAAAAGATGACAAGCCCTGAAGGCAGGAAAAAAAAAATCCATCTTAGTTTATGAGATCACAGATTGTGGCTGGTTCCCAGAAGTCTCTGTTGCCCTGGCATTTTGCGCAAATCTCAAAACAAGTTTAGGCAGGCCTCTAAACAGAGGGAAAGGGATTTTCCTGACAGTGACATCTTGTTTATTTTGGGAGTTTGTTTTAAGGGAGACGTCACTCCTATCGATGCTCTCGAGTCTGCTTGTTTTTCCTTCATTTTTCTGTTTTACGGGGTGTGAAAATGTTTAAAATTGAACACGATGATTGCTTTTATCATGATTCCTTACATATCTGTACGTGTAGGCTTTGCTGTATTTTGTGGATTCGTGCATAATTATTTTACTTACTGCTGGAGGGTTTTTTTCTATATGAAAAAAGTGAACAGCAGTGATTGAGTAGGCTGCAGTTGGATCAATCAAGCAAAGATCATTGGCTTCATCAAGTTGTCTGGAGTGCTCTCAGAGTTATGGTGATTGCGTCTCTGAAGAGACGAGCTTTCAAATTGCCGTTGCCTGGTTACACAAATGGAGCAAGAGCAATGGAGAGGTGTTACAATGGGCTGCACATGAAATGACATCCCGTAACTACATTTATCTGTGGAGAGGAAGATCCGGGCAGTAATGACAGCCCGCTGCTCATTTTATATTCACGAAGGGAACAATTAATCGGGAGCAGAGTAAAGGAAGCCCGTAGCACAGTGTCAAACACAGAGCTCCGCAAACGTTTTGATTGAAAAAGTTGTTCACTGTCACTATGCAAAATGTGAGATCCATACGCTCGTGCTCAAGATGGTATCTGGCTTGGTATCTGACGGTGTGTTATGAATGGGGGTTTTCCTTCAGCAGCCTCTCCCGATAAAATGGTTGCACAGCCCTGTTCCTCCCGGCTCACATCACAGGCGAACCCCTGAGGTCGGCGAGTCCTGCCACCTTTTTCAAATGTGAGAGTGCACGTAGGAGCTATTTGAAGGATTACCTGATGGCAGCTTCAAGCCTGGCTGCGCCGAAAGGTCAGCTCCCCTAACAGTGGTCCTCAGATGCTGACCAGCCTTTGAAATGCAGAGCACTGTGAGGTGTGGATCAATAGCTGTTGACATCATCACCGTCTCTGGACCACACTGTACTGTTACTGTGCCGCACGCTCTGAACAGCGTTGGCCTAATTCATACATATTGTGTTTTTGTTGTTGTTTAAACTTGGTTGTAATTGCTATTGTGTATATGTATATATATACATGTAAATTTAAAGATATCCATTCTGAAATAAGTGTGTCATTGATCAATATTCTTACAGCGAGAACTAGTGTTATGTTGGTCTGATTGAAGGCCCTCGTGGTCTAGAGCAGTTGTTTGTTTGTTAATGATATACAAGTGGCTGTAATAGTTTATTTATCATGTTATTGAATGGTCATTGATTGTATTCATAATACTTTAATGTGCAGTGGCAGAAAAATGGACATTTCAACCATAGACCCATTTCCTTTAGCTATTTTTTTCAACCATTAATTAATCACGTGAAGCTAATTATTTAAGCTTTTCCTTTTAGCAGTTTCAACTACGTAATTCATTACTTTTAGCCAACTATGTCAACTGTACCTATAAGGTGTTCTAATCATAGTATCCATTAGTTTAAGCTAGGTATTATAGCTGTTCATTTTAGCTGTATGAAACCATATTATCCATTACTGAAGGCTAACTATTTCAAATGTCCCTTTAAGCTATTTTAACTCGTTTTACATTACTAACTATTTCAGCTGTTGTGAAGTGACTTTTACCTGAGTTATGTATCCATTACTTTTAGCCAACTGTTTAAAAAGTTGATATATATTGGCCTAACTATTTGGTTCGCTACTTTAAGCTAACTAGCTCAACTGTTTAACAAATACTTTTAGCTAATTATTTTAACAGTTTATCAGTTAAGGACACTTTTAGCACATTTCGTTTTTTTCATTATCCATTATTTTTAGCTAGGTATTTTAACTTTATTCCTTTATTCTTAAACTTTGGACAGCAATTGGTTCATTATTTTAGGCTAATTATCCATTTTTTCTGAACTTTTCCAACTGTTTACATATGTTAAATTTAGCTAACTGTCACCTTTAGTCATGCGATGTCTAAGTGTGATAGCTGATTCAATATGTGGATGTATGTTTTTCATTTAAATCCGACACAGACACCCCACAGTCTGTCCATGTACCCCCCTGGAGAGGCAGCCTACTCCCTGGGGTTCAAATACCCTTAATTGGGAATCTTTGCTCTAATGTAGCCTATAAAATTCAGACCGAGTCCATAAAGTTTATTGAGAGCACAGAGAGATAAACATCACTCTGCCGCTGACTCGCATTCCTCTGAAACACAGAGACCGTCTAATCTGATGTGCTCTGTCAAAACAAGGAAAAACGACATGCAGGTTTTGAGCCGCTGATGAGCGTCCAAGATAACCTTAAAAAGTTGGTCAGGCGCTGTGTGCGCTCGCCGGCGTTCGGCAACTGTATGGTTTGGTACGTTCCAGTGTAGCAGGCGGCAGCTTTCCTAATTTTCCAGTGAAGAACAGACGGTGTGGAGAGGATTTCCTCTTGCAATTAACCCTGCACGGGGAGGGTTAGTGGTTGGAAAGTTGTGAAAAAAAGGATGGAGCAATTGTTTACCTGACGGAGAGTCATGACTTCCTGTTGTGAATTTGTCTGACTTTGGCTGATTCACACCTGATTGTTAACAGAGCGTGAACTCAAACACAAGTGTGTATTAATATTTTCATGAAAACGGGTTCATGGCTGAGTTCCCACACTTTCCAGGTCAAGAAGGAGAAGTGGTTGTTGCTTTGTTTGAATGTGTCCTAACTGCATCAGACCGTTGCCGGTTAACCGGCCGTGTGATTTTAAAGACGAGACGTTGTTTCACTTGTCTCTTTTTACTCTCTTATTGACTTGATGAGGTCACTGACATTCGCTGGGTTTAGCTGGTGGCGGCGGCTGTGTGTTACAAACAGAAACACACCCCATGCAGGATGTGAGGGCTGGATTAGTCAGCTGCGGCTGGAGTGGTGAGTTGCTTACAGATAACAAAGATTAGAAAACATGTTGCCATGGCGGCCGAGGTATTTCCAAGGTGATTCGGTTTGAAAGCGTGTCCATAGACGCCTGATGTCCTTGATGGTGTCAAAATAGTGGTGAGGCTTAAAGGGAAACAATGCTCGGTTTGAGGATTCACAAATGTGTGTCTTCACATCTCCAGCACAGTCTGTTCCTTCTTTACAGATTGTCAGGGGGGGAATAAAATCTAAAATTGTCCTGCAGTATACATAAATAATATTTTTCAAAGATGCAATTAAAAGCCCTTTCCATCTGTATGTCAGCCACTAATTCACCGCGCGTCGCAGCGGCTTCAAGTTTCCACGGAAGATAAGTGTTGTGTTCGCTTCGCCTAAGTGGGCAGGAAAATGTGTTTTCTACAATTATAGGTCAGATCTGGCATTGTGACGTTGCGCCATCTTTTTGTACACACGAGGTCACGTTTTTTTTTTTCTTTCTAAAAAGTGGGAGAAGTTTCTCACCCCGTGGGTCTCGAGATGTTGTCAGCGGCGTAGCGTCAGACGACCAACATAAGGGAAGGTGGTCGGGGCACAAAGAGAGGAAGTGAGATATACACACAGGGAAAAAGGAAGCGAGGAGTTAGTGAGACAAACAAGCCGCAGTGGTTCTCACAATCGGCGGAAAAGGCAGATCTTCACAGCCGTGGGTCTGCGGATTGTATGATGAAATGTTACAGCGTGTGCATCGGTTGGTGTTTTACCTGGCTAACCTAACCCGCTGATGTCCTTGATGGAAATAATGTATCTGTGTTATGGTTTTTCACAGGTTACACTTGAGGGTTTTCAGCATTCTTCCTCGCATAACTGTAATATATTTCTTTACTCGTCCTCAATCCAGTGCGTAACTTCAGAAAATATAGTCCACTTTGTTATCAGGGGAATGAAATATAATAACCGAAGAGTCTGCATCATTGGAAGTTTTGTCCATCCATCATTGCAGTTAGCCCCCAACAGAGTAAAGGATAAGGCACCAAATTTCCAGAACGAATTGAATGCTGCTGCTAACAAATACCAGCCAAAGCCTGATGCAGCTTATTCCAATGAGATCGATTGTTGTCCAAAAAAACACCTCAGGGAGCCACAACACACTGGGTGACACATTTTTTCACTGTGACGACGGAACCGTAATTTCTTTTGGTAGAAGGATATTAAGCTGCTGCCGAAATGCGTCCCAAACAAGTATTCTGTTCTTACTGCTTTTGCTAAATAGTGTAGTTCTGTTTCAGGAAATGATTTACCATTTTACCGCATAAAGAACCACGGACAGCCAGGGACAGAATATGGAAGTTAGCGTTTACAGACACATTGTTGATTTGAGTTTTTTTCATATTAATTCTTGACAGTAAGAGAAAAAATAGAGATTGTCTGACGGATATATCAGTTGGCTGATTTTATCAGATAATGGCCTATCGCATATATATTGGTATGCAAAACTATAACTTTTTAGAGATTATAAAGCAAGAAAAGGTTATTGGTGATCATTAATATTTTTTACATTTCTTGTACGTTTACTGTTTTAGTGCACTAGCTTTGTTTTAGATCATAAAGTTTATTGTCATTAGTTGTGTTGTTTTTTATTCTGGGGAGTTTTCCTTACTGGAATCAAGGGTCTCAAGAGGCAATGTGACCAGGATTTTTTTGGCTTTATCAATAAGATTTAATAACAAGACCAGATCATTTGAGGCTAAAGTGTGTGCACGTTTTTTGTTTTTTTTTTGTCTTGCAGACTCGGCTGGCTGCGTATGTGGGAGCAGCCACCTGTTGAACATCAGCCTGACCATGCACCGTCTCCTCATCTCCTCCAGCGACCTGCTCGACAAACTCAGCGCTCTATATCCTTCAGCAGTGCGACGTGAAGCAATAACTGCCACCACACCACAGACAGATGATTCAAACAGCGAGCTGGTCAGTTTTGAGCACCGGCTGTGAAACAAACAAAAAAATACATATCACAGCGAGCATTTTAGGTGATTGTGTCGTATGCCCTTATCTTAAATGGAGAAGATGTTTCGACTAGGATTAAGACAAATAGACTTGGTGGGATGGATTTTCGTGCAGTGATCGGCTCAGATCGCTGTGAGCTGTGTGCTGCTTTCCTGTGGTTGTCAACAGCAACAGGCAATCAAGCTTGCACTTGGCTTACAATGCAGCCTGTAGCTGTCAGTGCAAAATGTGATAGGCAAGTGGCACTTCGTGTTTACTCCTGCTGTCAGTCGCTTCAGACCTTTTACATCTCTGTCTGCGTGTAAATGTCCTTCACTGTGGGGCCCTGTATCCCTCCATAACAGGGAGTCTATTACCAGTGCATTTTCGTTCCCATTCAAACACGTTTGATTCCATCTCTTCCATGTTTTCGCCACTTCGCACCTAGAAAAAAGCGTTTGTTGTGTCGTTGACGTCGTTGCGGTGTCTTGTGACCTGAGTGGGGGGGGGCCTTTAATCTAGGCCTCCATTCAGGAAGCTGCGGTGGCGTCACACTGCCTCTCAGAGGAGCCCACTGGCCCAGGCGAGCAGCCTTGGGGGGGTTTCAGGTGTTAATTACCTTTGCCTCTTTCAGACACAAGTCCCCTTCAACTATATATAAACGCAGACCCTCTCTCTGCTTAAAGAGGCCCCCGAATCACGCGAACCCACGTCAGAGCGCTCGACGCCGAATGCGCCTCCCCCCCCCCTGCTATTTTTAACCCTCTCGTTCTGAGCCGAAGACCCAAAAGGATACATCAAATGAATTCACTGTGTGGGTTAGGATCAGGGAAGAGACACAGGGGCCATTAACAGCCTTCATCACAGCCTGGCCTTGGGATTGCGTGGGCAGTGCGTCTGCTCCCGTGACGCAATTAGCCTTTTTATGTGCATCACTTCACGCTGATTTCTGCCAGTCGAGAGCTATAGTGTCAGTCTGTTTACAGGAGCTACTTTGTATGATAACGGGACACTTTTGTGTGTGCCGTATATGAATCGATGGGGGGCCACGCTTTTGTGGTCAGCGCGTGCAAGACGGAGGACAGAGACAGCGAGACATCGATTGCAACATCCTACCAGTAAACAATGCACATGAAACAGCAGTCACGCCATGGTATATGAGGCACCGATCGTGTGTTGTTTCTTTGTCCATTCTGTTATTCACCTACTTCTGTATGCCAGAATGATTCAGCGGTGCTCATCAGAGTTTCGCTTCGTGCAGTCGCCTCCTCCCACATCGCCAAATGCCACTTCTGTTCGCCTTTTTTGTTTAGTTGTTGTAGTTTTTTTTTCTTTCTTTTTTATGAAAGACTTTCGCTTGTGCAAAAGTAACAGCGCAGGAAATTCGACCATATGTTCCTTATTTACTCAAAACACTCCTCTGTCCCGAGGAATAATCGAGGACCAGCAGATTTACTGACAAGCTGTTTTCACCTACACAAAGTTGTGAGTAGGCCTGAAACGCTGCTGATTCCCGAAATGAATCCCAAGAATTAACTTTCAGATAGAACTACACATTACTCAGGTTGATAACCACAGTCAGTCTTGCTCCTTAACCCAAGCCCTTACATTTAAAGTAGCTCTGGACAACGAGCAGCCGGCAGAGTGCCAGAGGATATGCTTCTTCATCAGGTCAGTTTAACCTCCTGACACATTTTAAGAGCCTCACTTTAATCGTATCCTCTGTGTCAGTCACGTGGTGTCTTCCTGACCCCCCCCCCCCAGGCACTGGATCCAGGAATTCTGGGTGATGTTCCGGTTGAACCACAGCTTGTCAGACAGCCTGGAAGAGTTTCGCGAGCTGATCAGAGAGCAGGGACAGGAGCATCTTTGCTCGCTCCTAGAGACCAAGTGGATGTAAGTGTTAATCTCTGACCAGCTGGCAACTGACATTAGGCCCACACGACTCTCGGTTGTTTGTTCAGTCATGGAAAATACTGAAATCAGTCACGAGCGAGAATACAGACTTTGAACTGCGTCTTCGAAGTTAGATGAAAGATTGCACACAGTTCGACATCGAGTGTCTTCTTGTCCCAGCGTGTCATTTAACCTACGTAGGGTTGCAACTGAAGATGACTTTCAGTAGAATTCAGCAAATTAATATGCTTTCAAATTCATCTTTGCGGCTCTACCCTTGACTACTTGGTATTAAAAAGATCTGTCGGTCTATAAATCTTCCCGTTGTTTTTTTTTTTTACTGAAATAATTGATCGATCGGTTTGTAAAATGGCAGGAAATGGCGATCACAGTTTCTCAGAGCCCAAGCCGCCATCTTTGGATTTCATGTTGTACCTGAACAACAGCCCTAACCCAAAAGATATGCAATTTTGCTACCATTGAGAACTATTTTAAAACAGAAAATATTGTCATTTCAGAAGCTGGTACCACTGAATCGTTTTAAATTTTGGTCAAAAATTAGTTTTAGGGGTGCTCCCCAGTAGCTCAGCTGGTAGAGAGTGTAGCACATGTACAGAGGCTGGGTCCTCACAGCAGCACGTTCGAGACTGACCTGAGACCCTTTGCTGCATATCATCCCCTCGGTTTCATCCCATTTCCCGTCACCCAAAAAGTCCCAAAAAACCCATTACGGACCTTGTTATATAATTGCAAAATTGATATGTCATTGACCATACTGGTGCCTTTTGAAAGTTTCTGCATCTCAACTAAAATTTGAGTTGATAAGCAATGCCTAACCACATCAACACGTGTCTGCTCATGCCGTCATTTAACCATTGCTGATTGTAGATGTGGTTTTTGTGCTGTGTTCCGTGATGTGTTGTAGAAATGAGCGGGACTGGTCGTGGAAGGCCAGCCAGAAAATCAAAGCTAACAGCAGCAAAAAGAGGAAGGTCTCTCTCCTTTTTGATCATCTGGAGCCCATCGAGCTGGCTGACCATCTCACGTACCTGGAATTCAAGTCCTTCTGCAGAATATCAGTGAGTAAACATGCTTAAAGACTGCATGGCTAATAGATAATAAGACACTTCTTCACTGAAGGCGTGTTTATTCGACGTGCATCTCTGTGAACTAAAAGAAACCATCAGGCTGTTTCCTCCCCACGGGAAATGCCTCGCAGTTTCCGTGCAGCACTTCATGCTCGTCTCTCTCTGCCCTTTGTGCCAGTTTGTAGACTACCAGAATTACATTCGCAAGTGCTGCATGAAGGACATCCCTGTGATGGAGCGTTCCATCGCCCTGTGCAATGGTATCTCCCAGTGGGTTCAGCTGATGGTGCTGAGCCGGCCGACCGCACAGCTGAGAGCGGAGGTTTTCACCAAGTTTATCCACGTGGCACAGGTAGTACTTCAGTCAGCCCCTCGCTGTTACACTTTCTGTTCCTGGTTTAGCAACAAAGAAAAAAAATTGAGCTATCTTTGACACATTTCCTCTCTGCTCGCATCTCTGTGCTGCTGTTCACACACCTTATCTAACTAATGACAGTCTTTTGTCCACACTGTAGATGCCACATAATTAGCAGTTGCGTAACGCATATTCACAGAGAGCAGGTAATGATTCTTGAGAGTTCTGCTTTAGGCTTTTAGCACATCCAAAGATTTCACCAATAGAAAAATATTAACTGAATGCACACTAATGGAGCCATCAAGTGGAACACACTTAAACACTGAGGGGATTAGGGAAGTGGAAAAGAGAGAAACGACTCGTGAGCGTAGTTACAGATCGGAACTAGCTTGTTCAAACCACTCCAATGTCAAGCTGCATGCAGCCTGCTGAGAAGTGACACGCTGGCTTCGGGGAGCCGTTAGTCAGACTTGTACTCTGGAGGACCTCTTGCACTGCAACACTAATGCACCAGTCTGCTGCTGCTCACTGCTGTCAACCTTAAAACCCACGGGTGTGGAAACGAATTTCACACCATAATGCTCCAGTGACAGCACGAATTAGAGAGCTCAAAAGAGAGGGAAAAGCACTTCCAAAAAAGAGTGAGATATCAGAGCGCAGTAAGAAAAAGCCAACAATATAAGTGGCTTATGTAACGGCAGTGTTGCGGATTATATAACCAGGGCTACCTGGAACAAGTTTAATTGTGCGTGTTTATACGTGTGTGCGCAGATGTACTGATACGTGTACATTTCTTTTCGTGTGTGTGTCCCCCAACAGTGTCTACACCTTATGCACAATTACAACACACTAATGGCGGTGGTCGGAGGGCTGTGTCACAGCTCGATCTCCAGACTGAAGGACACCACCTCGCATGTACCCAGTGAGGTCACCAAGGTGAACGACTCCTACCGCAGTGAGATCCGGCCGATAACAGAGCCGAAACATCCTCACGTTAATCATTACAAACAAATTCCATTTCCTCCTCAGGTACTGAACGAGATGACAGACCTGCTGTCCTCCTGCAGAAACTATGACAACTACAGACAAGCGTACAACAGGTGTACAGGTTTTAAAATCCCTATCCTGGGCGTCCACCTCAAAGACCTGATTTCGGTCAATGAAGCCATGTCGGACTATGTGGAGGACAACAAGGTGAACGTCCAGAAGCTCCAAGCCCTCTACAACCACATTAATGAGCTGATCCAGCTCCAGCAGATCCCCCCCAAGCTGGACGCCAACAAGGACCTGGTCCACCTGCTGACGGTAGCGCACCCCTCTGTGCAGCTTTGCATTTCTCGTTAAATCGCCATGTATCTTCGCGTGATTCACTAGATTGTATTGAACGCCGGCACAGATGCAAATGAGCGCGTTACAGCATGTGGATTGTCCGCACTCCTGTGTGGGCGCGATGAGAGTCTATGATCTATGAGTGTGTGGGTGACGAACCGAGTGTGAATGAGAGTGAGTTCAGATAGCTGTATTGTTGTGTTATCTGTGTAATCGTACTTGAACGGCAAAATGCCCATGAAGAGAAAAACGAGTTACCCTGTGATCTAATTTTGCCCCTCGTCAAAACATGTTTCAAGGAGAAAACATCTAGATATTCGGAGAGCTCTTCTCGCTTTCTGTTTTACCCCCCCTGTATGCTAACATGTGTTCTCTCCTGCCCCGCAGCTGTCCTTGGACCTTTACTACACCGAGGATGAGATCTATGAACTGTCTTACACCAGGGAACCCAAGAACTGTAAAGCACCTGTGAGTCATAGAAGCAGAGATTCTTTAAGTTCTCACTTTGAGGGAATACTTTGACATTTATTTGGAAATATGCTCATTCACTTTCTTGCCAAATTAGTGGAAAAGATTGATAGCGCTCTCACGTTTTTATACCAAATTTGAAGCTACAGCCAGTGGCCAGGTAGCTTAGTTTAAAGACCGGCGACACGCTGAAACAACTAGCCTGTTGACTTGCAATGGGTAAAAGTATAGAAGATTCAGACGGCTCTCATGAAGCTACATCTGCAGCCATTTAGCTTAGCATAAAGGCTAGAAACAGGGGGAAAGCAGCTCGCTTAATAGAAAGCTACAGCCAGTTGTCGGTTAGCCTTGCCTAGGGAAACGACTGGGAACAAGGGGGCAACGCTGTCAAAATCACACCCTAGCTACAACTACAGACATGAGCGTTTCTAGTTGCATCAACCCTCTTGTTTAACTCTCTGCAAGAAAGAGAATAAGTCTACTTCCCAAAATGTGTTTCAGGTCCTAAGTGTTCCTCAGCTCTGAGTTTATGTGATGCCTGGCAATTTTACAGTGTTGCTTCTGCTTCTGTAGAGCAGGTTATGAATAAATGTAGTTGTTAGCACTGCTCAGATAATATCTTACATGTGTCTCTGCCTGCACAGGCTTGTTTTTTTTAATGACTAATTAATTTTCTATCAGCCAGCCACCCCCTCTAGACCTCCAGTGGTTGTGGACTGGGCATCAGGAGTGGCTCCTAAACCGGACCCCCGAACCATCAGCAAACATGTGCAGAGAATGGTGGATGTGAGTGCTTCCTTTTTTTTCCAAGTGTAGCCTCTGCATGTCTATGCAGCGCTGCTGTTATATAAGCACAGTCATTTATTTGAACTGTTCTTCTGGATGCTGCCATTTTGACAGGCTGCTCTCGCAGCTATTGTTCACTAATATCCGAGCAACAATGGTGTTTGCCTCTTGTCTCTCTCACAGTCCGTGTTTAAGAACTACGATCACGACGAGAACGGCTTCATTTCTCAAGGGGAATTTGAGAAAATTGCTGCTAGCTTTCCATTCTCCTTCTGTGTCATGGACAAAGAGAAGTGAGTGTTTCATGGGTCACGCACTCAGCTCATTCGCGACTACAGGGGAGAGAAAAGAAAGGGTGGTATTTGTAGTGACGAGTGTAGCAACAGGAAGCATAAAATAGCTGCAGACCTAACACTAACCCCCACCACAACATTATCACTCCTTTATTTCTCATGCATGCAGAGTGGTACATGATGCTCACAAACCAAAGACAGCCTTGTCACTTCTCATTCATAGACCTGTATGAAAACCACCATCACTGATGTCACAGTTTCTGCATGAGAGAATGGCGTTTAACCCATGGGGCGGATGGGTTGTTTGATGTCAGACATTAGCCAACATTATAATACCAAGCTAAGATCTGAAAATGTGATCTGTCAAAGTGTTAACTTCCTGTATATCCTGTGTGATATAAGCTCCTCTGTTAAATGACACTGTATATGTGTTATGGTTGTGCAGAGAGGGCCTCGTCAGCCGAGAGGAGATCACAGCCTATTTCATGAGGGCAAGTGTCATCTGCTCCAAACTGGGTCTTGGCTTTGTCCACAACTTCCAGGAGACCACTTACATGAAACCCACCTTCTGTGACAACTGCTCAGGATTTGTAAGTCGCTGCGCAAGTTGAGCGGGCGTTAATGTTATTTTTGAGTTTTTTTGCCTTTGACATTCGGTGATGTTTTTTTTCCCCTCATTTTCTATATCACAGCTGTGGGGTGTCATCAAGCAAGGCTACAGATGCAAAGGTAATTATGGCACTTCATCATGTGCGTGTCTATCGTTGGCCAAATGTCAGCCAGTAAGTAACGTGTTAAAATGAAGAGATACACGCAGCCTCTTGTGGGGAGCAGGTGAAGCGGAGCTATGTTGAGAAGGTGTACTGTGGTTTTTCTGTGTTGCACACTGCTAGCTGAAACCTTGCAGCACATGAAAAAAAAAAAAAATAACAAAAAAAAAAAAACAGTCTGCAGCCAGAACCACAGTTTTTCCCCCTCCCCCGTCCCTCAAAAGGCCTGAGAGCTGTTTGTTTCCTTGACAGTAAGCATGCAAAGCTCAGAGAACCGCGTTTGCAGAACAGATAGCGTTCAAAGAGAAGTCGGTAGAAAGTCAGCTTGCCGATGTGAGACTGGAGTTCCTGTTCCTGACATGTTGTGCATATCTTCTGGCTCACGCAGACTGCGGTATGAACTGCCACAAGCTGTGCAGGGACCAGGTGGCGTTCGAGTGCAAGAAGAACACCAGGCTGACCAGTGCCATCGACAGTCCGACGCCGAGCTTCACGTCTGTCACCACGGGCACTTCAGAGGGTGGGCTTGATCACGAGCGATGAACACACACACAGTTTTATTCCTCACACAGTCACAACAAATAGAACCCTCTTACACAAGTTCCCACAAACCCACACTCTCACCTAAGTTATGCAGACAACAACACTAATGTGACATCAGTTAACAGTAAGTCTCTGTGTTACGTGCCATCTGGTGGCAGAGACTCTCTCAGACGCGAGTTCATCAGGCAAGCCGTGAGGTTTCCTGTAATCACTGCAGCCTGCCACACTGCACAGAAAACAAGAAAAGACAGAATGTACATGATTTTCACTGCAGTTTGCTGCAGCTTAAAAAAAAACAGCGCACAGGGTCTACAGTCAAGGTTATTTCCCTGTTTCACTTACAGTAATACTGAAGCTGCCCTCCTACTACGAGAAAGAAACTATATTCAGAACAGAAGAACTTTCGATTTTACTTAATATGGACTGACTCAGTGAGACACATCTTAAAACCACAGCGGCTATATTAACACAGCCCCTCTGCGGATGACTCTCTGTGACGTACTATGTGTTATCTGAATCTGTTTCATTGCATACTGAATTGAGTCATTTTGTTTTGTGGTTGTCGATTACTTAGATGAAGCGATCAAAGTCCAACGTGAAAGGTCAAGTTCATGAACACTTGCAGTCCGTTTCCCATTTGTCTCTTTTGAAATAAATCCTAATGATGCTGCACTCTCCAGGTTCAGAGGAATTCCCTTTTCCCTACCAGTCGGATGACAGCAAAGACTGGAGCCCAGACTCTCCGGTCACCTCCCACTCGAGGCCTCAGAGGGTCCACAGCGGCACCCAGACGGAGGGACCCCAGCTTTGCTCTGCATCGCCTGAGCCCAGCCGCGCTCAGCCGTCTCTGCTGATCCCAGTTACGCCCACCCTCACCTCGTGCCCCAGCCCCGTACCCCAGAGAAAACAGCGACACTGTGCCAAGTGGGAAAACAGAGCGTCCATTGCCCTTAAAGAACCAGAAGAGGACAGCAAACCCCCTTATGAATCTCTGGAATCAGTGAGTATCAGGCTTTCACTCCTAACAGACCCACAGCACTTTAATGTGCCGCAGTTAGTTTACATCACACATATCTTCTGTATCTTTCCCAGGACAACCAGAAGCTGCAGAAAGCCAATGAGACACTACGTAGGAAGCTGAAGGAGGCGGAGCGGGAGGTGGAAATACTAAAGACACTGCTGAAGAGGCACGCTCTCCACCCTGTGGAGGAGGACTCCTCCTCCTAGACACACACGCACACACCGGATCTCATCCAGGGAGACTTGTGCTGCCCCCCTATGGCAGCGTGAGTAAACCTGGATCAAAAGTGCAAGTGTTACCAGGCAAATTGGCATCACGTAGTATAAGTACAGTGCGCATAGCTGTTTTACTGCTGTTGGTGCATGGTCAATTAAAAAAAAAAAAAAAGCTGATCAGTATACCATCACTAAAGAAGTAAAAGACATTTTTGAGATTTGCTTTCAAAAGAAGCTCCAGTAGATTTTCATAGAAAATACAGTACAAAAGGCTGTGGTGTTATATTTAAAGACGTGTTGAGTGAGCAGACGGTGCCTTTTTTTACTGTGTTGTACTGCTGAAAGAAGAATGAAAGTCATCACAATGAGCATTACTCACTTTATTTAGTGAATAGCTGAAGCTGGAGTGGAGAACCCTGTGTGAAAGGTATGTAAGCACGGGAAAATACTGACCGACGGATTGAGGAAAACATTGCGGGATGTGTTTGATCAGTTCTTGATCAATAACGAGACTAGATAATTTATGTTAAACATAAGAACCTAAATCAGAGGCTGCAGTCAAAAAAAAGAGTATATATGATAGGTGAATATGACAGGTGCATTATTATTATTATTATTACTATTATTATGATTCTCAATGACGAGGGCGCACAGGTCACAGCAGCGCAAGGAGAACTGGAGGCCTCAAATGTACAGAACTGTTGTTGCTCCACATCATCGTCCCTGTTAATATCACCGCACAAGATGTTTTCAGTGCTCCTGTTTCTATTTATTGTCTCAAACACTACACACTTCATAAAGAGTGATTTCACATATTTTTTGTACAGTATGCTGGTACTTTCAGTGGATTATTTATGCTCGTGAGCGTTTGGCATCATATCGTTAACTTTTCTTAATTCATATTGTGCGGCCGCATCGCTTTATTACCGTGTGGTCAACTTGTAGCCATATTGTACTGTGAACGGGGGGGGGGGAGTCGAGACACATGTGTTTGTAATGTGTGTGATGTAAATACAGAGGTATACACAGTGCCATCGTAATTAAGTCGAGGTGTGTCCTTTTTTCCCTCTCAGTATTGTTCTCTTATTGTTATAATAAATACTGTAAACTCCATATGAAATCACTGCCTGTGTTACTCAGTTTGACCACTGGGGGTCGCTGAAGCCTCATAATATTCCTCAAGCCTCCTTGGTAACGATTATTGACGTCCAGTTCTCTGGGACTCGTGCTATAAATGCTGCACCCTAATTAGCTATCTGTGCGTTTGAGTCAGACTTTCTCTGTCAAGTTATTAAAAGAGCAAACAAGACATCAAAACCTGATAATTATCTCCGGTTGGTTGTGGTTAATTTGATTAATGAACAAGACAAATGCGTGAAAGTTAAAAGATGAGACAAAAAAAAAAACTACAGACTTTTATAAGAAAAAGCGAAGATAGAGCTGCAGTTGAGAGATCAATCTAAGCAGCTTGCCGTCATCTGTATCCATAAAATGTTGGAGTGATGGATTTGTGTCACACAAACCTTTAAAGACGGTCGGTGTCACCCCGTTGTCAGGAGACTGTGCCAATCTAGTCTGTCCCTTGGGCTTAGCCGCCGGTAATGAGCCCAGCTCCACAGTAAATGTTGGCCTGTAGATAATGAGAGGGCGACTGTCTGCCGTTGGAGAGGCAGAAATTCAAACCAAGTGCCTCATCCCCGAGCTTTTCTTTAGACAACTCTGCCAACAGCAGGTGATTTTACGCCGCTACATCCTCACTGCTGTGATGCTGTATGTACAGTCCTATAGCGGGGAGTCCATCGTCAGATAAAGGAAGCCGTTTGACCCCTAATCATATTGTGCTTCTTTGTCTCTCTCAGGTATAATGACTTGTTGCCTTGCATTGACTTGCCGGTGAGCACAAGACCCTGTTACAAAGGACGGTCTCTGAGGCATAGCAGCAGCTCCCAAGCCCAGCCTCGGTGACAGCTAATTTACTTCTATTTGAATGTGACACCCAGCTGCAAGGGAGTAACACCCCACGTCTACCAGGCTCCATTCACACTAACGCTGAATAATTTCCAATATCATGGCTGGCTGAGAGAAAGTGACAGAGAGAACATGTGTTAAACTCGGGGGGGTTGGTACGCTGCCCTGGCGAAGGCTGCTGTTTTCCATCAAGGCCGTAATGCGAACTTGAGAGGAGAGATGTGTGCACCCTGACATGCAAAAGTGGTCATCATAAAGATAAATACATCAGTCTAACATCCATTTACAAGCCCAACAGAGAATGTAAACATAGTTAATTGTGGTGCATTTGAGCCTGAAGGAGACTGCGAGACATGCGTAGGCTACCTATAACTCAGCACTCCATACATTCAGAACAAAATATGACACTTCACCAGTCTGCGTAATTACAGCGGGCAGACAGATGATTTATTACCCAGACATCAGTGTACTCGGGGGAATTGGGCCATTGTGAGATACCCATAAGTTAACTAAATCTGCTAAGTCTAATGAACACACTCTGAAAACTAATTAGGGGAAAGATATGGAACATCCCATTACGTCCCCCTGATAGCAAAGTGTGGGGACACGGAAAAACACAATGTGAACACAACACATTTTGCACGCGGGCGACGCTCATTTCAAAAGCGGAGGGAGAGCCTGTAGGATACAGCACACGCCACTGCCGAACTCAACTCCACTAATTCCCCTGATTATTAAACTGAGTTCATTAAGTTCTAATGATGGCCAAAGGACCCTTGCGGAGCAGCAGTGGAGAGAAAACTGTAGTGGAGGAGGAGGTGGAGAAAAGAGAGACAGGCACACACACAATGTGGAAATTATTTTTTTTCTGGAGGTGGTTATGAAAATTGTGTGAAGCCATGGTGAAATTTTTAATTAACCTTGATGATAGCGGAGGAGTGCAACAAGAGAGGGGCTGCACGGGAGTTTGCCAAGAGAAACATCACCGCTTGGCTGTGTCCCTCCCTGGCCTTTCACAGTCACGTAGCCGGAGCTTCATAACGCAGACCAAATCCACTTATCAGTTCCCCGATAAATGCAGAGTAGAGACAGAAGAGGCAAAAAAAACCTGAGGCTTATACGAGGGGTAATGAATTTGTGGGCGAAACTGTTGACTGTGAAAGTACCAACAGCGAAGCGTGAGTTTACATTTCTGGCTCTGAATGAGACTGTACACACATAAAGCAATCTATGGGTCCCAGAGTTTTATATCCATTGAACTGGCTTCACAGTGTTTCCCTTGCCGGCACACACCAGACAATGCAACTCTTCTCTTCCTGGAGTAATGGCTCCCCACTGGCTTTGGCACAGGCCTGTATTTTTGGCTGAATACAGAGAGACATACTTTACCACCCTTGCAGGATGATGCATTCAAAAAGCCCAAAACACATCTCCTTATTTAGGCTGCCATGACTTATACTGTGACTTGTTTAGTCACAGTATAAATAATGCACATGATGAGAGAGGAAACAGGATGCAGCTTGGAGTAACATGTTGTTTAGCTAATGCGAGATTTATGTTAACACACAATTCACCAGTGCGGCTGTCAGAATGATTTATAATTGATTTTCATTTCCTTTTTTTTCGCCGTCCTCAAGGTGCACTTTGATGGAAACTGTTGGCGGGGGAAAAAAAAAGAAAGACAGAAATGTAAACGTTGCAATTGTGCTGACATAAATGCACCGTGTGGGATCGCGTTTGAGTTGAATCGAAGAGCAGATTGTTGGAATACCCAAGTCTTTTTTGTGTGTGTGTGTGTGTGTATTATGCTGTGTTAAGCCGCGGAGACTCACATGGCGAGGCCGCCAAATTGCATCATGGCCCTTTGATGCAAAGTTCTCACTCATGCCTAGAACTGAAAGGTGCAGTATGTGGTGTGTAACAGAACAAATACTGCAGAAGAGGTAGATGTATTGAGGAAAAAAAAGGAAGCAGGTGGGTGAGGAGAAAAAGGAAGTAAAGGAATCGAGAGACAAGAGATGGTAGGGGAGCAGATGCTGCGGTGCTGAGGCAACCAGAGCGCCTTTCGACAATCAGCGGAACCTTCTGAAGCAACACATTGCCGGGATCAAGGAAAAAGTGAAGCAAAGCATTGCGGCAAAGGAACAGATAAAGAACGAGGAGGGGAGGAAGTAGCAGCAGGAGAGATGAATTTCCCCCCAGTGAGAATCCCTTGTGAAGGTGAGTAACGCGGAGCAAATCAAGCGCTCGTCTGAGCCGCTCTGTATCTGAACCCTGTACACTCCACATCTTCTTCTGTTTCCATCGCGCAGTGGGACACAGTTGGACTCCCCCACTCGCCTCATAGAAACCACAGTTTGCAGCTTTCAGCAACAGAAATAGAAGGTGCTGTACAGAGAGCTGAAATGAGAAATTGCACTGGTGTTACAGTGTGTGATTGTGTGTGATTGTATTGCAGGATCCTTAATAAAGATATAGTGTGGCCCTCAAGCTGGAGCTCATTTGGTTTGTAAAACATGTTAGGTGCCATGACTTGAAAATATTATATAGACCGTCAAAGAAAGACATAGGGTTGAATCTAAACCTCTCTGGTCTTTTTGGCCATTTGTTGCAGCTCAAACAAGCTGTAAACACCTTTTAAGTTAATGTGACATAAAACAGTTAAGGAGAAAACTGATGCGCCAGATGGTTTGTTATAAAATAACATCTGGACAGAAGCCACTAATAACTGTCTGGAAATCACCAGGACCATTCAAAAGATAACCCTATCTATGATTGTCAAACACAGACCAACTCAACCAACCGGATCAACAGTAGGAGATCGCTGCCACCTGCAGAGCTACAAGGTAAATCAGACTGAAGCCGCTCAAGAGGAAGAAAGAAACATATTTTCCACCAAGAAAAAGAAGAAATCCTCATAGAACTGTTGCTATAGCAGCTGCGATAACCTTCTGAGGAGCCACCATTTTTTTTTTCCTTTCATATCACAACTTAACCAAACCCATCAGACACTGAGTCGTTTAATCACATTGTTCTCGGCCAGGAGCACATAAATTGGAGCCTGGCAAGATGGATTTATAAGATCACATGATTTGGCAAGATAAGTTATGGAGCAACGTAGCATATATTTGGAGTCGTGTTTCTGGTAACCTGTATGTCAAATGTTTACGCTCTTTTAGTTTTGTTTTTGGTCTCCACCAACTCTTGAGGACAAAATGTGTTTCTTTGGCCATCAGAATGGATGAATGGATTAAACACAGGACCTAAATTTCAGGAGGCTGCCGTTTGTGTCCCATGTGAAACCGAAAGTCAATATTAACTTAGGCTACATAATGTACTTAAATTGTGTACCTAGCACACTTTTTTTAATCGAAACTATGACCTTTTTCTGAACCCAAGCGGTTTTGTTGTCTGAACCTAACCAAATTGTGATTGTTTCATGAGAAGTATGTACTACGTGTAGTGTTTATGGGTACAGTCAAGTAGGTCTTTTTGGGAGTCAGCTGACCTATTCTATCATTTTCTGTGAGGTTGTACAGTCATGCATGTGATGTTAGCATGCTATCATTTGCAAATAATCACTAAACAGCTGGAAATGTCACCCGTTCTGCAGATTGTTCGTCATGAACATACATATTGGACAGATTTTCCATGCAATCCTTTCCAATAGTTGTAGAGATGTTAATATCAGGACTGATTGACATCTCCATCCCCATAGAGCCTTTATTCGTGACACGATGTGTCTTTGGTGACATTGCATTACAATAAAATTATGAACAAGCCTGTAGATTTTCCATTTCACTTACTGCCAAGTCATACAAACAAAGAGCATTAACTTTAAATTCATTTCTCGTCCCATTTTCTTCTTGTTCTGGCAAGACTTTATTGTTTTCCTCGAAGCAAGACCTCTACAGCTGCTGCTTCTCATTTGCATACACCAACTCGTAGACAGTATATTTGCACAGTGTATCTCCAAACAATCATAGTTTGCTCCAATATGTGCACTCCAGCGGGAGCAGATTCATTGTAGATATCATAGAAGCAGACAGAAAATAAAAACTGTGTGGACAAATGTAATAACGGGAGCAATGTCTTTTACATTAATATTTTGTGCTCAGTGTGATAGCGCATGAAATAGATCATCTGCAATAACTGCTGTCCACTGAATGTGCCCCTATGAAAAGTGAAAATACAAATAAGATGTAACATGACACTATTAGAGAAATGATACACACTGGCAGCGAGCTATGGATCATATTCTGTTAGGTCTCCCTGATGGATTTACTATCTAATTAGGCCCCAGTTCGGAGTTGGCCAATATTCCAAGGCCTTTTGATTTAACATTTAGACCAAGGAACTTCAGTGAGCTTGTGATATTCACTTTAGCACACGGTGCATCTATTAATGCTACAATCAAACTATATTACGCTCAGATTTCAGGGCTTTTGAAAACACAGTCACTGCACTAGAGCAGGGTTTGTTTGTTAAAGGAGCTTCAGTTTGCCTCAGCAGCCGTCTATGTATAATGACAGGTTGTTTGTTGCAGACACAACGCAGAGAGGGTGTGAGTGTCCATTTATTCACACCATCAGTCCCACACCTCTCCATAATGGCTGGCTGAAATAGCCACAGGACTTTAATGAAGGCCAGCAGGCTGCTTGCTGCTTGCTGTTGGTCCACCGCCTTCCGCTGATTTCTCCAATGACCCCAGACATAAGAATGTGTCCACGTGTTCGCCACAGTCTACCTAAAGTGCCTGGAGGATACAGTGACATATGTACTTGGCACATCATAGTGGCACGAAAACCATTGATATGAATTACCGCTCAGTGGCAATACATCATGTAAAGGTCACAAGGAGACATGGTTCTATCACTCCTTCCCCACATCTACTATATATTCTGTTTGAAGGTCACATCTCCAGGAGAAAAAGTGGAAAGGAGAGGACGTATATATTCTCTGGATGGTGGAGGAAAAAAAAATGTGGCACCGTGTCTGTTTGAAAACCAGCTTTTTTACTTTATTGCATGGTATTGGAGCAGTTGCCTGGAGATTTCAAAGAACAATGATGTGTAATATATTGGTGGTGGGTGCTCAGTTGTACTGACAGCAAATTCAATTCTCCCAGTGAGGTACATGAGTGAAACTTCCCTCTGTGTTATTATCAAACTCAGTGTGCGGAACTACTCACAGCGTAGGAGATCACTTGTATCTCCCAGTTAAAGGAACAGTTTTGGGAAACACACAAAAGTGCTCTGCTGACAAGAGAGAAGATAAATACCACTCAAATGTCTGTATTATAAATATGATGCTACAGCCAGGAGACAGTTTGCTTAACGTAGCTTATTCTATATTTTATGCCGCCAGTGGTGGAACTACTTATTGTTCAGGAAAATACAGGGGACTTGTAACATGTATCAAACAGTTAAAATAAGTGTTCACCATTTTAAGAAATGCATTACTTGGAGAAAAATACCTGCTAATACCTTACCTTAACTCTTTACTTAACCCTGCCCTAACAAATGATTTTATTATTGATTATGCCGCTGTTTTTATTAATGCTTGCTGTTTATTGATTGTTTTTTTACTTGACGTAAGACGACCTTGAGTGCCATGAAAGGCGCCATCAGATAAAATGTATTATTATTTATTATTATTACCTCTTATTATGACATATCTTGTTCAAACCAAAAGGAAATGAAGTTGTGTTTGTGCAGAAGGTTTTGTGCCAAGTCACTGTTCCTGCCAAGATACACTTTTGCACATAATCCTGCGTAAAACTACAAGTTATCATTTTTACGCTTTGGCAAGCTGGCCTGGCTCTATTCTCACCGAGCTTTTACCTTTCGGAAAGAACAATGCTAGCTCGTCCTCCCTTTTTTCAGTGTTTGCGCTTAGCTAACCATCTCCTGGCTGCAGTTCATGGAGACTCTATTCATCTAACTCTTGGCAAGAAATAAAATCCCAAAATGTCAAATGCATGATGCATCATTTAGATATTAAACAGCTTCTTGTAATTACAATTTTCAAAAGTTTAGCATTGGGTCTGCTCTGGTTCAGCAACACTGCATGACTCCTGTCTTGTAGATTTACCTCCAACCATTATTTTTCACTGTACTCATCAAGGATCACCTTGCTGATCCCTGGAGTCAGTAGTGTGATGGGCACAAGTTAATGTGGGTCAACTGGAGAGAAGTTAAACACATCACACACAACTCTCCACCATCTGTGAGCAGCCTACCCACAGGGAGCAACCAACTGTTCCCATTAATGTGATTTGATGTTTTCCTCCCCGCAGACGTCCCAGGAGAGTGACCATTAGCATTGTAGACACCACCTTCAAAGGGGATAATTGGAAGTGAAAGATGGTCCTGTTTTTTGTTTTTGGATGTTTCAAATTGGAGTAGATTTAATTCAACCGAAACATACCTGGGCTGCTCATCAGTCATTTATGTGAGACCGCTGCGAGGTAACGACTGCACCCGCCAGCCAACCGCTCACAAGGTCTCATCTTTCAATCGACCCACGAGGTCCAGAGATACGACTGACTCCTGACCTTACCCGAGCCTCGCCAACTGCATGAGAGGAGGACGCCTGCGGATAATGTGAGTCGACAGCTCAGACCTGTGCAGCCGCGGCGCTTCATTTATACATCACATCGCCTGTGGGAACCTCTCTCCTGGCATGTCAGAAAACCTCAAACTGTCACGTCCCAGTGGATTCGGCGAATGGTGCAATGTGCTGCACAAACTGCAGGACGTCCCCTTTCGACTTGTGAAGTGGTGGGCATTTTGATGACTAAGGATATGTGGGTACACAGGGCTAAGAACAACAGACCTATATTTAGGATTTGCTACTGTACTTCGGACTTAAGCTGTGCAAGGAGTGTTGCAATTACTTGCAAGAGTTCCTTAAACATACAGTTGGAGTGGGAAGTGGACGGGGGGGCAAGAGACAACAGAAATAATGAGCAAAAACAAGGTCATCATTTGAAGGATTCCGTAGCCAACTGCCACGTTAGACTACAGTATATGCAGTACATTATTAGATGGCTCTCATACATAGATTATTTACACTTCAAAAATATCAGGATTTGTTTATTTCATTACACAAGTTATCAATTTAGGAGATGTCTGACACTGATAATAATCTACTGTCAATGGATACATCTATCCCTCATCTTGCGTTGTTAGTGTGGTGTAAACACACATATGTGAGCATCCAAAACATCATATTAATCATATCTACTAAGATGAGGACATGCACTTGCAAACTTGCTTGATATCATTGCACCAAAGCTCATATTTTTTTCATAAATTTTTACAAAAGCAAACAACAATGTATCAAAAAAACAAAAACGAAGTCCAACGCTTCGGGTGAAAAATAAATCTCTGTTCCTGCCATGACTGTCTGTGTGATCTCCTGTTTCTCACAAAAAAAACGCTTGCCAATGGAACTTGGCGAGCGGGCCCGCAGTCATGGGAACCTTTACATGGAACAAAGCCATTCAGTACCTTTAATCTTGACATATACGCTGCCTTTACGAGGCGATCTCCACATGCACACACACCGTCTACAGAAAATATATGACCAGCCCTCGTTTCCTCTGCAACACCTCCCTTCTTTTTCCACTACCTCATTCTTGGTAACCATGGTTGCCTGAGGTGTCACATTGTAAACCTATTTTAAGAAACTATCATCCTTTATATAGATCACCGCACACACACACACACACACACACACACACACACACACACAACACATCCCTTGTAGGAAGAAGCGGTATGTCATGCCTATATTTTCAGTTATGTAATGTTTAACCCGCGCTAATCTCTTTATAGCACACGCAGTGTAAATACAGCACCAGACCGTGTTATGTTGGCGCCACAAGATCCTAATTAGTACAGACATATTGGTATAGAGACTGAATTGAGGTTTACACATGAACTAATTTTAGCCGGTGTTGACGGCAGCATCGGTTTATCACTCAGTGCAGCACTTTGGCCCATGCTGGAATACGCATCTCATCGAATATTAGATGGATTACCTTGAAATGTGGCACAGACATTCATGGATCCCGGAAAACCTGATGTCGAGTCGAGTTTAACAAGTTTTTTGCTTACATCTGGTAAAATATCTCACCATCATAAACTAATAAACGAGCCAGTTAATACCTCAGTTTCAACTGCATAAAAAAATAACATTCTGACACTTGATTCGGCAAATTAAAGTCAAAATATGATCCGACTGAGTAGGCTTATTATTCAGAACTCCTGCAGTCTCTTTGTAATTTTGGTGCTTGAAATAAGGTGACGGAGTCCTTGGGTTATCCAGCGATCAAGAAAGTCATCCGCATCTAATATTATTTTTTGTAATTTCTTGCTTGCAAAGTGGAAATCTAAATGTTACTTTTCAGACAGTTTTAGAGTGCCACAGGAAAGCGGCGTGTCCACCTCTGACTCAATGTCAAGTGGGAAATAGGTCATTATGAAATAAATGAGAGATTAAAAAGGACCTGATTAAATCTCCATCTGAGCCATCACTCAACATAATGAGCGCTTCAATAAAATATGGATACGCCAATAAAATATGTATACTTCCAGCAGTCCCCGGTGTTGAACTGACTCAACTTCAGCGTCCAGCATCTCTCTGGAGTCACAATTAGTTTGCCACGGACCTAAGAAAATCTGTTCCATGGGTGCAGAGGCCAATATCGTGTGTCAGTTGTCATTCACATGCATGAATGTTCAGTTTGTTATTCAGTCAAAGAGGACAGAACGCAAAAGCAACACATCCCCTGTGGTCTAGTCTGCACAGAATGTGTCCAATTGTGGTCGTGATGCACTTATTACATCCTGCAGATAGCCTCCGATTCTCTCTTCATGTCAAGAGTACACAGCTGACACAGTGACAGCAGCTGTGACAACCACAGCCTTAAAAAAAAAAAAAATCCACAAATACATAATTTCAGATGTATCATGCATAGTGAGGCGTCCACCATTCTGCCTAACAATGTCAATGATATTGCAGACATGTTGTCAAGTATCGTCCATGGTTCAGATCAGCTGGATGCGGAAGCTTTTCGTTATCGATCTAACATATTTCCCAAGTTGTCATGTTGATTTTATGCCTGTTTCATGGATTTACGTGAACATTCCTCTCTGTGTTGTTTGAGCACATGGGAACACTCCTGTCAGGAAATAAGAGCATGCCACGACCATGCTGGGGGTGAGAAATATAGTCCACATCCTCTCCCCCTGTATTGCTTTTTGGAGGATCACTCTATTGCAGCAGACAGCTGTCCAGGGATAAATGGCCAAACTAATATAACAGAGCAGACCGGCCATTTAAAGAGCCTTGGACCGGAGTGCTTCAGAAGGATGAGCAGTTACAGAAAATCATCTTTCTTCATCTTGGATCCTTGTGATTACTCCTCCTCCAGGGGTTACACATGTGAGCATTGATTCTCTTATAAGGCTGTCCAAGTCAACACATCTCCTGTGGAGCAGCTGAGAGCTGCCGCTGACACGGAAAACGATCGCATGGCAGTGCATCATAGCTTTCTGGCGGACGGTAATTATGTCCGGATTGGTCCTTCACCGTGAATGAGCCGCATCTCCTGCGGGCCCATTAGAAGCTTTTCAGAATGAGAGGCAGGCTGGCACAAACAAGTAGTCCTTCCTGACCTTTTGACACCCGCAGGAATCCCAGGGTCCCTTGTGCAGTTTATTAGTCACAACACCAGCCGCGGTGACAGTGCGCACTGAAAATAGCTTTTTAAATAGGGACACCAACAGCAGCCTGCCAAGGCTCAGACAATAAACCCACCTGAAATTACAGCTCAGAGAAGAACATTAAGGAGGAACATTAGGGAACGCGTGGCTGTTGATTCAAATCAGACGGGGAAGCAGTGGAGGAGTTTTACGGCGCATACATAACACAAGCTTCATGAAATGAAATAATTGGTTTTGCTGTTTTAGGTTCGGGGAGAGTATGGTTTTCAAACATATTACCCTGCAGACGATTATGCAATCTACAACAATCTGTGCATCAGCAGTTTAGTTCTATTGTTCACAAAGTACAAAATGATAATGTGCACTACAAAAACTGTACTGCACTGATAAAGAATTTCCGAATGCACAAAGGCATTAGACTTTTGTAAATAAACCCAAATCTTTTTCTGGGCGCACGAGTGCCAGCACTGCAGCAGGGCTGCAGAGCTAAGCTAGCTAAATACTGCAGGTGAAGACATAGCAATCATAGCTTCAGCAGAAAATGTTTCCACTGGGTTTGAACTCTTCAAAAAGCAATGGTAAGGTCATGGTTTCCTGCAAGGTGCTCTGTGTAACAATATGTATCAATTTACATTTGTTAATCACTCTTTCATTGGCCATATTTGAGTAGATCGTGACGTGACGTGAGAAATGAGAAGATCCCCGTCTCTCTAATGCTGCTGGACCCCAGAATTCTTTGGGTTGGATTTTCCTTTACACTCTGAAGATGTGACTTAATATACGATCTTGAGCGTCTTGTCTCTCTGACTCTCTCCACTCCGCTCACAGACAGCCACAGTCACTAACTGTACGTGTTATAATATGTTACGAGACACCTGCCTATTCACACATTCAGCAGACACGGGGCATTCACTTGGAGTCAGGTTCAGGTCCATCCGGTGAATGGCATATGATTTTTGTTGAACTCTCTTTGTTCCCCACTAACTCCTGAGGGAAATATGTGGCTCCTTACGGCTAGAAGTTCCTGTTCCCTAGCTACTCGCAAGGTCATAAAACCAAAACAATTAGCTGCTAAAATGCCCTCTAGTGCTGATGGGAACTCCATTTGGGTTTGTCATTAAGAGCGCAGTCGTGATTTCTTTATTGTAATTAACAAAAATGTTGATTATTAAAGGTGGTAAAAACAAATAGAGGGTGTTAAATTGCGAGTATACCCCTGTCCTGGAGGTACCGGACCATCTCTCCGGTATAAAGGCTTATAATACAGCCACCAGCCACGCTGTTAACGACAGCTCTCTTCCAAATGATCTGGTGTTAGGAAGAGTTTTAGGGAACTGTTTCAATTTGGCAGGCAAGAGTAACCTTTAAGAGCCTTCGAAGATATTTTGCACACTTATCACCATCATGTACTTCCATCAAAGAGACATAAAATCAGTGTCCACAACTTCTTCTTTTACTACAGTTGAAGGTTTATTACAAGGTTTTAGCAAAGGGCACAGCATACATATCTTATCTCGATTACTATCAACCATTATCAAGAATATCCATTGATAAATACTTACATGTAGTAGAGTTTGAAAGGGTCAGGCCATGCTGCAGGTATGCCTTTCCCTTCCTGCTCAAAGTCCGAGTCCTTGCTGTAACTCACGACCCTGCCCGAGGTCCCCAGATTTCCTCAAAGTCCAAACTTCATGCCGGCAGAGTGAACAGAAGAACTCCAGTGTCCAAGTTGTAATCCACAGCTGGTTGGTAAAAATGGATGATTCTCCTTGTGCTCTGTTATCCTCGGATCCGACTGCGAATCTCTCGAAGTCCGTTCTCTGATGATAGGCTGCTCACGTACTCCGTCTTGCAGGTTAATCCAAGGTAGAAGAGCGGTGGAAGACCATCGTGTCCTCTGTTGTCTCTCAGCTGGCCAAATATTACTTAAGAGGGAGATTTTGCTCACTTCCTTATAATGCCATGCAGCCGTTTCCCGTAGCACGATGGCCAACTGGTCAATTGTTGTTCCTTTTTTCTTTTTTTTATCCGCAAACTCATTGTGAAATCTCAACCCTCACCACACTTCTACTACTATATTACTTTTTACTTACCTGATTGAGCTCTTCATTCTATTCTGTCACTGTCTCTCATTTCTATAACTTAATTGTAACTTCATCGTAATCCTGACAACAATCATTACACACATCTGATTATTATTATCATACGCTGATAGCAGAGCTCTTACATATTTCTTAATCGATAGTTAGAACTAGGTATAATGTCCCTTTACTTGCCGATGGTATATGGCTCATTGTAGAGGCCATTAGCAGGTTAGCTCGGTTAGGTCGTGCAGCTAACGGTTTCGGATTGGTTGGCATGCTGACTTCAGTAGACAATCCAATAGACAATACATAGACATCGTAATGTCAAACCTGCTGTTTTCTTCACATTCTGTTGATCATTTCTAAACATTTTCAACTAAAATTCCTACATTTTGTAAATAAATCCGGGATAAAATTATACAGTAGCGTGCAGTGGTGCGCCCCTCAACAGGCTCTTGTTAGTGCGTGCGAGTCAGTGGCTTTAAAGTGGTGGTGGTGGTGGGGTGGTGGTGGGAAGGGGGGGGTGTTGCAGTGACAGGTGCAGCCACCAGGTAACTGACATAATGTAACAAGACAGGCCGATGAGTCACCGCGGCCCACAGCGCGTTCCTCTGCTTAACCTGCAGTGGCTTCCATACGATCACCTATTTATAGCCCTTCCACAGCAGTCCCGCACACCACTGACATGCTGGGAAGTATGGCGTTGTCTCAGCTCTGTTTTGCTCCGAAGCTTAGCACACAACCCTAAATCCTCTGCTGTTTAACAGGTTTAATGAAACCTCCCAAAGTGGAGAGGTCTAGCATATGTGTGACACACCAGGACTTGCAGCTCTGGCAGCATTTCATTGTTAATTCTTCTTATTGTACCGCTTAGAATAAAAAAACGTATCCCCACAAGTCATACAGCGAGCTGTCACGGCCGGCTGACTCATCACCTGTTACACTTGCAAACAGTCTCCACAGGATTAGCACGCTGTTCATTAGCACTACTGAGGTTTCGAATGCTAATCCCCTGAGGTATTATTTCTTTAAAAATCCCTAATCCCCTTAAAGACAGACAGTGTTGGCATCAAATCATTTCGGGTCCACAATCAATAATGCAAACAAAGCACACAGCTATTACATATATTTTTTACAGCGAGGGCTCCTGGCACGGCATCACCACATTAGAGGGAATCCATCATATTAATGATCCCAAGGCCAGTTCATTATTCACAGAGAAGCAGCTCGCCTGTCCAAATAAATTATCATTGGTGTTGCATTAATGGAAGTTTTCAAATCTCGCCACAGAGGATGCCATTAATCTGCGCGCAGCATCTCCCCAGAGTGGAACGGTCTGCTACTGTACCACTGCCAGCGATCTGTGAAGATGAGAAGCTCCCCGCTGTCCTCGTTCACTTTCCGTCCGTGGGAGGAAGTGCAATCATGATTGACGTTAACTACCGCCCGCTCCAGACCGGATCCCTCCCAAGTTGCACACTTTGCATTTTTTATGCACTGCTAAAGGGATACGCGCATATAGGTGAAGGGTAAAGCTACAAAGTGGTGCTTCTGTCTCAAATTGTGGATGACAAACTGAGACCTCTCCCCTCCTGATGGAGCGCTTTCAGCTAATTCGACACATATTGCATTTGTGTGCTGGAAAATTGCGAAGCCAAAAGGCTCCGCCGCTCCCCCGGGACTCCCCGCGCATCCATCGCCACCGCACCGGCACCGGTGTGGGCCAACTTCCAGGCACATACTGTTAATATTCTGATTGAACATTTGTAAAGGACCTTGAAAAGTCACATACTGTGCAACTTTCTAACACTTTAATGAAATTGCCTCTCATAATGTTGGCGTTCACCGACTATTATGTTTTTCATTATGACAACCTACTGTAGGAGTCAAACTCATTTTCATTTTGTCTGGATGTAAGAGGACGATAAATCCATTTTCTTTAATGCCCCGCAGACCGCCCGGCTTCACTATCAGACCTTAACAAATAACTAAAGTGAAGTTCTGTAATACAGCTCTCTGAAATTAATTCTGTGGGAGCCTGATAGCGGTCCTTTATAGTAAACAAACTGAGCAGTGCAAAGGAGCTTTTGTTGCACTTGTCGGCTCTTAAGCAAGACAGTTTTGCTCCTTTGGAAGAAACACCCGCTGCCTGAAGGTGGTAACCTACAATGTGATTCATCACTCTCATTTACATAATCTCACTCTGCCTGTACAAGACGTGAGACCCTCATCTACTTCCTGGCCAGCTCGTTGTACCCCTGAGTCAGGTGGTGAACATGAGGCAGAGTGTTTAGCCTGACTTGCTGTTCTGCTGTGAGTTTTCAGTTGGAGGCTTGCAGCATGCCTCCAGGTCTTGAAGGTGCTCCTGCCAACACCTCCTCCTTGCTCCTGCACCTGAACCTGGCACCGCGGGGAATGAAGCCCCACTGTTTTCTGCAAACTGACCTCTTTTGGGCCAAATAGATGAGGGCCTTACTCAGCACCTGATGTCTGCAGTAAAAAAAAAAAAAAAAAACCTGCCAATATAAGAAACGTTTTGATCTTTTTGATATGAGAAGAGTGAATTTAAAGGGTAACTCCACCAGTTTTACAAATTAGTGTGTTCACAGGTCTCGGGGAGCACTGCTGCATATGTACGAGGGGTATATGAGGAAGATGCATGTAATCTGATGAATTGCCTCCAGTGATGTCACTCAGTGGCTCAGTTGCATTGTGGGTATCGCAGGCGCCAAGTTTTGAAAAGCAGACCGCTGGTCTAGCATTGCATTCCAAAAAGAAATTATCGAAATCGATGCAGCAGAACCAGAGGTATCATCTTTTATGTTCCGCATCGGTCTTCCTTTTTAAAAACCTGGCACCTACATTACCCACAATGCAGCTTTGCCACTGAGTGGCCTCACTGGAAGCAATGAATAAGATTACATGCAGCTTCCTTTGGAGCCACAAAAGGTTTCATAGGCCTACTAATTTTTCACATATGCAGTAGTACTCCCCAAGACCTGTAAACAACTTTAATGTGTACAATCAGTGGAGGTACCCTTTAAATACACACAATTATGCTGCGAATGTGAGCTACCAAGTACCCAGAGACAAGTAATTGTGTAATTTTTCCTTTCTTCACAGTCCCATGGGCTGTTGCAGTGGTCAAAGGTACTCTATTGGCATACGCTTAGTTAAAGTGTTTAATCAAACAGGAAATAATGCACACAACGGCCATGTGGGAAAAGCTGCTTAAATCCTCCACTTTCTTCCCAAAAGCCGGCTAGGCCATATCAAATTAAGTGGTTTGATACTTTCTCTGCCAATCGGATTAGGCTGATTAATTCCCAAACGTGTTTAAATGATTAAAGCTGGTTAATGGGCCTCAGGAAAGTTGACGGTGTCAAGGGGTTGACTGCGATATCAAGCAGGGGTGGTGGAACGTCAGTAAGAGCATTTTCGGCCTTAGTGTTGCCGTTTGTCAATCAGCCCCCCATGAATACCTGCATATTTGGCTCTGATAACGTTTTTGTTTCCCCCCCGAAATTGCAAGACTCGGAGGAGAGAATGCTTGACAAATGGTGCATCTGCTCTATAGTGACACGATGCCTAAATATAGAGCGGAAAATGGAGCAGAAGAAGGGGGCACAGCGAGGACCATAAATATTCACAGTCCATCTAGAGAAAAAAGCTGGCAAAAACCCGGTCCGAGGAGAAATCTACCCTTCTCATAAACTATGCTTAATGTGGCACCACCGAGCTGTACCGGTCACGCCTCCACGGTGCCACATTTCTGATCTGGAGGTGCGGCGGCTGTGGACGCTCCTGTGCCGTTCTGACGCGGATCTTCATTAGAAAACATTGCTCTGGATCCTGCTTTGAATGCTGATTGAGAGAAAGAGAGAGAGACAGAAGAAGAATCGGTTGTAGGTTCTGGTCTCCTCCTCTCCCCCCTCTCCTAATATACTCGTCTCCTGAGGGAGTGGCATCCATCACGGAGGCGGCGCGGGGGCTGTTATGCCACGTCGCCTCGTGCATGTGAACACAAGGTGACTCTGGGAGGGACGCAGCCCGTGTGCGCCCAGTCTTATAAATGCAGCCCCATGTTTCCCCCATAAAGTGTCCATCAGCACCTTAATGCATCTCCCAGTGAAAGTGACAGAGCCTGGGCTTGCACATTATTAACTCCAGACATTTTTATGAGCCTGTGGAACAGAGTGCTCCTTCTGAATAAGATATGTGTCCAGGCTTCGGAAGCTGTATATCAGTCTTTTAGTTCCTGGCCTAGCATTATAGGCAGGCACTGTTTTTGTGTGTGTGTGTTTCATGTGTCCAAAGCACAGACGCTAAATACTGTAGTTATGTCATTATTATATCCCCAGTGGGATCAAAACAAATTAGGCTTAGCCATGCTGTGTGTGCAATCCATTATGTCACCCAAGTGCTCGCACAGGGAATGCATCTTTATTCATTTTGATGTAAACAGTGTTTACAATAATAAACGATGGCATGGATTCATAAGCAGCTTAGCAGAGTGGGGTTAAAAGGCGCAAGCAATATTGGCAGGCTCATGATAAATGCATGGGATTTGTTTAAAATATTAATCAAATATAAATGTGCAATGAATTTAATAGTGGCTTACTCCTCTGCCATTGTTGGGAACTAATTCAGAGCACACTGCAAGAGACCAGGGGAAGAAGAAATGTATGCAAATTGGCACATTTTGTGAAAACAGAATAAAAGCAGGAATTATGTGAAGAGGGAGGCAGATCCTGAAATTCATGCGGCAGAAGGAGAGCTTGTTGTGTGGGTTTTTATTTTTTATTTTTTTTCACATTTAGTGGGCGTTCTCGGTGGGAAGGGATAACATCAGCTGTTCAAGGAGGCCAAGCGATGCAATAATTTAAGTCTGCAAAGTGGGAATGCCAGAGAGGGTGGCGCACGAGACAGCGGGAGGGAGGAAGACGCCCAGGCAAGAAGAGTTTTGGAAATGTCAAATCCGTGGTCGGTGTTGAGAGTTTACTGCGCGTCCTCACTCAGCCAATCAGTTCGCCGGAGTCAGCTCAGCCTCTCAGCCGGAGTTGTTTTGGAGCCCGAGCTCAGTGTGTGAGACTGTGCGTAAAAATCTACCTGTCAGACGCAGCAGCGGTGCCATGGCGGGCAGAGCTCAGCAGCGAGCAAAGTCCATCCTCACACGCACGGAATAAGTTACCTTGTCAGACGGATGCCGTATGTTTGCGCTGCTGCTGTGCCAGTTCTGCTCCCCCACCCCCCCAAAAAAACTGATCATGTGAAGTAAAAAAAGGTGGTGGCTCCGTCAGTCCGTCCGTCCGCCCGTCCGTCTCCATCGAGTCAGTTGCGCCGAGGAACGATGCTGAACAACGCTGCGGGAGGATTTTCCACCACAGGTAAGAGAATCCTCGCAGATGTTTTGCGACCAATAGAGAAAAAAAATATTCTTAGCCTTTTGTTTCCGGGTAGATATGAGATTTCTCTATGATGAAGAAAGAGCAAAACATTTGAATACATGAATGAATGAATTAAAAAAAAAATAGCGAGATGATCAGCTCTATTCAATTTGGAAGTAGTTTTATTTGAGGTAAAAAAAAAAAAAAAAGAAAGAAAGAAAGAAAGAAGATAGAGAGAGAGGAAGAGAAAGGTGTGATGTCATCAAAATAATGAAGATTGTGTGCGTTTGTGTGTGTCTGTGTGTGAGAGGGGAGATATAGAGGCTGGCATACACTGTACATGACCACACTGTAAGAGAAGGGGAATGTGCTCATGATCATCAATAATTGTGGAGTCTGAGCACACTCACATGTGCTAAGTGCCCATCTTCTCGTGTCAGATGAATTATTTGTGCATGTGGGATGTGGTTTTTTGTTGTCTAATGTAGTGTGTAATGGAATTCCCTGTTATCTGGAGAGTGGCTGAGCCTCAGAAGCATGCGAGAACGGACGGAGACCGCGGGACACGCAGTGTTGGGATGTGTGGACTCAGTGGATTCAGCCACTGGCCCACATTATTCGTGCTCCTCCACGACAAGCAGCTCTGAAGCCTCCTGCGCCTGCATGAGCTCTCGGTCTCAAAGGGGTCACAGAGGGCAAAGGTCTGCTGTTGATCTGGAAAGCATTGCAAATGTGGGTGATATAACGCAGAGAAAGACAGTACTCTGCAATGAAAACCTGCTTTGTGACGGTTTTCTTTTTTAACGTCGTTGCTTTATAGGTGGCATCCCAATTTTGGGTTGTTCGTGTTATTTTGTCCAGGTCTCTGCAACTCAGTCAACTCTCAAATATCACAAATCAGCCTCTTTTTTTTATAATGAGGGTAAAATCTTTCATTTTTCTTTACCCTGTGGCTTATCTCTCACTACAGCGCTTTTAACATAAAAGCATGAAATGACTTGATTTGCCACTAATTCTAAAAATGTGATGCAACCGCAGCTCAGCTGATATTATCTCATTATCTTATTTCATCATCGGATACACTGTAAGACTCGGGATTAATTAGATGGATGAGGTCTTTGTTGGCCTGAAGGGATCAACCATCGGTACTGGATTTGCAAAAAAAACCCCAAAATAATGCATTGCTTACTCACACCTCTCAGATCGCATCTCACTGGTGGACTTGTTGCCTCAGTGACGGCCTCTCCTGACATCGTCCCCGTGTTTCGTTTGTCTACGTATGCCACAAATGTTTGAACTAATCTCAAAATCACCTGTCTCACTATTCTGAAAACATTCAGTAGGAGTCAGGGAGGCCAGTGCCCAGACAGTCGCAGTTATCCGTATGCAGTACAAAGCACAGCAGCACCTGCCAGCCCTTCCCTGGTTTTTTCGATATAGGCAGCCGTGCTATGTGGAATGTACCTTTCCCCTATATGTTTGTGTGAATCAGGGGGTGTGAGGTGCAACAGTTGATCATGCAGCAGATGGTGATTTTATGGCTCAGTCTGGCAAGAGCTTGCGAGAGGAATGCTGATTGCTTGGTAAGATGAAACCTCTCCTGCACAGAATTCATGTCCTAGATTATTACATTACTAAAAAACCCAATCTCGGGTCTGACTGCGTAGCGACATAACCGTATTCCCCGAAGAATTGTGCGAAGATTCGATTGAACTGCATGTTGTTCGTGTCTTTTAAAGGGACAGTTCACCCCAAAAATCAAAAATAGATTTCCCTCTCACCTTTAGTGCTGTTTTTCCTTCTAGATTGTTTTGCTGTAACTTGCAGAGATGACTGTCGTTCTCTCCAAAATAACGGAACTGGATGGCACTCAGCTTGTGGTGCCCAAGGCACCCAAAAAATTCATTTGAAAATCTCAGTGGCAATGTCGCTTTCCAGAAATCATGACCCCGTTACTCAACATAAATCACAGAGTTTGCTGGGAGCAGTTTCATGCAGGAACTATTTTGTTGTTGCCAAACTACACCAAGTGTATCGCAGCACAGAAGAAGACGGTGACTCATCTGCACACTAGTTTGTCGTTACGGGCGGACTTTAGTCACAACAATTGTAACTCCAACTTCAAAACTTAGTACGATCAAGTGTGTATTCTAATGAAGTCTCTGTCCACATGCCGTATGTATTTAATGGCCTCGCAGACCTACGCCGTCTACAACGCTGCCCCGACTTTAGAGGTATATTATCACAACCTCGTCCACTGTTTGTTGTTGTCAGCAACTCTCAACTCTGAGCTACCCTCTCATGGATGTATTGCTTAACATCCAATGCCAACGTAAAGAAGACAGTCATGATTTCTGGAAAGAGACATTGCTGTTTTTTTTATTTAGCGCTTTGAGCATGGCATGCTGAGCGCCATCTAGTTTCATTATATTTAACAGAAGGCACAAGTCTCTCTGGCCGATACCTCCGAAACTATATATGGATAAATAGCACCACAAGGAAGAGGTTAAATATGTATTTTATGATTTTGGGGATAACTGTCACTTTATAGTTTTTATTTAACAAATCTCATTGTATTTAACTTTCCAGCTACCAGACTGCCAAATCTTTTGGACTGATCCGCTAGAAGCTTGAAGCTGCCATCATGGAGAGCCTGAGCGAACTTCAGAACCCCCTGCTGGACAAAACCAGCAGACACGTGGTGCACAACGACTACCAGGGCTACCAGTGTGACTACCCGGGCCAGCCTTACCAGGACAGCCTCATCGGCTACTACTACACTGACACTAATGGCAAGCATAAGACTCAGCAGTTCCTGGACGCCACCTCCCTGCATCTAGCTGTGGAGGCCTTCTACAGGCCCAATTTCATCCTGTACAAGGACGACGTGAGTCTTCACAGCAAGGACTCCAAGAGCGAGAGCTTTGAGACCACTTTCACGGAGAGTAAGGACGCTGTGTTGGATGGAGTTTCAGCGGAAAACCCTCTGGACAGCGTACAGGGGGAGCAGGATGTGAAGATCCAGACGGTGTCGTATGAGGTGGAGGAGGAGCAGGGACCTGAGTACGAGGTGAGAGGCAAATATCATTGCAGTGCTTCAGTTGTGTTTCATTTGGAGACGTACAAGCAGATTGTGTTTCAATTGTAGCCTAACGACATAAGTGTACTTCAGGTTTCTCACTCCTGCTATGAGCTTTATGGGGATAATCACCATAACTACACACAATAAAGAGCAAATTGATGCAAGTAAGAGCCATTTGGCAGTGTTTGACAGAGTAATTAGAATATTGAGTTGCTATATGAAGTTAAAGTCGTTGCAACACTTAGTGGTAGCTGTCAGAGACATCTTTCAGCAGAAAGTGAGTCATGGCGTTTAAAGTGTTATTATTTCATTATTTCATTTTAATAGACTGCCAGTGTGATTCACGCTCGTTTTTCTCTCTGCTCTCCAAACGGTCAATTTACCAGAGTCTTTCAAATCCAGCGCAGGGTAATTGTACGCTTTAGTTTCATAATCACATTTCGAAGAAAACGACACATCTGAGTTCATCTACCCAGGCTATTGTTCTTTTAGATATAAAACTTCACTCTCCAAAGGAAACCGTGACAGAAAAAAAGAGCAGAAGTCTTTTTTTCAGAAGTGCGAGAAATCTAATTTCATCCAGGGCCCGCTTGTGAAGTACCCAGGGCTCGGAGCTGGCAGAGGAAGAAGCATTGCGACCTAACTGGGCTGATGATCGAGCCAGCGCTTGTCACTCGGAGGCTTGGCAGATAGATAGAGACGTGGCACCGACTGCCATTAATGCCATAAGTAATGCCGTGCTGCGAGGGTATTAAGCGGGACTCGGCTGATGCATGGCTGTCGGAGCAGGTGTGCCCGGAGCTAAAGTTATTCCACGTCAATTTCAAAAGAGCAAATGAATCTGATGAACAGTGCACAGACGAAAGCTGGCTTTTTTAGCTGGAATATGAGAATCTTTGCCCAGCACCTGCGTTTCTTCACTCTCCCTTCCTATGTGTCTGTATGTTTGTGTGCCTCAGTGTTTTGAGAACCACGAAAAGAAACACAGGATGTGCTAGATGTGGGATGACTCATAGGAGACAAATTCAATTTGGAGGACTTATAGAGCAATGAAGATTAGGAATAAGGATAGAGTAGAGCTGGTGAGGGTTTCACACACATCCTAAAATTCCAGAACATAGTCTGTGGCATTTTCACCCATAATACAGTGTATTGTTTGTCAGCAGATGCATTTTTTATACTATTTACTTACATTTCTTTAGGTTCAATTCTTAGTTTTATGTTGGTTAGGTTTAAGCACAAAAAACACTTCATTAGGGTTAGGAAAGATCATGTTATGGCTTAACTCCGAGTCTCTCCTCATTGTAACACCACCATCCGCCTGGACTACGCCCTTCCTGACAAGCAAGTCGTTTCAAACACGTGATCATAATATGACAAGTTTTGTAAAAATGTTGATATGATACGTATCATATACGTGGTTAGTTTGAAGGTTAAACACCTGAAGGTTAGGGTTAGGTCTAAACGCCCTAGGTTGGGGTTCAACATAAAATGCCAAATTTTATTCTGGTGACTGGGATGTGCTGCAACCCAGCACAGTAGAACTTACGAACTGTAGATATGATACGTGTGACATGTAAAATGTTATATTTTTGGGTTAAACACTCAAGGGTTAGGGTTAGGGTTAGACATAAATTGATCAAATTTTATTCTGGTGACCGAGCTTCATCCATCCTTAGACCAGCACAAAAACAGTCCAGAGCTAGTTTATATCAGCGGATCTTTGACATCTGTGTGATGAAGAAGAAAAATAAATTGCAGGTGACAACTTAACAAGAGCACATGGATGGTGCCTCTGTGATTGCCCCGAGCAACAGGGTTGAAGGGGTCCACGTGTGCCCTGCTGTAGAGCTGACTGTCCCCTCCAGGCTCAAACGAGGCCTCAGAGAGAGCTGCGATGGGGTTGTTAAAGGCAAGGAGCCCCATCAGTTATACTGGAATCAGACCAGACTGGGAGTGTGTCCCCGGCCAGCCGCACTCGGTGTCAGGCAGATTGTCAGTAGGACTGAATGCACCAGTCACTCACAACTGTTATCAGGTCCCGCTACAAAGATAAAAGGAGATTACTGCTGTTTGTTCCCACCGGTTTATTCATGTGATGTCAGATTACGTGGTTATGACCAGCTGCTGTTTTTGATGGCTCACACCCGGCTGTCCAGGTGGACGGTGTTCATAAAGCAGATAACAGAGAGCTTCATAATCTTTTATTGGCCGTGGCTAGGAAACTGTTTGGATAGTATAGAGCTGCGGTCCTAAACTACTCCCTGCCATCGCAATAAGGTCTCCAGACAGGGACACCCCCGAAAAACAGCCTCCCCGTGGTTTGGTAACTGAAGATCAGATTAGAGCTTAAAGGGAGAAAATTGTGCACGACATGGTCAAAAATGTGGACGTCAGCACACGAGTATGGTTCTTTTCTTCTCTGTCTGCCTTCCTGACTGTTCTGTAATTACCTTCGAAATGGTTGGTCCAGTTCCTGCCTTACATATCGATTTCTATTTTGTTCCTTTCCTTTCCCCCCGCTTTGATTGATCCCTGAAGGCAGCAAGACTAACAAATGAAACCTGCTGCTCATGGGGGCTATTTATTTAGACAAACATCCACTCCGTCCCTGGGACAGCGGAGAGAAGTATAAGGCAGTGTCCTCTTAAAGGTCACCCATGCAGTCACATTGCCATCCTCGCTGCAGGTGCGATGTGCCAATGTGGTCTGAGTGGCGTTCGAATCCATCATTCATCGGCCCATTTGGCCCTTGTGGCCCTGAGTTGGGAATGTCGAGGTGCGACATTGGGAGTTTGTTGAACACTCACCCTGTAAGACGGCAGGTGTACTGAGGAGAGACGGTGGAGGTCTAGCGCGTGCTGTAGAGGCAATTTAGCACATAAATGACACTGTCTTCTTGCCGTTTCCCCTGTCACTGTGCAATGATGGAACAATCCGTTAATCCTGTGTTATCTGTCAGGCCGCTCATGGGTGTTGACAGAGGCACCAAATCCTCTCCGGCTGGCTGAGCACATCCTGTCCTGGGCGATGGTGCAACAAGGGCAGATACACCGACCTGGCCACCGAGAAGATGCGCAAAGTCCACCTGACTATCTACACACGTCAGCCTTACTCCATCTGTTATTATCTGTGTTTCAATCAAGATCACAAACGCAAATGTGCGGTTTGCCTCACGAATTGTAGCACACGTAGTCGTGTAAAAAGTGCATCATCCTCTCCGTTTCTGACATTTAATTATTCTTCATCAACCCACTGTCTTCCAGAGTGACAGCTCCAGCGACAGCGAGAGTGAGGACAACTTCATCGTGCTGCCCCCTCGGGACTACCTGGGCCTAGCCATCTTCTCCATGCTCTGCTGCTTCTGGCCCTTGGGCATCGTTGCCTTTTACTACTCTCACAAGGTAAAGACCCAGAGACCTCAAGCCTGTCATTAACTCTGATTACACAGCATTCTATTTAAGGTCAGCGAGCACAAGCACTCAGACTCAGTACTACTGAAGCCTATTTTCCACCCTGCGATCCTCCTTTGCAGTTGTTACAGATGATTGACTACGTAAATTCAGCAGGTTCGGCCCACTTGTCAGTCCTTTGTATTCGCTTTAGAAAGCCGTTAACATAGAGGTTTGGGTCGGTGGTATGTTCTGTGCGAGCGGTGCACTGCAATTACATTATTTCAGGTTGTTGCATCCATAGCTGAGACCACATTTGTAATTACTGCAGCACTTTGACGTCGTCTAGTGTCAGTATCTTTCTGGTCCGGAAGCATTAAGCTCACGCCATGCAACCTCGAGCAAACCACGCCATATCTTGGTGGTTTTGCAACATCCTCCGCAGTAATTGCAGGGACAATTATACCGGAGCAGAAAATAATGTGTCAGAAGAATAAATAAAGGCCAGGTTCATTTTTTGATAGGAAACCAAAACACCCAAACAACACATTTGTCACTGTCAGAGGGATAATGACCTAATTGCCATGGTAACTAATGGCTCCCCGAGAGCATTTCTTGTTTTCTCTCTTTTAACTGTGGCTTAACACCTACTCATACACTCAGTGCTGATGAGTAACACACCGGCTCATTTCACTCTCTGCTTTGTTTTGTCAGACTGGCAAGGCCATCGCTAAGGGAGACTTCTCCAGAGCAGGAATGAGCTCCAGAAGAGCCCTATTCCTGGCTGCCCTTTCCATCACCGTTGGAACAGGGATGTATGTGGGGGTGGTTGTGGCCCTCATAGCCTACCTGTCCAAGCCTGGACATGTATAGCACTGGGACCAGTTTGCCGGGGGGGGGATAGCGATTAAAAAAAAAAAAAGAGGAGGCAAGATGGGAGGAAGGGAAAAGACTCGGCTGGATAGATCTCTTCACCTCTCCTGAAGGCATGCGCCTGTGCTGCTGTGAAAAGAAGAATCTATATGAAGAGAAAAGACTTAAACAGGAGGAGAAAGAGGGGAAAAAAAGAAGAAAAAACAAGACGAGTGGATGAAGTATTACTCGGACTGCATATTGATCCAGACTGAATCGTTACTTCTGGGATGCAACACTCCCACCAAGGTATTCCACCACCACATGAAGAAGAAAATCCGCCCGCAGAAAGATGACTAAGGCCGCGCTGTACTTATATGTTAGACGAAAAACTGAGCTCATAGCAGTAAAGAACTACCTACCTTTTACCACAATAGCCGTTTACAGCTGTTTTATTTTACCTTTATAGTAGGTGTATTCTCTGTCAATACTGTTGCAGATTGTGTATTGTCGACTTTATGATTTCTTGGAAAAACAGTCAGCCAGCTTTTATGTGATTGTTTATGTGAGGAATATCCGGGAAGTGGGTGCAGTAAACGGAGAGAAGTGGACTCCTTGTAGGAAGGGGAGCAAAGGTGATTTTCACAGTGTACACAGATGTCGAGCGGCAAGCAAGAGGGTTAGGCTACTTGTGTTTATTGTGTACTGTAAAATTAGTCAATAAATACATTTGGCATGAATAATGAAACATGCTCGGCCATATCTCTCACGCTCTTATTCGTTGTCTCTTTTTTGAGAGGCGGGCCTTTGTCTGCCATCCAAACCAGGGGTAGCCTAAGAGGTACTGGGGGGTATGTGTAAAGACCAACTAGTCGACTAAACTGTTATAGAAATTAAATTAGATTTTTTTTTTTTTTAAGAAATTTCTGTGAAGGAGGACAATAAACAGCCAAATAATGATTGGTGTGATGCTGATTTTCATTGCTAAACTCACCAGTTGCTCACCAGGAAGCAGGCAGAGAAACAATGTAATAAATAAGCAGTTGAAAAGCTTAGCTAAAACTAAACAGCTAGAAATAGGCTAATGGAAAAGTTAGGTTTGTGGGATAGCTTAATGTAGCCTAAACATTTTAAGTTACTCAAAAGTATAAACAGTTGAAATACCTGCTAATGGTCGCACTCGGCAGTCGTCTTGGCAACCTTCCGGGGCAGGTTATTCAGGCTAACAAGACAAGGCCCCTATCTGAATGAATGGGAGAGAGCTATCACTTCACTTTCAGTGGTCACTGCATGCACAAAATAATCAGTCCAAATAATAATTTTTTTTTTCAACAGGTTATACATCTTCTGCGCGTCCACCTGATTTCATGACACCAACTTCTTTTCCTGCTCTGCCCAGCATGACGCGACCTCAACTCATCCAAACACGGCACTTCCAAGTTTAATGTTTAATATTTGGAAAACCTCACCTTTCTTGGTAATCCTGTGCATTAGCGTGACATGATCTGATGATTAAGTACAACCACTGTCCCTGGAGTGGTTTGTCTCCTCTCTTGTAGGTTAATGTCTCTGCTGCTATGCTATCTCTGATTGGCTGTGACCTTTTTTCTAACCCTAACCAACTAACCAACCATCTAAACCGAACTCTAGACAATCAATGAACACTTTTGCCAATGAAGAGTCGGCCTTTTTGGAAAGGTTTCGGAATAATTGGCTGGCCTGTGGAAAAATGGGCAGTCCCTGCTTCTGGCATCACAGTTAGCTTAAACCTATACAGTGGAAATGTGCTGTCTCAAGATTCACTTTTACACAGCCTTGTTAACAGTGTTACAGCATCCAGTTTATAATCCATACAGTAAGAATATATTTAGAACATGATGGATAGGGTCGATGAAGGGGTAATTGAGCTCGACTAATTGGGCTGTCGGGGTAGCAGAATCAGATGACAAAGATTGGGAACTGCTAAACAAGTCATGGATTGTGCGGTTAGAGAAGCCTGTCAGATCACGGGGCGATATATTGACTGCAGCCGCGGCTGTAACTGGCATGGCTCCTCAGCGTCTTTTTGGCATCACTCACTGTCTATCCCCGAGGTGACTTTCGCTGCCAGACTGCAGTGATTGTCAGGAACAATGCCTGTTTTCTAAAGTCAGGGTGTAGGAAACAAAATGAGAGCAGCACTTTATTCCCCCCGCCGGGACTTTGGAAGGACCATCGTGCCCCACCTGCCATCTAATCAGAACATTAGCCCTCCAGAGCCGCGGTATCCTAAACCACTCGGTGCCCCTCAGGTTCAACTCGCAGACAGCACTGATCACACACTGAGCCCAAGAAGCGCAGGAGAGGGGGGAATCACTCCATCCGAACCTGTATCATTCGCGGCACCAGGAGAAAGTGGAGCAGATGGCGAGGTAAGCGAGTCCCGCGCAGCCCTGACCTCTCCTATATTTGTCCATTTTCTCTTTCGCAGCCTCTCTTAATGCATGTGGCTCGATGGGGGGAGAGACGGAGGCGAAAAAGTGCTGCTCTCATCAATGGGAGCTGTATGGGGTGCTGAAGTGGGCTCACTCTGCAAGCGAGTGCGGCGCCGCATGTGTTTTTCTCTCCCTCAATAGATAGGAAGCTTCACCCACGCCCGCTCGCTTGGTCGCTCACAGCATCCATAGCAAGCTCAGACCACCAGCAGCAAACTGATTTCATTAGTCATCCACCCCCATGTGGTTAAAAAACTTTCCAAGAGGCTGCTGCAGGTTGAATCCGATCTCCTGCAAATTTGTACATGCACAGTTCCGGCGTGGCTATTAAAGGTCTGCATTTTAATAATATAATTAGTTAGAACTGTGTCTCTAAATATAATCCCCGTATCTAAAATTGAACAAAAGTCATACCCTGACCTGTCACGTCGAGCGAATGGCAAAAAAAAAGAGAGAAAACGAATGGGTTGTTGCGGAAAAACAATGATGAATGGGCTGAAAGAAAATGGATAAGAAACAGAAAGAGAGGGAAAGACATTAGAGCCGAGTGCTGCATTAATAAGGAGCATGATGCTATCGACTGGTCATGACACGGAAAAGGCACTCTCAGATTCTTGTCATCGCTGTGAGGAAATACCTGCCACCAGTCATGGACGTAGGCGCATAAACAATATCTTCAGTTTCGCAGTTTATTTGGGGTAGTTGCAACAATTTACAGTAAAATCCTCGAGACACCATCAAGGATTTTCCTTCATGAAAAGCGTAATACTCAAAAAAGAGCATTCAACAGACTCATTTCCAACACACACACACACACACACACACACACACACACACACAAAAACACACAATGGGAGGATGTGAAGGAGGAGTGTAGAGACTGTGACCTGAAATTTGAAGCTACAGGGGACATGTTCTAAAAGTTCTAAAAGTGGGAAAAGCTCTTGGCTCTGTATTGTTTGACAGATCTTAAATCAGAAACCACACAGTTCATTTGGTAGATTACAGACACTGGGATGCTGTTTGAAGTTCATCCAGAGATCATTTCCCATGCAGGCGGATATATTTTATGTATGTTTGATTATTCCAGGGACACTTTTCTAGGTCAACATTGGAGCCAATGGCACCCCGATGGATGTAACCAAAACTCCCGTCTGACGTCTTTTGAGATTTTCAACAGTTTGCGTAGAGATATGAATAGTAATCACTCTGTAACAGTACCAGCTCAGCATTTCAGCATGCCAGGATTTTTCAGACGCTGGTATTCAAATATATTCAGAGGCTTTCTTACAGCTGTCAGCGTGATGATTTTGCAGTATTTTAATGAGCCGGTCGACTCATCAGTGGCGTACCCCGCCTCTCGCACAGCTGGGATAAGCTCCGGCTCCCCAAAAAGCCTCCGTGTGGGCGGATTAATTTCGAATCTAACACCTCCTAGAAGATTTATGTCCGTCTCAAGAATCTATGTCAATATGCCTCTTCCAAAACAGAACGACACTTGCACAAAGCAAATATATAACTGAGCAAATCTTCAGAGGAATACGAATGTTTTTTTTTACTTTTTAGTGTGGGGCTTCCATCAGCCTGCTGCCAGGGTCCCTTTATATTTGAGATATATTTGGGTAACTTAGTCGAAATGCAGCAAAAGAGAATAGTCCACTGTAGATCTGATGGATGTTGCGTAATGATTCTGTTTGTCTGCTGTCTGAATAACATAATAGCATATTCATTAAATAACAATGCCTGCTATTATTAATTTGCATCCCTCTGATGGTAATCTCAAAGGATTCAGTCTAATAGCTCTTATCTTAAGTGGTGGATCTACATGTAATTTACTTAAGTCCTTCCGTTTTTATGCTATTTTATGCTTTAACTTCACCACATTTCAGAGAGAAATAATGCATTTATTTCACATTTGCCAACCTTATTGACCCTCTCAGAGGAACAGATCTCCCACATGTCGATGGCCTTTAAGAAGCCAAGTTGATTGGAAAAACATATTATTTCAACCTTTGATGCTTGTACACCTATTTCAGATGTGGTACACGAAAACGCTTTCAGCTTAGCAGCTAGACAGTGAAGAGTTTGGATTTAAAAAGGGTCTAAATAGCATATTTTATATCAATTTGTGATCTCTGGGCTTCTGGACGCTTGGATTATGCCGGACAAGCTGTATGGAGGCGTTTTATGTGCTTAATTAACTTTTTTAAAACAGGTGCCCATCTACTTCAGTTGTCGAGGAGAATGCTGCAATGCTGTTTTGATGTGAAGCTTCAGAGAGAAAAGCTACAGACTTTTCATTGGCATGAGGGTTACCAGATAATAACAGAATTTTTGTTTTTGGACGAACTGTTTCCTGAGGTCAGCAGCGTCACTAATAACTGATTTTCCTCTAAACTTCAATATTCCTTGATAAAAAGAAAAAAAGACAGCTCAAAGTCCAAAGATAAATAAGGATGAATAAGTGAAACTTTCTTTCTTCTTTCCTCTCTATAAATCATCTGACAAGACAAACCCTCGTATTTATTTTGGGACCAGTTGGAGAGGCTCAACCCCTGGTTGAGAACCGCTGGTCCACCTCAAACAAACGGCAAAATGTTACCGTTGTGTTGATGCATTAAGATAAGAATCATGTCATTTATGATGATACATACAGTTTTCATGCAGCACAAACACTTTCATTTGTGTTATCCCTTTATGTACATTTAGCAGATACTGTAGTTTTACAGTCGGATTTTGAGCAGGACAAATCTATATTCCACACATGCTCCTCCATAGTGTGCACGAGGAAATGAAGACATCCCTACACAGCACAACAGATGTCAGCATCCATTTCTGTGTACCCATCTCCCTCCCTCCCTCCATCCCTCTCTCACAGCCTCTCCCTCCCTCCCTCTCTCTTCTTCTCAAACCCCACTTTAATATCAGAGTTAAGCTCATCTTTGAAGCATTTCACACATACATGCTTATCTGGCCTCACACCTTTGTCGCACAGCAACATGCCTCTCTCTGTGCCAGGACACACTGTGGACTGATAAGGGCCTCGCAGCCTCATCTTCTGGCTTCACTTATCACTCTCGAGCAACAAGCAGCACTGTCTGTTTTATCTGCTCATTTTTTCCCCTCTCTTGATAAGTCCAGACTGGACACTTTTTTTCACCCCTCTCTTTTTTTGCTCTAAGCATTCCTCAAATCGGCTGTCTCGCGCCAGCAGAGGCTTCTAACGGAGATGTGATGGGTTTTAATTGCGAACCGAGTGGCTGACACTTCACAGGGAGGGGTGACGTCGACATGAACTGTTCGAGCAGGGAGAAATAAAAAGCCGGTAAGATAACATGAAGGTAGAAAGGCAGGATAACACGGTTTAAAGTCTGCTCGTTTGACTGGAGCTGGCATCTGAAACTTCCCACAGATGGCCTGCTGAAAATACCGAGCAGCGGAGGCTGCAGGGTGGCAGCAGTGGACGGCTGCTGGGGTTGTGCCACACATCATAAATCTTTTGGGACGAGCAGTCAAGTCCGACTTCAAGAGATAACCGATGTCTATTACTAGACAAGGAGTGACGGAGACGAGTCATGGTCCATAAAGCTGAGCAGAGACAGCAAAGGTTATCCAGGGACGCAGAACTCCATCACCCCATAATCCTGATGCATAATATAGGCTAGTATTTAAAGAAGTGTCAATGTCTTCTGAAAAAGGAAATAAATTGCACATGTTTTTTAGGGATTGTACATTTTGGATTCATTATTTTCTAAGATGTAATTCTAAATGAAATGCCAAGAGGTCAGCAGGTGAATAAAAAAGCTGTTTACCGATCCATTATTTAACTTCCCTGCTCCTTCTAGTATTCAATAGGCCACAGACATCCACAGCAGCTACATCATTTCACAAATAAGGCTTATATCTTGCACGTACTCTGAATATTTATCATGTTTTAGTTTGCAGTAGTAAGATGAAGACCCATATCCAGTGAAGGGTGAAATAAAAATACAAATAGAGCTGGTTGGCTGTGTGTGATCAACCAGGACGGCTTCGGAGGGAGAAAAAAAAAAGAAAAAATGAACCTGGGAGATGAAATCAGCCCCCAGCCAGGACAGATCATTTAGCCGCAGTATCAATCCAGTCTCCATTAACCCACAGCAGACAGCCTCATCACCGAGAGCCCCACAGGAGTGACGAGGGATGACAAATATTGATCAAGGTATCAGATCAGATGTCTGCTCAAAGGCTTGTAACGTGAGCCTTTTTTTTTTTTCCTCATCCGGACAAATATGGATCAATGTCAAGACGTGCGTGATGTTCCAGCGTCAAGATTTTCATATATTGACTGTGACAGAGGAAAGATGTGATTGTGAACGTGTGATCTAACTCAACGGGAGCATCTTCTCACAGAACTCTGACTCTGGATGAAGCTCAGCTCAAGACTGCCGCCATGTGGATGAAATGTTGCACTACACTTCTAGTTCTAGATCGCCTGCATCAGATGCATGATGACAGACAGGCTAAAACATTAACATAATTAATGAAGCGCTTGCAAATGCACGCACACATGTGTGCACACACTAACATAAAGTGTTTGTCATTATGTATTTATGTAATCAAGTGTCACACGTGTGTCTGTGTGTAGGATTAACATGCTGCATGTTAGAGTGCTGTTTGCATGTGTAAATCAACAGTCCACACACACACACACACACACACACACACACACACACACACACACACACACTGCACGCATTCACACACACAACACAGTCTACACGTTGTAGATATAACTTCTCACGCTCACTGGTCATAAATGCAAAGAAGCACACACATATCGTCTGTGTATGCTTGTTGGTGTAGTTATTGCCTAGTATACAATGTCAAAAACACTCAACGTCAGTGTGTTCTCATTGACTACTGATCTTCTAAATGCTCTAACTTCTTACTTTTGCGTTTATCGACATCAGGGGACCTTCAAGGATTTTCGAGGCTTTAATGGTTTAGTTGATTTATGAGGACCCCCATGAGCCACAGCACTGCAGCAGCTATGCATTGTGACAGTGTATCATAAATAAAGGTTTGAATTGAATGAATGAATGAATAAATATGTTCTTTATGCATTATGTATGTTCGGGTGTATTTTTGTCCACGCATTTGTGTGCAAACACTTGATTTAAATGTATGCTCAAGACTATTTACCCGGGATTACACAAGCGACTTTTTGAAGCAGAGTGCATTTAAGAGTTGGGGAAACAAAATATAACAATCATCGGTGCCAGATCTGTTTACTTACTTTTACTTATACTTTTTAAAGAGATTTCAACATAAATCACACAGTCATTGTCAGGCTGCGTATCTACCAAATGAACAACATTCAAATTCTAAATATCAAAACTGTCATTTTAAAGGTAAAGTACATTTTGTTTGCCACACTAGAAGGAGAGTGTTACAGGTGCGCTATGTAGTTTTGGGCAAGACATTTTAATCAGAAGCCCCCTTTAATTCAAAAAGTTAAAGTACAGCACTAAGTGGCATTGACAGTTAAGTGCACATTAAAAAACAGAGAGCGTCCACAAGTCCACGACAAATGAGCAAATTTCATTCACTTAAGGAAGACCATGTCTGAGGCGCTTCAGTGTGTATATTAATGGATATCAATGGTTGCGAGATTGTTTGCTCAGCTATTAAAATCCTCCCTCAAGCAGCCATGGGGCCAAAATGCATATGAGCACTAAAGAAGTAAATACATTTCTCAAGGAACAAAAATTAGGCTTAATAGACCTGAAAATAACTGGTCATTAGATTATACAGCTCTATACTTTATTGTGATTTTATATCAGTAGTCCTAGAGTTAAAGCATTTAGGTTCAGTCTGTTCACTTCTGCCTGTAATAACGGTTAGGTGGTATTTGGACAGATTATATTCATTTATCATATTTAGGCAGTAATTGAACTAAAACCGCACACGTAGCAGAGTGAGACAGTACCATCGGGCTCTTTTCATCCATTTATTTAGATTTAACTGATTATCCAGGATTCATTGCATTAAAAACCAGCACTGTATTACACTGAGATATGCCCCGGCTGCAGCTGTATCGTTAACTCCATGCAGCAGAGGGCAGAGTAACACCACATTTCGCTTCCCCTCAGTCTCACCACATCTTTGTGTTTCATCTCGACTCAGCATGCAACAGGAGCCAGGAGCCATCCCAAAATGATCTGCACGGACTTAATCTCAACGCCGAAATCAAACCCGCCGTCGCCTCTATCAAAAAGAAATTGAATGTTAATATTGCATTAGTGGAAATCTCCCCGTAAAACATCCCTCTGATCTCACTTTGCATGGATTGAGATGATCTTATGATGGTCTTCAGCGGGCAGGCTGTCCATCATAACGGATACTGTGAATTGCCTCTTCACATCCAATGTAAACAGCTTGATCTTCAGCAAATCTGATCTATCATAGCCATCCCACTCTCAAAGGATTAAATAGCTTTGCACTTTAGAGGAATAATCCTCGCTCTGTATATGTCTTGGCCCCAATAACTGAATTGGGTTGAGGGTCTGTGGAGGTGAGTACTCGGTCTGCTGCACATGATTTCAGTCACGCAGCCTTAGAGACTTCCTCAAGAATTCCACCTTAGGAGAGGATGTGAAAAATCATGTTTCTTGGGATTTTTGCTGCTTAAAATGTGTTTAGTTTGCCTGGAATTTAAGACTGAATCAAAATGATCTCATGTTTTGTGAGTTTCAAGATGCTTTTGGAAATCCCACTGCCTTTACAAGTTATCAACTTTTACGTTTTCATAAGGTTTTGGTGTAGGAAGGCCAAGAAGACCAAGAATCCATTCTACTTTGAGTTAAATGCTAACATGCTTACAGTCAGCGCTGCGAATAAATGTAATCCGAGAGAAACAGTGGCTGACCTCACTGTTACATCCCCTGGGAGGTCTAGGCACTGTGGGGAGTAACACATTACAAAACAAAACTTAACTCCCAAATCGAGTTTCAGGTTTTTATTACCAAAAGCAAAGATTGTCTCAGCAAGGACACAAAAGGATAACAAACTGAACCCTAACCTCCCCTTTAAAAAAAAAACAAACTAGGAAGCCGGTTGCACCACACAACAAATTTCTATTAACTCAGTCAACAGTAAAATAAATTCAGTCTGTCGACGCTGCTCTCGTCCTCAGAAAACACACACACACTCACAGCATGGACGCTGCTGGATGACACATGGCCCCAGCCACAGCTCCGGCCCCAGTTTATATCCTGCCCTGATCAGTAAGTGGACACAGCATGCACAATCACCTAATCTAACGCTGCTTACAGTAAAAGTGCTAACTTGCTGATGTTCGGCAGGCCTTTGATAGGCTTTTTGCCATTTTCACCATTGTCGTTTAGTATGTTAGCATGCTAACATCTGCTAATTAGCATTAAACACAAAGTACAGTTGAGGCAGATACATCTGTCCTTTGTTTTTGTTTGTTTTTTGGTCAAATTGTTGGACAGATAGAGATTTTGATATGAAGATGGCCCTTTTATGAAAGTTAAGTCATTGCAGTTCAGCCTGTGAAGAACACGGCTGTCGGTACAAACTTTTACTCAAGTATTGTAGCTACTTAAGTTTCAAGGTACTTGAACTATACTTGAGCGCTTTCAATGTCCTGCTACTTTAAACTTTCACTCCACCACATTTTGGACACAAATCTTGTACTTTTTACTCTACACTACATTCACTTGAACATTTTAGTTACTAGTTACTTTGCAGATTGCACTGTGCTTTGAAGCCAAGGAAACACACTTTTAAATGTATAATGGGCATTCGGATGAAAAAACACTGTTTCCGATCATCAGTAAAATGCTGAATATCAGATATGACAAATGTTCAATCTGTAATAGAAAACAATTTACATACATGTATATATATTAATTGTATTTTTGTTACATTTATTGCCAGACCATTAATTTTGATACATTAAAAATATAATACTTAACACTGTTTCTTGAATTTTACTCATGTATAACTTTTGGGTACTTTTTAGAACAATCATGTCATGCCATCCAATAGTTTTTAAGATGTTTCAGTTGGACCGACTGCCCCTCAGACACTGCCTTGCTAAAAAATCTCTATAACTTTGTGACTTAGAACTAGATCCCCAGACATAGAAGTTGCATTAGTAGCAAGAAAGCAATTAGATTAGTTAGTTAATAAATTAAACAAGCGATAGCAGTTTCATGCACTCTCTCTGCTGAAATGTTATACTGAATCTCTTTGGTCGCTCATTTTCTGATCTGATTTCAAAGTACTGTTTTTACTGTTTGATGATGAACAGTCTCTCAAGTTCTTCTGTCTTTTCATGTTTTTAAAATAAACTTGCATCATGTCGCAGCATTGAGCTCTCCATCACAAATCCACCCCTTCAAATCTCAAGTACACCTCTCTTCACTGTTTCACATGGTCAAGCATCTTCCTAACATCCACCAATCAGTGTTGTTGTTATCGCTCTGACGCAGTCCAGTCCATTTCCCAGCCACCATTAATTATCGTGCATATACTTATCTCTGTCAACAATGTAATTAGCAACCTTTTCCCCGTCCGGTGACATTATGGTTCCAATCTTGGAGCCATTCAGTGCAGAGACATGCAGCAGCATACTGATAATCGTCGTCCCTTGCCCTTTGAAATTGCTCTCTGTTTAATTGGGCGAGAACTCGATTGTTCAACTCATTAGGAAGCCTCCACTAACTGAGGATGAAGTGTAAAATGTGATATGGATTACAGCTAATGCAGACGCACGGACGTGTTGTAAAGCCGAGTTCAAGTGGCCCGATACAAGGTTTTACGGACAGCCCGTGGAAAAAGGAAGATTGCCAACAAATAAAGCTGTTAGACTTTGGCTAAGTGTTTAGATAAGAGGATGAAACAGCTTGAGAGGCAGCCAGTAATAGCATCTATTAAAGTGATTTGAAATCAGGCTGAGGTCATCCCACTTGAGGTGGAGGGGGGGTTGCTTTCACTCTTTCCCCTGTCCCAAAAGCACTGGTCCCTTAATTTAATCTGAAATTGAAGGCTCTCAACTGCGACAGATTACAGGGGGCTACCCCAAGCATGCAGCTGTGGACTCTGTCCTAATGAGCCCAGGCCAGCGGAGCATCAAGTGACAACAAGTAGCTCCTCCAACAATGAGGGGCAACCTCATGCCGCTGAAGAGTTACAATGAAATTACATTTTTTTTTCTTTTTTTTACAGATGTAGACCACTTGTTTGACAAGAAAGCAGACACCAAAAAGCCACATTTAATAAAAGGTGATTTCTATTGTATGCTTTGTATTTTGAGTTATACATATTTTTGAAATGAAAACACAAACATTTTTTTCTCACGACTACAAGAAAACATCTTTCAAATTGTGCCTCAGAGAGAGAGAGAGAGAGAGAGAGAGAGAGAGAGAGAGAGAGAGAGAGAGAGATTAACATATCAACTATACAGAGCGCGATACAACGATTACTTTCTTCCTCTTAAAAGAGTTCTGTCGGTGGGATGGTTCTTATGTCAAATGTCACCATTTAGTATGAGCAACATTAAAAATGAATGCCAACAATGAAATGTAGACCTTCAGAATGCTCGGTGGTCATTTGTGGTCCTAACTAATGCGTTATAACTGTTATAATGGATAAACTTTTACTCATCTGGCTCTATATATAATTGTGGGATCTATATACATCACTATTGACACTTTACTCCCACTTAAACGTTCTCTAATGTGCATGAACAACTGTGTGTTTGGAAGTAAATCAGAAAAAAAGTGCATTTGCATCCTCTCTGCAGAGTCGGCCAGGATGAGTTTTTTCTTCTCAAAGAAGTCCAGATGCAGGCCGGTTTAGAGAAGTCAATGAGCTGGACAGAGAGTTTTTTTAACATGCTGAAAGCAGCCAGGTGACTGCATTCACTCCAGAGAATAACAGTCCTCAGGATGGTGATAGTCTCTATGGACTCTTCTCCTCCTCTGCTGGACTCGGGGGCTCACCGGCCTTGTCCTCGGCCACCTGTCTCTCCTGTTTGCCCTCCAGCAGTCTGTCTTGAGAAACCGTCCCGAGCACTTTGGCACTGTGCTCCTGTGCCTTGGCTCTGAGTGCGGCGATGCTGTTCTCCCTCAGTTCCTCTTTAGAAATGGCGGCGGACCTGCCTTCCGACCTCTTCTCCTCTGCCTCAGACTCCTCTGCCTTCTGAGAGCTCGGCTGCTGGGGGGCATCGCACTTGCCAGTCGGCGGGGGAGCCACTGCCTCCGCTGACTTTTTGTGCATCCCTGCAAAGAGTTGCGGGTATTCAGATTTAGAATAGCGTCTGTTGATTGGTAAGCCATCTTGGACTGAAAATAGCAAGCAAAAATAGTTCCGGTTTAGAAAATAATGTTTGAATTTGATGATGGCAATGTATGACCAGCGTTGAGGATGGAAAAATGTCACGTCATGCAAAATATTCTGTATTTAAAGGTACAATGTGTTGTATTTACATGAATTTTAGCTCAAAACATTCAAAAAATAAACTAAAAATGATCGACCGAATGTGAAGAAATAACAGTTTTGATGTTATGTCAAAGACGTCCATGTATTGTGTTGCTGAGATAGATATTGAAGTTAGCATGCTAACCAGCTAGCTCCTAGCTACTTTGTGATAGACCAAAATCTAATAATAAACAGCACTAACACTTCCCCGGTGCTCCGAGCCCCCAGTCCCAAGCAGAGTCAGCCATGACCGCTAGCTGCATGGCTAACTGAGCTAACTAGCTAAAGGCAGCTACAGTTAGTAGCGGTTAGTGGTTACTCCGTGTCCTGGTTTAAGTTCACTGTTAGGCACTTTCTGTTTCATTTTGAAGTATATAGTATGTCTTACTTTCCACTTCCTCTTTTTGTCCAACCTGCAGCCTTTATTTCTGCTATTGCTTGTATTTGTATTTTGTATTTTTGTATTTATGTACTGTGGACTATCGAATCTCATTAAAGCTGGGGTTTAGCTTTTTAACCTGCCTGCCTTGGTGTTCCACATTTGGGTTCTATTTTACCAAACATGACACTCTGGTGAAATGCTGCCCCCTATTTGCTTGGAGTATTCATTTGAACCGTCGGTCAGCTTTTACATATTGCACCTTTAAAGGGTCATACTTGGCGTATCATAGCATCTACAACAGTTGTGCATGGAAGGCATCTGGGCCTGCATTCAGTCCATCACCACTGAGGTGAAACATTTCAGTGTTGTCACGATTTAGCATGAATAACTTAATGAGCAGCCGCATGCTGCACTGCTACTATGTGATGAATACATGGGACAATGATGCTGAATGTTTGGAGAGTGAAGTCGGACATGAAGCCTCACCGAGCAGCCAGGGAGCGCACGACTCCATGATGCCATCCTTGGCAGACTTGAGGATGGACTCCGGTAGGGGGATCGAATGCCTCACCATGGCCCCATACAGCCCATACTCGGCCATCACGGTGCTCCGGCCCCAGCATTTCTCCCTCTTCCTCCACTTGGCTCTGCGGTTCTGAAACCATACCTGCAACGGGGGGGACAAATCAACACAAACATTTGTTACCTGCAACCTCACTTCCTAATAGGACACATGAGGCAGCATCTCGTGAGCCTGTCAGAGGAGAGTGAAGTCTGCAAAATATTTGTTCTATCAAGAGGAATATCGGCGCACATTCAATAAGATTGTTTGTCCTGATAACTTTGAACCAGCATGGCACAGACTAGATGACGTTTTCAATCATTTGGGGATGACAGAGATAGAACTACATGGGATTAGTGGTCCCAGTTATACCGTGGCAGGGTGTCGATAATAAATAAACTCTTGGGTTCATTTTTCTTTTAAGGGTTTGAAATAGTCCAACAGCAGCTTGCAATCTGTATTTTCTTCTGCGCAAGATGCAACAATTGGTACCCCTTTCAAACAGGGAGCCCTAAAGAGGTTTTGGGCTTATTAACGAGTAATTAATCATTTAATTATGCTGAACAGATCAAATATAGGATATCAATGAGACTTAAGTTTGATTTGGCTGTTTGTTATCCTTCCAATTTGAATTTTGGTGCATCTCGTCCTCTGTAGTCATTCTCTAGATGGTAATGTCCAGTCGGAGCAATTTATATACTGCAGACCTGTCAGATTGTGAGAGAAACTTTTTAATTGATGACTTAACTTATTCGTCACAATCGCAAATAATATGACACTTATAACTGCACCATTAGAAAGGACTGACACCATCATAAGAGACTTTTCACAACCTGGCAACCCTAAGCATATCAAAAACGGTTCATCAACCATTATTAGAGCCATTAGTTGCAACACTATACCCTAAATTAAGAATGAAAGCTCAATATCAGTTATTCCAAAGATGACCTCTCTGGGAATCCGACTCAAACCAACTTAAGATAACAGCGGCTCCGTTTTGGGATCCGGCCCCACCATTGATTTCCCATAAGCCTCCTGGCTTACAGGTGTGAAGGATCTCCGCCCGCTGTCAGGGCTGATCTCCAGCTATACCCGCGCAATGGCCTTATAAATGGCTCGACACGTCAAGACGCTTGAGTCGGGCCGCAGCCAAACAGCTGCTTTGAGGCCCTGCAGGCTATCCGTCAGCTCAGAGAGAGGGGCCAAATTGATTGTATAGCACAACACAGGATTGTTAAACACTCTACTTAGGGCGGCAGCTGTGAGGGTTCTGCGAGGAGAGAGGGGGACAGATATTAAATTGAAAAAAGAAAAAAAAAACAATCAAACCGTTTTTTTTCGAGCTTCTTTCTGGTAATTCTGATGATAACCCTTAATTCATACAAGACACTATTTCTTCTTTTTCTTTTTTTTAGGAGAGAAATTGCTTCTCGGGCCTCCCTCAAAAGAAGCGAGCGCAGGGGGGGCTGCAGGGGAGGTGGAGTGACCCTGGGGCGCGCCGCGGCTGATTGAAAAATAAGTTAATTTCAGGCCCAATCGATGGCGGCCAGGCGGGCAAATATCACGGGAAATTAAACTACCGGGACTCGGGGGAGCGGCGCTATTGACCCGCGCTAATAAATTCAATGTAGTTATTTCATTTGAACTCCCTGCGCCTCTTCTCCTCTCGGGCAGCCCGGCCTCTCTCCCCGAGCTCGTCTGATTTAACTAATTACACTCAATGAGAAAATTGGGTGTTAATTTTATTTAGGTATAGGAGCAAGGCTTATTTATTTATTTATTTCCCTTTTATTATTTATCCGCGGCTGTGTCTGTCTGTTGCGAGCGCGTAATGAGAATGAGATTAAAAGCCCCCCCCCCCCCCCCCCCCCCCCCCCCCCCCCGACAGATGGATGGTCCAGGTCACACCGCAATCTTCTTCCGCCTTGATAGCTTGATTAGGTCGTTAGCGGCTCCTTCTCCGAGAACAAATTGTTTCACATCCAACTGCAGCTGGATGAGAGATGATCTATCCTGGCGAGGGCCGGGCTGTGTGGAAGACGGGGGGGGGGGGGGGGGGGGAATCAGCTCTGATCGATTCACAGAGGAGAGAGGGACTCGCCCCCCCCCCCCCCCCCCCCCTCCCACTCAAAACACGAGAGGCCTTCCAGGAGCTTATTAACACTGATGGGATCGTTACAGGTGCATATTCAAAAATGTGCCATTAAATCCAGCCTACCTTATAATATGCACTTGAGTTAATTAGCCTTAAAATTACAGAATTTTTTTGTATCTTTTTATTTGCATTAAATAACATTCTGATGACGTATGCCTCTCGATGCGTGTGCACAAGTGTCAGTCTCAAGAAATTCAGTCATCTTGAATATTTTGAATAGAATTGAATTAACGAAGTAAGACACCCTGCTTTGAATTTATTATCTAAATGCTTTTTTTTTTTTTTTTGCTATTCTGTAGCGAGTTATTATTCATCGAGCTCACAAAGAGAATATAGGCCAATTTATACTTTACATAAAAAGGTTTAAATAATTGTTGAGTGTTTTTGTATGGCCCCAAAATACAATTGAAACACATCAGCGCACGTTGTCTCCTTCAAATGCAGCATTTTCGTTTGGCAATGTGGCAGAATTCGTACCTCAAAGCGAAACATCTTGATGTAGCTAAATGAAAAAAAAAAACCCAAATATTTAATGTATTTTTTGCTGTTTGTGCACAGCCAAAAATAATATTAAAACACATCCGCATATCTTATTTAATGCAAATGTAAAATGAGCACACACAAAAAATGACATTACATCATAAAATCGTGATGTATCCACGAGGTGAGATATCTAATATACACCATAAAGGATGATTTAAAAAAAAAAAAAACAACAAAAAAAAACCCATCTGTGTGTAAGAAAAATATCTGGGCTTCCATAATCCCAACAAGTCAAAACCTTCGATTGATTATAACGAATTGACTATTATCATTATTCACATCAAAATAAAACACGTGGCGTCAGAGTCTTGTATCACCTGTATCCTGTCTTCAGGCAGCTCTGTTTTCATGGCCAACATCTCTCGGGCGTAAACATCCGGGTAGTGCGCATCATTAAAGGCCTTCTCCAGCTCCTCCAGCTGATATGAGGTGAAAATGGTCCTGTGGAAATATAAATATAATTAATAAATAAAAAATAAATATTTTGGCATGTTGATCAGCATATATTGTGTCAATGGCACTTTGAATAAGGAGGGGAATAAAAATGCAAAAGGTAAAAGCCAACTTCAACAAATGAGGTCTGTTATTATTCACGTGCCTGGGTGTTTTAAAATAAAATGTGGCAAAACCAAATCTGGACCTGGCTAAAATTTCACGTGAGCATGACAGGAAATACAATTAATTTGTGCCCAGTGTATTCACAGTAAAGAGAGTAGTTCATGAGCCCATCTGTATCAGTAAGGCTACAATAAAAACACTGTGTTGATAGTACAAATACTATCAGACATTAATTGAAGAAATAGTCCCAGCAAATCATCACACGTTATTTATTTTACAGGCTTAAAGCAGCCAATTTCTGCCATTTCTTTTCATTTCAAAAAATAAATACGATCAGACTTTGTGATGAACCAGGAATCAGCACTCACCGGTGACGTCTTTTCTTGCGTTTCTTGCTCTGGTTTACTGACGATTTTGAGATTTTTCGTTCGTTTGAGGACAAATCGTCGGAGTCTGAAATAAAAACAAAAAACAAAACAGGAAGTCAAGTGATAAAAGAGGTGATGACATCCATGGTGAGTGCGTCTCTGAATGGGTCATTTAAATCGTTTAATTTAAAATCACACGTCATACATTAATAATGATATTAATACAGTGTAAAAAATACATATAAATAAAAAAATATTGTCAATACATGCACAGTCGTACAATTGGAAATACAGTATTTGTGTGTGTGTGTGTGTGTGTGTGTGTGTGTGTGTGTGTGTGTGTGTGTGTGTGTGTATGTATTACCTGAGCTGGCAGACTGGCTGGTGTCCAGCGGCCCCACGGACCTGCTGTGGGGCTGCAGGTGAACATCTTGAGCGTCCGACAGCACCGTCTCTAAAAACGCGGGCTGGCTGTAAAACGACGGAATCCCACTGGGGCCGATTATTCCCATCCCGACGCCCATGCCCACTCCGGCGGTGCCCAGCAGCGACCTGGCGGCGATCAGGTGCGCCCCGGTCGGCAGAGCGTCCAGCGGGCTCCTCGGGGCCGCGGACGGCTCCTTATTGAGCCCCAGTATCTCCTGGATGCCGAAGCCGGTGCACCTGGGCGGCGGATGGGTCGCGCCGCTCTTCGGCTGGTGGCTGCTGTTATCCCTTCCATTCGCTCCCAGGGAGGTTTTCTCCGACAGATTTAAACTTTCCGACAGCACGGCGCCTTGTTTCCCCGTCATGATCTCTTGCGATGAAAGGGCCTTTTATTTATTGTGTTGTTCTCACTGTGCCGCCTCGCAGGATGGTCCCCAGTGCATGATCCTCTGTGTAACACACAAGAGTCCTTTAGAAAATGGTCCTTTTATCCAACAGGTCCATCCCAACAAGAGGCAGGAAGCCAGCAGCCAATCAGCTGCAAGGATTCAGGATTCCTGTGGATCATGGATGCATTATACGCCCTCTCGGATACATATCTGCATTTTCCTCAGGACTGTACGGATGAACGCGGGCAGGGATTTAGGCTGGAGACAGAGAGGGGGGGAATTAAAAAGGCTTTCTTCAAAAAGCAGGGAGAAAAAAGAAAGAGGCTGAGGATGGAAATTAAATGACGCAAAAAGAACCAGGAGGGCTTCACTTTTGTCTTTTCTTTTTTACAGAGACGTTAATTAGGAATATTATAGGCAACAAACACCACCCTATTTAAGCCATTATAAACTCACTACAAATATATGGTGTTGTTGTTTATCTTTTTTTCTGTAGGAAGTCGGGCCTAATTAAATCGTCTGTGCTTCACGCCACTTACTCTCTCTTTGAAATGCTGCAGGTTTTTTTTTGAGGTTTTTTTTTTGTGTGTTTTTTTTTTTTTTTTTTTTTAGAAAATTACCTCAATCTCCTAGAATAAATCAGCAGGCTGTGCACACACACACACACACACACACACACACACACACACACACACACACACACACAGAGAGAGAGCCCAGCTATGATCCACTGGCTCACACGGATGGATAATTGATCTCCAGATGCTATGGGGAAACTCATCACACGCAAATCACAGGCCCTCCCAGAACCGACAGCTGGACTGTGGACGGACGGAGTGAGTGTGCAGTGAGCTGCCCGCCCGCCTGCACCGTGCTGCACGGCGCTAATCCCACAACAGCAGCAGCAGCAGCAGTGCAGGCTACAGAGAGCAGATTAAATCACAGGGACATCTCCTCCTAGGACATGGGAAAATAATACACAAGATTTTACACAAGTGTAAAACTTTTTTTATTTATTTCTATTTCATGTAGGCTATAACAGCAATATTGTTCATATATTACGGGAATCTGCACTAATTAAAGCTCATCTCATGATTGCACTGAATAATGGCTAATTAAGGCTTGTATTTAAATCATGGAGGCATGAAAGTTCTCTGAAATTACGGGAAAGATTTGCTGTCAGGAAGCTGATGAAACATGCTGCTTAATTGATCATTTTAAACACAATCAGTGTCATTTTTGCACCGGAATTGACTTTTTTAGCGCAGCCTCTGCATGCTTATGCAGGGCAGGCCTGCATTTAAAATATCTTTGGGTCATGTGATTATTACAATAAGCAGTTATCATAAGGATATTTAAGATGAAAGCAAAGTCCATCTTTTTTCCTCGGTGTCCCAGTGTCAAGCTGATGCTGGGGATTAAAAGAGAGAATACTCTCACTATCATGAGGCTAATTTCGACATTCGACATATTGCGCCAAAATTAAAATCCATGGAGTGACGAGAATATTAGCTGTTTCATTATTTGCTTGTAGTAGCCTATAATTGAAGTGTTTATTACACTGGCATGGATTCGTTTGGAAATCGTGGAACAAAAAAAACAGATTGCTCCATTTTGTGTCGTAAAAGTAGCTTGACTTTTCACACCTCCCGCAAACGCACCATGAAAGAAACGCAAGCGAACATATTGGAATAAAATAAATCTAGTATATAAAATAAAAAATAAAAAATAATTAAATAAAGTAATTTGGACAATATGACTTAAGCAGCCTAGAGCCCTGTGGATTGTAGCGGAAGCAGAAAATAGATCCGACAGCCACATTTCAGAACATCAAACAGTCTGAAATGAGCTGCTGATTAAGAGGGAGAAAAAATATTGCTGCTGCAATTAGCGGCTGGCCAGTTGAAACTAATTAGGGCTTATTTAGTGGAAATTCTATTAATGAATAAATCAATGTGATCAGGATATGCTAATGGCGCGTCGGCCTGTTGGGATAGGGGTTGTGAGTCAGGATGACCCGTCAATTACAGGCGACTCGCTGCTCCCCTCTCACTCCATCATCACCGCAATCTATAGACGCGTGTTTGTTTGTTTGTTGTCCTGCACCACGTTTCCTTTCCGTGTGGAGTTTTCAATAATCCACCTCCTGTAGAAATGGCCCGCACGCTGATTTACATGCAGAAGAGAGTGGCCGCCTAATAAGGCTCTAGATTAAGGGAAGATTTAGTTCAGTCACTCGTGTAGATTGGGTTTGCCCATCAAAGACCTGCAGGATCTGACGGCTGCAAATTAACGAAAAAAAAAAAAAAAAAAAAAGCAAACAGCTGTTGGGAAATGTTTTGTTTATCTGCCCCATCTACCTCCTCCACCAACCCCGCATTCATACCTCTGCTCCTGGGACTTTGAATGCAATAAATATATTAATAAATAATAAATAAATTAGGGAACAAGGTGTCCTCAAACATTTACAAACCTGCGGTGATGAACATCACCCAGCGTGTGACCTTCAGTGTCTGCAGCAGGTTAGAAACTCATAAGCAGAAACCGCCCATTCTAATGAATGTCAGAACCTGCTGATGTGACTGCAAAGCCCGAGATGCGTTCGCGGTCACGAGACAAAGGTGCGAAGGTCACAGCAGAAAACGTGAATGCATGAACAGAACTGGAATCATTCCCCATCTATCATCCCATATGAACTTTTTTATTCATGCAACACTGATGCGTTCAATGTCTCTCTCTCTCCCTCGCCCTCTTTGTTTATCAAAGTGGTGTAAAACTCTTCAGCAGCCTCTGGCAGTGCTGAATCAGGCGGCGCCCTCGGCGGCGTTGAAGCAACTTGATGACAGCACACATGTAGAGCCGAGTCAGGGGGAAAAAACTGGAGCACAGCCGGAGCCTCTGCTTTTCCCAAAGCAGTTGCAGGGCGTGATGTGATGCGATGCACCCCTTCCTCCACCCTCCTCCTCCTCCTCCTCCTACTCCTCCTCCTCTTCCTCCTCCTCCCCAGCACAGAAAGAGTTTGCAAGCCCCGCAGCTTTCTCATGGCTCCTCCACAATGGCATGTTTGGTAGCTGCCCGTCGGCATTGCTTAATTAGGCGAGGAGTTGATTAATTTGCACTAATTGACAGCTAATTTAAGGACTCGGGGCACATCGGATTGACGTTTGTCGGGGCACAGAGGCTATGTGAGGTCAAGGCAACGCACCGCGGATGGGTGGACGGACGGAGGGAGGGAGCATGGGATTTTCCTCTCCGTGTGGATGAGCAGCTCCGCAGGGGGGCCCGCGCCGCTTCCTGAAGAGGCTGTTCGGCCGGAGGGAGGCCGCGGGGTGACGGGCAGTCACCGGTGCGTGCAGCATACTGAGGATGTCAGCATCGTTCATCGGTCAGCAGCAACAAGTGTCCACATGTAACCAGTTACAGTGACATCAGGGAACTCTTTAAATGTGGACAACCTATACTGAGTGCTTTATGCGCAGAGGTGGCAGGCCTAACTGTGGCCAATTATGTTTTATTACACTACACTTATTTTGAAAGATATAGTTACTTTACAATTAACAGATCAAGATTTATTAAGAATTATTATAGATTGTTATATTCATTTTCCTAACAGTATGTAAAATAGTTACATTTAGCTCTTCCCCCCCTAACTAAAATGCTACTTATAGCCTACATGATTCAGTAATAAATGATAACAGCCTATAATTTTTATTTTCTGAGGTTTAAGGTTTTGGAATGCAGGATTTATTGTAATGGACTATTTTTAATTTAACTTAAATAAGGTTATACATACTTCCTCCAACCCTGCTAAGTAGTTAGAGCTGGTTACACATCCTAAACAGCATTTGGGTTGCCAGGTTGGATGTTGTTTCTCCTAATTTCTACTTAGTAATCGAGCAGTTGTAAGTGTCTGCAATGCTTTGATATATATTTTTTGATTATGTTTATGTGTTTGCTTGTTTATTTGACAGGGGCAATGCACTGCAGTTAGCTATGAGCTAATTTACACCCATAGTACTTGAGCAGAGTAGTTACGTCTCTGTGAAGAAAAATAAAAGGTTGATTTGATAGGTTTGACCAAATGTTCCTTTAATAGTCATTTTACAACACCAGGGTTGTAGAGCAAAATTTGAGTTGCGGATTCTCACAGACTGTTCTGTAGTCTGGTGGTGCGGCAGCAGATACAGCAGGGTCATCACACTGAGGCTGGGCTGGGTGTTGTCTTTTAGTATTAGACATCTCACTTCATCGGTATCACTTATGCTCAGTAGATAGCTACGAATGATGTTCTGGGATCGGGTAACCATACAACTGCAAGAACAGCAATACGAACAAGATTTCAAGACTTTAAAATTAAGTGTCTGTGTGATGGGCACATGATTGGGCTGAGTTTAGCCATGATTTCATCTTAAATTTAAAAACAGTGAAGCTGCAGCACTCTATTATTTTGCTACTGAGTTCAAGACCACTGAAGGTGTTTTCATGTCATAATAAGCCATCAGGTCTGCAATTATACATGTTAATATGTCATTATGACCTGATGAAGTTTTTTGTTTGCAGCAATCCATTAAATCTGCGGTTTGATAAATGGACGCTTGATTACACAAGTTGGGCAACTCCAAATTTTTCTGTTTAATATCTTGTTATTGATCAGTAAAAAAAACTTTATTTCTCAGCCATTAACAAAGCCACTTGTTACAAATTATAAAGAGGGTGTCTAATTATAAAGGGGTAGGCTAATTGCCAGGGTTTGGTAACACAGGTCGGCTGTATCTGAACCCTGAAAACTTTAGATTTAGTTTTAATGATCCATATTTTACAGGAAAATAAGTCATTTAGAGGTTAATAATATAATTTGGGGTAATGGCGGTGGTAGTGGTTGGGGGGGTTAGGAGCTTATTTGGACCAATATTGTGCTATTACATATTTTGTGTTGAAAAAAGAACTAATCTACAAACACTATTTGGAATGATTTGGACACAGCTTAAGTTTGTGTGTGCTATCTGGCCCCAGTCTTCCTGCTTCCAGGCCATGCTGTGTTCAAAGACCCACAAACTCTGTCTGAATCTTGCAGAACTGTTTAAATAATTTTCTTAAGGGGTGAACCAGGGTCCCTGTGTGAGAGGCAGGGGGTGAAGCCACTGAGGCAATGGCGGCCTCTGTCCGTGTGAATCGGAAAGACGATTAGGGGCTTATTAGCGGCCTGGGGAGAAGTGTAACTTGTTGGGAGTGAGCGGCCAGAGCCCCAGCGACATCTCCAGCCGAGAACAGTCCGAGGCATTGTCCTACCTAATTATGGCGGATGGACTTCTTTTTGTTTCCCATTCGGCATGCCTGTCTGATTCCCTTTTTGCCCGGCCGCTAGCTCCGACAAGGCCGAAGTGTGCTAATTAGAAAAGAAATGGTCCTAGTAATTATGTCAACTCTCATTAACGGCGATGACAATGAGCAATATTATTTTTACGCAATGTTTTGTGTAGGGGACCCTGCTTCCAATGCTCATTAAATGGAAAACATGCCCTGGTAGCCGGGAAAGCACTCTCACGTCGGAGCTCCTTACATGTCCACAGCCGGAGAGGTGCTGCACTTTGTGGAATGAGAGGCATGAAGTTATTGCCCTGATTAAAAGTTGAACAGTCTCTCATAACCGTTGCATCACCAAAGTTAGATGCTCAGGCTGCAAACCAAATCATTCCACTGGTATTTTAAATAAAAAGGCAATCATCTCTACGTTTAAAACTTTATTATACAACTTCACAAATTGCAAAACATGTATTTCTTGTTTAAAGTAGAAATAAGAATAAATAGGGAACATTTAATCAAACAAGTCTACAAGCTACGGAGAAAATTAATTGAGGAAGAAATAAATCAATTCCATAAATGTAAAGGTATTTATCTAACGGACAACAGGTGCAAGAGGACCTCGATGTGTTTGTGTGTGTGAGCATTTTGCTCCAATTTACAGTTTGAGCACAACGTCTCTGAACTTTGTTGAAAAGGACTAAACATGTTTAACGCATACATCAGATACTTTGCGTACTCACACATTTACTATTGCTTGGACAAAATAACAAAACAAAACAAAACAAACAAAATATGTCACTTCTTGGGTCGTTCCAAGATGTTGAGAAACTTCCCTCTGGTCATTTCCCGGGCTGTAAAACAAGAAGACACAACACCACACATATCAGGTTTGTAAAATCAGAAAAAAAGCCACGCCAGCCTTGCCACAACATTTGCCTGCAGATCTGTTGTTTAGAAATGCAAAGCATGTATTTAATATCTGCACTGTCACACAGGGAGGCAATTTATACAAACATCTGTTCATTCAGGGCATGGAAAACAACATAAAATGGAGACGTGCCTACCAAAGAGCCTTGTGATTTGCTTGATTGCTGTCTCAATGCGGTGAGGTACAAGTACTCAGACCTACGCGTGCATGAAAGTGTGTGTATGTGTGTGTGCAATTCACCAAGATGATAGGGAATAGAGGCAGATTGTCTCTATCCGCCCCACTTGAGATAATAGAATATGGCCATGTCTGAAATAAGTGACCAGCAAAGTAAGAAAAAGGAAAGCATTTTTAAGGCAAAATGACCGTATTTACTAAAAGTTAATAACAGGCAAGAGGAAACAAATCCCTCACTTTGGGGGCAAGTTGGTCAGAAATCTACCAGTTTGGTGAGAAAGTCAGTTTTTACTGGCCCCTATATAAATCATGGCTATCAAATGACAGCAAACACTAAAGTAAACTGTCATGTTTCATATCAACTTTAGTAAATGAATCAGAACGAGGACACAGTTTGTCACAGATGCGAAGCAGCAAACATTCTTCTTCCTGTTTCCAGGATAATTAAAACATTCGCTTGCACTCCAGCCCAAACGTTTGCTTGCGCTTCAGTACATCAACATCTTTACCTTCCACAATTGTGGAATTGTGAGTGCACAGTTGGTACTGAGCATGTGCAACTCTCAACAGAGATCAGAACTCCTTTACTATGTCCATCATCAGCTCTAGAACAAACAATGTGTTGAATTCCCTTTTACTTCTTGCCCGACCGGGCAACTGAGCTGCTAGATTTGCTTGTCCCTTACTAATCCTTATTGTTGAACCCTGAAATATGATTATAACAATTAACCCTTCAAGCCAGTGGTTTTTCAACCATGATTAATGGGATTGAAATTACATAATTCTGCTACAAGAAATTAACAGGTATTTTCCAAAATGTTCTATAATAATTGCCATTTTCCCTGGAAATCTTGGAGGATTTTTTTTCTCCTGCAAACTTAGAAAAAAAGTTCAAATTAAACTAAAATCTGTGACAGAAGAGATTTGCTTTTCTTTAAAAGGACAAAAGCATAAAAAAGGTAACTACTACTTCTACTTCAAGTAATACTCTGGATACAACTTCCCTTCGACCTGTTTTGTTACTTTGTTGTTACTGGGAATTTGCCTCCTCAAGAGGCTGATGCTTGAGGTCGGAGGTTACACTGTAACACTGCACCTTTTGAATTTTAATAAAATACAACCATTTCCATACTGCCCATTGATTTGGGCTCATCCAGTCTATTGAGTCAGAGACCATATGAGAGCTGCAACAATTAATGGATTACTTAATGAAAAGAAAATAAGTTCAACTATTTTTAATCGATTAATGGTTTCAATTATTTTTCAAGCATGAATATAGAACATCCTTTGTTGAACATGGCTCCATGCTGCTTTTCTCTTTTTAATTTAAGATAGTAAATGAAGACTTTGTTTATTGGACAAAAGAAGCAATTTGAAGATATGGGATCCAGTGAAGTATGTTTTGCACAAGAGTGTAAACTCTGTGCCATAGACAGTCCTACAACAAAACTGTCCCTGTAGAAGGCCCTTTGTGAAAGTGGCCTTCACTGGGAGAGCAATCACTGCTGAGGCTTTTCTGTGAAAGACAAACCCGTGTGTCACTATGGAGACTGTGGGGACTTTACTGCAGCAGCATCAGAACGCCTGCAGAGGCGCCATGCATGTACAGTAATTACTCTCTGTTAAAGATAAGATGAGGATCAGGCTCATCTCCACTGCAGTTGTTTTATGAGCTGCAAAGACCCCATTCACTTTACCATCACATCACACAAATATAAGACTACAGAGCGGCAGAGACTTTATACGAGCATTTAGAAGAAAGTCATCCACCTTCATGATGCCTGCATGTGATCAGGATCTCGACTGGCTGCTGTGTGCCGCTGTAGGGAGCCCCGCCTCCCCCTGCCCAAAGCGGCTAATGAAAAATCAGGGCCAGTTAGTAATCTAGATGAGTTGCCCAGTGTGGAATGATAATGGTGCATCTGGGCGTGGGGGCCACGTCACCTTGAGGTGTCCCTCATTAGGTTAAAGATGATGCTAATTGGAATGGGATGGATTCATTTTGCACTTTGCTGTCTCTTTAAATCACCCTAAACAAAGTCATCAGGGGACCCCTGGATGTGCAGAGGGTGCTTTAGATTTAAATGAAGCCGTCAAAAAATTAGGCGAGGGAAAGCAATTACATTGGGATGACCCTAAAGGCGCAGGCACCCTGGTGTCACTCTGTTATTATGAACAGTTACACTAGGTTTGGTAAAGGGCAGCAGTTAATATTTTGGATTTTTAAGGTGTCATCCTTCTCTCTCTTGTTATCGGGTTCTCCATCTCTTGATGAGCCCAAACTGTAAAACAGATCAAGGATGGCTGTGCCACTCCTCCCGAGACCCCTCGCCCCACTGAGCGTCTCATTAATTACGGTTCAGTTCAGCCTCCCCCTGCTCAGACAGAAATATCATTGATATTATCACATTAAAGACCCCATTAAACATAAATCAGTGCCCAATCTATGATTCCTTTTTATAAAACAGAATTATGGGGAAAAGTGCTTGGCACGGTGAAGGTGGGCTTGGTGTGTTGCTTATGAGGCCAGCTCTGTGTGGAGCCATAAGAAGACTGTAATGTTACTCAGTCCAAGAAACTAACATTTATGTTTGTATATGTTTAAGGTTTCACAGGGCCCTCTTCTTCTGCTATGGTTTAATGGCACCGACCGTTTGCTCACTACATCCTAGCCGGTCTTACTTGTTACGGTGGGCCTTAACTACAGTTTATGATCTTGTCCTTTAAATAAAAAAAATTTAAATCAGAAGGGAACTCAGTAGAACGCATACCTTCCCTAAGGCCCAACAGTCCCTTTAATTCAATTGAGCCTGACCCAATATCAGACATGATAGCCCTGTAGCTCTCTATATTTAAACAACACATAACTACTTAACCATAACTACAAGATCACCAGATTGAGGATCTACATCAAAAGGTACTCGTAATGACGAGCCACTTAAGTACAACCTTTTTTTTCAGGATCCATGCATTATTCTTGAAAGAAATTAACCAAAATATTGAGAGAAAAAACTTCTCTTGAAGTGAGAAAAGTTAACAGGGCACCAAAAGTTAACAGGGTCTTTTCTGGGCTGAGACCCATCCTACATCCAAGTATTGTGGAAATCTGTTCAGTAGTTTCTGTGTTATCCTGCTTAAAACCAACCAACCAACCAACCAACCAATGAATGGAAGCGGGTGAAAACACAACCTCCCTCTTGGCAGTTATTGATATCAGCTGAAAAAAGTCCACCTCGTGCATCCCTAGAGATGTCCACATTTGGACTGAAACTTGACGAGCGGGTTAGACCCTGACACTAAAGCAGCTAAATGGAAATCAGCCACAATTAAATTGATCACTTACATCTGTGACATGTCAAAATGTCTTCCAGAAAAAAGGCGGAACAGTGTTGCAGAACACATGATAATAAAGTGCTGACCTCAATGAAAAATTGTAACTCTGCTGCACTCGCATGTAACAGTGCTCCATTTTATCTTATTTCTGATTATCATATTTATAAAGAAGCCCTTTTTTTTTTTTACAACATTTGTTTGCATATGTTTGTAGTAAGTACATAAACTGCTGAGGTTAGAAAGCCTCAAACGCCTATACACTTGCGCACACACACAGAAACACACACGAACACATGCTTAGTCATACAACAGGCGAGATCAATACTGATTAGGGGGACTTAGAGATTTGTTTAGTTGATTAGAAAGGTCAATTACTAATTTTGCACTAAGTTAATCAGCATCTTGTTACCACTGCCATCCATACTAAATGACACCTTATGGATTCTGTGGGCCATCTCCTTGCCCTGTTGATTTGTTGCTATCTAATTATCATTTAGCCCGAACTGGTCTGAGATTCCATCACAGTAAACACGGCCACATCATTCTGGATGAAACACTTTCACCCGTGTTACATTTTCTGCATGTTTGACTGCAATCTCTTTTTAGTTGAAGCAAATACAAATTAATTTTCAGCCCTAAATAGACACAATATGTGGACAAAGCTTGGTTATCATCAGATTGAGGGCTTAGGACACGTCTGCAGAGAGACCAGTATGAAGGCTCCTGTACACCCCTAACTCCTCCATCAGCACAGTAATCCTCTGGCTATAGATTTAGGCCTGATTACTGCTGCAGAGGAACACTGCAACAATAGAGATTAACCTATATGAACAAACAGCTAAATATGCCCCAAGGCTATTTAAAAATGATGCCCTTTTTCCAAGATTATAGAGCAAACACGAAAACCAGACTGCAACCCACACATTTCTGCAATTTGTCCCGCCTGAACTTGCAAATCATTTTCATTTGGAAAAAACACCCAGGTGGCTCAAATGTAAATGCAGAGGAAACGCGGTGGTGTAACATCTCACTTTTCCCTCGTTTACGGTGAGTGATCTGGGTGTCATTGTCGCAGCCCACTCCCAGCCCCCCTCACCACTCCCCTGTGTATAAAATGAGAGTAATCATCACTTCGCCCTCCCCCTCCACAACCCCCTGCCTCCGCCTGCCCCTCTCGATGGCACGCTCCTGGTGAGCCGCTGGACCCCTGTTAGCTCCGAAGACAGATGACCACCTGGGTTAACTGGAGTCCTGAACCTGCGCCCTGACTGCCCCAATTCGCTTTCATTAAGAGTTAAGAGGACTTATCTGACCCTCACTGCCCATCTCGGAGCGCTGCTCAGCTATTACGGCCTGTAAGCTTTATTTAATGGATTTAACATCCTCTTTCACCGCCCTCCTCCCCGGGGACAAGGGTAGACACAGAGGAGATGAAACACACAAACACACAAGCAAAGAAACACTTGGCGGCACACAGCCTACACCCCCTCCTCAGTCTTGCAACACATACACATGACGCTCATGTTTGTGTTCAAAATTCAATTACCCACTTATTGATACTTCACAGGGATATTTAAGATGCAGACACGAGCTGTGATTTCCCAGGGGAGCCACTGGTTCCTCTTTATGTCCCAACCGAGAGGGCCCCACCCCTCCTCTCCTCATCCAATGTATTTTCGCCTGGCTGACACACACACTCGCATTCACACACCAAAACAAACACATCTGCACCTCCCAACCCCTGCCCCAGCCTACGCCTGTTCAAGAGGTGTCCTTATTAATAGGCAATCAGTCAAAAATCATTCATTAAAAAGCTTAAAAGGTTTTACACCCGCACTGTGATTAGCTGGGAAAGAAAATCCAATGAATTCCTAATGCCTTTATGGAAATGAGGTGTCATTTCCGATCTGCTCAGGGAGGCGGCAGGCAGGCAGAACTGAGGAGCGGTGTGTGTGTGTGTGTGTGTGTGTGTGTGTGTGTGTGTGTGTGTCTTAAGCTCTGTCTGCCTGTGCTTTCACACATCTCCGACACTGATCCTGCTCAAGATATGGACAGGCTCCATCAGATACAGCTGCAACCTGCTACACAGAGGAAGGAGACACTCATCCTCCTGTTGCAAAATGTGAGCAGAGCGATGGACCATCACTATAGAGGCAGCACTGTTATGAAATGGTACGGCCCATAATTAGAAAGATCGGAGCCAATTTGAGAGCACGAACCACAAAAGGCCCAAGGTTACTGAATATTAAGATGATAAAAACTAACCATCACAGATCCTTGTTTCACCTTCAAAGAGACGCGCCACAACACTGCCATTCATCGCAACTCAGACAGGAGGAGAGGTGAAAAGACGAGTGCAGAGGAGGAGTGGAAGTAAGGTGGAGAAGGAGGAAGGGTAGTGGTGCTGGGGAGGCATCCCCTGTTCCTCATTCAGCGGCTGTCAGCTCAGGCACTTCATAACCGCCCGCCCCGCGGTCAGCCCGCCTGATGGATTGATGGAGGCACATTAGCACCAGTGGGGCCCAGTGAATGCAATCATATTCAGTAGCGGCGTGCTTCTAATAGGTCGGAGATTGATCCTAAGGGTGAGGAGGAGGAGGAGGAGGTTGTGACTGCGGAGGCCCATTAGGAGCTGTCAGGGCAAGGCGACCTTCAGTCTCACCTTCACATAGGGAGATGCAACAGGGGTCAGGCCCGGGTCTAAGCCACAAGGCGTCACGGTGGACGACAGGTGCTACATGAGAGACAACAGGTGGTCCTAGACCCAGAATACACTGAGTGTAACACTTTTTACCTAAATATCAAAGTTTTGAATCATTGTAATATGGTGTTTCTAAGGTATAAAGGGTAGTGACACATTTTTTCTGATGTGTGTGTTTTTTTTCTATCTTGGTGAGAAGAACAGAAATGAACACATTAGTACAGAAGACGTTGATACAAAAATCTGGTTAACATTTCTGAAAAAGGATATGTCTGAACACTTCACTTTACTACTGACACATATGTTTCGGTAGACTTCAGACTTTATTTCTATATCTATAACCACCCTTTATATCCTCTCCCTACCCACTTCCACTTCGGCTGAATGTCAACATGAAGGGTCCGACACATTACGTGGCCTATAGCATGACGTGGTAATTAGCTGAAACCCTCCAACGAGTCTTCTGTACATTGATAGTGTCTAATGACCACATACAAAGATGTTCTAAACGCTGCACAATTCACTGCCCTACACCTTAATGAAAGGTGCTTCATTCAGCTGTGATGTGATAACAAAGTACTGTCCGTGACAGGAGTGAGTGTGAGGAAGGTCTGGTTTGAGAAGGGCTCATCATCACATTATTAGAGTTAATGTATTACTATAAGCACGGTAGTTAGCTTTTCAGTCTTTTTTGTAAGTTTCAGTTCACTTTCTGTTTCTATAAAACTAAATTCACAAACAGGAACACCTTCTAATTAACAGCACGTCCTGGACCTATAAGTGTTAAATGGTAATCAGTGGCCTTGAGCACACAAGTGTGATAGAGCACTGTCACCAGCTCAAGCAGTTTGGAGCTCAGTGGCCGAGGCCCTCCAGCGCGTCCCAAAGGAACACTCAGCTTTCAATTACCTCCAATAACAGCACTTATCAGAATCCTCAGCTTTCCCCAGAGACTCGGGCTTGATGCCCGTGCTCAGTGGCCCACGACAGGGGCATTCATCATGGGGTGGAGTAACAGCTGGGGCCTGAGGAAGAGGCACGCGTCAAACCCCTCTGGGACGAGACTGGGCCAGCCATTATTAGGGGTGCTGGTGGGAGGAGGGTGGGGTGTTATGGTTGTGTCACATACTCCCCTCATACCCATGTCAATACATAAGTACAAACAAGGTGGTTTGTGCACAATTTGCAAAAAAAAAGTAGAAACCAACACTGGTGCCACTGAGATGTACTCCAGGCATGGGATAATGGTGCTCCTGTAATAATGTTTGGTCCCCTCTCTCACTGCAGCAGGGTGGGTGAGTTTTCACTCCTTGATTGTGCTCTGCCCATTAACCAGCATCCTCTTTAATGGTCCACATGTCGAAGGGGGAGGGGCAGTAAATCCTGTCCCCCTGCCCTCGCCCCGCCGTGCCTCTGCGGAGTGTCGTTTACGGGTACTGAAGAGTGCACAAACATGATGAAAAAGTAGCTGAGATTTACAAGGCCTCCCCTGACAGCCAGGAAAAGGAGAAAATTAAACCAGAGAGCATTAAACAGGCACCCATTACAGGGCTGCTCCGACACCAATAATAACCATCATTGTGTCCCGTCATCCCGAGGTACATGACATGATTGCAAAGCCTGCAGGCCTGCACCTGTGACAGCTAACATCTTTATACTGGCCACATAACATGCTTCTCCAGGCTTTAGGACATCAGGGAGATTAGACACTTTCTCTACTAAATGAATCTGCGACTTGAGGTCTATGCAAAAAGAACACACGCAACTCAATCTATAGCCTTTAATAAATAGTTGGTCTTGTCCAGGCTTACATAGGTCCCGTGTTATGTAAAGTTGCAACCATTAGTGAACTGATGGATTTCCTGCTTTTTCTTTGTAGTTTTTAATGATGCATGACGACTTCTGGGGTTTTGGACTGTTGGTTGGAGAAAAAGCAGCAATTTGAAAATGGCACATGGAGCGACGGAACGAAAAATCGATTAATCGATAATCTGCAGATTATTCATTAATGAAAATAATCGTTGACTGCAGCCCTAGTAACGTGTCTCATTTGATCATTGCAGGAAATCTTGAACATTTTAATCACTCCTACCTAAAATCTGATAATGTCTTCAAATATTTCAACAAATCTTTTTCCAAATTACGTTTGGTATAATTTGAGTCGTAATTACAGGTTGTCTTTAAGCAGTTAAAGAAGCAGTGGGTTCATCACAAGCAGGCCACAGTCCAACATTTGAACTCACTGTCTACATTAAATCAAGTTGCCTGCGCTATCTACAGGCATGTTGGTTGAATTTAACTGACTTGGGGAGAATGCATGTTTATTTATGTATTCAATCCCAGTAAGAGGAGGGCTGTACCACAATTCTTCATTGGTTATGTGCTTTTGCCACGGGAAAAATAAATACCCCTTTTTCTCTTTGGAAAATATGAGCACTTAGCTACATCTCTCTAATCCACACTCCATAAGGATTATGACAATGGAGGCAGCGGGGAATGGATTAAAAACTAGATTTTGCATCCATCAAATGCTTGAGCACTTGTTGTATGGGCTCTTGTGGGTCTGCCCTTGCTTCTTCAATTTTTCCAATGATAACAAGATTGACCTAAATCTACCATTTGACCTGAATTAAGACCTTAAAGTCACCTCTTTCCTTGTCTTTGATCAGAGGAGAGTTTGTCATAAAAGATTAGAAACATTATTCATCCTGTCTTTGGGGGAAAAAAAGAGCTCTGTGCAGTCTGCCTGTTTGGGTTTTGATTGTGAAAATGCACAAAGATGCCTTGACATCCACCAGCTCCACACGGAAAGGCTATGAGCACCATCTAGTGGTACTACGTGACTTACTCTATGGCTCGGATCATGTGCTTTGCCGCGGTGTTCTGTGTATTTGCATATTTGTCCGTCAGATTTTTAATTGTTTTCTTGCAAAAACATTTAAATTTGCATCAACACCTTTAACCTTTACAAATACAGTCTGTGGTGTACTTTGTATAGTTTGTGTTGTTCATGTACTCACACTCCTCTAATCCCAGCTGGTAAGCAAGGTTCTGAAGTCCTTTGACTTTCTCCATCAGGTTGGCTGTGGTCAGACTGCCCAGCTCTACACAAAGCACAACAACACCCATAATCAAGTCTCTTAGCTACATGTAACTACTTTCAACAGAACGTTATCTCATTTCACACAATTATACGTTATGACTATTTCTGTTCCAGACATTCCATCTTAACACCAACTGTTGCAGGTACGAGGACAACATCAACACTTACCTTTCAACATCTCAATGTCCTCACTCTCTAGCTCAGCCATCCACTTTGGGGGCGAATTAGTGATGGGCTGTGATGTTAACACACAACAAAAGTCTCAGTACATAACTCGTTACAGATTTATAGATCAGGCCTATATATTACAGTACATCAAGCCTATTTAATTATCTAGTTTGTAAATCAAAGTGAGCCACAGTGAATCTAACTCACATTTTTACAAGACGCAGCGAATTCTGCAACTCCAGGCACTGTACGAGAGATTACAAGATTAATCAGGATTATAACTGCATAGGACACAATTCAATAGGGGGAAAACACACAAGGGCAGGGAGGATGTAAACTTACACTGCTCCGGCCACAGGTCCGGTGATGCTCTGTCCAACTTCTCAAAACTCAGCAAAGAGGATTCAAAATCGTCACCTATCCAAATAACACAGAAAGTATTTTTACTAAGATTTTACTTAAGATTTTTAAGGAAAAGGCATAAACTGCATATTTCCCAAACCCAAAGTCTCTGCAAGTGACTCTGACCCAAAATATATTTTAATACAACAAACCATGTAGTTTCCAATTTAAACAATTTTTGTTTTCAAGTCATTTAAATGTTTTTAACTCTATATCATATTTCCTCATCTCGAAGCTTAGCATGCTACTTTTCTCTCTTAAGTCTGATGTGGCTCACATCCATTACAAATACATAATCTTGAAACTTTATAGTTTCACAAACAAACATTAAGCAGACAGTTTCCAGAAGAATTACACAGTCACATGTCCTTAAACCAAAGAGAATGCAGAGCAGCAGCCCTTTGAAGAAAATGTTCAGGTTTTTATTTTTATTTTTTATGTACAAGTTAAGTTACCACATATCAACATAACATATAATGTTTGTGTGTTTGATCAGACATGAATATTGCAAATTTCATACGTCATATATTTTTTTCTTGTTAGAGCTATTATTGTGTTGACTGAAAATAATGTCACAATTTGCTGATTTATTAGGTTGAAATATTAAATATCCTCCCAAATACCCATTTTCTTCAGCAAACGTGTGTAGAGTAGGGCATTGGTTAAGCCTTGGACCTCACATTAGATTGCAATTTTGTTATTTTGTTATTTTGTTTGAAGTGAGAATAAATCAGCCAAGTGAATGCAATAGAATCTGCAACGGCAGCATTATAAGTTTGACTGTGTGTCAAGCCTGGTGAGGATACAGTGTTAGCTACACAAAAAAATATATGTAAAAATTAACAGTATATGGCATATGTTTAGAATTATATGTTGACAGAGATGGCTTATACACTGTAAGATGTGTCTTATGGTAGTATAAGTAAAAGTGTTTGAATTTAGATGAATACTTTTGTATTCATAAGAGTTGCTAACATTATTAAAAGTAGTAGATATGATAGTGCTGGATTATAGGATTTATTGATGCATTTATGTGCTTACAACTCCAATGTTGTATACACTTTATCTGAAGGGTAGTAAATGAACATTGACATTTACATTACATTACATCACATTATGATTTTTTTTTCTTAAATTTTTTTTCTTTTTTTTCATTGTATTTTACAGACTGGACTTCAGTCACATTGACCCATTCATTAATTAGGCTACACATTTATTTGTTGATTACATTTTGTGAAATGGATCAGAATCTGCAAAGTAAGTAGTAATCTGAGTTTTAAACTAAATGAAGTGGAGTAAAAAGTTCAATATTTCCCTATGAAATGTAGTGGGAGTAAGTATAAAGTAGCAGAAAATAGAAATACTTAAGTAAAATACTAATACCTCAAAATTGTACTTTAGGGAAATAAACACCTGGTCTTGATGTACTTATGTTTTATTCATTTTTCATGTGATTCGGTTGTAAAACAACTGCATCTTAACAAGGGCATGACTCATAACGTAAATATAGTGTGCAGTCACGTTAACACCAATAACATTATGTAGTAGGTGAAGCGTGAAAGACAGCAGCCAGTAACGTAAAACCTATTACTAGTCCCAATGTTGTGAAACCAAACACTGTAACTGTTACCCATGGTATAAATAGAGGCGATTCGGCCTGTTGAAAGCACAGCTGCGAGCTTCGGGGGGTATCTATGTTTGAAGCTAGCAGCACTCACATTTTCATCTCTGTGGGTCAAACTGTACGACAGCTTCTGTGTTTCTGTCTCCTGTGTGTCTCTGTTCACTGGTCAGACACAACACTGGGGCTAGTGGAGGCTGTAGCCAGCGGAGGAAAAACATCTCCAAACAGCACAAATACATCGCTAACATGTGTTTTCTGTCAACTCTGGATGTTCGTGTAAAGCAACAAAGGAGTCGCTAACGATTTAAAGTCCGTAATAACGGCAAATTTACAATTTATACACCGCATAGCAGGGTAAGGAATTAGAATTTACCTCCATTTGGAGACGCCATCTTCAGAATATGCACGTGACGAACGACAGCCAATCACAGCGGCCGTCCTGGGAGTTGACGTGTAGCGGCGTAGTACACAAACACGCCACCAGGCGGCCAAAAGTTTAATGTCAAGGTGAGGCCGGAGTTATGAACATACATTACATACATTGACATTCACAGCATAACCTCCTTAGCTACATGAATATTCTAATGTGGCTGCATTTCAAGTCATCTGTTATAATCTAATTTCAATGTTTTTAGCCATTGAATAAACGATGCTATTATTTTCTTTTGCAAATGCATTCCCTGTTTATAAATAATGCAATATTTATAAACTTGTCTCAGACAAGAATTTGCACTTGATGGTTTAAAGTGACCTAATATTAAATAGCATTCTTTTTGTTTTGCCTTTGCCCTTCCAGCTGTGAATAACCAACAATGAAAAATCCAAATTCTCATTGGATGTAAAGTTTCATGGTATTAATTTATTCAACATTACCAAATTCATACTGAAAGATCAGCCTCTAAACAAGTAACGATCACAGATTAAAATCAGACCAATAGGAACTGAGCGTTTGCATTTTTTAAAAAAATGTTTGAGCTCTTTTGTTGTTTAAAGGCAAGGACTTGGGGATGATTTATCTCAAAAAGACTATCTACGATATAAAATATTAAAAAACAACACAAGTATCCAGAAAATGGTGTGTATTCTGAGTCTCAATTTTGGTTCAAGGTGAAAACCTTTGAATGTCTTGACAAAATTATGATGTAATACTGACATTATGAACATAAGTAAGAAGGGACTACAAGAATATCGTAGTTTATTGATCATAGTGAAACAAACGTATGACACTGAGAGTCAGTAGTAGTCAGACAGCACTAATACAAAAATACCAGGCACTAAGATCAAGACACTCGCAAACAAAAATACTGTCTCAGAGAACTCTAAAACCTACGTAACATGTTGCAGCATTTAAACGATTCAAATTTATTTTCAGTGGCTCCTTTCAGGCACTTCATCTTATCATTGTGACATACAGTACACACATATACACATTTAAGTCCAGGGAGTGAGATGTGCTGTGAGTTAAGGCAGCTTGGTGACGATTAGTGTCTTGATCTTTATTTTCAAAAACTCCACAACACTCTGGCTTTCATATTGCACTGGTTCATGTCTGTCTTGTAAAGCATTCTTTACACTTTATAGACTACGACACTTGGAAATGTTGAGACACATAAATACCTGGACACGTGGAGATTCTATACTAGTGTGGTCAGACCGTACCTTTTTTTGTGTGTGTGTAAAGACCGTAAGTCTGTGAGACACATGCTTGATTAAAGTCCCTTCAACTCACATCACAATATCTGTTTCCTCTTCATGCAAATGTGACTAGAACTCCCAGGAGTCCATCCACTTCAGGCCAGCCATGGCGCTGCCAGCCTCGTGTGCCAGAGGACCCGTCATGCCGTAGGAGAGAGGATGGAACAAGTAGAAACTGTTGGACAGAGAGGGAATTATAAAATGTATTCAAATTAGAGGGAAGAACTTGAAAATCACAATGGAATTAGGTTAACAAATAGATGTATATTCACAAGGAAGCTCATTAAATGCAACACACATCAAACACTGATCATATACTGTTTATGGTGACTCTGTAAGAATAAACAGTCATCTCACCTGTAAAGAACACTGAACAGAAGTACCATCAGACCGACTCTCTGCAGCCAATCAGAATATGGTCGGCGCAGAAGCAAGTCAGCGCTTTTCAACAGAACGTCTAATGTGATACCTGAGAGGAACAAACAAAAGGATTGAAGATGATATTCATTGTGCAACAACTGGAAATACAGTTCCCATAATACTTTGGGAGCTGTGAACAGGTAGGACAGTGAACTGTTGGTAGTATTATTTAGCTAATCCTTTCTTTTTACATTTTGATACCATTAAAAGTATGTAGAGGTAAGGAGTGCCTTTTATTCTTATTTCTAAGCAGATTTATGATGCTTATTACACTAAATATCATATTTGACTTAGGGCTCAGTGTAGGAGAATGATTTAATACTTTCCTTCATGTTGCATCTTTGCCTCAGGTCTCTCTCTCTGCCCTCGCCCTTTGGCCCTTCCTCACAGTTTAAACAGCTCTGGTCTCTATGATGTAAGCAGCCATTATGCGGCGGGATTTGGTACCTGTTAGCATGCTGTTGAAGAGCATCGCAGGGAAGTAGTGGTGGTAGTAGAGCACACGGCCCATGGTGTAGAAAGGTGCATAGTGAAGCAGCCAACCAAGGAACAGCTGTCCTCCTTCTCTCATGAGCACATGAGAATCCTCTGAGAGACAAAGTGCAGAACATGTTTTTGATGTCCAGATCTTTTTCCTGTTGTTGCAACGATAATCAGTGCGATCGGTGCAAAAAAAATGTGCGTTGGAATCACAGTCAATAACCATACCTATTCTTTTCTGTCCCAATGAGAAACCTCTTTGTAGTGCAACAGAAGCCACTGCCACCATGATTACATACAATCCCAAACTCGCAAGGTTTATCCACCAGACCACCTGAAAAACAGGACTTAATCATGAGCACATTACTGCGTGTTGATCAAGAGTGACAAAAGCAAAATGTAGTAATCTTAAGAATGCTTACAGGGTTCCCCAGCAGATAAACACGATAATCTGTGTCATTCACTCCAGAAAACCTTAATCCCTTTACACAAATAAAGAACATTTGGAGTTAGTTACTAGATTAGAATAAAATACAAACTTTCTACTGTAGATTATTCAATGCACCTGATAGTTGATGGGCCAATGCCAGGGTTTTGAGTTCATCTCATTGTCTTTGGGTTTCAAGCCACTGTTACCCTAAAAAAGACAAATGTCTCCATCAATAAATGTCTTATGATAAAACACATTCTTGAATCACAGACGGATTGACATCTTTTCTTTCCTACTCTTATCATAACGATGTGGGACTCCAGTAAGATCTCCAGAAAATGGGGTTTCAGCACGGACAAACTTATATTGGGTACTGCAAGAAGACACAAGGGAAATATAAACATGTTGGTTAGTGTTAAGCATCACCAAATATATGAAAAAAATTTACGTGTGCAATAAGTGTTGTCATCTTACACTTGGGATTGATGTGATCTTCGATGTTCCACTGAGAGCTCGGCGTCTCCTTCAAGTAGGGGCTACAGGTCACCTCCACCTGTTCCCAGCCCCTGAATAGAAAAAAAAAAACTTGCACTTTATGACTGCCCACATATGCACTAAAATCAATCTTAAATTAAACGTCTAAAATGTAATATATGCAATTTTTTTTATGGACAATGTGTCACCTAATATATCAAATTGTGTTTGGACACAAAGTCCAAAGTCTAGTCATTAGGATCATCCCTAATCAGAGCAGAGAAGATAAGATGTACCATTTAGGGAGTGTCTTGCCGGAGGAGTAAAGCACACATCCGGTTGCTCGGTGCAAAAAGCGGACTTTGCTACGTAGCACCTTCACCAGGTCACCCTTCTGCCCTCCACACACCTCCACCTGCCACAGGTCATTGATGTCACCTGTGCCATTCTAAGAAGGGGGCAGAGAAAGGTGGAAAACTGACATGCAATCGGAATTTAATATGTTATTAAGGGAAGTTAACAGTCATTTTTAGTGCAACTTTGTGCTGTGGAGCTACTCACAATGCCATAGCCTGTAACCTGGAAGTGTTTCTTGGTCAGAGGAGCCTCATGGAGGTGAGTGTGAAGGTTGCGAGTTGTTCTGCAAGGACAGTGAAAATATTTATCATCTAAAACACACACATAATTTAAAAACATAAAATAATTTGGATTGGAATGACAGACTAATTTCAATCATTAAATGTTTTTTCGAGACGATGCTCCGTTGAGTCATGATACTTACTCTTTGTGCTCCAGTCGAATGATATCACCATGTCGAACCAGATCAGGTGTCCCAGATTGAGCTTAGAAAAGACAAAGATTTTAGATGCATCACTTCCTTAATAGTATACTATCGATATGTCATGACAATAAAATGAACCCCCTCTTCTCACATTCATTTTCACCGTGTCTTTGTACAAGCCACAAGTTGTTGTAGTCCTTATGAAGATAGGCTGTAACCTGTAAAAGAAAATACATAGGAAATAGTTTATTTTGAATAAAGAACATACATTAGCATACTCAATTATGTTTGATAATGTTTCTCACTTATCTCTCTGGTAGCCTGACCTGTTGCTGTTTTGCTCCCACTCCCTCTGGGTACAAGTGCCAGTGAGAGTGCAAATAGCCTCCAGCAATACGGAGGTTTTTCACTGTGATGGTGGAGCCATACGCCAGGTCTGCATCAGAAGAACGGATGAGATATTGCCTTACTTCATTTTCAAAACACAGGAGACAATAACGGTTAACGAAAACTGCATTATGAAATGTAATTTAAAGTGGCAAGGAGACACCACATAAACCAATTAAAGATATGAAATGAGAAGAAATGATGCGTCACTTTATGAAGACAGCAGAATGCAAGCAAATGTTTCAGCTCATCTGCCTGTTATAAAAATTAAGGGACTTTCTCTGACCTCCTTTGCCATTTTTTCTTATTAGTGTTTTTGTAAACACAGCTGCAGCGTCATGTGGTTTTATTCACACATGTTTGGCACTTACACTCAGGCATAGATGCATTGTGCAGGTTATTTCCAATTAGGCGGGACTGAAAGGCTGAACTGAAGAAACCATCTCCTGGTCCGCTGGTGAGAGAAGACAATCATGATTACCCAAACAATGGATTGGATGTCATCATTGCAGTACTCTGTGAGATGAGCAGTAATCAGTGTGTCCTCAACATACCTTTTATTCAACACTACAAAGTGGATTGCGAATATTGTAATGTAGAGGAGGAGTGGGAGCAGGATGAGTCCAACAACCCGAGCCAGGAGGTGCTTGGTGATGTCCACCTGGAGCCAGAAAATACAATCAAACTTCTACTCGCAAACATTATTAGCTGTCAGTGCCATTAAATAAATGCTGATTACCAGCGAGAGGCTGAGGTCTCCCAAAAGTCTCCAGAGGTCCCAGACTGTATTCAGTCCCACCAACAGGATGACAAACAGACCCACAAACTTCACCCCCAATGCTCCAGCAAGGCTGACACCAGTCAGTACCAGCCACAGCCACCAGGTGGCAGAAAAAGGCCTGAAACAAACAGCAAGCAGGGAACAATGTATGTACAACAGCAGCAAAGATGAACTGATTAATAGATCAGTTGTCAGTTATTGAGTCAATTGCCAGCTATTTTTTATAACTGATTAAACTGTTCTTTTTTCTGATTTCCAATTTCCTTTTTCAAAGTGACTGAAAATCTTTTCACTGTGAACAAAACAACCCATTTAAGAATGTCATCTTGGGCTATCGAAAACACATTTTCTCTAAATTAAATGTCTCTTTATTGCTTAAAAAGTAAGAAAAATGACTATGTTGTATGCTAAGTGTACTTACCGTCCTTTGAACATTGTGAGCAAAACCTGTTCCTATTGGAAAATTAACTGTTATTGCTTTAGGAATGTCACTATACTTTCTTATCTGATCAAGCTCTCTTATTTTTGTTGTACTTTCTTCTTACTGAAGACAAATGTCGATCAGAAAACACCAAGGTCCAAAGACTTAGACTCAAATCTGATTATTTTGACAGAAAATTCAGCATTCAGTTTGCAAGAGTGTGATATAGGAAATAAGTGAGTTATGATGTATTACACGCTGCAATCAGCGAATGTGTACCATAAAAAAAAAACATACTGATCAAGTGATAATAAGCTGAAAGTGTACAGAGACTCTCTGCACTTTGAATAAACTGTCGTTGATGATAAATTGAAGCTATTGTGGTATCCTACCTGTATCTCTGCTGGTTGAACTTGACCATGCTCAGCACTGCAGCCATGATGAAGAACATGAGTATGGGGTCTAACAGGATGTACTGGGAAATTGTGATCGAGCCAGTGTCTGTCAGGAGGAAGGAATTAAGTAAAAATCCATTCTCCTTGTTAGAAAAGGATGAATGCATGCTGCTAGAACCTTTGATGCATTGCATGGTTTGACATTGAAATAGATGTTTCAACAATTACATGTTCACTCACCAAATATAAGCAGGGTGGCAGTGATGAGAGCTGCGGTGTGAGACTGAGACAACTCCAGAACTATGAGGTAGGCAAAGACTGGGAGACAGGAGCCCAACACGGCACAAAACTGGAAGACAGGAAGCAGGACAGACACATCAGCAGCCTTAGTATGTCTTAAGAACACATATCAATGTCAAAAGCTTTCCAATAGGGGAAGTGGCATACCCCTCTCATCCCCCAGTAGTTGTGGTGCTCATATTTATCTCCTGGCTTTACGAAGGGAAAGGTGCCATCATAACCGGTCATGTAACCAGCGAGCCCGATCAGCATCTGCAACAGAGTAAAAAGGAGATCAGTACTATTGCTAGAGAGGTTCCACTGAAGACACACGAGTTTAAGCACAAAAGGCCGTCTCACTTTTCCAAGAGGAGGATGGACATCGAAAAAGAAGGTCCTGTTGATGTAGTAGCTTCCCATCTTCCCAAAGTGCGTCTCGTCCCAGCTGAAACACCAAAAAAACATGCCATCACGTACAAAAATCTGCACACTTAAAATGCACCAAATCCAAATGCAATGCATCGCAGGGGACTTTCACTCACCACACATGAGGGGGGTCTGCGATCTTGTAGAGGCGAGTAGAGAAAGACAGCCCCACCACCAACATCAGCAGCACCCTGCTCGGAGGCTCCTCGCTGTTGTTTCCTCTGGTTGAGCACTGAGCAGATGTCCCATTCGAGGACTGGGCGTCATCTTCTGAGTGGTGTCCTGCAGTTTGACTGTGTGTGCCCTTTGACAGAGGGCTGGATGGGGTCTTTTCTGAGCTGGGGAACACTTTCCTGTTTCGCAGTGCTGAAGTGTCCCCTGCTGTTTTGTTCCTTTGTGAAATGCATTCTTCCTTTGCCATTAGGACATACAACCTGTGATGAGATGACCAGACTCCCGTGGAAGACAGGTGGGTCCAATATTTTGGTAACACTGCCTTATCATATGATAAAAAAGGTAGTTAATGAGTGATAGCTAGATGATGTGTAGCTGTGCTATCTGGGACAAATACCTACATTTAGCACTGATATAGCAACACTGGTCACCAGGTGTGAGTCCTCAATACTGTATGTCAAAACAGTTGGTATTGACAGTGAATGTCACACCTTTCCAACTCATCAACTTATCAGACATATTTTAGCCACGACATTTCCATCAATAACATACTTATCCTAGCTTATCCCGGCTTGCACATTTCTAACCGCGTATCCACTCGCAAAAAGGCGCAATTCCCAGCAAAAACTGCGACAGTTTAAGGTTGCTATCGCCTCGAATTACTGTTGTATTATTAAAAGAGTGACATTAGCAACACAGCAAACGCACGAGTGGGTGGCTGCAGCTCGAGTCGACGAAACACGTACGAAGCGAGGTGGCTTCTGGGAGGTGTATTCCCTTTGTATTACAAATGCGGGCGTGCTGTACCGCGGTAAACACATTTTCCCAGAATCCTTCAGGAATAGCTCTCTTCCCCGGTTGACCAATAGAATTCAGAGTAATGGAAAAGCTGGAAAGGCAGGCGGTGATGTGTTGTTCTATTTGACCACTAGAGGGAGATATAGTATAATAAATCATTTGGAATGCTCATTTCTTTCTTTCTTTCATTCATTTCTGGGACCATCATTTCCGAGCTCCAGTTCTGACATGTTTATAGTGTTGACTGTGGCGGATATTCTGCGGCTCATCTCTGCAGCCAAAACACAAACACCAGTGGTCAGAAGCTAATTGCATTTTCTCAACTGCTGCAAAGTACAATTTTGAGGTAGCCTTTAATTATTTTAATTTTCTGATACATAAATCTTGCAGCTCAACTGCACTTCAGAGGAAACTATTTGTGCTGCTCAACATGAATTTTCAAGCTATGCAGATTCAGATATTAAACTCCTGTGCTGAAATTATAGATTAAGATGCCCAACAGTAAATTAAATTAGGAGCTATGCCTCAAATAATATGAGATGTGTGATGGTCGAATATCACACTGTGAAAATGTTTCTTTCTGAATAATTAATACATATAATAGCATAAAGTACAATTGGTAGGAACATTCCTGCACTGGACCTTTACTTGTCTTTTTTCAGAATGGTGTATTACTACTTTTACTGAAGGATCTAAAGATGTCAGCCATCACTGCCAAACACACACTCCTGATCACTTATACTTAGATAATAATGTCCCAGTGGTCCATATAGTGGTCCTGCTTTATGCAACAATAAAATACAATTAAAACATTGAATGCTTTTGGATCATACTACAAACTACAACTCACAGACTTATGGTTGTTATTCTAATATGGATCACAAACTGATAAGAATACACACATGGTAAATACAAAGTGTGCAGGGTGCCATTTTGCAAAGTAAATGATCAAAGAGACTGGTATTTTTTATGTTTTTATTTTGCTGACTGATAGCGATTACAGTCAAGAGGTAAACAAAATGAATGAGCATGATATTTCCAATGACCACAGCTTTACAACAAGACATTTCATCTCAAGTTATTCGCGGTTTTGAAAAAAGGCTTTTTAAATATTCCAACTTTGACCTTAATGTTACACGTCCGGTTCCGGTTCAGGCGATGATTTGAACAGCACAGGAAAGTACGGTTGGACATCAGGTGGAGACATTTGTACAGCTGTAGATTCATAGGTTATGAATGTGTGAGCGGGGCGCAAGTCATCAACTTGAGTCATCCTCCAAAGTTAGAGTTGGACTTTTATGTTTCGGCTGAGATTTTCTTGAGACAAGTTCGACACATTCGACAAATAATGCCATTAATTTCTTCAACCTGTATAGAGAAGTCATAACTGTATGAGTGGGAGTTCAGAAACCAAATGCGTAGGCCGATACTGACTATTATGATACATTCATGACATAAGGATCCAACAGAGACTAACAGAAATAATGCTCACAATCACTAATATTAAGCTGTGGAGTTGTGACGCACATGAAGTCGGCGCTTGCATTTTCAAAAGCATTGTCTTTGTAATGAACTTGAAGGGACAAAGTGTCTGCGATCAGAACAGTGCTGCCACTTCCAAAAAATATATTTCATTGTCTGCTCCACAGGGCAGGGTATACACACAGTTCCTCTGGTACAGTGTCAGCCACTCTCCTCATACATTAAAAGATATGCTTTAAAAAAAAAAAAAAAAAAAAAACAGAAAACATTTTTTTTACAGACACGTATAAATCTACAAAGCTATAATGCCAAATTTTTTTCTTACATTTTATGCTTTATGTCAGACAAAATATTGGTTGTGCTATAATGCATTAAGAGAATATGTAACAAAAATAATACATAGTACTAGATCTGTACAAAATATACCAAACCTCTCCAACGAAGCCTTTGTCTTAACGTGCACCCGGGGGGGGAGGGAGGGGGGGGGATGCACACATGGGAATGGTCTGATGTGCGATCTGGGAAACGATTGCATTGCAGTTGAATGTAAAATCCGTTTTGCCTGTGAAACATAAAACCAACTGTTCACTTTGAGCGGTGATGTCTGCGGGTGACTTCAACGAATGTTGCGGAAGTTAGCTAGAGTCAAACTTCGGTAAGTCGTGGAACAAGTGTTTTTTTTCTCTTTGCAGTTTAAGTATAAAACAAGTTAATACTGTTAAAAAAGAAAAGGGAAAAAATGGGACCAGCAACCGAGTCCATGTTCTTCTACTTCGTTGCTGGTATTAAGATTCAAAACTGGTGTCGAACAGAGGAAGGCAGGTTATACCTATTGCACCTTTTTTTTTTTCAAAACATTACATAGATCATCATATACATCTACAGTCTTTCCAGGCCCACGTAGAGGCTGAACTTTGTCATGTTAGGCTGTGGTGACGTCCCAGTTCTTGGTCCAGAGATTCTTCAGCTCGTAGTTAGAAGGCCGCTGTGGGGAGTAGTTCTGATGGCGTGTGTCGGCCCTGGCATCCGTTTAGTCCAAGGTCAATGCGAATTAAAACGACTGAGCGAGATCGTGTTTCGGCGTGAGGGTTCGACAGTGTGGCACGAGCTGACCTACGGGTGGCTGATTATTTCTTATGACGTTCCTTTCTTTTACAAAACACATTATCTATCTCCCTCACGCTGTCTCGGAGACGAATAGAACAGGAGGAATGGAGTCTGCCCTCTGAAATAGGTCGCTTTTCTTAGTTTGCAGAGGCCCGTCGTGTAAATGAAATAAATAACACAAAAAAAAGAGAGAGAGAAAAAGGTACAGAGAAAATAATGTGGAAAATATATCTGCATATCAAATTGCCCGGGGGTTTACTGAATAAACAAAAATCAGTCCACAAAATCCCTTTAAGGCAAATGGATATCTGGTGAATACTAAATCCCATTGTAATACATTCACTGCACATTTCCTGGTCCTCTTGAGTGTGTATAAGGGGATCTGAATGTGTGCGTGTGTGCCTTTTCCTATGTGCGTGTTTGTGCCTGTGCGTGTGTGTGTGTTATGTAGGGAAACGAGTTTGGACGTCTCAGCGTTACTGTTGGAGGTTTAGTGCCAGGCCCTCGGGGGGGGGGGGGGAGGGCAGAGGGAGGGTGGGGGGGGTTGTAAGGCGATCTCTGAGGAGGAGCAGGAGAAGTCACTGTCTCAGTTTTCTGTCTTCTCGAGCTCCGACTCCGGGATCGCTGGGATGCACTTGTGCGGCTTGGCAGAGGCCACGAAGCCTGGCAAACAGGTGCACTTGTACGATCCCTCCGTGTTGGTGCACTGCCCGTTCTGACACAAGGGCACCTTGTCGCTGATGTCCTCACACTCGTTAATGTCTGAAAGGAGAGAGGAGACATGACGGGTCAGTCGGCAGGGAGATTTCACAGCTGAAGCAGCTGCCTGCCGCCACATCTGCTGCTGAGTGGCGGGAAACTGTAACGTTGAAGTGATTCAGACTGCTGATGTAAATTTAACACTGTTTCCTGTATTTGATTGCTTAAAAGCCAGTCTCCTCCTTCCTCCCTCCTTTCCTCCGCCCTCCCTCATTCTTCCTCCCTCCTTTTGTTTTTCCATCTTTTCTCCCCCTTCCTCCGTCTCACCTCAAGGTTCACTTAGCTGCTGTTTCAAACTGCCTTTCATATCCAAGTCCTTCGTGAGCAGATGAAGTTGAAACTCAAAACAAAAAAAAAATAATACTATAAACCCACTTCAACTAAGATGGAGGAGATGTCCTTTAGGCAATTTGTACTGATTCAGATGATTACAGAAAAGTGATTCCAGAGCTTCAAGCGTCATTAAATCGATAAGTCAACAAAAGGAAAATGGATCAGAAACCATTTCGATAATCTGTTCACTTTTTATGTCATATTTCAAGCAAAAATGTCAAACATTCTCTGGTTCCAGCTTCCCAACCATGAGGATTTGCTGTTCGTCTTTGTCTTATATCATACTGTCACAAATCATGTACTGAATTGAATATTTTTGTTGGACTGTCGGTCTGACAAAATAAGACGATTTGGTCAAACAATTAATCGAGAAAATAATCTGCAAATTCATCGATAATGAGAATAACAGTTGAATCTTTACACAACTTGGCTGACTGAGAACACCTTGCAACCCTGAGAACAACAAACAAACATGTTTGAAATGTGCTCCAGTAAAGTTCACGTCTGGAGGTACAGGACTTTCACTCAAACTCAACGATACGTTGCATAATGTCTCACGTTGTATATCTTCAATCAACCATGCCGTCATGTTGCGTGTCAGCTGGAAAGGATGTGAACTTGAATTTTCCCGACCATCTTGAGAGCCGAGCGGCTCAGAATGATGGTTAAATTAACAATGCATTGGATTATGTTTCCTTTTGGCCTTCGAGTGATTTTTCTTCCCCCACCACCCCCCGACCCCCGCCGCCCGCCTCCTCCGGCCCGGGAGGTCTTGATTGTCATTTCATGGCAGTCAATCTCAAATGACCCTCCTGCTGTTTATGTCATGTTCTGCTGGGGGAAATCGTGAGTGGTGATATTTATAAAAGGAGGCATGGCACAAGTTGCACAGCTCCCACATGTTTCCACAGTGTTGGAATTCAATCACTTTTTTCCTGGGAAAACGTCTGGCCTTGGAGCTGATAAGCACGTATGTAGACAGAATATTGTAATCACAGTGTTTCATTACAACGAGACGGTCTCACTTTCACACAAAACAAACAGAGTACACTTAAAACGATATAATATCTCGTGTAATACACCGAGTGGCGGAGATTCAAGGCCTCCTTTCTCTTGGCAGCGTGTGACTGGGGAATTTCAAACCAAAGGGCAACACACAGTGGTTTTAAGGAGTATACTGCTTTATTAGTTTCCCATAAAATATAACTTAACTCAAGGTTGTTAAATTCAAAGCGTCTCCTTGAGCTTGATGATACACTGCGAGTTACCTCACTGAAATCAATCCAAGACGTGGCTCCGAAAGGCTTAAACCTGAAGGGGGAGGTCACCGCGGTTCAATCCCAAGCTTCAACACCACATTTTACAAACAAGATTAAACGAGGTGATTGATTCGCTATTGATTCTAGGAGGTCCCTGAACGTATTTTTTCGCTTGGATCGCAGAGTGTACATGCAGATGGTCTGTCGAGAAAGACATAAAAGATGCTGGGAAGAAAAAGAAAATCCCCACCTATACAGGCCATCTTGCTGAGGTCGAACTCGTAGCCGTCGAAGCAGTCGCAGGTGTAACCTTCTCGCACGCGAACGCAGCGGCCATTTTCACAGCCGTTCAGGATCCCACATTCCTCCGCGCGGAGACCCTCGAAGGCATCGTAGCGGCCTGATCGGACACAGACGTATGTGAAAAAAAAAATGCACGTAAAAACATCATGCAATAATTGATGTCTCACTGTGATGGATGCAAGCACTCACCTGCATAGGGATCCACTGGTTGTGGCTGGCTCTCCCGTGGTCGTTGGACGGGGACGCGGGCAGGTGGCTGTTGAACGCTGTAGTCGTTGTCTGTGAAGAGAGGAACGCTCTCAGGAACGTCATACGGTCCCGCGGGGTTGCCATAACTGTCAAAGTACGGAGGAACAAAAGGCTCCGCAGGATCCTCTGGGCCCTCGATGCCATACTCGTATCCCGGCCGCTCCCGCAGACTGTCTGCGTCTCCTCTCCGGGCCAGGTTGCACATTATTGCGTAGTCCTCTGAATACAGCAGCGCACAAAGCGGAGTTACAATTTGCATATTAAAAACTGTTTATGTGCTCATTTAAAAACTGAAATTATTAAGTGTTTCTTATGTGCACCCTGTTGCTCACCAGAGTCTCTCCTGGGACAGAAGGCACACTGTCCGCTCCAGGCGACTCCGTACAGGCAGCAGCATTCGGTGTACGTGGTCCTGTGTCCCTGGAGGGGCTCTGCGCACATGTTGTCCCTCTCCAGGCGCTGCCAGCAAATATCCATGTGCACATCGTGATCAGGCTCGAGAGGTTCTGGGAGATAGAATGAAAAAGAGATTCACAAAAGACGAAGAAAAAAACATGATCTACAGACAATAAACTCAGCTTTGTCCAAGAGAGCACTGCTATCCATAAACTATGGACAAACTCTTTGTTGTTTCCCAGCTACCGTTGATGCTTTTCTTTTGAGACATGAGACATGTGCAGATTATGAAAACAAATTTCCCTCCCGGGACAATAAATCTGCACCAAAGATGAAACGAGAAGTAGCTAACAGAAGCAGGGGCTGCAGCTAAAGATCACTTTCATCGCGTCAGTTGATGGATCGCAACAATATTTTTTCCTTAAAACAGTAAACAATGCCAATCATCAATTCCCAGAGCCCACACTGACACATCCACATTGTTGCTGTTTCTTTGTGTTTGTACGAACAACAGCCAAAAACCCAAAGATATTACATTTCAAGTGAAACATCTCCAAGAGAAGCAACAAGTCCTCACATCTGAGAGGCTGGAACCGAACAACATTTCTGCTTGAAAATTGAATTACACTAAATCATCGGATTATCTAAATGGAGACCAGTCAGCGTACTTTGAGGGAGCTGTGACGACCAACAACAGACACAACAGTTCGTTTGAAAACAACAAGGACTCAAGAGGTTGGTGTGGGCGCTGCTGTGGCTTGACGAGCGTGATGACTATAAGCAAGTAAAAAATGCTAAACCGGTCACGTTGAGATTGAAAAATGTCGTCGCACCTTCTGTAGTGTTGAGGCTGATGCAGCGCCGCCGCGTGCTGTCCAGAACCAACGGAGGACTGCAGAAACAGTTGAACGAGCCGGCGGTGTTCACACACTCTCCGTCCTCACAGGCATTTCCCAGACCACACTCGTCATAATCTGAAGACACATTCACAATGAGACGTCACAACATGAAGAAACAGTCATTCAGAATGACGGCAGTAAGTTTTTGATAGCATGTCACTGAAAAAGATTCTCAGTAAAAAAATTATTGTGGATTTCAGTGCAAAATCAAAATACGGGCTGAAAGCAGTGAGGTTTATGGGAAATGCTGTCTTCAGTAAAATCAACAGACACGCGTGTATGTATCTGCACGGATGTTTTGAAAGCTTAAAAAGTGGAAATATAGACGACATGTCTTACCCACACACTCGAGCCGGATGTTGTCGTAGTAGAAGCCGCTGCGACAGTAGCACGTATAGGTCGAGAAGAGATTGGAACACTGTCCATTCTTACAAATGTCTGATCCAAACATCTCGCACTCGTTTGCATCTGAGGGGAGAGAGAGTTTCACACTCTAAACAAGCGAGACGGAAAGTGCCAACAGCCGAGATCTCTCGTAAGCAGCTGTCACGGCACAGCGTGGGTACAATAATTAGTTAGGTATGCAGGCAGGTATCCCATTAAGCCTTGGCCGGCTGCGGAGACACCGTCGTAAATGTGGTGAGGGATAATGTCTGTAACTCTGGCTTTGGTTTGTGCAGTTGGAAATAAAACAGGCTGACATTGCACCTTTCTGAGCCAACGCAAAGTTTTGCGTGCTCAAGAATATCAATAAAGTAAATTAGTATGTATGAGAGTGGAGGGTACCTATGAAGTTATGCGAGTCTCCCAGAGCCTGTCTACTAGAAACAGGCAGTAATCCACCTCCATGAGGGCACAGCTGGTTAAAATCATCTGGAAAACAAAAAGTGTCTGGATTAGCGTCAGAAAAGATGCAAAAAGACTTATGATACAATCATCTGAGTCCTTTGCTGTACCTCTTCCTGGGATAGGACAAGCGTAGATCTCGCAGTTGTCCCCCCAGCCTTTGCCCACCGTGCAGCAGCACTCCTGCTTGGTGGTGTTCCGAGACACGACGTTGTCGCAGAAGTTGGCGTCATTCAAATTGATGTAACACTCTTTCTTCTCTTCTGCTGAGGTGGAAGGCGGAGGGATTCTAGCAGGCAGTTTGACGGTCATATCAGCTGTAGGTGAACAAAGAGGGAATTTCTTTAGTCTGGGGGGGCGGGGGTCAGAGGTCATGGTGCACCTGTGGAGGTGGTGGGGAGGCTACACGCTCACTTATAGAACTGCTTGACTCCCCATTGAGTTGGGATTTCCCGGCACATAAAGAAGAATCTACACTTCAGCTGCACATCATCGCACAGTAACACTCCAGCAGGTAGTGCAATACCCCTCGCCTGCCACTGCTGAGCCTGCTCATTTGTCCAAAGGCATGGGCTCAGGCATTTCACCGTTAAGCTGCCGGCTTAGCCAAATGGAAACACTGGCATGTGAGTCAACACACCATTCGCTCTCACATGATTGATTAACACACGTCAAAAGCAAACAGCGGAATGTGGCAAAAAGGTACACAAAGGCATAGCTGGGGTTTAGTGCCCAGGCAGAAGAAAAAACATCCCTGCTGAGGGCGCGCCGCTTAATAATGTAAATACGGCCAATTCGTGTACACATACGCCTATCAAGCTGCGGAGGTGATGGTGTTTCCATGACTCAAAAGGCCTTCGCTTTCATTGTGAAATTGCAGTGCATTGCATATCTTTGACCTCTGCACTTGAGATCATTTTAGCTCGGAAGAGAGCGATGTGTCTTTAGCGCTAATGGCCAATAGCTACACCTTATCCCTGTTTGTCTTGGGCAGGAAATGGGTTGCAGTAACTAGACCCTCAGGATATGTACTTGGCTCTACTGGAGGTGTTACTTCATCAGTCATTCGAGGGATTAGGCTAATATACATTTTTCTAGGCAACTCACCCAACCATAACCCCATCCTATCAAACAAATGGAAACAGCGAGGTCAAAAGATCCTCTGCGAGACGTGGAGTAAGTCATGTCCACCTCGTCACCCTTGTTTGGATAATGAGAGACGGCTCATTAAATCAGGGACAACTCCGTCTCCCAATGATGGGATGGAGAATTAAGTCCAGCGAGTCACTGTGAGCGCTAGTCCTGCTCTATTACCCAGGGAGCGGCACTGGCTGGTGATGGGATCAAATTCCTCATTGTCGTTGGGGCAGATGCACAGGAAGCTGCCATCGAAGTTCTCACACAGGGCCTCACCGCACAGCGCCAGGGTCATCTCGCACTCGTTCACATCTGAGAAAGACGGGAGAGGAGGGCGTGAGGTCAGCGAGGTATCAGGCACGTACGCACAGGCATGCGCTCCGGAAGAGGTCGGGGCAAGGTCACATGAAAAAAGCCTATATCATCTGGTTATTGGCGGAATGATTCATATCCAATTCACATGAACAAATCCTCATTATGGTCATTATAGATAAGCATTTCTTTGAAGTAAGAGTGCTGAGGGGAAACTTGATCGAAGATTTTCCCTCTGTACGCAGATCATGCAGAAAGCAAATGGAGGCAGCACATTGAACTTGATCTTATGAGTCATCGCTGTTATCACCGACCAGTGCTTTAAAGCGAATGCAATCTAAGTTAAATTTCAGCTCCACACATGACGTGGGGACTTGAGAATAGGGGAGAAAAAACGTCATGGTCTGTCTAACTCACTAATAGCTTTCCAATACAGTAAACTAAAGCCTTCGGTGTTACCTAATCTTGTGAAAGCACTTTGGGTTGTTCTGCTGTCGTCTGCATCTGCAGACTCGATTTGCCCAATTGCAAACAGCACAACGTTACGTAGTTTAGTCAGTCAAGCATGTTTTTGTTCATTTCACAACTGCTCATGTGGGTTGAAATGTTAACTCCATTCATGATGGAATTTGCGTGTGTTTCAATACCTTTTCCAACATTCAACATTGACAATACTGATAAAATGTGATTACTTACGGTCACTGTAAAAGGGATAAGACATTTTCCAACCCTATCATCTCTACTCTCGATTCTCCATTTCTCTGTATACTCTATTTGTGCGGTGAATAATTCTCCCTGAAGACGAGAATAAATCAGGTCACCTGTCTTTATACAAAAGGCTGAAAGTTGTTTAAATCTGATGACTAAAACTGATAAAAGTGAGTGTTTGCAATCACACAGAGTAATTCAAAGATAAGCCTGGTGATATTCTGTATGTTTAGCATCATCAATGGATTCGATTAAAATAGCAAAACAAATATCAATCCAACCCAGGCTCTCAGCACCAGGCCTATGGGCTCCTCATCAAAATGTAAATCTTTAACGAAAGGCCACCGAGAAATACTTTCATTTTCAAAAAAGGCTACATAAATTCACAGAACAGCTGGCCACTGTAGTATTTTAGCAAAAGTCATCCAAACAGATGTAAATAGTGGATTCATTGGGGACTATTTTCTGATGTGGATTTATACACATACAGTGATCTTGTGAGGATTTAAAGCAGCAGGACAAAAAAAGTACACCACAGTGTCCATGTTCATTGTAATGGAGGAGCATGTCAGTACAACAGTGAGGGTTCTCTGGTGTGTTTTAAATAGTTTTCAAACAACAGTGGAGTATCACCTCACTTATCCTGCAAACAGTCATGCACGGAGAAGATTTATTTGGCAGCAGATACAGACCGACACATTTGCTCGCGTCTCCCGGCGGGTTGGTGTATCCCTGGTCACACTGGCAGCGGAAGGAGCCGTCCGTGTTCTCGCAGAAGCTGTGGTTCCCACAGATGGTCTCATTGACACACTCATCAATATCTGTGGGGCGAGAGCGCACAGAGAGGTGAGCTAAACGCTAATATTTACAGCCGCGCACCGCACAATAGCCTCTCAAATTGCTGCGGTAAACACAGCGCCGCTTTTCCAAAATAAACACCCCCCGAGCTTTACAATAACAACAGAAATCACAGCCACCATAACACGTCAGAGAGCGGCGCACAGATAAGACAATTCATTAGCGGGGTTTTCAAACTGTGCCGTTTGCAAAATAAATGCAGGGGAGACTTTCTCTCTGAGATGGAGTGTGACGCGGGTCTGGAAAACTGTAGGCCAATGTCCTCCGGTCGTGTCGACAGAGTGAGAAGTGACAGTTAGGTCACTGGGATGTTGGCGAAATGGCCGGGATGGAGTTAGCAGCACGCAGCCAGCACTCAGCGTTTACCCAGAAACTTTACAAGCAGTTGGAGAAAAGTTGGCTGCGACTTCAGGCTTGGCATGAAGAGATTTTTCGACAGCCCCCCCTAACAGGGATTGCTTTCCATCCTAATCAGTGTTTTACACGTTCGAACCAATTTTAATGCGTTTGACATCAGCTGTAGATCTCATTGAATGCTAAAATGGTAATACAATAGGATGCTAGGACCTGATTTTAGGGGCCAAAAATGGGCCTTTAGGGATTGTTTTTTGCATGGCAATAAATCATATAACAAGTTTAATAAAAAGCAGTGGAGAGTTTTCATGCTACATGTCATTGTGTGTGTGTGTGTGTGTGTGTTTGTGTTTGTTTGTGTGTGTGTGTGTGTGTGAGAGAGATAGAGAGAGAAAGAGAGAGAGAGACATGCACTCTGAGGCTGTGAACACTGAACCATGTAACACCGCTCGCTGTTTGAAGGCAACATTTGTTAGCAATTTCTCTCATACATGATTTAGTATTTCTTGGCGTATTTCTCAGCGAAGAGGCCAAAGACTGATACCGCTGGAGGGCAAGTGTGATTATAATTGTCTGGAAAACGACCAAGAGGGTTTTAAAGATCACACTTCAGTCACGTGAAGGTGAAGCCATCCTCGGGGTCAGTTTGGATGGCTACCGGTCAGTGTTCTGACCAACTCGCGAGTTTTGGTGACATAACCATTTATAATTTTTTCAGCTGTAGCAAACTATTTTGTGAGTGTTTACTTGTTCTAAAGGAGCGCACACAGCGAAAACAAAAGGGCCATTCATCTGTTCCAATCTCTGCGTTTACGAGAAATTTGCTCAACAGCTCATTTCAGAAAAACCACATCTTGTTCTTTGTTTTTTGTTTAAAAATAAAACTCCATAATAAAAAGTCAACAAAAACAACTCAGTCGGAGACAAAAATTAAGTCATTGCTTGTATATTTTCTGCATGTGATTAAGCCGGGAACATTACGAAATGCAGGCCCCCGTTATTTGATACGACCTGCACTGATGAAATTACAGCCCACACCGCTACATCTGTTTTATCAGAAGCATGATTTGATTTTTTTTGGGGTTTCATAACAGCCCTCCCTCAGCATTTCATTCAGAGTTTCCATGAGTAACAGAAAAACAGGAAAGAGTAACAGTAAAAACAGCAAGACTTTCGGACGGCAAATTCCAACAACTTGGATGTCTAAGCCCCATTCTGATCCCTTCCACTGAACAATCCGCTCCTACCACCATTGGGGTCAAAAAGTCAAGTCCACTGTCATTCAACTATTGTCTAAACCAGCTCTATTTTGCCTCTGAGCACTCATAAACGCTGCATCCACTGCAGAGAGAAAGAAAGAAAGTGGGCCAGAGAAGCCACAAGCCATTCGATTTTAACTGAGTGCTTGGCCGGCTTCCAACGCAGACAACTACTTTCTCAGGCTCGCTGGGGGACAAGTCCTCTGTCAGTTTCGCTGTCCCGACTTGGCCACTCTCTCTAACTAACATGCCTCCGGGGTCAGAGACAGGGGCTCCCACAGGCCATTAAAACTCCAGAAACAAAAATTGTCTTTGTCGTTTGTAAAACCTTTTTTTACAGGAAATGCTGAGACTTGTGGGCTCAAATGGCTGCAAGATGATAGAGGGCGAATGGATGGATGCATACTGAAAACCGCCAACCCCCCAGGATTTGCATTTTGCAGCTGCGGATTCAGATGCCGAACTGGTGTAGGATTGGTAAAGTTGTTTTTTTTTTACATTTTTTCGAGAAGAACATTCCCAGGGCCGAATCAAGAGTTTTCCTCGTTGTAAGGTTAAAGTATTGTGCATCAGACTTTGAGGAAGTTTTCCTCAAGTGTGAAGAGCTTAAGTGGAGTTTGGAATGTTGGAATGGCAGCGGCCGCCAGCTGGGAGGTCTGGGAGGGAAGGCGATGAAAGCTCTCCGCTAATATATGAAATAATCAGTGTCTGCAGGCGGCTTTTCATTCATGTGTAACATGGAACAAAATCTGCTGCAAACCACATGTTGGGATGAGATGAGATGCAATCAGTGTATCATCCCAGGGATAAAAATGAGAGCATCGCGACCAGAACTATTTTTAATGGCTTTTGTTTTCTCGGATTCTGGTTGAGTTTGAGTGGCGGCATTACAGTTGTACTTGACCGGGCCGTTAAGACCCGTCATCCGGGCGGGGGAGTCAGCTTTCTGGTGATGGTTTGTGGGAAGAAACGCATAATACAAATAGTGAGATAACTCCACCAAGAGCTCCCACCAGCAGGACCCGGGGGTTGCCTTTTCCTAGTCTTTTCCATGCACTAATCAGTTACGTCAGGACACACGCCGGGCTGTAAATTGCCCCGGGGGGAAGAAACTGAGGCAGGGGAGGAGGGTGAGGAGTTCACTCGAGATGGGAGGAGCTGAGGTTAAAGGCGCGACACGGCCCGACAGGCACCTATCCTAATGGTCTGACCCGGGAGAACCTGCTTCCTGGAACCCCGCGATGTGGTGATTGGGGTTGTGTGTGTGTGTGTGTGTGGGTGGGTTAAGTGTGGTGTCTCTGTGCCATGTGTTAATCTGGAGCACATGGTGGCAGGCAATGAAAATATAGGAATCAGTGACTGTTGGCTCACCCTCTGCAGCCCACGCGTCTCCCGTATTCCGTGGGCAACCCCTCATCTGATTGGACCCATATGTAGAGGTGATTTCACACGCGACTGGGCGAGGATAAGGTGAGGTACTTGTTTTCGGGGGAAACGTGTTTGTGCGCTTTATCTACAGCCTGTCTCGGGTTAACTACAATGGAGGTTAAACCGTCACATCGTGGGTGTAGATTCTAAGAAAAGCCTCTTACGCACGCAGAGCGGCATGAGCAGTCGCACACACATGGTAAAGTCTTTGGATTTCTATACATTTAAAGGGGTTGGAGGTTGGAAAGAGTGTGACCACAGACGAATATCCGCTCCAAGCTTTATTAAAAGAAAAAAAAAGCATCGCCTGAGGGAATTTATGAGCGCGACGGCGAATTAAAGCTTAAAAAACAATGACCTTCAAATACACACACGCTGCCTTTTTTCACATGCCGCGAGCAGCACAGTCGCAGCTGACGCGATTGCTGCAGGAAAAACCCCCTGTTTTCCCCTTTTGTGTTATGGCCTCTAAATCTAAATGAGTGCATGGCGAGCGGAGCCAAAGACAACCGCTGCCCCTTCGAAGGCTCGGTGAGTAAAAATAAAACAACGCCCCTCACAGAAACGGCAAATTACAGCGTCTGGCCTCTTCTTAAATATTTGATGATTTTTACAAGCAGACAAAAATGCCCCGGAGTAATTGAGCTCCCCTCCCTGGACTTTTATTGGGGTGACGGCAGCATCTCCCACAATTTGCCGTCGTGAGGTGAAACAAGCTACTATTGTGTGTAAGCGCGGGGCTTCTGAGGGTAACAGGGCTTGGTTCCTTCAACCGGGGCTGTGAGTCAGCGCTGAGCTGTACGAGCGTTTGTTGTGGGGTCTAGAGAAAATAGGAACAGCTGGCGTCACGACATAGCAACGGGGGGAGAGATGGTCAGATGCGGTCATGACTGGGCACCCATTCAGAGTGAAACTTGGAGTTTTTTTGTGGCACTTAAAGATTCCGTCACAGGACATCTCAGGTAGGACAATATCTGACTTTAAAGCACATGACATAACTGGGGGTGTGCGTTTAAATCACACGCCAATGATGACCTGCGTGATCTGCTTAGCGGTGTTTGGACTCCGACAGTAAGGGAGCGCAGAGGTGAGCAGCTGGTTTCAATCTGCCCCTTATCGCACCTCAGGCCCCTGCACTCTTCAGCCGGTGCCAGACAGACAACATCATAAAAGTGCAGCGAGGAGGCAGCCACACGTAGCCGGGATCAGGGCGATGGAGGGGGGCGGAGGTCCGATCTGTCACTGATCAGCAGCGCAGCGGCGTATTCTCCCCTGATCTCCCATCTGTTGATAGTCCAATAAAAACTCCGGGTCATGAGAACTTGTGAAGCTGCGCCGCATTCCGAGTGCATCTCCGCAACGGTCTCTGGTTCTCTTTCTCTAACACAAACACGCGAGCCGAGGATGCGGAAACCCACAGTTGACCACACGCTCGCACACACTCGCACTCGCACATGGCTCACAATCACCCGCAAACACCCACGGCTTTGCATGCGCAGTCCAACACATCATTCCATTGCGATGCTCTCAGGCCGCTTTCCTCCTCTTTGCCTGTCACTCTCCAGCGTCTGTTCGGATTTTGATTAATATGAGGGAAATATCTGGCATCTTGTTTTTTTGTCTCTCGCAGTCCTCATAAAAAAACAGATTTGTTTTTTTATGGTGCTGTGAGAGCAACAGAGACAGGCAATGCTGCGCCACAAAACAAAGAGCAGTCAACTCAAATCCTTGTGCAACAAACCACACTAATATCTCAAACCCCAGGTGTCTAATCCTGCCAGTAAACACAGAAGGCTTCACGTATTCTCGAGGTCGCGGCTATGTGTCCGCTGTTGTTGGACAGATGTTGGCCCAGATGTAGCGTGTAGAGTACAAGCCTAGCAAGTCAACCCAGGTGACCAGGCTTCTCCACACTGGGAGGGTGAAAGAGGCAGGGGCCTGACAACCTTATCCCCAGCGGTGATCAGGTTGCGCCATTGTGTCTCTGCCAGAGGAGCTCCATTAGCTCCGTTGTCAGGACGAGGAGACCATTATCAACCGCTGGCCTCACACACCGCCTCCAATGACAGTGCACTCTTCTTTCTGGAGTGCCCCAATTTCAGGGGCCACTTCTCCTCATCTTCCTCATGGGCCCTTGTGCGGGAAGACCTCGAGTACCTGATAGCTTTTGATACGCATCAGCCTCTCTGTGTGTCCGCATGCCAAACAGATATCATTATCTACGCGCGGAGGGAGAGCCCTGCAGGGTACTTAGAGTGCCGAGTTGATTTGAGGCTGTGCTCTCCCCTATCTTTAACCGCGGCACACATGGTAAATGGATAGAATCGGGTTAGATGTATGGGACGAAAATAGCTCGATTCATACGATGCATATGTTTTTTTTTTTGCTTCAGCCTCAAAACTTGCCTGTTATTTCTTAACATAATTAACTGTAACGACAGGCGGTTAGACTACTCACCACAGTCTGTGGCGTCCTCTCCCTCCAGGCCAGGCTGGCAGCCCATGAAGCACCGGTAGGAGCCGATGGTGTTCTCGCAGCGCCAGGTACCACACAGTGAGCTTCCAAGCTCCTTGCACTCATTCTGGTCTGTACATAGAGAGAGTGAGAGACAGATGTTTGTTACTGACTAACAAACAGAGGCACAAAGTCAATAACATACGCAATCAGACATTAATGCGGACACACACACACCACGTGCACAGTAATATTCCCTCCTCTGCTCCTCTGCTTCCAGTGTAATGGGCTGTAGAGCAGGAGTCGGCCAGAAGGCCTGCGGTGTAGCTGTCCTCAGTAAACGCAGCAGGCAACAGGAATGGCCAAGAACAATATTATCACAGCAACCAAAGAACTTGTGAAGGAGCTAAAGGGAGACGTTCCAGAGGGAGAAACACCTCCTGCTCACAATGGGGTCATTCATACTTCCCTCGGGGGAGAGGGAGTTCAGGGCTCCAGCCATGTAATCCAGGCACCCCTCAGTCCTGGGACCATGGAGGAAAGCCTCTAAAACCTGGCTTGGACACTTTTACTGGAGCTCCGTCCCCACCGGCTATAGATAATCAATCATAGCCAACTGTGCTATACTGGGTACGGTGAGGCTTAAATGCAGCGTGACGATCAAACAGCTAATGCTGACATGTTGGTTTACTCAGAGAGTAGGAACCTCAGGGAAGGGTTTGGGGTGAATAATCACTTTAGACGCGTTTCCACCCAAAGTACCCGAAACCTTTCATCCCAGGGACTACTTTTCAAGGAACTAAAAGGTTCTTTCAGCCTGTTGTTGTTTGCGTTTCCACATGGTCTAAAGACCTGCTAAGATTAGGTTAATTCATCTACATCGGCATGTATGAAAAAGCTGTTTTTACACGTCAATTTTACACGTGACTATACAACAACATTGGCCCTCCTTCCATTGACACTTCCTACTGTAACTTTAACTGGTTTGTGCCTGCAGATTTTTAGAAATGGTGGCAGAAGTAAAATGCTGTGAGTAACTGGCTAAATACAAATAATGGTATGGTAACACTTTATAATAACCAACATTAATACATGTGTATAAATACATTTATAGTTAATTAAACTTTAGTTAATAGTTATATGACTGTTAACTACAATAAAATGTTTTCTAACCAATAATAATAAGCTTGTGTAAAAGTTTATAAAGGTTTATCAAAAATGTAAAGTTTTATAAAAATCAGTTGCAACTTTAAAGGTACAATATGTCAGAATTGGCCACCTGTTAGATTCATACTCAAAACAAATCAGGGTTACCACTAATTGCTGCTTACTGCAGCTGCAGTAAGCTAGTTAGTTCAGTTAGCTATACATTTAGCGGTCCGGACGCTGAGCTTGGAGCATCTTTTGGTGCTTATGCAGACTGGGACGGGCTGGGGCTAGCTGGTTAGCATGCTTACTTCAGTGGACCTCAAACTTGTCATTCCTTCACATTCTTTTTTTAATGTTTTCAACTACAGTTCTTACATATGGCCCCTTTAAAATAAATAATTGCTTAATTTATCATTCATTTTCATAAAGCAAGTTATTGTCAGTTAATCATCAGGTAACTATAAAATTAATGTTTAACTGACTCTAAATGTGTAATTTATTTGTGATGGTTATTGTAAAGTTATCCTGTAATATTCACTGTGGACATTTGGAAAGTACTAACCCCGAAGCAGGGACCTTTTACAGGACAAAATTATGTCCCTGAGACTAAATTTAGACCGTGGTCCCTGCGGTGGAGTTCCTTCAAAGCCTCCTAGTCCCTGGGGAGAGTTTCAGTTGCAGAGGAAACGCGCCTGATGACATACACAGCAGGACATGACACGACTGTCACATGGTTTCATTCCATCTTACCTTCACAGTCAGCCGTGTCAGCGTTGTACTTGAAGCCGGCCTCGCACAAGCAGAAGAAGGAGCCGTCGGTGTTGAGACAATTACCCCGGATGCAGACATTGTCTTTACTGCACTCGTCCACATCTGAGGCGGAGAGAAGTGGAGAAAATTTGAGAAAGGGCGGGTTCAAAATTCATTACATATTGATTTTTTACTATCCCCACATATCCTCCATCTTAAGCCTATAGGGAACACCCCTCCCACTCATAAGTTCCACAAAATGAACGTGTAATCAGGCGCTTGTCTGAGCACAAGATGCATTGGTCTTTTTGGAAGCGCTTAAGAATATGCTGGCAAACAAGAAACAAAGGAGGAGAAAAAACACCTAACTCAGCTCTCCAGGCTGAGGACATTTCCCTCAAACTCATGAAAATTAATAATGAATGCGACACACTTGATTAGCCCGAGATTGGTGGATAATTGCGGCATTACAACATGACTCGCAAGATACTTGGACCTGGGGTAGAAAGGCTAGAAAGCGGGGAACAATTCATCGCTGGGGAAAAGGGCCTGTCTTCCCTCTCCCAGCTTTTGATAATCAGATGAATCTTTCAGAGACGACAAGGCAAACACCAATTTGCAAAGATTGGGAGAAAAAAAAACAACATCCCAGACTATAGGTAAACACATAAATATGCTGCGACTGGATTGTTTTGGAGTTGATTCAAGGACTTCAAAGACCGTATTGAAAGGCACGGAGAGGCTATGGCACAACCCGCTGATCTGGATCAAATTTAGATGTGTTTCGCTCGGCTGTCAGTCCTTCATTACATATGCTCTGTTTTCGCTGAAAGACTGCTCCGGTCAAGGCCAAGCATCGTTTTGGCCTCACCTGACTAAACCCATTTTTCACTCCTACAAACTTGCATACTGTCATCCTCCTCCTTTCACCTCCCCCTGCAGGCTCATGTCAGAGGGGTCTGGCTTTTATTGTGTCAGCACTGTACACACAATGGCGGACCGCGAGAAAATATACGACAACTGCTGATTTATAGGATAATTAGAGGCCGGTATTTGTCGTGGCGGGCAGCCAAAGTACCTGACGCTGGCTGGGCAGTTTGCTCTGAGCCTACGGATGATATCTGAAAAGCTCCAAGGCCAGAAGGACTGACCCTTGTTCTCTAGTCCAGAGATCCAACCCTACCTGCTTCACATCCATCAGGATATTTCGCTGCCAGACAACCTGCCATTTACTTAACATCACCTCTTACTACTCTTGCGAGACACACCAGCAAAAACACCGATCCAATTCTGACATCCCAGCCAAACTTCTATCATGTATTTTGACAGCAGTTTGTTGAAAAGAAAAGCCTTCCTCAGCTGATGATCAGGCTCAATTTTTTTTTTTTTTCCCCCATCGCTGGGTCACTGGGTGCGGCTGGAATAACATCAAACTGAGACAGTTGATGAGGCCCATTAAAGGCTGGCGTGAGCACCCATGCCAAGGGGTCCCAGGCCTGGCCTCAGCACCCAGGACAGTATGATGAGGATATTGTCTGTCTGAGTGAACACACTCGTGCAAGCCAACGAGGTTACTGTAAAATAACTTGCCGAACAAGGGGCTAAAAAAACCCCATTATTACGTAATTACCAACTTTCTCCAATTTACACTCGGCCTCACCCGATTACACAAAGCTCATAAAACCATGTGAAAAATTATTTCCCACTGCTGTTAGTGCTCAGTGTGTTACCGTACCTTGGCAGCCGGGCCGTCCTTCGATGGTGGCGTATCCGTCAGGACAGAGGCACGTGTAGGAGCCCTCAGTGTTCAGACAGTCTCCTTCTCCACAGATCCCCATGATGGTTAAACACTCATTGACATCTGTCACACACAAGCACAAATACACACACAGCTGTGTCAAGCCTGCATCACGATAAACCACGAGAAACGGTTAACCACTTACAGTGTGTTTTATTTTAGAGTTCAGTCATTATCTACTAGTCCCCATGCTGATGGGAGACAGGTGAAGTTTTGTTGTCACTTATGGAGCTTCGCAGCAAAACAGCGTTGCATCGTTCTGCTAAACAACTGAAGTGGATAGGGATGTTTTAAATAAGGTTAAAATAAACAACTATAAAATAATCATTAAGATGGCTCCGTACGGCTTGACTGGCGTAATCCAAGTGCCTGGAGGCCCAGAAATCCCAAAATGATTTGAGAAAGATTATTTACACCCTTGACGTGCGGTCGGGCTCATGCGCCCACTCCAGGCGTGGCGTGCGCTGACGCTTTGAGCTTAGCAGCTTCATCGGAGATTCCGGGTCAAAAAATTGTGTAAATAATATCTTTTTAAATCGATTTGGGATCTAGGGGCTTCCCAAGACTTTGATTACACCAGATGAGAAGTATGGAGTCATTTTATGTTTTTCTATTAGTGTTTTTTTTTATGTATTAAAACAAGTCCCCATACAAACTTCAGTTTTGCCGTCACCATGTTTTGCTGTGGAGCACCAGGAATGTTTTGTAGACTACAAAACTTCACCTAACTTTCAAATGGCATGGGGGTGAATAGATAATGAATGAACTTTCATTTTTGGGTGAATTTTTCCTTTAAGTGTGTGTGTGCGTGTGTGTGTGTGTGTACCTCTGCAGGAAGTCCCATCCACCAGCTCCAACCCATCTGGGCAGGAGCAGCTGTAAGAGCCGACGCTGTTGGTGCACTGACCTCCCAGGCACAGGCCGTTGTCCTCACATTCGTTCACATCTGCATGGACACACACACACACACACACACACACACACACACACACACAAAGACACACACACACACACACACAGAGAGGCGTCACCGGCATGACACATTCACACCAGCTGTAAATCACTGGCTCGCACTTCAAGTGTGCCCAAGTGTTGTCATTTGGATGAAGAGATTCCAGACCGCAGGGAGCATGTCAGAGAAGGCATGCATCATCAGCATTAGTGGGTGATGACTTATTCTTGCTACAGTAAGGTCATACTCATGACTGTGAAAGTGATTTCACAGATATCATAAATTTTAGCGAGCGCAGCGAACCACCCACCTTCACACGAGAGGCCGTTGGGTGCCACCCTGAAGCCCGGGTCGCAGGCCACGCAGGAGAAGGAGCCCTCTGTGTTGGTGCAAACACCCGTGGGACACGCACCTGGGGTCTGGCACTCGTCAATGTCTGAGGAACAGACGAAGGAGGAAAGGTTAGCCATAGGTTATCGTCTTACCTCTAAAGAGTCCACTTTTTGATCGTTCCCTGTCTTATCTGTTAAGAACTGATTAGTGGCCCGAGTGTGACTCAGCCCAGCGTACAGTAAGCAAAGCCCTCTTTCTTTATTAGATCGCACTGACAGTGTTTTATTAAAAAGGGTGGAAAGATAAGTATGCGGGACGGTCATCGAATCCAAAACAGCAAGCTATTACAGGTGGCGTATAATTACTGTATCTACAAACAGTCACTGAGCTCGCTGTTATGTGATCATTGGACATTCCTCGAGCCAGTACAGATTGTATTTCTTACGGAGAAAATAGTGCGGGCCATTGTTAAGTGATTGAGAAGGCTCCGCTTTTTTTTGCCTTTGGGGTGAGCGGAGCGAGTTCAACGGGGCGAGCCCGCTGCAGTACGCGGACGGCAGGGGAGTGGTTGACTTCATTTCAAATTAAGCCCTTAATATTTTCCATGGCATCAGAAGCATCCATTAAAATCCTATCAGAGGCCGACTTGGACTCGGGCTTGTTTTGTGAAACTTTTTCCCAGCACAAAGACACATATCAGTGGGGGATCTTCCTCCCGGGCTAGATCCGCACTTCCATTCAAAAACACACACACCGTGGTATATATGACTAAGTTTGAAGCCATGTTTGAATCCATTTAAATAATCATTCCATTTCTGCTTCCCATGAAGTCATGACAGGTCCAACCTCCCTGGATTCTTAAACGCAGCCGTTTCGCCGCATTGATCTCATAAATCATGTCATGACAAATTACTGAGCACTGTAAAGATTTTCTGTAATCATGCTCAAGGTTTAATGCATTCCTTTTTCGACTCCGACATTAGGGATAATATTCGCCACACTGACAGGTAAACACAGAGATGGCTTTTACCCTCGCAGCCGTATCCATCCTCGGTCAGTCGCAGCCCGGCTCCACAGCTCCTGCAGGTGTAGGATCCTGGGCTGTTCAAGCACAGCTGGCCCGGGCACACGTTAGCCGCCGAGCACTCATCCATATCTAGACATGAAAAACACGGTCACATCATAGCACAGATTACCATCTCTGGCCTCAAATAAATAAAGCCCGTCAGTCGTAATCAGTTCGACGGGTAATCACTGGAACCAGGAATTACAAATGTCAATACCTAGGACATTAGCCTGACATCATTTTCATTCTATTCGAGGGCTGGTGTCTCATTGTCTTGAGCAAAGATCAGATGAGCCATGCCAGAGGCGGATGGGCCCAGGATCCAGCTATGATGTGATGTCTAGGAGGATTATTTTGGGATTTTGAGCTCAGATGATGGGGCTTCAGGGTCGAAGCTGCCACACCTGATGCAGCTTACGTACAACATGAACCAGCTGGCACATTCATCCTGAACCGCAAATTTGTTGGGTATTAAGGCAAGGTTTGACATGTTTGAATAGAGAAGGGGGAGCCATACACACCTGTGCTCAAGTATACAATCACAAAAAAAAGCACATTCCTGCATAAACACAGCCGAAAGCCTCACCGTCACACTGCTGCCCATCCTCGGAGACCCTGAAACCAGGTTGACAGATGACACATGTGAAGGAGCCCTCTGTGTTGGTGCACGTTCCCTGGGGGCACGTAGCGGGCAGCGCACACTCATCAATATCTGGCGTGGAACAACACAAGACCGCTAGACGTTGGCCTCTCTTCCAGCAAGACAGAAAAACGTGCCAACTTCACGATGAAAGGCGAGAACCACTGACCCCGCCAGAGTTTGTTCCTTCAGGCTCAATTCAATATACATGTGGTGTTATGCCGGAGTTTATTCCGATGAGCGGTGTTTAATAAACTAACCTTCACAGAGCTCCCCGTCATATGATACTCTGTACCCTGTAGGGCAGTTCTCGCAGGTGTAGGAGCCTTCCGAGTTTAGGCAGATCCCGTTGGCACAGGTAGACAGGGACTGGCATTCATCAATATCTGGGAGACAACACGTGCACACCAGCACAGACAGGCATGAGCATCACTGTAAACATTTAATAATAGGAGAAATTCAGGGACTTTCTATGGTGAGTTGACAAACTGCCCAAGATATGTTGAGTAACTCTCTTACAGGCGTAACACATAAGATATGGTCATAATTCGAACATCATCACTAACTGCGGCTCACTGTGCTCTTTGTTGTAGCCAACTGCCGTTAGCAAGTTAGCTCAGTTAGCCGCGCAGCTAGTGACCCTATTAGCTGATGGGAGTCTGCCTGGAGTGTGACCTTGGATCACACCGCGGGCAACAGAGCGAGAGAGAGTCGGCATCAGCGGTGGCCAAAAACAGCATGTAGAGTCGGAGTATTTTCACGCCTTACTCGGATAATTGAGAGTTTATTTTGACCACACCAGAGGTGGCTGTGGGAAGACAAATGAAGTCTGTCATGGAGAGATGCCGTTTGATTATGTCGAGTTCGCATGAGGTGTGTTTTATGATGAGTTCACGAGGCAATTAAGGGTGTCTTTGGTAATTAAAGGGAAAGTTGAATTCATAAGGTGTACGTTGTATTCTGTGTTTAATAAGGGAAATTAGGTGTTAAGATATTTGCCTTCTTGACACTTCTTGAGATAATTAGCGTGTTATTTATTACACACGAGAGTTTGTGAAGCATAGAGAACTCGCCACAACTCCCAGCTAAGACTATGCAGGGCTATCAGACTACTGCTCGCTGAGAATGTCTAAACGAAACTCACATTTTAGCCATATCTTAGGCATTGCACCTTTAGAGTCATAAAAGCGTTAATAGTCTCACTGCTGGAATATTTACCTTCACACCTCTGCCGGTCTTGAGCCACTCTGTACCCAGCCTTGCATCTGGTGCACGTGTAGGATCCGTCCGTGTTGGCACACACCCCGCCGAGACACAAGTCAGCCTGGGCACACTCGTCCACATCTGGAAACAAAATACCAATTTGATCTCAGCTGCACAGACAAATCATCACAAGCTACCAGGGTTTGTGGAAAGCTGCGCTTGAAGTCAAAAATTAGCAGATTTCACACCTTCACATCTCAGTCCATCAGCAGACGGTCCAAAACCAGGCCTGCAGTCCTGGCATGTGTAGGAACCTGCGGTGTTGATGCAAATTCCCGCTGGGCACACATTACCAGTTGCACACTCGTTGACATCTGACAAAAAGAAATAATTTGCAGGCATTATTCTGGTGTCTCGAGAAGAGTTCCACAAGCAGAGAAGTATGCAGTGGGGAGTTACGCCCAACAGCTCAGGATAATCCTTTGCAGACCTTCACAGTCTTTGCTGTCTGAGGTGGCTTGGTAACCATGGTTACAGGTGCATTTATGGGTGCCGTCCAGATTGACACAGCGGCCGTGGAGACAAACTCCGGGGAGCACGCACTCATCCACATCTGGAGGGAGGAAACAGAGGAAGAAAAAGGGGGCCTTAGCAAAATAAAGTCAAGCGCTAACTCTTTGTAGCCTTTTCATATAACATGAATGGTGCCGCGAGGCTTCTGCAGCAGCACTGTGGAGAACTATTCACAGAGCTGTTACCTTGTTATGAGACAAATCCACGTCTGGCTGTTACCTTGGCAAACGTTGTCCACCGAGAGTTGGTATCCTTGGAAACAGTTGCACCTATAGGAGCCCTCAGTGTTGACACATCTGCCCGGGCCGCACACTGTTTGGTTCAAGCACTCGTTTAAGTCTGAGGACAGAAGAGGTCAGGACAGGACAGGAAACATATGAGACGAGGATTTAAACGTTTTATTCTGCCACAGTCACCCAGTGTGATTAAAGGATAAGTTCACCCAAGTTCCACATCTGAGATTTCTGCAACCAACCCAATGAAAGTTGATAAGATTACGTCGAAAAATGATATTTGAGGTAAAGCACAAACTATATATTCGTTGGCTGAATTTAACCAGTCAATATCGGCCTATCAACAGATAAATTGGGAGATGTTTTGGTATTGGCATATACGTTTGAGTGCGGCCAATTACTCCCTCATACTCATCAGCCAAAACATGGCGTGTTCAGGCTCTAACCCAAAACAATCAACAGCAATATATTTAGAGAAATAACAGTTTTTTGGGTACTACCTTTGCCTTAAAACATAGTTCCGATTAAGTGTACTTTTTATGTTGTTAAAACCACAAACCAAATCCCACTTTTCTCAAGGGGTAAAGGCAGAAAATGATCTGTATGGCTAGTTAGACACTGCTAGAGGTAGGTAAGCAATTTCGTACTTTGGTACATTTGGCTGAACTGACCCTTTGAGTTCAGATAAAGTATAAGATGCAAAGGAAAATTGGGCCACTGCAGCAGGAAACAACCATAACATACACAGAGTACAAATAAAGATCTATATACTCAATAAGGCTCATTCAGTCATAGAACAGCAGCAAAAGGGAAACAATTACAGCATAATTACTGTGTAAAATTAGTGCAAAATAGCGGTCATTAAATTACATCAGTGCACAAACCTGAACCTCATTCCTGACGGTCTTTTACAACCTGCAGCAGTAGCTGTCTTTTCCACTTCAGGAGTCTGCACAGTTTACACAGGAATGATATTTACAGGGAAAGCTCATGCAGAAATTATGTTTTATAGTGGAATTTATCAAGTGCTAACAATGGCAATATTTCAGGTTAGGTAGAGGTGTGGGGAGAGCCAGTCTGATTATGTAAGTGTAAGAAGGAGAAAGAGAGAGAGAGAGAGACTTTCAAAGAGGAAGGGAAATGGGGTCAGAGGAAGGAAAAGTATTTCTCTGCAAAGTAGGTGCAGAGAGGACACTCGACTGAGATGTGATATACTGTAGATGCTGAAACAGAGAGCCTGCACAGTGAAAACACTGCGGGCAAGCCGGTCACAGACTGGGTTTTGTTTGCCTAGCCGTGGGCACTGCCAGACGTCTGTCAGTGTGGCCCGCTGCTTTGTTTCTGCAATCATCCAGCATCTCTCAGGCCTCCGTGATAAGCACTGGCAAGGGAGCGGAGCTGTTTTCTCTATCACACCAGCAATTAGGCTTATCCGCGATTCGGCCAATTGGGCCCAAACCACTGTGCTACCGTCAATTGACTGAAGCAAATACTGGAAACCCCGGCGCTCATGTTGCCTGTTTTATGTGACTCCCACAGTGCCAGACGTATACTGTGGGCCTGTTCGCGCTGCCTGTGTGGACGTTCGGAGTAAAAATATTTACCTCCAGTGATATCCCTCATTTACAGGGTTCCTCTCGGTTACTATTTTTACTCAACGGATTTACACAGAGTGAATTATATTGGTGGACTCACAAACAGAGGGCAGCTGAAGAGGTGTTTTCTTTGGAAGCAAGGTAATCACGACAAGGGCATCGCTTTCCAGACGGGCTGAGAAATCGATCATAAAAAACTCCAAATTACTACCAAAGTTGATTTTCCATATTTTTCACCCTCATTGGGCCTTTCAGCTATTCACATTTCTGGAATAGTCACTCCAGGAGCTTGGGTTTCCAAACAAATTAGAGGGGTGCAAGGTCACAGAGAGGGGATGTGGTAAGTAACACCAGTCAGGCTGTTATGTAACAGGGCCACTTTCAGGTTGGGGGCTGCTAGCGTGTCAGCTTAAACCCACACCAAATGTGGTTTTGTTGGCCTTTTGTGTATTTAAATCTAATAATCGGCAGTAAGAGCTTTACAGCGGACACTATGGGTGAGTGAGAGGATTTGTTTGCGTGTCGGGACCTCTTTGCAGCAGGGAATTGACCCCTTTGACCTTCTCGCACACCTCCTGCGGCTGCTCGGTCCTCTCACCTAGCCCAGCAGTGGTAATAATAAAGCCTCTCCGGCCTCCACTGGGCCCAACAGTGGCCGGAGCTCTCCAACAATAATATGCTGTTTGTTCAAGGCTGTGGCCAAGAGAAAATATTTGGACTCTTCCAAATTGAAGTATTATAAACAATCTTTTTACGGAGGCCAGTGATATCGAAGGATCAGCAATAACACGTTGAATGTGTTTAAACAATAATGGGGACATGCGGAGGCTGCTGGGCGGAGGACTTGATATATCATACGTGGAAACACTGAATGGGAAGAGAGAGGGCGGATGGGCTGTGCACAGCCTGCGCACTATAGCCATCATCGCTGTGGTTTTGGGCTGTCGTGTGGGCCCAGCAGTGGTCCACACTGGACATAAAACATCCAATATAAGTCTTTTGAAGTGTAAAACGCAATTTATTGTATTTAATTTCCACACACATCAGCAGTCAGGAGTGTCCCCACTGAGTGAAAGTCATTCAGCTTGTGCTATTTGGTGAGCTGCACAGCATCACGAGCTGTTGGGAGATCATTAGTGGCGCGGCTCAATGCCATGCCGCACTTGGTTATTTTTGGTGATGCCAACCGGGAGCAGCAGCTTTGTCTGCGTAAATGTGACCTAACACAGGAAGCTTTTACAGTGTAAGAGGGAAACCCAGGTTATTTCCATGTGACGGTTGGAAAACACCCTTTCGAGAGTTTGGGTAGTGGTGGTGCTGAGCTATGATGGGGTGTAGGGTTGCCTTACCCACGCATCTGTCACCGGCGGGCCTGAGTCCTGGCCCGCAGCCCTGGCACTGGAAGGAGCCTATAGTGTTGACGCAGACGCCGCTGGGACAGGAGCTGGGATCCATGCACTCGTCCACATCTGCTCAGGGAGAAGGTGGGACATAAAAAATAATCAATTGAATTAGTTGTTACTCAAACAATATGCATGGGAGACGGAGGGTGTATGGTCACAAATGCTAACATATACAAACACGCTGTCACGAAGCGAGCATACTTTTTCTTCCTGGCTTCGACAAGAGGAAAATACATGTGTTTTGTTACCGGGCTACACATTAACTCATGGCAGCAAACAAATAGGTCTGGATAGGATTGTGCTGTTATGTGAACTTGATTATGTGTGCGTAGGCGCTTGTGCATGCATGTCACCTTCGCACTGGCCTCTCCAGGACTTGGCGAAGCCGTCGTTGCATTCACAGGTGTAAGATCCCTCCGTGTTGACGCAGTTGCCGTTCTGGCACTTGTTGGGCATGCTGCACTCGTTAATGTCTGCCAGTTTGAATGAAAACCAAGGAGAACGGAAAAGAAAGTGACTATTGTGTTCCACAGCATTAATTAGGCCAGGATGCTTTTTGAACGAGCAGCGCTGACAGAGGAGTACTGCCCTAACAGAGAGTCAGAAAGCTAACGGCAGCCCACGGTGGCATTCGTCCACTGGAAACATTATGTCTCCTCCTGCCATTTAAGATGCGTCTCACCTTGACAGAACTTCCTGTTCTGGGTGATCACTTGGCTGTAGCCGCTGTGGCACTGGCAGGTGTAGGAGCCATAGCTGTTTATACAGCGGCCCTTCCCTTCACATGGGTCCTCGTCACACTCATTCACATCTACAATCGGAGAAAAGAGAGTAAAGGTAGAGGGAGTACAGTTGAGATTGAATGTGACATTACATTGCAGCTCCATTTCACCAGCAGAGACTGTTCAATTTCCAAGCCCTGTCTTTGGGGCTCCTCCACTGCGCAGACATTCCTCAGTGATGGACCTGAGCCCAGCCGATGCAGAGCAGAGGCCGCCGCCAAGGCCTCTACCGTGAGGTAAGGGATCACAGCACCGTGGCAGCTCTTTGGACGGCTCGTCGGCTGTTGTCAGGCATCGCGGAACAGGTCAACATAAACAAATGGATCCCTTTCATTTTGGCTCGCTTCATTTCTCAAAGCTTCTGTGCCGTGTAATCTTTGGTGCTGAGGACTTGCTTGCACACAGATGATGATAGACAGAGCTGCCGGGGTCAGCGGTGTCAGCATGTTTGAGTGTCCCTGCGTTACACCCTGTCCCTGTTTGTCCCATTGCTGCTTACCAATGCAGTTGGTCTGCAGTGCACTGAGCTTGAATCCCAGATCGCAGTGGCAGGTGTAGCCGGTCTGCACGGGAACGCATTTCCCACGGCCGCATATGGTGGGGGCGGCGGCGCACTTGTCGAAGCCTAAAGCCACAGAGATGTGCACAGTCATTACTGAGAGAGCAGACAAGAATATTTTTGACCTGGGGTTGCATAACATCACAGACACAGAAAAAAAAAAAAAAAAGTACATTCCATTAACACATGTTGTTTTCCATGGGAACCCGTCTTGCTGTTTTATAGGTGGGGTCTTGGATGAGAGGACAGGTTTTACAGGGCTGTAGTGTTCTAACAGGTGGTATGGAGCTCTTACAAAGGGGTCGTCGAGAAACAGGTCATGCACTGTGGAGCCTGACATTATTGTTGTTCTTGTCTTTTTCCATCCAAATGGACCGTGGTGCAACACTGCACTGGGCCCCCGTGTCTGGCGGAGGAGGAAATGCCCCACCACAGTGTGTCTCTCTCTATAGGATTACGGTAAATCCTCCCTCACTTCCTTTATCTCTCTATCGCCCTTCCTCTCATTCTTAACTATGTCTTCTGCCCTCATTTTTTCATAAATCTGGCCTCCGTCCACTCGGAGGACAGCTTCCCCTTCCAAGAGGCACACTCTTTCTTGGTTCCTCGCCCTCTCACCCTCTGTGCAGCGGGGCCCCTTCCAGCCAAATTGGCTCTGAGAAAAGGGGTCAAATAAAATCATAATACAAGCTCTCTTCGGCTTAAGCCTGAAAAAATGTGTTATGAGATGTGCTGCTGTCTGCCAGCAGTTGACTTAGATCATAAAATATGAAGAGCTGAGCTCTGCGCTGCTTTTGGTTTTCCCGCAGCTCCATACCCACCTGTGATCAGGCACTGGTGAGTTGAGTGACTGGTGAGTACAACGTCATAATACATGTTTCTCGAGGCAGGGTATTGGACCTTAAATCCAATGATTTTTAAGACTTCTCTTTTCAAACAAATTTAAGACAGGTTTTTGGACAAATTATTTTTTCTTAGTCAAGGACTGCAGGTAAGTTTAAAGGTACAGTACTTATAATATATCTAATTCCATGCAGAGGTTGGTTTTATGTCAAAATGTAGATAGGATAATATAATATATTCTACATTCTATCATTTGGAAAACAATAAACAACTAAAGGATGGATAATCTAAAAGGGCTGTACGTAACAAATTGTAGCAATTTACATGTTGTAATTTCTGCACCAGTCCAAAGGAAGTGATCTTGCACGTTCTCTTGTCTGAGTGCCTCTCTCCACTCAGCTAACAGAAAGCAACAGTAGCTAACATTAATTTTGAAATGGAGTCCACCAACATAAACTAACAACTGGCTTTCAGGCACATCATGGAAGCTGCACAGAGCCTCTTTAAATTAAATCAAATGTTTGCGGCAGTTAATCAATTTAAGACATTTTAAGACGTGTTAAGGGGCTGCACGCATCCTGGTTTCATCACTTCAACCTGACTAATCCCATTTATCTGTGTCTTGTCAAGTCAAGTCTTGGCAGGGACCGGAACAATATGCACACGGGAGAAGTGTGACACCTGGTTAGCATTGTGTCAGGGTTTATTTTTAACACAAACAGTCTTTTTCTCAAACCAAACACTGTAGTTTGTTGCTTGAAACTAAGCAAACTGTGTCAGAGAGCTGTCAAAAAAGTAAATAATAGGTACACTAAGTCTAAAAAGAAGTCAACAATGTAAAAAATGGGTACCACATGAAACACAGTCTCCTGGGTGAGAGTCCTGCCCTGTGTGCAACCACTTGAACCACCTGTTGGCTGAGCCTTTGCAATAACTGTCCAGGAGCAACACAAATTATGATGTTGTAGTAACAACACCAGCATGCCGATATCAGATTAACATCCAGGGCTTCAAGAGAGCCCCGGGGATTAACACACGTCCTCTAATGTATGATTTACCTAAGGCTGATTCCGTGAGGGTTGTTTCCTTTGACTCGGGCGTCAGGTTGATGATGGAGACGTCTGGAGAGGTCTCTGCGGAGAGGAATCGAGCCTGGGTGAGTGCGAACACAGCGAACCACCAGCGTTGTGACACGCCGTCATTTCTCATTCTCTGCAACCTAAACGAGACACTGCTTGTTTTCCCGACCACTACCGCCTCGGCTGTCACTCACTGGGCGGCTATATAAAAATGATCTACTCTTTACTCCGGGGCTAAAAGCAGAACAATGACCAAAATAAATCCAATACTCGTTGAATGGAGTCAACTTTCAGACTTTAATGTCAATGTTTTCACTGGCGTAAGCGAGGGCAAGAGCGGACGGCGATTGAAGCCGCCACCGCTGTGCAGGGGTAAGAGATTTATAGAAAACACATTACATGTCTGGTGCCTGACTGAAACTGCTTTTACGACTGACCTTCAAGCTTAGGGATGCCGAATCAAACCACAAGAAGCATTAACGTGTGAGTGAAAGCCACAAGAGAAAAATACCTGGATATTTCAGCGGTGAATCCGTCACAGCAGCTGGCTAGAAAACAAGCAAACGAGCCTTGGTTACATTTCATCACCATATTCATGATCACTGAGTGTGTCCGTGTTTGTCGTCATAGTCGGCGCTAATTAGGAGTGTGTATCAACCAAAATGTGTTCTGAATAAGTTATATAATCATAACAAACCCTCCAGCTGAGATAGCTAGAGCATATCGTTCTAAGATAAACATTTCAAAAGTACGTGCCAAGACGCTGACAGGGAGGGAGAACTCACCGGGCTCAGAATTTCCACATCTGCAGAAAAGAAGAGGAAAAGTTTATCAGTAGCAAAAGTTGACATTCTGTTCGCATTACTGACCGCACACAACATACACAACAAACCCCTGCCCGCGCCTCAGGCACTTGACTTGCAGCTTCGGAGGTCTTTACTTCTAATAAAACACAGCTTAAGGCACAGTTATCCTCTGAGCCGGACAGAGAGAGCTGCATCAGAAAAGATGACTGGCCGGAGAAAAAAAAATGCACAGAGAGAGGGACGAGGAAATGGATATCTCTGATAATGAAGGCAAAAATCCCTAAATATTTACAGAATTGTCTCCTCGCATAAATCACAATGTCGCAGCCGTGCCAATAAAGTATCTCACAAGCATTAAATCGGGAGGATATATTTAGAGAGAAGCCTGCGGAGTTAGATGTATGGCCAACGTGGATTACTTGTGAGCGCTGCTGTGATGCTCAGAGGGGGCTTCGCTCTGACGGATGGGGGACATGAGCACCGCTTCGAATATGCCGGATGAATCAAACATTTCTTCATGGAGATCAAAACATCCTGTTGAGGTTTGGATTCTTACAAAAAAAGGGCTAATCTATTTGCGTCCTGTGGTTTAAAAAAAAAAAAAAAACGGCGTATTGTGTATCACATATTGTTTATGTCATGGGTTGTGGTAAAAATATGATACTGGTTACCATGTTTGGATAACAACAAGGGCCTAAATGCAGAATACGCACAGAGAATCCAGCGGCAGCAGCAGCCATTCGTCTCTTTGATATTCAGAGTAAACATTTACCAACACTGAAGTCACCTTGGCAGAGATTCGACCTGCCAAACATTTCATTCTCACCTTCCTGCTGTTTAGGTGTCTCTCTGGCTGGATGAGAGGGATGGAGAGGCTGCTGTGGTGTCAGAGGACGCTGGGGTGCTTGTGGCGTCTCAGGGTACTCGGGGTATTGGGGTATATGTGGTGTCTGTGGGTGGCTGGGGTGTTGAGGGACAAAAGGCAGCAGCTGTGAGGGGTGAGAGGATGGAGGGTGAGGGCGAACTGGGCTCTGCTCCTCCCATGATAACCCTGTGCTCTGCACATCATCTTCCCCGAGGTGTCTGAGGGAAATCTGCACATCGGAGCGTGAGTAGGTATATCCGTGACCGGCTGGGCAGATCTCCTTGAAATGATCTGCAGGGAAGATGACACAGAGCATACAAAATGAGCCATAGACAGTGAAACAGCAATTTTGGGCAAAGATCTTAGAAAAATGAAAACAAAATTTAATTGTAGAGTGCTGAGGATGAGTTGAGGAGTCTCAGCCTGAGAAGTGAAGATGCTCTGTCGACTGGTTACTTCAAGAAAGGTGGCATTAAAAATACTTTACGTCTTTCTTTCACCCGCGTCCAACACGAATGAACTCGCTAGCCAGGTCAAGATATTTAGACACAAGGCTTTGGTTCTTGTATCGCTTTTGTCCATATGTGCCACCAGAATCAACAGAAAATGAAAGTCTCTTGAAGTGTTAAGCTAAAGAAACATTTTTAAAAAAAAAACCCTCTCGGAAAAGCTGGGAAATACATTGTCACAAGTCTGCTTTATAGCAGGACAGGACAGCCACACTACAGACATAAGATGATCTTAAAGAAAGTGTCTTACTGCTGAAGATTTAACTACCCAACAGCATATAAAGCAGTTAAAAAGAGCTACACTTTAAACATCACATTAATGCAGCAGTAAAAGTAATTCAGAAAACTTCAGATAGAATAGTTAACTGTTCATACTTGTACTAGTACATTCTGCTAATAAAACTGACTTAAATTAGTCAGTTTTTATATTTAAAAAAAGTTTTGCAGTGGAGTATTGACAGTATACTACAGTTTGATATTAGCACTTTTACTTTGGCAAAGGAGTTCAATACTTCTTCCACCACTGACCTTATTAAGCACCACCTCAGCATCCTTTCCTTTGGCTCCTAAGGCTAAAATAAAACACTGCCAGAGTGTAATTGTTGCTCATATTTCTGTCTGATTCTCAGAGCAATACTATAAGCCATCCATGTAATACTGTTACGCTGAGCATGCTGCGTTTTACTGTGTGCTGTGAATGAGGGGGGCCACGTTTTGGCTATTTCTGCAGGACCAGTACGCTTCGGAGCCAGTGACGGCTGTCACAGATTGGACTTCGGGGGACACTCAAATGGACAGAGCCATGCCAGTAGGGGAAGTACAGGATCATGTAATACCGACTGACCTTTGAACCCTTTGGTGTAGTGAGTGAGAGGCTAATGGAGGATTGGCTGGCTAGATAATGGGACGGAGACTGCACCTCTTTGTGTTGGAGCCCGACAGACCTCAGCGATGGTGAATCCATTACAAGTGAGAAGCCCTGTGTCCCCTACCTGACCTGAAACTGGCAACCCTGCGCCAAAAGCGTCTGGAATAGAGATATGAGTAATGACAGATATGCGGTCGTCGTAAATGCTTGCGTAAATGCAGGAGACGTGGATATGATAGGCTACTGAATGATGAATTTAAAGTGGAGGGGAAATGGGGCCCTATATGATCAGAAGCCACATCAGAGGAGCCGGAGCAAATATGGAATGAAAGTCAACGGGCTCCTGTTACCGAGTCACAAGTAATGGGCCTGGCTGCTCCGCTCAGAACACGGCTCGAGCAGCTTGTCAGGACACACAAGAGCCAGCGTTCGAAATAATCAGGAGCTGTGTGTCTGTGTGCTGCGTCAGTCCCGGCCGAGCAGCACCATGGAGGTCTGTGTCAGTGATATCTGATCTATGACAATCCCCATGAATCACTGGCCAGTACAGACACTCCATAAAAACCAGCCTGTTTCTCTCAGAGACTTTGAAGATTAGATCGGTATGGAAAAGAAAAAAAAAAAAAAAAAAAAAGATGACAACTACTTCCTATGTTTCACTTGGCCAAGCTAGTTATTTCTGCTGTGAAGCCTTGCCGGTCTATTAGTGGGGTTTCTCTCTGAGGATTGGAGTGATAACACAAGACCGACTCCCACTATTATGTAGCCTCCAAAGTATGAAAACTGTTATGTTGCTGGTCCTTTTCCACTCCAAACACATTTGGTTATTTTGAACTGCTTTACAAGCCTGGCAAAGAGCAGAACGGTGACAGAGTGGTAAATATTCTTCGCTCGCGCTTTCACTACCATTGCTAGCCATTGCATAAGATTACATGTGACGTTTTATGTCTGCAAAAGCGTTTAATGCAGCAAATCGTTTTTTCAGCCAGTACAGTAAAACCAGAAATGGAAGGTTAAGTTTGCAGATGGACGACTAGATAAGTCCCGGATTTAAGCAGTTTACGAGCGGCGGGGGAGGATTCGGGACACATGCGGCAGCAGTACAGTACAACAGTCTCTCTCGGTGGCTGTACCTGATTCTGGCAAAGGACAGCGATCGCAGCCGGCGCCCCAGGCCTTTCCCACTCGGCTGCAGCAGCAGATCTGCTTGGTGATGTGTTGAGCAAGAGGCAGGGAGCATGTGCCTGCCGACACCGACCGGTAGCACAAAGCCCTCTGATCAGACACAGCCTTGTCCGCTGGGAAGAGAAGTCGATACGTCCATCGTTTTCCAATTCAAAAAGCAAGAAAATGGTCACAGCTTCAAAAGGGACAGTTCAGCCAAAAATCCAAAATACATATTTATAGTGCTATTTATCCATCTAGACCGTTTCGGTGTGAGTTGCAAAGTTTTGGAGATCGGCTGTAGAGATATCTGCCTTCTGTCAAATATAATGGAACTGGATGGCACTCGGCTCATGATGCTCGCAGCAATGTTTCTTTCCAAAAATCATGATCCGGTTACTCAGAACGATCCACAGACCTTGTTGTGAGCAGTTTCATGTTGGAACTACTGTCTTTCTGCTGAACTGTATTACAGCCCAGGAGAAAGCATGCATCTACTTATGGACGAGAGGCTCATGACCTTGACAGCGTGGGATGTGAACGTTAACGGTGCTAGGGTTGGGCTGATGAACGATCTTGTCATCCATCACTGGCTGACAGCCTACTAAGCTCCGACCACCGTCACATAGTGATTTAAAAGGCACTTCTGATCAATCTAGATGGATAAATGGCACAAGAGGAAAAATATGCATTTTTTTCATTTGGTGGGTGAACTGTCCCTTTAAATTTGTGTGTTAGGATTCACAGATAAAGGGGCCATACTTACAGACACAGTGCTTGCTTTCGGGGTCTAACATGTAGCCTTGTTTGCACGTGCACCTGTAGCTTCCTTTGGTGTTGAGACATTCAGCATTCTTGCAGATCCCAGGAAACAGGCACTCATTGATGTCTGTGAAAAAATGTGACACGTCAGTCGTGGAGTATCTACTACATTACCTGATTATGGAAATATCATGAAGTCATGATTTTCCGCTGACAGGAAAACTCCAAATGAACCCCCACCATCACCCCCACCACCAAACTCGGTGCAAACATTGATATCAGAGTCGGTGTGCTGCATTTTCAAAGAGTTTCCGTGCTCGCAGACTAACAGATGTAAAGCTTTAGGAATCTATCACACCTTGAAAGATGACAAAATATTGCAATAGATCATACAGGCAAAGGCAATAGCTGCTGCGAGGGGATGAAATATGAAATCTTTCAGGTTTCACAACTGTATGAAAGCAGGGAGGAGTGATGACATGAGGAAACACGCACAATAAATTTGACCACTGTAAACTAGAATACACTCAATCATGCATCATCAACGTCTTATAAACTCTCAGGGCTGCTGAAGTAACCCGCCGCTTTGAAATGTGGATAGCCGGGCAGACGCAGAGGAAATAGCAGAGTGTTTTAGATTATAATCCTCCTCAGCATCTTTCCTTCACAGTGTCCAACACAGGTCACAGCATACTTAGCCTACGTCAATGAAATAAAGTCACAAAGAGGTTTTTTCCTTCTGTTTCCCTGAACCATGTGCTGGGGTGATGCAGTGGCCAGTGGAGTTTGCTCCAACAGCTCCTGAGCTCACTAAGCCAAATGGAGGCGAGCTAGCCAGCTAAAGTGCCAGCCAGGAGCATAGGGGGACATATTTCAGGTGCTTAGTCAAGCGATCACATCGGGACCAGGCAAAGTTTGTTGTTCTACCGTGTTAAACAAAGAGTACATCATTAGGTCTTTTCCCATTGCTTTGACGACTGGAACCCGACAGCCTGCCACCACAGATTTTCCCAATTCTAATTAATCTGCCCTTGTTTTGTTGTTTTGCTCCCTGCTGGAAAAAGTGAGTTTAGAGGGGATTGAGGCTGATAAATTCTGCGGGACTAAAGCAAATTCAGGAAATGCCTCGATGTTCTTTTTTGGTGTTTGTTTTTGTTTGTTCTTTTCTATCTATGGTGACCTTTTCCATTTCTCTTCGCACGTCTCTATCTCTCCATGGAGGACCTATTTCTAAAGTTAAAACCTGCAGCCTCTATGTTATCACAATGCAAACAGGCTGTTAGCAAGAGCGACCTGTTTGGATGAGTAAGGATGAGGCACATGCTGTAAAGACAATAAAGCAGACCGAAGATGTCATGCCTGCCTGTGCCGATATTCACGCTCTAAAGAGCGAGGAACAACAATATAATGTATGCAGGTACTGTGGGGACCTGGGGGTGAGTTTAAGCAGCATGCTATCTGGTCAGAGTTCAGGTCAGCGTTGGGCTCAGCCTTCATCACATGGGGTCTTTAATCCATGGTTCGGTTGAGTACCAGATTAGTGCTATTGTTACAGTCTGCTGGTGGGTTGATCGGGAGTTGAACTGACTTCTGTGACAACTTGTCAAGACCAGCGCTAATCTCAACATCTATATTGCCCTCAATGACAAACAGTCCATGTGTGTAAAAACTCAAAGGTGACCTTCTTGTATTGTGCTTTTATTAGCCGTGTTTCCGTCTTACTGTCAAGCTATTTGAAGCAAACTTTTGAAATTTTCTAAAATAAGGAAATCAGAAGTGAATAAACTAGGCTACGCAGGAGTTCTTCTTTATCTATTCCGTCAATAAATAAAGAAGAACCAGTCGCCTTGGTCATGCATTAGGGAACACGGGAATTAATCTGGGGCTGAATCCAACTGTCCAGACTTGCGGACTTTGCCGGTGCGTTCCCGGGATGTCTGCAAGTGCTGGCCAAACCCAAAATTCATCCAGTCCACAAAGGGCCCTAGAGCAGACCTTCTGCTGACTTCCAGAGAGTCAGCTTGCAGTATAGACTTTACCAGACTTCACCCACAATTCATTCCAATACAGACGGAGCATTGTTGTTTTTCCAATTTCCGACATAAAAACCTAAAAAGAACTTTCTATGAAGGTGTAAAACACATAACTTAACATGTCACAGTATGTACAACTAAAGTCTGAAAGAGCTAAGACCAGGCAGACACAGCTTCTTGTTCCTCTTCTCTCGGAGTAGAACCAGCTGCTCAGTCTTAAATGTTCATTACTTTCGAAAAAGGTGTTTCCATCTCCGAATAAGTCAAAAGGCAACAACCACATTCAGCAAATGTGAAAACTTTTTAGGCAAATTGGGGCCTTTTTGTCAAATTATTAACTTTTTCTGTTCGTCACTAAAGATACATTGATGACAACAGGGCTACTGTCTGATAAAGTTTCCAAACTCTGCATTAAGTGTCATCCGGTCTGCTGTAACCTTATTTGACCTTGCCACCGGTTACCTTCTGGAAAAACCGAGATCCACATAAACACCTGCAGAATTATTTATGGACACTATAAAGGAAATTGGCAGCATCACTCCCTTAATATGTATTGGCTGTCACTGCCAAAGGGAGTACCTTATGAGTACTTTGGAAGTCTCAAACCAGACATAACTTATGGGGCCAAAAATGCATCCATTTAGAGACGGTGAATAGAAGGAATGAGAATTCTCAAAATACAGCCAGAGCAGCCATGGCTGGGAAAAGTCCGTTTTCATAGGCAAATTACTACTGTATAACATAATATATGGAGGTCTCAACCTGTTGACCCAGACAGCATTCAGTATGATGAATGTTAAATGTCACTGTTTTAAAATTGTGTCTAGCTTTTATTAAGTTGATCCAAAATGTCAAAAGAGTTATGTAACGCTTCCATCATCTCTCCTTTGAAGTGGTGTATGAGTAATACGACTTGCTCCCAGCACCGGTTTACCACCCACAACAGAGACTGCACATGTATGTGCGCCTTTCATCTAACAAGCGCTCTTACAAATGGCCAATTCAGCTGACCTATTTTCCGAGAAGCAGCTTCTGAAGATAAGGAATCGGCTCTGAAGTCAGAGAGCGGCGTATGGCTCTGATAGAGCATCTTATCGTATCGCAGCACGGACCTCACTGACCGCAGAGGGTCAGTGTACAAAGGCAGAGTGGTAAATCATGCATATTACTGAATATGCGACAAGCTCCGCTCTGTTCCAATAAAACACACTGCGAATAGCTCAGCTAGTGGCCCCCAGTTTGGCAAGCTGGTAACACCACCCTGATAATAATGACAAAATCCCAGAAAAAGCAAGTTTTTGCCTCCTTGGCGGCCGCTGCGAAACCTTAAATTAGAAATAATTTTTGGGAATGGAGCAGCAGCTGAAAGGGACGGAGACTTTAAAGCGCTCCAGTAAATATTGTGGGTAACTGTCAGCTTTGCTTTTTTGGAACTGCAGAAATGAGCAACTGAAAGGGAGGAACATCTTGAAACAATCACACAAGAAAAGCATGAATAATAGAAAGATAAATTTCCACAGTTGTTGGCTAGTTGACACACTATTGGAAAGGGAGTGTGTTCTTGTCCGCAGCTCTTTGTTTTATTAAAAAATGTTTCCCAGCTCCATCATTACCTGAAAACATCAACAGGCCAATAACAGTGTATACTGTGCAGATCAGAAAACATGTTGAACCTGCTGAACCAGTAGATGAGGCCTGCTGGAGATGTAGTCACAGCTGTCCACTGGACCGTTATGTTGTTGCTCTCCATAGGCTTCAGTAAGCATTGCCCTTTGGATTATGACACCATTAATCAAGTCAATGACACAGCTCAAGTAGGCTGTCAGAAAGGCTACACTCTCTTATTGGAAGTGTCAGCATCAGTTGCATTGTTCAAGGATTAAGCAGTGCATTTTTCCCAGCCAAGGTTTATTTGTTCATGCAAGTTAATTTGGATGCTGTGTACTAACACCAGCAACAAATATAAATAACCCAAACCGGCTGTCTGCAGGGCTGACACTGTGGGTGGCTTTTGCGTCATGACTTGATAGTAAACTGATAACGGGACACGTCTGGGATGCTGTGACAAAGTAAAATGCAGAGTTTGTTCGTGAACAGCCGAAGTTTGTTTTTACATGCAGATGGCTGGGTGAGCTGGCAGTTTAGGGAGGCAACAAGCAACTAAAGCTGCCTTCCAAATACTCAGGGAGCCACATTTACCATAATCGCAGCCTGCTGTACCAGTCTCCACTTAGAACCCCGAAGACCAATTAAAACAGCAGCCCCAGGTGCTTATTGGCTGCCGAACTCTGACCCTGGACCAAGGCTAATTGTAGCCTTGACCTGTTTCTCACAGGGGCCAGACGTGCAGCAAGGAATACTTTTATAGAGGTCTCCAGAGGTCCATGTAAGCATGGAAACATATGGGCAGTAAGTTTTTATCACACCCATGCCATTGTATTTAATATAAGCTATGTTTCTGTTATGGGTAAGCTACCTATTAAAATACACAATATGATAACATTCAAAAACATTTTTTGACATATTTTCAAGCTTACCTTGACAGTGTGTGAGATTCAGCCTTTTAAAACCTTTGGAGCATTCCACTTGTCCGTTTGCAATCACGGCATACGCTGCAAACAGAAAGAGAAAGCACAGCTTTAGGGGAGCGAGATGATCTTACAGCGCTGTGCCTCTCTGTCACAAAGCATTGCATTCATCGCAGACAGAGAAGAGGAGCGCAGCTTTAGGAGGGGGACAATATAACTTACAGATGTGAGCATCGTGGCAAGAGGAAAAATGAGGGGACCCACAGCTGGGCCCTGTGGGACTCTCGAGTGAGTGCATGGAAATGGATCCCCATCAACCACATTTATAAGACAGCGCTGCCATCCAGCAGAATGTAACGATAACACTCGACGTCATATATAATCACATTACCTATAACTCTCCTCAACCCTGAGGGACAGACGGAGAAAATGCTTACATCATAAATATACTGAGGAAGTGTGCGCGACAGCCCTGATCTATATCACAAACCACAGTGTGAATCTACTTAAACATGAGGCTAATAGTTTAACTGCTCATGACGAATAATGTTTGGCTCGCGGGAAGGTGATCGGCCCCAAACTTTTTACTTTTGCTTGTTTTTGCCAATCAACATCATTTAATGTGTTCTTCAGGTGTATACATTAGAAGTTCACAGAAGTCCTGCAGTAAAAAACACAGTGTGTCTGTTAATGCCCCGGTGACAGAGGCCTGAACACATTATGTCATTACTCATTCGGCACCCAGTCAAGCCCCAGCATGCTGCATTTAGAATACAGAAAGGTCAATGTGACTATCACCTGGCAAAGAGAAAGTTTGTGTATGTGTCTGTATCGTTGTGTTTGACAGTGAAAACGAGCCAGCATGTTTGAGGTTCTATAGCTTTATAAACAGAGATGAGGCGATTATTAGAAGCAGATCTTTCTATGACATAAACTGCGATGAAGAATTTCGCTTCATATCATGCTGAAAGGAGATGATCTAACTTCTGATTTTGGTGGGGAAAATGTGTGTTTGGGTGAGGAGAGCTCTAAGAATAATGACATACTTATTAGCATGACGGAACTGTTTCTCATTGTAACGGTCGACTCAAATTGCAGTCATAAATCGGACAGCTTAAAGCACTGATGGTAGGACGAGGCTAATCGTGATGACCGTAATTCTGTTTTGCACTTTTTGCACATAAACGCATTGGAGAAATGCTGTTTTTGCCAAGATTTCAAAAATATGTCATGGCGTATGTACAAAAATGTTTGTTATGTCTAAGTTCATGCAAGCTTTTCAGAATCACGCAAAGGTCAGGCTTTTTACTTTTCCAGAATATTAAACAGACCTTTATCGAAAATACACCTTTGCATCATCATTTCATGAGACTGAATGTAGAGAGAAATTGTGGTATCCAAGATTTCTGGTTCACACAAAACAGGAACAAGTGGCAGCGATGACAATCTTTGGATTCACACCATGGCCAGCAAAAATAAGACTTGACCAAAGCACAGCATTGCTTTGAACTTGCTGCCAAAGCGACGATGGGTTGAAAACAGAGGTGACGCATACAAGAAACTGGGGTCACAGCCTTTCCAGCAAGGAAAACACATCTCTTCCCCTGGCATTGTGCTCTGGGAAAGGGAGAAAAGTTTCACTGTGTTTCCCTGCAGAAATGCGTGAGTGAAAAACTGGATGTCTGACTGCGGGCAGGCAGGACAAGTCAAAATTACATCTCTGCAACTCATCTATCAGCCACCGGACATTTGAAGCAATATTAAACACATACAGTGAGTCTCCAGTGTTAGTCTGCTAGGAAGTTTATAAACTAGGCAACTCACAAAACTAAGTGATTTTTTAAGGGAGTCTGGGGTGACCTCAAGTTATCCACACGCAGGTTTTGCTCCAATCTCAATGAGGGTAACACAAACGCATAAAAGTACCAACTGTAGATGCAAAGGCAGGATGGCATCGCACCAGCCATCAGTCATGAATTTGTGTCATTTTCCCAGGAGTCACTGGAATGTGTGCAACATGGAAGTTTTCTGGGAATTCAGCCCTGGAAGCTGAGTTATGTTTTTGGTCCTGCTGTGACCCAGTGGACCAGGCAGGGTCAATGTACCTGAGGGTTGACAAAGCAGAAGTGGGTCAGCATGAAGGGGACGACGGGGAAAAGGGGGGAACTGTGTCAAAGTGACGCCCCTGTTCCTGTCTGCCCACCTCCTCATCTTCCTCCGCACCCTCCTAATCCCCCCATCAAAGTTTCTGAGTAATGAGCTGTTGTGGTAGGGCGGTGGGCACGTCCTCCTGCAGCGACGGGATCAGGGAAAGTCTGGCCTGAGTGACAGCAGGGCGCACATGCCAAGGGAAGCCCAGTGGGGGAGGTCCGGGTGTCTCAATAAAGCTTATTAGCAGGAAGGTGAGGACCTCTGCAGTCAGTAACAACTTCAACATGAATCTGAGGGAAACTTAGCTTGTCTTGAAATGGCTCCAGAGAGAGATTGAGATGTTGCAGAAGTCTTGAGCTTTAAAACCTAATTATGTAAAAAGTACTGCACATTAAACAGCCATGTAAAGCTGGCAAGTTTCCACATATAGCAGATGCATTTACGGTGAATGTTCGTAAAATTTTATTCACATAAAGGACCTAATTTGGCAGATTGTACCCATTATTGCCCATGTGCACCCTGGATTTAAAAATCCTTGTTATCAGAGTTCAACTCAGCAGAGCTTTACTGTTCCCTTGGGCATTTTGTTTGATGTAAGTTTCAAAAACCAGCTGCTGCTATCGGCATACAGAGCTGACCACCTAAATACTGGCTGTTGTCTGCAGGGTGCATTTATTATAGAATACAAAAAATCTTGGCTAAATCATTAATTAATTAATTTGGAATTTTGGAGCAAGGCTTGGCAATTCAACACAGATTGGTCGGGTGTCTGAACCCTAGACTGCTGTCCCGGCAAATCAGAACCACGTCTTCTGGACAGTGAAACAAAGAAAAGATGATAATCACCAGGACTAAAACTCAGACTAGAACTTGGCTGTGTAATTTTCATTGTTGTGCAAAAAGTTAAGAATTACGTTATCCTCCGAGGACTTAATGATGGTTCCGTTCTCATGGTCTTTGCTACAGTCAATTGTGTCGAGAAGCAGAGTTAGACAGGCAGTGGCTTGCAAGAGTGAGCTCAAGCTGCGCATCATTAGTGTCACCCTTGGTTACAAAGACTGTAGACCCAGACTGGTCTGTATCCACTGAGGTTACACAAAAAAATCCAATTGTTGGCAATCCATTTAGCCCTGTTCGACAAAAGACTTTGTCACCCCTTACTAATTTATTGTCCCTCGCCATTCAATTGTGTTTTGCATTCCACTGGCGGCTGTTCAATAATATTTGCTCGAATTCTCTGACCTGAAAATTTAATTCAAATTCCTTTGAACTTCTTGATTGGTGGTGCAGTCCTAAATTAAATCTGAATGAATCCCTTTAGTGTCTTTTCAACATGAAAGTAAAGTTTGCGCCACACAGGGCCCTGCTGAGGGTATTCAAATGAAAGGGCAGCTTAGGCAAAATGATACAGAAAGTAAGGAGAGAGGGAGGCAGAAGCCTGAGAACAGAGAGAGTTTGTAGTCAGATGGCTTCCTCAGCTGTACAGTAATCTAATTGCTAATTTGGTACAATCACTCTGTAGACCACCCGGCCCTTGGGCTGTTCTTCTAAGGCGATTGAGAGGTCTGGTCCATCAATCAATTCACCAGCTTCCCCAGGGACCAGCCTAGGAGGCAACCTTGGTGTTGGACTTCTCCTGTTAAACGGCTGAGACAAAGGGATTGATGCCATCCAGAATAAGGAAATAAGAGACTTCCTATATCCACTCCATCGGGGGCCACTCTAAAGGAAAACAACCTATACCAAAGCCATGTCATCCTTGAGGCCCTTTCCAGAAATGTACTCGTTGACATGAGGCCATGGGACTAACTGGTGCCGCAAAGAGGAAACCAGCAGCAAAGAGAGCTCTTTAATCACCATGGAGGGTTTCAGATCCTCTGCCTTTGAGCCAATGCTTGATTTGAGCAAGCAGCTTAAAGGGAAGTAATTTGCTTCCAAAACAGAATGTCTCCTTGGCACGCGCTACATGCCATTCTGGCACAGTCCATATCACTTGCCTTGTGAATAATGTGTCCCTACTAGGGAAGCAAAGGCTAATCAGTTAGGACACATGGAACTAATACCAGCATCCTCCTGCTAATACAGACATAGACACACAACAAATATACAAGCTACAATCATTAACATGCTTGGCTGCTTATCACTACCATCCCACAGCAGCAACAAAAAGGCTTTGATGAGATTATTTCATTTTTCTGCAACATTAAGTCTTTACTCGAAACATTCTTTTCATTGTTTCTATTCACGAAAGTATGCATTTTACATCTCTGTTTGAGACAACTTCACTTACCGCCCTTCTCAGAGATGCTGATGCCTGACAGCAATGTAACCAGCATCAAACACACATTTAAACCAGACCCACATTCCTCTATAATCTCCAATTCACTGTGGAATATTAACCACCTGGTCTTGTTCCAATAGAAGGCATGCCATGGTACATTCCCAATAAAAATGTGCTTAACTTAGCTTGTACGCAATTAAGCAATGCAACAATGCAAGCTTTGCAACTTCAAATCCATCTGCCTCCAACTGGGATTTATTTCTCCTAGTGGTTAACGTCTGATTAGCTAGACGGCTGCCCGCTTAATAGATTCCATCATTCTAGTTGTGATGGGATAATACTAAGTCAACATCAATGTATCAAATTCTGTCAAAGATATGTGACGTCTCTATCTAATCACCATGAGAAGCCACCGTGGAGCCGTTCCAATGCATCTGTTCTCGGGCTGCCTATTCCTGAGGCAAAGTCATTGCGTCTCTGGTTTTTGTTGGTCATTAACAAGTGTTCACGTTTGATCAGAGCTAATAAAAAGCATTATGCAACGGCTTTGGCCCCAATGGATGTCAGATTATCTGTCTGGGGAATAGATGGGAGATTTGGGAGGGATGAGTTCATGTGGGGAAATCTGGGAGTCGTGAAGCTCTGTGGGCCCCCTCCTTCTTTGCATCATCTGACTTTATTGATCGAAACCAAATGAAGATTAGTGTCCTCATTACGGAGACCGGAGAGGAGGGGGGGGAGCGAAGCAGTTAGACAACTCCCAAAGATAGAGATGGAAAAAGAGGGCGGAGCGAAGACAGCGCTACGGAAGTGACATCATCATCATGACCTCGTTGACCCAGAGAGGCAGAGTTAGAGGAAGAAGCCAAGGCTCCTGTGGGTGTGGTGGTTACTTTGGGCCCAAGGGACATCTGATCTGGCTCCCTGGGAAGGCCTCCCAGCATCGCAGACGGGGAGGGTCACAGAGAGGGAAGCTGCCCAGTAATGACAGATGGGGAGACAACGGCTTTTGGAATTCCAATAGCTGTGAAACTCTCAGTGAGGGAGGGGCTGCCAGCACCGTTACACAGGGCCATGCCAGCACTACAGTATTGGTCAGACTAGGGCCACAGCAAACAGCATTCAGTTAGTTTAGGGGACTTTAGATTACTTCAGTGATAGATATGGATGATAAAAGGGGAATTTTACCATGTTTTATGACGATATACAATCAGTGCCGATTGCACGCTGGCCTCTGATGTCCATATGGACATTACCTTGTAACACCACCATGACCTGATTGTGACGCGACCTCTCCTATCTAACAGAGGCTTACTTATGTTGTTTTGTACACTTTTGTAAGTGCACCTGGTTGTTGCAGCGTCGTTCAGTGTATGTTGGTGCTGTGTCGCCACAGGTACATTATATGGGAAACGCTGTACTCTTGATGGTTATTTGCCCTCTGGCCCTTCTCCTTCTGGTTGTCTTTACAGTTTATCCCATTTATCTAGAAAAGGCTATCCAGGTGTCCAGCGCTCGTCTGTCCAAGTGAGAAGTAAAACTTTCATGCAAACTGACCTGTCTCCTAACACCGGGACTCTCTCGGGGTTGGTGTTGGCGACAGCATCCAACAAAGACTGCCCACCCGGAAAATTCAATGCAGCAGAATAATTCGATTTCTGTTGGCATCTGAGGGCTCCACCACTTGCTGTTTGCTCTCAGTAGCCCAAGTTCTGTATCGTCCCCTCCGGCCATCTCCTCTTGCACAGCTAATACAGTCGCAACCTCTGCCTTTCTCCACTTAATTTCTTCAACCATATTCTCTGGCTCGAGTAAATATGGCTGAAAATCCAAATCATCTGGATATCCTGGTCCATCACAACCTCTGCACTCACATGTTTGCTGTTGGAAAGGTAGCTAATTTGCAATACAAGGAAAAAGTACGTTTAGTTTTTCTGGCACAGCCCCTGGCTACCTAGAGGCAGAGACTAGAAATCCAAGCTGTAATAGCATGTAGTTCTTACTGACCCCAACTACGTCACTGTACATGTCAAATGAAGGTGCCAGAACAGATTTTGCAGCTGGAGAACTTGGCTTTTTCTGTCTATGTGGCACACACTGAGGAATTCTGTGCTCAACTGACTAGATTTAACATCAAAATTGATTGGACATCGACAGAAAACTGGCAAAATTGCCTTTAAAGTCATGTTAAGTGTTGCACAGACAACAGTATCATGACTTTTTGCTTTCCAAGAACAAACTTCCACTCATTTTATTGTTTCTAATGGGACTTGTGCAACCAAATTACCTCTTGCCCCTATCACTTAGACTCAGTCTCACTTGACTCAACAAGCCACTGGTGAGCTCTCATACTTGAGGAAAGTTTTGACCACCTTCTTTCCATCAAGATGCAGTGCAGCTTTTTTCACTCCCCCTCATCATCAGAACCATAGGGACGGAGCCGACTGCAGCCTGTTCTGGTTGATCTGGATCTCATTATGTCCCAGGAATCCTCAGCATGTGACTTTTTTAATGCACCAGATCCTAAAGGCTTCGGCTCCCACTGAGATGGAACACGCTGGCATTCATGCCTCCATCACGTCAGCCCTTTTTTCACATAGACACATTACACAGACATATTCTCCTCCCTTATTGCCACGACGGTGACATAAAGTCCTTGGTGTATGATAATAAATAATGCTCAGCTATATAATGTCGTCAGCTTTGCTAAAATGCATAGACGTTCCCAGATTTAAGAGACACAGTAAAGACTGCAACCACAGCAATAGAGTCTATAGCATATTCTTTGTATCAAGCATTTTGCTGATTATCTGACTATAGTAATATAATGAGGACAATATAAGATATACTATATGTGAATGAGCACAGGATAGGATAAACCAGGACCAGGAATACTGACTAAATGACCTCTCTGCAACAGACCTAGCCATCAAAGTGTGGTCATACTGGCGTCATCTACAAATGCAATAAAATAAATTAAGTAGCAATGTTTGCTCTCAGTCAACAGCGCATCGTAACTGTAATTGTAACCTGCTATAAACTGACCGATGGTAGTGTTACACCCCTAAATACAAACCGGCCTTTCATGACATCATTATCACATACTCAACAGGAGACACAGGAGACTCTTATAAAGCTGTATTACTTATTCCCCACAGTGCAAGCCGACAACTGACCCATTCACATGAAATAAAAAGAAACAGTGTCATTTTTCAGGGGCTGTTGTCTCCACGTTGTATATCATTCCTGTCAAACACGTAAGACAGCATACGTCTCGGCCGGTAGGGGAAGAATGTAGCTGAAAGATCCCTCCAAATGTCTAAACTGAGAACAATAACACTCTGGAGGAATTCAAAGCATTTCTGTTATTAAAGCTCCCTCCAAGACCTCTGGGACATAGTACATGACTTCATTTTGACTTCATTTTTCCTCTCTTTCATTCTCCCTATTCCCTGCCTGCGTGTGACCCTGGACTTTCAGTATGCTGCCCCCCCCCCCTCCGAAAAACAAACCCCAAAAATGAGCAAATGGGGTATTCACTCAGATTCCCCCCCAAACTTCAAAGGAGGGAGCAGAGGGAAACATCTGGGAGCCAAAAGAGATCGTGCCGGGGACTTAGGAAGAGCGGGAATCTGGCATACTGAGGGAGATCGAAAGTGGGAGAGAAAAGAATGGATCGGCATCTATGATGGATGGAGGAGGCTGAGAGGGATGATGTCTGCTTCTGATTAAGGTCCGGTCAGACATTACACAGGGCGTGAGCACTTGACAGCCAACTGACATGTGCGGGCACGGCTGTAATATGATTGTCTGCGAAAATGTCCCCATGTGCCACCAAAACTGCTTCCCATGAGGCCTCAAAATAACACACAGAGCTGTCAGGCCGAGTGAGTCTCCACCTACAGTGAAGAGTGCCACCACCCACCCTGCGTACAACCACCCTGCTGCTGTTTCCCAAACCTACCGCAGCTCTGGTTGGGAAGCAGCTGTTCATTTCCTCACTTTTTTCAAGGCCACGTTGGCTCGACCTGCCCGCAGGGTGGGTGGCACTCCTGCCAGGCTCTCATCTTCATGCTAAATGTGTTTTCATTTGCTTCCCGGTTTCGCTTTTATGGAGGCTTCATTTTTTACAACTGGGTGTATGGGGGAATCACACAGCCACCTCAGAGGACTTTGATGATGCCTATTTGGTAAATCCTCATCAGTTCAGTATTGTTAAGGCCTGTGAAAAAAAGCTGTAAAATTCAACCAAGCATGAACAACTGATGCTCAGGGATACAATGGGCATCGCTGACTAAACACAATGCTGACAGACAGCATTATGAAAAAAGAGCCCAGCTGCAACTTGTTGTTTTGAACCGATGTGAATAACCAAAAGATCAACATACCAATAGCACAACAGAAAATAATACCAACAGAATTAGACTGGATTATAAATAGATTAGATTTAAGTACAGAGCGGAACAAAAAGTCACTCTGGCCTGATGGCATTAGTCAGGAGGGCTTACCTGGCTTGGTCGGACACTTTTGGCACTTGTTTATACCCCAGGAGGCACCCACACTTCCACAGCAATCATCCTGTTTGGTAAGGCCTGGCAGAGGCTTGCCACACTATAACAACAACACACATCTGTGTTAAATCTAAGAAATGACTATGAGTGTTACATGTTTGCGCATGCACGCTTGTTTGCCTGTGTACGTTGGCAGAGGCAAAACTTGTACGTGTGTTCATCCTTAACAGTGCGTGTGCGTGTATACCTATCTGGAAGGACAAAGTGAACCAGACACATCTGAGACTAGTTAGTTGCAGGAGGACATAAACACTGAGTCTCAAGAGCGACCATGAACCCCTTGGCATGCCTCATTAAGTCACTTGGCTAATTGTGAAGAGAGATTCCTATCAGAGCTTACTTATTGGATTTTTTGGCCAGTAGAGATTTATGAAATTAAAGAGGCAACAGAGAGCACATTCTTCTGGAGAGCAGCACACTGACATACTGGCAGGAGAGGAGGGGAAACTGCAGCCTTAAGCTTTTGTGCGATCCTTTTCTGAGGCGGTTCTGAAAAATCACTGACTGGAAGGTTTAATTTCAAGCCCTCTATGAAACCAGAGTAGAGAAAAATGGGAGCTGCGATTCGGCACAAACAAGGAATAATGCTGGCAAAAACAGCCCTACAGCAGATCACTGTGCTGTCGCGACTGCAAACCTAAAGCCTAAGAGTCAAACCTAACACCTTATCACGGCCAAGTGAGCTGAAGCATTAAGCCTCAGATTAACCAAGCTCATGCACTGCCACTTAAAGGGTGAGTCCATCCAATTTCGCATGTCAACGTGTGTTTAAAAGTGTTGAGGAGTACAACTGCATATGTTATGCAAAAGTAGTACAAAGCCATCTCTGTGACTCCAGAGGAAGCTGCAAGTAATCTCATAAATTGTCTTTGGTGATGTCAATCAGTGGCTAAATGGCATTGTGGGTAATGTAGATACCAGCTTTTGAAATGCAGTCCACTAGTCTGACATTACGCTACTACTATTGCCTTTTTTATTCCATGTATTCTTCCTTTTTTAAACCTGGTGCCTTCACATGACCCACAACGCAGCTTAGCCACTGAGTGACATCATTGGAGGCAATTTGTCAGATTACTCACAACTTCCTCTGGAGCCACGAAAGGCTTCATTCTACTTTTTTTTCACCACTTGCAGTACTACTCAACAAGACTTGTAAACACACCTTAATGTGTAAAATTGCAGGGTTACCCTTTAAGTTATTCCCTTTCCTAAGTTCTTTTTCCCTTAAATGCATGTCTGTTGTGACAGCCATACGTTATCCTGACCATGTAAATCGGCGGTGCAGCAGTGAGTGCCATGCCGTATGTACGGTTCCATACAGATCATGAAAGTCTTGTTATTTGAACAAAAAAGAGAAGCACATGGGCTAAATTTCCAGCTTAACCTTTGTCCTCTGAATGTGTTCTAACTCATAACATGCCTGTGATGTTGGCACTGGTGGAACAAGAGATGACCAGTGTGGTCAGAGCACATACTTCCTGGACATATTTTGAATCATAGCCACTTCCTGTTTAAGACAGCAGGTATCAGAAAAGGTGATGGGGTGGAAGGATAATGGCATCTGTGGCAAAACAACACATTCCTGCACTGGCTTCGTAGATTTTGATGACTGCGTAAATACTGTAGTGCGTTATAATGGCTCAACACAATACCTGTCCATCGACTGTTTCCTGAAAGCATCTGCCATGTCCGTTTTGACGGTGGTGCAGTCTGGTGTGGCCATGACCGTTCCCATTGGTGTGTGGGTGCCTGCTGCTGTGCTCGATGATGAATTCGTGTCCATTCGCAGGCTGGGAGCGCTGCCGGACAGAGTGAGCCCCCTCTGTGGGTCTCTGCCCAGGCTGCACCCTAGCAACTTGGTGGACGTGGACCTCGGCCTCTGGAGGGTGCTGAATGTGGACGTTCACCAGGGATGGGTGGAGAGACACTGTAGAAGGAGCGACAGACAGTTTAAACAATATAGTTTATAGTTGAACATTTCTGAATAACGTAAGTGGAAGCATCCTCAGCCAAGGGATAAAAGCTGTATATACATACTGCAGTTTGTGAGCTATCAGCTAACATCCTGCACAAACTTGTTCGACACACACTTTGCTTGCTTCATCACCAAGAGATCTACATGGGGAATTCCCAGCAGTGAAGACTTTAGTAAGACGACATAACAACAACAACACAGAGAGTTTTGGATTCTCTGGTTTAGATCAAATCATCTTAAAGACCAAAAACAGATTTGCTGAGGGGTTGAGAAGATGTTGCAATGTGGAGAATGAGCTCTTTTGTCCTCCTGACAGAGGGGAAGCATCTATCTTCAGGGAGTGCCAGGGCTTTTTCCCAGAATCCTGACCCACTCTCATAAATCATAGTCTCACAGACAGACGGCAGGGAGAGTCCAAGTAGGAGAAGTAGACCTTATCAAGAGGCCTGGATATGAAACTGCCAGGGATTGAATTCATGTCATGTAGTGATGATTATTCATGTTACTTAAACACAGGAGGATGGGCGATTTCTAGGTGGAATATAAATTAACTAAGACATAGGTTCTGCTTCTACTTACTGTTTGACAGTGTGTGCTGAGTCAGATGCACGGAAGAAATAAAAAATTATGTCAGAGAGACCAACTATTTTGATGATTGATTAATTGTTTAAGTAATTATGCAACTGATAAAACACAGTAAAAGATCTGCTCATCCAACTCCCTAAATGTGAGGATTTGCTGCTTTTCTTTGTAATACATGATATTATATGAAAAGACTTTTGGATTTGGACCACTGGTTGGACAAAAGATGACATTTTTAGACATTAGTTTGGGCTTTGGGAGATTAAGATGAGCGTTTTACACTTGTTATTACACTTAATAGACCAATTGATTAATCAATTAATCTTTTAAGTAATCTGCAGATAAATCTATAATAAAAAAAAGTTGTTAGTTGCAGACGGAGACAAAGTGAGCAAGTCTTTCTCTTATATATTCTTTTTTATAAGTTCATGATGTTGCCTTGCTCTGTTTCTAATATCCACCCCTGTTTGATAATAGCAGCATTGTGCGAACAAAACGAGGGCTTCCACTGAGTCATCCATTACTTAATCTGCTCAAAATAGAGTCTGGCCTCCGCTGTTGGCCAGCAAAGGCAGAGTGCTACATGATAAACAGTGTTCAAAATCAAGGAGCAGACATGTTCACATAAAAAAAAAAAAGATGACGTGTAGTCGTCAGGAGAGGTGGTGGAATTTGCAGAGAACAAGGGCTCTGTTAGACTAACATTTTAAAAAAGTGAATTTATTATCACAATTAGATTTAATTGTTTTTGTTGAGTTAAATCGAACAAAAGCAAGTCGCCTTGACAACACTGACACTTATTCCATTGTGGACTCTCACAGGAGAAATCAACAATGGAACAACCTAATGTCACTTATTGGCTGCTTTTAACCCTATTCTGTTGGGAGTATTCCAGCAACAACTTTAAAATGAATAACACTGATTTTCTCTTTACAATGCATTGTACTGCTGAGACATCTTGGGTCCTGGCATACATGCACTTGAGTCTGATCACCTAACTGTAGCAGATCGAGCAAAGCCCCGCATGGTGACATCAATCCGAGATGGCAGTGCTCCTGCCCCAGCAGGACAGTTACACCCAGATACGCAGCAAAAACTGACCCAAGGAATGTGAGAAGTAGCTAATGGCATCATCCAAGGTTGGGCTCCATGGACTTATTCTGGCACCTCCCAGAGATGCTCAATCTGATTGCAATTTGGGCAATTAGGAGGCAAGGTCAAAGCCTCAAGCTCCTTGTCACATTCCTCTGGCCGTTCCTTGAGGTGTGCCAAGTCGCGCTGTCCCACTGCAGGGGGCATAACCATTGGAGTGAGGGGCTAAACTTGGTCTGCAGCGGAGTATGGATGGGGGTGTGTCAAAGTGGCATCCACATGAATGCCAGGATCCAAGGTTTCACAGCAGAACATCTGGCAGTGCATTAACATCAGTGAGATGATCAATGTTATTCACTTCATCTGTCAGAGCTTGGTTTGAGGCGGGAACCAAGTTGGAACTTGCTAACTGTCAGATACAGAGTTTGTTTGCCAACTGACAATAACTGAGAACTTATTTTCCCCTCTTTATGTCCCATCCCCAGAAAACAAATATCAGGGAGAAAAATGATATTGAGACAAGCTTATAGAACCACATTTCAGGAAGACGTGCACATTAATTTTGCAATGCCACAGTTCCGTGGGATTACCTTGCTGATTGGATAGTGGTAGTGTGTACATGGAGTGGAAGGGAGATTTTGGTCCCTGGTGATCCTTGTGGCTGCGAGGGGTGGGCCTAACAGGAGGCGGGGCTGGCAGGTGGCAAAACTTCCCTGTCGAGTTGGTTGGACACCAGCACTGGTCCCTGCCGATGCATCGGCCTCCGTTAAGACAGGGAATCTGACAGAAGACTGCAGAGAGAAGGAAGAGAAGGCACTATCAGTGAGAGATTCGTTAACGTATTGGGCACGCCACATTTAGTTACACAGATTTATGCATCTGATACACATGGATCCGGTAATAAGAAACAGAAGGGATAGTCCTAATAGGAAGGGCATGTGCTGAGGCTTCATGTGGACAGGCTTTGTTTGCAAACAGTTAGCAATGGTCATGCTGTTCTCGACTTTGGCATCAGCAGACACCTCGTTCCACATGACGCTTATCAAGTTTCAACTTCCTCCTGAAGGCAGAGCCTTGGCACTGACCTTCATGTTGCACCTCCTTTACTGGCATGTTTTGCCTCTCATCAGTAATTATAGACTCCTGTGCGCGGCGATGAGTGATGATTCATCCTGTAATAATTCGGAGAAAATAACAAGTGCACGGATATCTGCATGGAACACTTGCTTGGCTGACAGATGGAGAGAAAATGAGAATTTCCCAAACGATTAAATCTTCAAAGGAGGGCAACTGGCTCTCACTGCGTAAGACAATTGAATCCCGAAAATGTGCTCAGTCTACAGTTGAATTTATACTTTTGCAATTTAACAGGAAAGGCCAGTACTGGACATATGGTGTTTGACAGTATTGCTCTCACAGCCCTTTCACTGGCCTTATCTTTTGGCATAAGGGATGTGTGCCAGCCCAGCATACCTGAGCCCGTTCCCATCGACCAATTCACTCTGACCTGACCGCACCTAACTCAAAACATCAAAGCCTATCAAATGAAAAAAATCTATCCAACCGTGACGAGTAAGAAAAGAACCATTTTGGGGCACGAAGGATGAGAAAGTGAAGCGCTGAACTTATCCAGCTCAGCAGTACCACACGCCGCAAATATGAGGCATGCTTTACAAGGCAGTAGGAGATACAGATGGCCCGCATACTAACAGATGAAAGAGGACGCGAGTGATGGAAACACGCTGTGAGCTGCATCCCCTCTGTCTCGTCCAGACAGACGGCAACACACTAACAGGGTGAAGGCAGGCAGAAGAGAGACTCTGGACAGTCTCGATGGCATGTAGGGAATGAGCTCCCTGTCACATGGCATTAACAACAGTCAGACTGGAGGAGGAAGAGAGGGAGAGATGGAATAAGAATAGAGGAGCAACAGATAGGAAACGAAAGTGATTAGGACTAGATTAAAACAGGAAAGAGACAACAATATGGAAAAAAAGACAGGGACAGGCAGACAGGGAGACTGAAAAAGGTCCAGTGTGATTAGACATGCTGGCTAAATTATCGGCTATTAAATCCTCTCCATGTGGGATGCAGGTCTGCACTGGTCTGTGTCAGGCCAGTCCCATCTCAGCATAGGGGCAGAAACTATTCTTAGACAACAACCTACTGTCGACTGTACACCATGCTCCCTGTCTGCCTATCTGTCTGTCCATTTAACAACCTCTTACAACAGAACGCACACACGCACACACACACACACACACACACACACACACACACACACACACACACACACTTCTCACTCAATAAAAAGACTTCTGCCCAATCTAATATCGGCCTTTAAAGTAAAGTGTCGCACACAGGGTGCGTATCAAGGGAGCCTGTTGTAATTATCCAGCCAGATTTTACGGCACCGCGTAAGGAACATAACAACAGCATGAGATAACTGTTTGCTGTCCACTTGACATTCCTCGACGAACACGCACACCCCGAGCAATAACAGGATGCGGGGCCTAAATGGAGAGCAATCTCTTTTTAACACACTCTTTAACACATGCTTGAACATAATGAAGGGAGACTTCTCGAGAATTAAAAATGGGGCATAAAAACAAACTCAGGCAGAAGCGGGGGTGCCAGGAATGTAATCTTGCGGAAGGCCTCTGCCAGGACGCTGAAGTGTTTGTAATATCTGCAGCATGTTCCAAGGCCCCATTAATGGGCACATAAATCTGCAACATCAACCTGTTTATATATTCATAAGCCGGCGCTCCGAAGAGCCTGGTGCACTTAGGTGAGGGTTGCATGTTCGTGTGACTTTTTGTATTCGTGTGCGATGTGAGGTGTATGTGTGTGGTATGTGCACCCTCTAATCCACAAGCAGTAATTAGTCTGAGCCTTAGCCGGACCCTTATACTGATGAGAAAACTAAGAAACATGCAGGGGTACGACCCTCCCCTTGGCATTGACCGCCCCCTCCCTTCCCATGGACACTCCTGTGTGAATTTGGAGCAAAGCCCCCTGGATAAATGGAAGGTTTAATGTAATCCCTATAAAATCCTGTTCATGCTGCTACTCTTTCTCTCTTTCTGCTTCTCCCTCTCCTCTTTCATTCATTCCTGCTCTCCCAGGGAGCACGTTAAATGGTTAACGGCGGGGCCAACCGCGAGGTGTAAACCGCAAAGAGATGGGGCTAAGTGTTGGGAGCGTGGGACCACCAGCTCCACGTGTGTGTGTGTGCGCGCAGGGGGGAGATTAGCCCCCTTTTACAGAGACCGCTTTTTAATCTGGCCTACCCCCGTCTCTCCTGCTTCCCCTGTTTCCCTTTCTGTGTGACAGCAAGAGTTTTTAGCGTTGCTCTCAGCTCTCATGTGCACCACTCTACCTCCTCTCTGAGCTTGGTATTCAGAGCGGACAGCATGCCACTGGGAACCTATTTTGTCAAGCTCACCCCATAAAAAAGCAATGAAAAAGTGGGATGGAGACACAGGAGCAGTGTTTGAGAGAGCATGAGAGAAAGGAGAAGAGAAAGAAAGAAGAAGAAGAAGAAGTAAAGAGGCTGACAAGCAGATGAGTAAGACAAGGGTTAAGGCCCCTCAGTCGTCACTCACAGAGTCTGAAGCCCTGGTTCTTTGGCTGCTGCTGCTGCTGCTGGTGTTGCGACGTCTCGCTGTAAACTGTGGTGATGTCTCCCTTCTCGCAGCTGTTGTAGCAGTGCCCGCCGTTGCACACCCTGCGGCACCGCATGGGTGTGAAGACGATCTTGATGCGGTCCAGGTTGGAGGTGAGGTTGGCCCCTGGAAAGCACACACACACCTGGATGAGAGGGAGCAGCAGCAGAGACAGGCTGGAGACGAGCTGCATCCTTTCCTCCGTCAGCCTCGACTGTGACACACTCCCAGTCTGGGCAAAGGGAGGTTTATAAGTGTGCGAGGGTGTGTGCTGATGGCTGGCCAGTGGCACGCTGCAGCTGAATGAGCGATGTGCCACAGGCCAGCAAATGAGGGAGAGAATACTATTAGGTATCGGGCTGGGCTCCAAGCCCTTTATCTTTGGGAGAAGGTGTTTTGGATGTGTGTATGTGTGAAGGAGACAAAGAGAGCGTGAGTGCAAGCTAAGGTTGTGTAATGGTGGGAAGCTGTTCAACAGCCGTTGCTCTGGTACAGGGCTCAAAAACAAGAGAAGCTTGAACAGCAGACAGCTGTGTGCGCTGGATAGTGGATCAGAGGAGGATGAAGTAAGGAAGGGAGAATAAAAATTAGGACAGACAAGATCACATTTCTTTTTGTTGTGGGTAGAGGCGCCAGGGTTCAGTGCCTGTCATGTCAGAGAGGTGACAGCGCAGATTCCCAAAGATATCAAAGCTTGTAACTGACAAACACGCACACACACATACACACACACACACACACACACACACACACACACACACACACACGCACACACTCCTCTCCAGCAGCACATGCTCACACTCTGTACACAGCTTTGATATCAAACGTCTGTCTGTCTGCTGTGATGCAGACCACAGAGGGGGTGGGTTGGGTGGACAGTGGGAGAAGGGAAGTGCAGCTTGGGACGCTGCCAAGTTTTTTTCTTGTGGCTAATGTTCCATTTAACGATGACACCACAGCATGTGTATGTACGTCTCCCGGCCTCTGTGAGCTGAGCTGGAGTGGGCCGTGTTTGTTTTGACATGGCCAGGGAGAGTGGAAATGTTGAATATGCATGTAAAGTGAGAGCAGATCCAAGTTTTTGGATATTCCTTTCGCATTCAGCAATAGATATGTTTAATTTCTTGCTCTTACCTGCTGGTAATAATGCGTTGTTGAACTGTCCTTGTAGCTGGCTGTCGCCTGTAGGCCTGTGAGTGTTAAAGGAGTGCACACTGCTGTGAGCGTTTCTGTGTCCCTGCCAGTTCCTGTGCCCGTTGCCGTTAGCGTAGCCGTTGCCATTAGGTAGAGCGTTGGAGGTAATAGGCCCAGAGGATGATGGATAACGTTTCACAGTGCGGGAGGTCCCGGTCTGCTGAGGGGAGGAGTCAGGGGGTCCACGTCTCACTTGGGTCCTGTCAATCACATCATCACAAGACCTTAAACATATGACCTCAGACAAAAACTAATGTGCCGCACATATATACACTCTCAAAGATACACCCATCAGTAACGTATGTGCATCACCGTGAAATCCATTCAAGCATGGTCGGTGTGTGCAGCAGAAAATAATATTCCTAAGAGAAAAACACGCCGTCTGAGGTCATAGCCTTGCTTAATTGATTTTATAGATGAGACACAATGATTTGGGAATAATTTTGTTTTAATTTGATAAATACTACCGTATCATTCTTTAAGCACATAGGGTTTTCAAAATGAACATCTGCTTTATAGTCAGACAGCCATGACCCTCACTAATTAATGGAAGATTCTGTTTGGCATTAAAGAAATTTCGCAAGATTTACCATCACTGATTAACAAAAAATGTCAGGCAACCAAGGGGAATGAGACTCACAGGGCCCACTGTGTGTTGGTGTGTGTGTGTGTGTGTGTGTGTGTGTGTGTGTGTGTGTGTGGCTGGTCCGTTTGTCTCAGGAGAAGAGTGTGTGATTAAACACATTAGATCTTTCCATCAGGACTGCACAACCTTTCCATCACCCATTGTGTCTGCTTGACTAGATTATGAACTCCCTGTTCTGTCTGACTGTCTGTCTGACAACCAGGGAGCAACATCCTGAGTGTTACACCGGGCCTGAGGAAGTATTAAAACTAGGGTCGAAGAACAAAGCTCGTCCAGGGCTGCGTGGGGCACGTTTTTTCACCAGTGAGCATTTGATTTGGGTCAATTACTGAGCCCGTGTTGCACGACCTGGAAGCTGAGCTCATGTGAGTGACCTGGGGGAGGCGCGTGCCTCTCAGACAGACAGGCAGACGGGCCTACCTTTGCTCCGGGGGTCTGAGAAAGCCCCGGGAGTGCTGGGATTCAGGCCCTGCAAAAAAACATCTGGATCCCACTGATCTACCCTGACAGACAGTCAGCAGAGCAAGACAAAGATGGACCATGTCGGCTAGATCAGAGGAACAGCTCTACAAAACACACCTGTGGCCCTGTAAGGTAATTGAGGCTGTAATCAAACCCCAAATGGATATAAACCATGCATTAACATTTATAACATGTGGTTTTTAGCCACACACCACGTATTTACACACAGAATCAGTTCTGTCGACCCACAAACATACAAGATAATCGGGCAAATAAACACTCAGAAATGCATACGTGTACACACAAACACACACACACGCCCAGTCCCAGCTGTGCTAGATGCAGCACAAGCCTATGCATGTCCCTTTATTCACACAGTACGAACCGCATTCCTGCTGCCAAGGGGAACAGGACGGTAAACGAGAAGCGGAAAAGGGAGACAAACATTTGATAATGGTTTCTGACGTCACCTTTTACGAAAGACGACAGGCAACTCCTATAGCTGACAGCTGCTGACCCAGATCCTGAATCTCCAGGGCGGGTCCTGGAGATAGGATGTGACACGGGGAAACAAGGGGTGCCAGTGTCAAGGTGGTAAGGACTTACACTGTCCACTCTAAATTACGATTGGGTTTTTCCATCACTTACAGTGACACCTGGCCCGCGAGCATCCTGCCTCGCTTCCCATAGGCTTAACCAGATGTTGCACTTCTCTTTCTCTCACTTTCAATGGCAAACCCACTTCCTCCCAGCATGAGCTCACCGCTGCCCTCTCTGCCTGCAGATCAGGGGGCGGCGAGGGCAAGCGCGACTCACTCCGAACGTTTGATGTCATCGTTAGGAACTTCAAGGCCCCAGCGATCCAAGGAGGAACCATCCCTCCGCCTCGTTCTGGGTGACTTGAGAGCAATTTGGAAGACCTCTGCCAAGATTACGTAGAACACGGTTTGAACAGACAGATGGGAAATATGTTTTGGGGTATCAAATGATGGCCATACAGTTTTAATTAAATCACCGCTGGTGTTGATAGGACAGCTGCTGAACGAGCATATGGTGCAAAGACTGTAATGAGTCAAACAAAAATAATTGGAAAAATATACAGGATTTACAAAATTTGTCTTTCATAAGCGTTATCATTCCTGATGCTGTTAACTGTTAACTGAAAGCTTAAATATTTAAAGCTGTAGGTTTAGCCACCCTCAATATTACAGTAGTTAGCATTGTGGGACTCTGCAGTTGGATTTCAGTGTTAAACGGCTCACTGTTTTAGTTTTTATAGCCCCTAATTTTACTGTTTTGGTTCACTTTCACATGTGACATCAGTGTTGCCAGTGAAAAAGCTTTGACCAACACAGATAGGACAAAGTTAAAGACTAGCATTAGCTGGTGATCACTATGGAACATTTACATAGCAGGTAAAGAGCCAAAGCAGCCATGAAAGCTCTGCACTCGACACACAGAAATGACATTTGAATCAATCTTCAGATGTAAATCTGTGACATAAAGTGAATGAGAATACTTCGAAGTGTTTTGAACATCTCCTTTCATTGAACAAATGAGCAAAACACCAACGAAAGAGCATTGGGGACACACATGATGTTGAAACCACAAAGCCAAAATAACACTGTGATTACATTTGGGAGATTCACTTGCATTAAGCGGCAGCCTTGAGTGGGCTTAGTGCATTCTATGTTTTATTTCATGTTCAGAACATTTGCTAAATAAGTACATTCAAAGGGAAACAATCAGTTTTTATACGCTGATAAATCTCAGTCCAAAGACTTGATCAAAGCGTCAGTTTGGTTTCCGATCGCAAAATAGGCCTCCAAGTAAGACTTAAAGCCATTGGCACTGTCCACTCTTTCACTCATCATGATCATTCATTTCATATGTACGGAAAGCAATCTGAACTCAACCTCATCATATTTGAGGAAATTACAAATCAAAATGACGTCCAAGAATCCCCACAGTGCAGGAAACATCGATAAAGCTTCCAACTTAGTTGCTACATACATCTTTGAACTCGTTGCGGCATTACGACACGTGAATTTTGGCTCTCGAGAAGGAATGACAGGCAGCGGTCCCAGCCGCGCCTTTTGACCCAGATGTGTTGGAGAGGAGGCCATTTAGAGCACAAGAAGCACATGGATAAGAACTGTGAAAATGCAAGTCAGTACCAAGAACTGGGGGACAGTCAAAAAGGCTACAAACCCCTCTGATCTCTGAGTTTCTGCTGATGTGGTACATAACCCATGTCGGTAATTGAACCCAATAGCCAGACACAACAGTAAGTGAACTTTGAAGTTTTCATGAGCATGCACTGGAGTAGATGGGAGGGTCACATGGAGAAAATCAGTAAGGTGGCTTTGGTTAAGTGCCAGGAAGCCCCAATACTCAGGGCTTGGAACACACCACTTCCCATCATCCCAGTGGTGACTGTGTTGTTTCTTCAAGATGCCCACTGGGAAGCTTCTTAGCTAGACAGGAACATTCTGGATTTATCTCAGGGTCCTGTTCACTGCAAACATTCACCCACACACATACACGCAGTGACCCAGATCCTCAGGAATAGGCCTACTGTTTACATCTTAAACCATCTGCATGACGCGGCCAGAACAGTGTTTATATGTGAAGCACCGCGCAGCAACGTATGGGCCACAGCTGATTCATTCACTAACAGATCAGGCTCTGAGGTGCTTTCATTATCCTCTCTCTATATCAATCTCCACGTGAAATAAAGCACATTTGTCAGATATGACTAATGTTCTACAGACAGAGAACCTAGTTTTTCTGGGCTTAGGACGTAGGTTGGATGGAGGTAAAGGATTGTGATATTAAATGGTTTTTTAGCCGCCCTCTCAGCACTTGAGGCTTAGCACAAGTCTGCCTTGGCAACGCTCATTTTTCATTTTGATTTGTTTGAGAATACCAAAGTCCGAACCCACATCTAATGGCTCAGATTGTTGGCTTATTACCGCTAATGCAGAAAATAGACTGATATGAGGAGCTTGTCTGGTTGCTGGATGGAGCCATTTGGCTTTGAACAGACTGTCTAAACAAGCCAGTCTGACAGCAGGCAGAAGTGTCTGGCATGAGCACCCCAGTCTGGGTCACACCGCATAACCCGATAGCTCCCAGCCTTGTCACTTTGTCCCGTCAAAATTCTCTTTGTGTTGGACTAAACCTGACTTCCAGAGTGACGAGTGGCAAACCTCTGGAACCGTCGGTGGGTTTGGGACCAATCAACACAAGAGTCGCTCGACCCTGCTGAGGAAAATCAAATCATTATTCTTTTTTATTTAAACAAAACGTTTAATGGTTCCATTTACCTCTTTCCAACACAGAGCGTCAGCCAAAAACCCTGCATTACATAAGAACCGCACATAATTAGGGCAATTTGAAGGCTACTTGCTAAATGGGAAAGTAAATGACGGTCATCAAAGACCAAGTGTAAATCAAAGATTACACACATTCATCTCATTCAGAGGAAGCGTTAAAGACTATTGTTAATTTCAAAGCCTGCCCCCCCTAATACGCAGATCATCAGTCTAACTGGAGGGAACGGCAGAAATCTAAAAAATTGTGCAAACAGCAGCTGAAACAAAGAAAACTTTGTACTGCTCAACCACTGCAAACACTCTTGGCAACAAAGGAAGAGAAGATTTATGAGTGTATTTGGGACATGCAGGTTTGCAGTCAAAGAGGGAGGACTGTGAGCTTCGAGGAGCACTGTGCGAGGGGCACAAACAGTTTCTGGATGCCAAAATGCATGTTGGCCTTATCCCAAAGCAAAGTGTTCCGCAACAAGTGGCAAAGCAACAGTTAAGAGATAGGGTTTGCAGCCAACGATTTCCAAAAACACTTTTCAGGGGAGGCCACCATTAAACTGGGAAACACCTTGAAACGGACGGAGATAACGTATCTTCCTGCTCTCGATCTTAAATTTGAGAATGTCGAGAGAGAGAGAGAGAGAGAGAGATGTTTTTCAGCAAAAAGCTTAACAACAGATGGTGCTCCACATTTCACAGACTAAAGCTTGCAGGCAAGGAAGGAGAGTGCAGACGGTTGAAACTGGTCCCGGGAGGTGTTATTCAAGAACATTAGCAGACACACGCACTTGAGTCTTGTTCATGTTTTGCTATTCAAAGCCCAACAGTGTTATGAATCTCTGTGACATCGAAGACATTAACTACAATGTGGCTATGAAAAGAGAGAACATTCAAGATTAGCAGTAAAGATACCAATCATAGTTTGACTAGGGTTCCCGTTCCAAGTATGACCTGTCCACAACAGAATTTGTTTTAGCAAAACGTCAGCTCTAATATCTGATATTTGATAAGGATTTAATTACTTATTGGATATTTTAAGCCGATTTTGTTTGTACTTTGAGAGGACGGGAGTTTTTTCCATGTTTCATCTCGCTCTCAGAGCCCACAGGGAAAGAGGGGGAAAAGTTTAATTCAGAATTTGGTCGATCTTAACAGTCTTGGTGTATTTTAGGAGGTGAAAGAAGTCTCTGCGGGCTGAGAGAGAATTAATCCTCTCCTACCCACCCAGTCAGCGCAACAAACCATCTGTGCCACCAGTGGTCAAACCCCACTGTGGTTACACAAATCATTCCTCAGGCTTTATGCAGAACACCCTCATCCATTCATCATTCACCGCTGAGGTCCCTGTGTGTTTCTTTCAATAAAATCCTGAGGTTTGAACTTAAGCATGCACCAATAAATAGGGCATTTTCATTATACTGTTGTTGTGTGTCCCTCTTAGCAACATGGTCATGCAATGGCACGGCGGTAAACGTTGTGTTCATTGGAAATTCAAAAATAACTTGACACCAACCTCTGTCATATTAAAGTCTTACCCTAAATTATAGGTTATTGTGAATGTTTAATCTCTGGTAGTAAATGTTTAAACCTCCACTGGCTATTCTTACAGCTTGTTTTGCAAGATAATAATGAAGCTTGCACGTGAACTTTGCATCGTATTGTTAAAACTCACAGAAAGACCACTGATGTTGTATTAATGGCATAGTTTGAGATTTTTTTGGGGAAAAAAAACATATCCCCTTTCTTGCCAAGAGTTAGCTAAGAAGACTGATACCATGCACTCTTATGTTGATGTCTTAAATATGAAGCTAGAGCTAGCAGCCAGATAGCTTTGAAAGTGACACATGATTTTAATGACACTGACAGCCAAGTAATAGGCCAGCACAAAGATCATTGTAAAACATTCAACTGAAATTTTCACTTTGTATATTTTATGTGAGGTATAGAGATGGTAGACTAGCTGTTTCCCCCTTTTTTATCCAGTCTGTATGCTAAGCTAAGCTAACCAGTTAGTGGCTCCATCTTCCTATTAACAGACATGAGAGTGGTATCTATCTTCTCACTGGGACCCAACTGATACTGGAATTTTGGGGTCAATGCCAAAACTGATATTGGGGAGCAAACAATTACAATAATGATACATTGGCTGATATGTTTACATATGCAAAATACACGCATTAACATTTTTTTGGTGTGTGCTTGTCAAACACAAAAAGATTCATACTTAAAGGAGGCCAGCTTTGTTACAGCATGCACTAAAACCAGTAAATTTCACTGGGAACTTAATCATGTCATAACCTCATAATCATAACCACCCCAAGCATCTTTTCTGCTTGATGTTAGATTTAAAAAACAGTCAGTATTGGCCCATACTGAACAACATTTACACCGATGCCAATATGCCTGTGATAGGCCAACACTGGCCAATAGTATCGGCCAAACGATATATCGGTGAGGCTTTACTGCTACTGATCAGACATTAGGAACAAAAAATGTAAGTGCCTTAGAGCAGAATATTTAAGGTGCTGAAGCTCAACTATGATGAAACATCAGAGAGGTCATAAAATGTAGAAATACAAGAGTTAAATGAGGCTGGCTCGCAATCAGCGCCACAAAAGCAGCAATGAATGTGTGAAATCCGAAAAATATGTCTGGGCAAACAGACAATAAACAACAGATTTTTTTCCTCCAAACATTAATAATGAATCAATAATGTCATCTGCTAGCGTTCAGGGAATTGTCAGGGTGCACAAAAAATACTAAATTATTAAATTTTGATAGAATGGTCCATGGAAATTTTATTTCACATTGCCAGTAGTCTAAAGTGTCCCATTCTATAAACTGGGACCAACAGGAAAACACCTCGTCACAGGAACATGTGCAGCACTTTAACGATAAGCTCCGTTGTCCCGAAACAAGGACAAGTTCTTCTCAAATACGTGGCTGCTTAAGGCCAAACATCGGTGAGCAATTAAGGCCCAGTCTCTCTTTGATAACATCGCTAGTCATTATGACTTGGATAATTGTGGGTCCTGGCAGAATATTTCCCCTTGTGAAAATCTGGGTGTGTCTGAGGCTTATCGCAACGGCCACAGAGGCTGGATTAAATCATGTTCTCTCTGTCTGGACGGCCTTCCAGGAATCCCGCTAGTAGCAGCCAGAGCGGGGTGAAATGAATTACAGTGGGGTTGGATTGATTCAGAACGTTTTTTTTCTTTTTTCGCCCCGGGGGACGAGGCTTATATTAGAGCAACAACTGGGCCTAGAGCAGAACTAAAAGCAGCAAAGGTTGTTGAGAAATTTATTTAGCAAAGACTATAATTCGGATCAGCCAAAGTGCTACACGGACAAATGAGGAGATGAAGTTCCACTCAATTTTGGTAGGTACAACTTCCAGCACCGCCTGCATGAAAATAGATTTTCTGTAAGTCCGACCTCATTGAGGTTTTCAGACGCTACGTGATCAAAACATATTACTACTGCCGTCTACTCTATCGCAGGCCAAAAGCTGTGAAATAAACAGTTCCTTTTTTATCTCCAGGGGGGCGAGTAACGGTGCCAATCTGTCTGTTTTCACCTCAGTATTCTCAAAGTGGGGTTTTTCAAGCTCTAAGAAATCCAAAAAAGCAGTGTGGTTGCTGTGGTTCAGGGGCCAGAATCAAAATGCCTGGAGACATGGCGAGCTGAGAGGCTATTCAATACCCTCCGGTTTATTGTAGTTGCTCTGATCATTCACTTAGTAAAATGCCACAAGACAGGTCAGCAGGAAGAGCCATTACAAAGTGCTGACTGAGCCTGTGCCTACGCTGCTCAGTGTCATATGTCGGACTGTTCGGAGAGGAGGGTTTCCAACGGGAGAGGTGATGGAGGGAGTTTTTGAACACGACCGTAACATTGGTTTAAAAAGCAATAAAAAACTTTACCAGAGGGTTACAGAACACGAGGAAAGAATGCAGACACAGAGAAGGCCAGCACAAAGTCGAGTTTTGACATCTGTATTTGGAAGAGGAAAATACTGCTGCACAACTGTCATCTTGATATGAACGTATACTGTCTTAGATTGTGGGCATCATCATTTTGTAATGTGTGGTGTCTTTTCCTGGTTGTAAAGGCTGCATTACAGTAAAGGGATTTAAATTTTCCACCTACCTCTACTTGTTCAAATACTTTTACCCACTTTGTCATTTTATCAACAAAATTGATCATTATTTCTCAAAAGTCTTGTGTGTAGGGTTAGGGTGTTGATACCAGTATATATATATATTAATGTACCAAGAGGCACGTTATCGCATCAACGATATTAATATATATTCATGTTGTGATATTTAATTTTGTCGCCACCGTTCGGCCCTGTAGGGACTTTACATCCTGACATCTGATTGGATTAAGTAGTTCCACGCAGGGCCATACTGCTAATTCATCCTTTCAACACCACGCCCCATATCTGGGAGATGAGCCTGATTGATGCTGTCTCCATCTGCCTCACCTCCGGAGCTGGAGGCTTGGAGTGCATTCTGGGATAGGCGCCCCTCTTCCTATAACTGCCGTACAGTATTTGTCCCTCCAACAGCTGCAAACTGCACAGGCCTACTTGATGAGAAGGATTTGGCCGCGGACACCGGGCTCTGCTGGCAAACCGCGGCTCAGAGAGTGTGTTTCAGATGGGGCTTTGGAGAGTTGGGATGGAGGGAGAGAGAAAGACATATCTGTCCCACGCTGAGCGCTGAGTTCTCTATGGTCCTTTGTTCCCTCTGGCCTAGCAGGAAGCCAAACACTCATGGGACTCGTTTGGCTCTGTGTTTGTAGAAAGAAAAGCACCAACTCTTCCTGCCCTGGCTCAGTCAAAATCGTTGTGTGCTAACCTAGCTCACATTGAAAAATCTACAGCAGAATTTAGACGCTCGTATAAAAAACGTCCGACAACATATGCTGAAACAATCTCGGTTCATTTTCTACCATCATATGTTGTGTGAAATGTATATATTTTCCTCGCCTTTTGTAGCATGGAGAGTTCACCTGAGGACAGGGTGGCCTCCACAGCTGAACCTGCACTTTGTTCGTGTTAAACCGACTGGAGCAGAGGTACACAGTGTCCCCCCCACAAACGACACAAAAACCTTGGCAGAGGATGTCCAGCCATGCTCCGGAAAGTGGGAATGCTCACTGGGGACTGGGGGGTCAGGGCAAAGGTAAAGTTTAGAGAACTAGCACACTACACAAACGCAAAAGCCAGTTCAGCTGACCCCCGCTCAAGTTCATCCCCAGTCTACCCGCCACCCATGCAGGGATACAAATCACAGCTCTACATGTGCTGTCATGTGCCTGGTTTAGAATCGAGATAGAGCTCCCATTGAAGAGAGAGCAGCGCATACAACCTGTGGGAATTACCCTGCACTTTAGCCTTTGACTCCATGTTAGCCCGACTCCCCGTCTGCAGGCCTCCTCTGTTTTGGCAGCAGGCGCAAAAAAGTGAGACAAGAGGATGATTCTAGACACGTCCTCGATCAGCAGCAAAGCAGACTGCCAGGTTATACAGTAAGGAAACTTTCCCAGGCTGAATGTTTAGATACATATTTTTCTTCTTCAGAACACACACACATCTGATCAAAGACATCAAGAGTATCATGAGATGGAAAGCTACTGTGGGATTCTGGCTCCTCTTTTAATTTATCATCCTCTCAACTGAGAAATGAGAACACTGCTGAGCGAATTTCCACTCCCACCTTTCAGCGATCATATTTTATTCAAGCTCCATGTTTCTGTTCTAGTCAGTGTCGGGTTATTCAGCAGTCGTGACTACCGAGAACACTGGTGAGGATAGTCAAACAATATTCCTATACAGGTGCTGAGGTCACCCAGAGGGTTTTGACAGTGGCTCCCGTCAGCGCTGGTGGTGTGGTTTGTCTGGAGTGGGAGTGAAAGCAACCAGTGATCCATGATTAACATGGAGAACTCCCACTATAACCACAATTTCCTCTGAGAAACGGCTGTGTGGCTATGTGCAAAGCCTTGAGTCAACAAGCCACAGAACCGCCAGCCCGATTAGTCACCGGGCAAACGGTGGGGCTGATATGTAAGCAAAACAGTTAATGCAGAGAAAGCAGTATGCATCACCCTCTTAAGGGTCGTTCTGCTCCATGTTACAGGGTGTTTTTGTTTTCCTTCGTCATATGTTACTGGGTGCGACCACATCTGTAATCATCCCCGCAGCAAACTGCGCTTTGCAAAATTCTGCAGAACAATTATTTCACCAAATGGGCCAAGACAGACATTGATACATTGAAATTAAATCGGAAACATTTCGAGTGAAGGTAAACTCATCCAACTTTCTGGTTATCGGCTGCTCTATCTCGAAATTTATATGCTGTGTACCTCACTGTGTGGGATTCACTGGAATCAACTGATGACTCAATCTTTATCCTCCCTCTATCACAGTGTTGTATTGTATCTTCTCGTATCGTACTGTAGAGACTAAAGGCCCAAACGCATGGAGAGTGTCCGAAGTGCACTCCCACAAAAACCGGACCCAGTGACCAAAGCCACAGGTTTTCAGAGGGCTATAAAGAAAAACAGCTAACGTAAGAGAGAGAGAGGGACAGATAGAGCACAGCTGAGCCTCACTCAGAACTGCGCAACTGACCAAGTCCAGCCACTCTGAATACTTATCTCAGTCCCGTGATGCCGGAGCTCAATGTAATGATATTCTGTCGCGACTGAGAGGAGACAGCAGGAGAGGAGGCGGTTGGAGAGACGTAACGTCAGAGCCGATGTGAGTTTTGTTACTGGGTTTGAAACAGAGGCCGCATGTGTTTGTTTGTGTGTGTGGGTGTGTGGGTGTGTGGGTGTGTTGGGGGTTCCTTATCAAATAAGCTCTTCTTCTTTAACGTTTCAACATCATGGTGGTATGGAATAAGTCAGTGTTAGTGTTAGTGTCATCTAGTAATCAAATCTACTGTGTGTGTCTGACTTTCAGTACCGGAGCAATGACAGCTCGGACTGAATGCAGCGCCACTGCACAGATCTGTTATCCAGGTAGCGGCTGCCAGCCGTCCTTAGTCTGATTATGTAACAGAGACCAGGGAGAGAGAGAGATGACCTTTGGAGGGACGAGCTGCATACTGCACACATCCTGCTCTGCCCTGCTCTGTTTCCTGAGGACTGATGTCAGAGAGCGGTGGGGGTATGGAGCTGACATGAAGGACTCATAGGAGGTGCTGAATGCGTCCTCTGTGCGTTATCGCGGTCCCAGCTTGGCCAGGAGTGTTCACCACTGGCCCTGACCTTCATACTGGGAGCTACAGGATCTCGTGCTGACAGGGACAAGCCCTTCGCTGCCGCTGAGCACAGCGCTCACAGGAAACGCCTTTTTTTTTTTTTTGCAGCGAAATGCATTTGCTCCACGGCAAAGCCAGAGGAAGTGGTTATTTGTTTGCCAGCTGCATATAGGATGTACCTATTTTAAATTTTTACAGTTTTATCCAACAGAGAGGGGGCAGCTGGGGCTTTCGGGACGCAGTTGAAATGGTCAGAAAGGAGGAGGAAGAGGTTGAGACAGAAATACAAGAAGAGGGAGTAGAGCAGTCGTATTCCCATGCCCCAAAATCCCCTCATATGTTTTGTCCATCCCAACTGGGCTGTCACTCCTAATGTGCTGGATTAATTCAGTAGGACTATTCACAAAACAGTTTATCCTTTAAAATAACATTTCAGAAGGCAGCTGTGGTCACACAGGACTGACAACATGAGAGAAATTCCAGCTGAGTTAGGCTTTTTTTTTTTTTTGGGATGGACAAATTTGTCACCATGGATCCGGCCAATAGGGACGGAGAAATCATTCTTGAGATTTGCTAGGACAAAACAAAGAGCATCTTAATGTTTTGAAGGGCTGTTTCCACATTTTGGTGAGGTACTTTAAAGCAACATTATGTAACATTTTTACCTTAAAATAACAGCTATAAAATCATGTTGATGGAACAGGAGCAGTAGGACGGAGTGTCTGTCGCAGCCACTCCGTCCCCCCATCACTTGTTTCTGCACTATATAACTTTAGTGAGAGGGTAGGATCACACCGTTACACACATGTTTACTTCGCCTGGGATTTGTATTTACAACAGTGGTTTTGCACCCAGAAACTGTGGAGGGCGCCAAATCACACAGAATGCCCAAATTCTACATATTATTGCTTTAAATGCTTAAGAATGCTGAATTCTTTTGGGTAACTGCCCAAAATATGACTACTACAAGACCACAAGAGCTTAAAATGACATAATGAATGTGTCTCACCAAATAATTTCTGTGGATGTTAAAGAGTTGAGATCTACTTGACTTAAAGGGTAATTCCACCAATATTATGCCATAAAATGTGTTCATAGTACTTGCAAGTTCTACTGTGCTGTTTGGTTACTCTGTTGGAGGGTAAGTGTTTTGACTAAACTGTTCACTCAATAACCAAAAACAGGTTTCAGCATTTTCCTGCCCTCAAGTCAGGATTTCTGTGTTGACATTTAAAGGGTAACTCCACCAATTTTACACAATAAAATGTTCTCATATGTCTTGGGTAGCACATGTGGAAAAAAAGTAGTAAAAATCCTTTTGTGGCTCCAGGGGAAGCTGCATTTAATCGGATAAATTGCCTCCAGTGACGTCACTCTCACTGAATGCTAAACTGCATCATGGGTAATCATCAGGTTTTGAAAGGGAAGAGTTATTCGTGGAGTGAGAAAGGATATATCTCTGGTTTTGCAGTTTCAGTTTTGATCATGTGACGGGAGTGAGATGACAGGCCAGTGGACTACGTTTGCCCACAAAGCAACTCAGCCACTTAGGGACATCTCTGGAGACAATTTATCCGATTGAATGCAGCTTCCACTGGAGCCACAAAGGATTTTTACTACTTTTTCCCACATGTGCACTCATACTACCCAACGCATGTAAGTACACTTTAATGTGTAAAATTGGTGGAGTTACCCTTTAAATGTTAACACAGCAATCCTTACTTGTGGGCAGGAAAATGCTGAAATCCTCTTTTGGTTATTGAGTGAGTAGTTCAGTCAAAACACTTACCCTCCGAAAGAATAACCAGACCACAGAATCGCGATTGCGTCCAATCAGAAAAAGCCGGCGTCTAGCCACACTAGGTTGAGGTGCTGTGGCATGGTGGAAATTGAGTTAAGCGTCGTCTGCACAGACTTGTTGACAAACCTCTTAAAATCAACCACAGACACTACACTTTCCCTGTCTGCTGCCTGCTGACACGTGCACTCAGTGGGGTTTCACAGCTGTGAATCAGAGCCGACTGGACGTTGAGACATGAGGCCAAGCAGCAGGTCTGGAAAGCACAAGTTCAACTGATTTCAGCCCATTTCCCGAACACTCACTTTACCTTTTAATGCTGAACAGATTACATTCTCCTTCTCGCTCTCTAATTGATTTTTTTTCCTCTTATCATTATCATTGTTTTTGTTCTCTCCCTCCTTGTCTGTCTCATTCCTTCTCTACACTATTTCTTGTTCTTGGCGCCACTTGACAGGCCGGGTCAGTGACAGGGTGCCGCTGATATAACAAGCCGAGGCCGCTCCAAGAAAGACATATAACGTACCTCACACCTTCTCTAGTAGGGGACAAATGAAAGGAGACTGGCTGGGTGCTGCGTGAACTGGGTGACCTTTGCCCCCTCAATATAAGTGGGGGCGAGGCCGACACCATTCATCTGAGCCCGGGGGTCTGTCCTCCCTGTTCCTCTTCTTACTGCTTAATTGAGCCTTGGCACTGGTGTTGTCTCTCTATCTGACTCTCACTCTCTGTGACCTCACATTGCTCGTGCTTTCCTGGCTTTGCAAACAGTGGAACCTCAGGCTGATATATGAAACCAAGACTTGCATCCACCACTTCTCCGGAGGGAACGCTGTTCCACCCCTCCAAGATCATTCTGGGCCGAGAGAATGCCGAACATTTGCGGCAGTTTACGGGGGCTGAGTTTTAAATGTGAATTACACAAGCGCCCAAATAGCTTCCTGGAAGCACCGACGAAAGAGTCAAGTATCCAAATAATTCTTTGACTAATGTTTAAGTGAAGACATTTGGCAATTTTGGCAGAAGTGTTTATTGTGTCCTGCGAATTTCACAAAAAATCTTGTTGGTTTCAAATAATAATTGGATTAGTCTGAGCTGCATGCTTGGGAATTTTTGCACTCCAGTCAGGGGAAATGGCTCATCTTGAACTTAGCAGCACCTCTCGCAAGCTCTTAGTCAGCCTTAGCAGGAATATAAAAAAGTGGACACAGTCATAGTGGGATTATTTGTGACTCAGAAACACTGTCTGCCTCTTATGATGTTGAACCTGCAGTTCTATTTGTCCCAGGTCTGTGACTCAGGGCGCAAAAATGTCCAGTGAGTCAAGAACAAAGAAAACATATGCATGGCAACTGTGCAGTCATCAGAGGCCTTGTATTGATTAGAAGATTTACGATGACTCCGAGATAATCGTTTTAGGAAGGAGGATGCATTAAAACTCTTTTATGAACCATCTGCCAAAACATCCAGTAGATTTTCATTGAGCTACCACAAACATGCGGACGGCTCAGCCAGCATAATTCCACAACACCAGCGAAAGCGCAAAATGACACGAGGCCTTCACAATTTGCAAGCGGGGCACCATAAATGTCAGCTGTGATTGAGAATGTTTAAGTGGTTTGGTGAAGTGAAATTACCCAGATGACAAACTAGGCTAAAAAGTGAATGATGACCTCATTGCCCAAACAAATTATGGTACTTGGTGAGTGTGATTGGATTAGAAACGCACTGGGACTGAGTCCAAAGTGGAGCACAATTTGACAAGATAAGTCTGAACCTGTAAGCAATAATGGTCCATCAAAATATTCCCGGAAACAATTACTCCCTTTCAGCGTCCTTGATCATGGATATGGTTCTAGTCATGGTAAAGTGATTAATCAAGTCATAAAGTAATTTCCAACAAGATTGGAACCTAAACAGTCAGATGTTCAGGCCAAGAAACTATTAGGCCTGTCTGATTAGCAGTCTGTGGAGAATTTGCTGAATGCACTGGAAGAGGCCTTCGTCTGAGCAATTATTAGCTGGATACGTTAGAGTCACAGTTATTCCAATAAATCAAAAACCCAAACCTGAAATGGTCAAAGCCTAAAGAAAATATCATCTCCCTGCTCTATTTTCATAGCAAATAGCACGGGTTAATACTTCTGTCTGGTAAATCTTGTTCTATTTTCCTACATTTTTGCGTGAATTACTTTAAAACGTTTTTCTAGCATGTCGGCGAACGGCAGCAAACACACACTTGCTTCACTCAGCATTTGTTTTACTTAGAGTGTATTAGAGATTTAACATGTGAACCCATTCGTCTGGTTTGATTTATTGCAGCGATAAACACAACCAGCGTTGAACGTCGAGGGCAATGAGCTACTGCTTGTTCAAGTGCGCTTAAATAATTTCCAATATGAAGTGTACCGATTTGTTTCCTGCAAGCTGTCCCGCATGACAGTAATGGTGGCTAGAACAGATGTGACTCAGTGAAAAAGGCACCGGACCAAAACCACCAAAATGCTGTATATCAACATGCATTCACCAAATCCTTAAAAAAAATGTTTGCAAGAGCAACCCTTTCAAAATAAGACTGTGTGGAAGACAAGGCTTCATTATATATGCTGAAACTTAGATCTGAGAGCCATTTAACCCTCATCAGTTCAACTTTATGGAATTAAATAATGTACAATCATGACAACAAATGCCAGATGGGAGTAAGTGGCACATAACTGAGAAAATAGAAAGAAGCTGTTGTGACTGACATGTGCTAGCGTGTCCCTGCCCTTCAAGTGGTACCCGGAGCATGTCACCACTTTCTGATGACCCGCCATAATTTAAAGTTGATGGAGACGTCTCGTAAAATGTTATTTTTTGACCAATCCTTATTTGGCAGAGCTGAGGCTCTTTCAGGCTATAATAAGCAGAGGTAGGGGAGCACAGCTGCATCACTTACACAGTGTGGACAGGCTGCCTGGTGGTCGCAGGTCGCGGGGTCTGGACCCTGGTGGTGTCAATGGCCTGCCTCTCCGAGGGCCTTCTCCGTGGTTGGTCCCTCTGGAAAGGGTTGGTCCCGGGTTGCACGCGCCTCAGGCCGCCTCCGTCTCGGATGTACACCTGCTCCGGGGCCAGCTCCTCACAGCGGGGCCCCTGGAAGCCTGAGCGACACACGCAGGTCTGGGGCCTGCTGCAGGAGCCACGGTTCTGGCAGGGGGGCTGGCAGTCAGCTGAAGAGAGAGCACAGATGGAGATCAACTTTTCAGCAGGTCATGTTAGAGCATGTGCCCCCCTCGTATGAAGAAGCAGTAGCAGAAATGACTTTCCCTGATCTCAACACCGGGGCTCACTTTAAATTGATTCAATCAAGGGGCCATTAGTTTCACTTCTCAAATCTTTCTGTCCTTTTTCCTTCAGGAGAAAGCCTGGAGGGGCTGTCATGTTCAATTTCTCTTGAGTCTTTAACTGCCCTGTTTAGTCTAAACGTATATGATCACTTACACGAAATCCTTATCCAATTTCTCAGTGAGGTAAAGCTTATACTCTGGGTTCCATGGCTCAGTTTAGTGCCGGCGGCATTTCCAAATGGAGTGATTTCCTAAATATATCCCCGGTCACTGATCTAGAATCCAGTGTGAGCTTTCACTGTAACATAGGCAGCTTAAAAAGCTAATAAAAGTAAGAGGTCATTAAAAAAAAATGAGCGAATGGGAAAAACTGGTTACGGAAGGCCAACTGCAAATAGCTGACACTTCATCAAAGAAATGGCCTGCAGAGCTGCATCTTTCATTTGAAAAACAAACCAAATCTGAAGGGGCTTAGTGTACTTTAAGACCAATGAGCGCATACTATTTATCAACAGTCTGCAAATACGCAGCGGTGAGGTCATTTCATGGTCATGGAAAAATAATCTGTGTCACTCGACCGGCCCACCCCCAAATCCTCCCGGTCCACTCCAGATGCTTGACGCACTAGAAGACCGGTGGCGCACGATTTCGAGTAAACGGGCCCTCGATCTTGTGACACAAATGTATGTAGTAGACGGCACTTGGGGATTTATGGCATTGTCCTCAAACAGTAAATCAGGCCACTGGTCTGTGGTGGCTAAAGCAAACAGCGGCGCTCTGTCAACAGGGCTATGGAATGCTATTGACACAGATGCTGTGGACACCGACAGATCGCAGGCAGGAACGCTGCCACAGCTCTTGGCAATGAGGAGTGCTGGCAGTTGAAGAGGGCCCCACTGGGTGCGAACAGCGCTCTACCTGCTGCACGCTTCCTGTTATTGCGATCCCGCGCAGACTCCGGGGCCACTTCATGTTTGTTTTAGTCTTGAGCGAAAGCACGCTGGACCCCCGAAAAAAATGCTGTTCCCGATGACGTGTGGCTCAAAACTTTAGAGACAGAGGGAAACATGACAGCGCTGAGTGGCGACTGCGTTTCCACAGACATGTTCCCACAAAGAAAGCCAAATCAGGCTCTGTTTTTCAGTTCCCTCGGATCACGTTAATTGAATGACCACTGCATTAGGCGTCGTTAGCCTGTGGTATGACGAGAAAAACTAACAAATTGGGGGGGATTAAATGTCAGACACTCTCTTCTGCTTTCGGTGGAGCAAATTTTATTTAAACCAACTCATTCATTCAAGCATTTCCTTTTAACTGCCCTGAGGAAAATGTAGCCCCCTTCTTTTTGATGAAGCATACACATTTAGAGAAATGCGGTTGTGGATTTGTATAACTTGGTATGTGATCCGAATTTTCCATCATGGGATAAAATAGGAATCGCCTGAGCTCTGTTTGGCAAGGAGTTAAATACATCATCAAACTAAAGTAGTGGCTGGCTGGGTGCCACCGCCTTGTCCGGAGTCTGTTTAACCTCAAGTTTGGGGATGAAGCGGTGGATCAAATGGGCCACAGATTCCAGTGACATTACGCTGCAGGGGGAGAACTCGGTAATGTGTGAAACTGCATTCTTCAAATAAACCGTCTGAATTGAAATGAGAAACAGCACGGGGCAGAAAAATAAGCCAATAAAAGGAAGGTTCACGGCTGGCTTACGATGGGATATGCGCGCGATCGTGTGACGTGTGGCCCGTTTTTTCGGCCCGCAGAAGTGACACCAGACAAACATGTCGCCTGCGCCGACAATAGCGAGGACAGGTCAGCGACTCCAGGCCCGACATGTGCCCCACATGAAGCCTGTTGCGTGGCCGCGCCGCACACTGTCGCTGCCTGTCTGTGTTGTCTCTGGGCCCTGCCTCTGGGCTGTTGAACACATTGTCGCGGTAATTGCTGTCATGCAGATTTGTCTTGCACATCATTAAAACTAATTGCCTCGCATTCCATCCATTTCACAAATATGTGCGGCAATTATTACTTTGCGAGAGTAATAATAAAATGGGAATCCATCGGAAATAAAAGAGGAGAAATGGCAAACATTCCTGGCATTGCCACTTCAGCCTTAATTATGAGTAAGACAGACCAGCCAAGTTTTGGGAGATTGTGTCCAGATCCAGTCATCTGAAAAGAGGAGACGATTAGACTGTTGTTGGCAGCTTTGAACCCTTGCAAACAAACATGCTGATTCAGGCGAATCAGTTATAAAACACATAATTAATACTGAAGCATTTTCTCTGGGCTTCTCGTCGACTTCTTATTTTAGTGGGTCTGACGTATCTCCTTTCCCTTCCTCAAACTTAAGCCACATAAGAACAGTTTAAGGAGGTTTTTATTGAGTAACATCTCCACAGCAGTGCCTGGAGGCCTTAGTTAATGTAGGTATCCATCACTCTACAAATAGCATTTACCTGGGGGTTAAACGATCGCTTTTCTAATAATATAGGCTATAAATCGAAGTTATTTCTTGTCAAAGCCCTCGGTTGGATTTAAGGCGATCACTTAGTAATTCTGTACGTATATTAAAGTAACCCTGCGGTCTTTATTGAGGTAAGCAGCGCTCTTGATTTCTCTAGAGGGTTACAGTTACCGGTTATAAACTCAGGTTTGCGTTTGCTTGTATATCTGGGGAACACTGCCATTCTCGTCCCCCAGCCCCCCCTCCCCGCACTGGACTTTCATTTCCAACCTAGAGCTCATTTCCAGTCCATTACACTCCACCAGAGATTCACCTTCCCCTCTCCCTGACGCTAAGTAACACAACCCATCAAATCTTTACAGTCCCTTCATTGAGCTCGGGGCAATTTGAAACCAATATCCGACATAATTTAAACATGTAAATAAATCTTTACGCGGGTCAACAGTGCCACCAGAGGTAAGATGACTTTTTTTTTTTTTGAAAATAATATTGATAATGAGAGCATAATCGCAATAATCTTTCAAGGACTCTACAGGCTGAGCCCATTACGTGCCATTATGAGATTTAGAGGCTGGGAGCTGCTCCGGAGATTAGAATTTAGCAGAATTTGTCAAAGGCCTTGACTAAAGGCCCTTTCAAACCCTGTAACTGAGAGACAGGAAGTTGGGAAATAAGAATGACAGATAAAATGGCATTAGGAAGAGCTCATTCTCTCCCAACGTGTCAAATACAGCGGCCTGATCAGTGGCCCAATGCTTGACACTGAAGGTACCCCTCTATTTCTGGAGGCGCCTTTGTTGCATTGCGCTATTAAGAGTGACAAAAGTCCACATTAGGAGGAGATTACGGTGGCTGGGTAGGTCAAACACAGGGCTTGCACTCAGAGGACCTGAGTATGAGTCTCGTGCATAACCAAAATGTGTGAGTTGACTGAATTTACATACTTATGTAACCCAAGTTAGTTTTCCTTTTCACCTAACCAAGTAGTTTTGGTGCCTGAACAACACCGCAACCATTTCACAACATTAACAGTCCAAAGCTCTTCACATAAAATGTAAAATGTTTGTCCGCAGACTTTATTTTGAAAGTCTGATCAGTCATTGTGTATTCCACTTGTACTTGAACCCAGAACACTGCCGTGCAGAGCTGATGCTGGAGTGTTACCAACAGCGTCATAGTTTGAAGCAGAAGGCCACTGACCAGAGCTTGACCAGTTGGGAGTGATTAATTACTGAGTCTTTTATAGTGATAAAGGCAGGGCTCAACAATAAGGGTTGCTGCAAGTAAGATACCACGACGGGGAAATAAATCTAGCAACTCACCTGCCCGAAAAAGTATGAAACATAATGATGGAGGTAGCAAAGGAGTGAGCCATCTCATTTTCCTTCTCATCTATGTTGAGAGTTGTGCCTGATTGGTACTGTTGGACAAGCACAGTACCAATCAGGCACTAAAAATAGGAGTTTAAGGCGGGTGGCGTCGCAGGGCGTGGGCGGGTTTGAGAACATGGCGGATAGGATTAAACATGACGATTAACTTTCTTCCTTCCTGTTATTTGAAAAACCCTTAATAAATAAAAACAATCTTTAAACGGGCAAAAAGAAATATTTACTTTCTGACTCACTGACGGTAAGTTCGTGAAAAAAAAGTGTTGACAGCGTAGGTAGCTTGTGTGTAAACACAGTTCATGCACTTGGTTGCAGGGATTGTGAAGAGGCTAGAGCTTTGCCTGAAAACATGCCTTTCGGATAGGTTGTAATCATTTCTTCGGCTTCGAACCAAACTGCACAGGACATCGCAGACAAGTGTTAAACTCCTGTGTCTGGTAAACCTCCTGTGATGACAGCAGGAGTCTCTCTTTAGGAGTCGCTGCAGAACCTGACAGATCTCATGAAATAGGTCAAGTGTTTGAGATTGTTGGAGTTAGCTGGGAGAGACGGGCCTGAAAATTCTTCTCTCATCCGGACTCACTCTCCACTGAAGAAGTAAGAATTGGTCTATTGAGCAGTTAATATAATTGCCTCTCGATGCTAATCATTTCAAGTGCGTGTTAATCTCTTTACAACATGTGATTTCCACATGGTTGCCAGTGCAAGTGCTATCATTTAATGCTTGCCAAACACTAACTTTTTCCCGTCTGCGACCGAGCTGCTGTTACCGTAACTCTAAACTTCTGAATCAAAACTTCTCTTTTGTTCTAATGAGGACCAGGAGGGTGCGAGACGCTGACGATGTTTGACTGATCCTTTATTTTCACTTTGTGGTAAATCGTACAAGGGTAATATTTCACCAGATTAAGGTGCCTCTGTCATAGATGCACATTTTTCAATCAGTGTGTGGGTTTTTCGGTCTGATACAGTAGTTGGGGCTTCTCGTTCTCCTAACCCACCTCAGCTCTGTGGGAGGATTTAGCTAACCTACAGCTGACCCATGACACTGTGTACATTACTTTTAGCCACGCTATACCGAGCCTCCACCGCACTCCTCAAACTCCCACATTCAGCTCCTAGCTAATGAGCCACATGCCGGGGCGCTCTGTGGAGGATATCTGGATCTGGGGGCGTGCGCCCCTCCAACTTGTAAAGCTGACTCTGTGAGACGTGGTGTTCACCAAGAAGCCACAAACCCCATCCTCCAGGGGGATCACATCCCAACAACAACTTCCATATGGTCTTTAAGCAGGAGGGTGCTATGATATATGGTTGGCTACGGGCTGCCCTAACAATGCTGCGGCCTCGCTGAGCGTGTGTGTGACTGAGGGAGAGGGGTGGTTGTTGTTAGTGTTGCATTGTAAGCGTCAATCAAACCAAGGCCTGCTTTTTAAACTTGCTGCTGAGAGATCTGCTGGCCCACGTATGTCTTTATCCCCTGTCACACATGTACTGCTACCCTGAAAGTGTCCAGACATTGCTGGGAGCTGTATATGAACCCAAATGTCCACACCAGTTAGCACTGGCGTTAAACCAGTGGGCAATGACTTTTACGTCAGTGTAGCTGCTTCTTACTCTTTTCTGCTCACCTATATATTGAAATTGTATACGCTGAAATGTAGTATGTAGTACTCAGTGTTTCCCACACATGCAGTTTACTTGGGCGGTCCTCCCAGCTATATTTGGCTACTCATTTAAGCATGTTATAGGCTTCTTTTATTCATTCAATCCATCTCCAAGAACAATCCGATTAACTAGGTGACTATCAGCCCTCGCTCTTCCGCTCCCATCTACTGTCAGTCACACAGGCTCTGCAGACAGAGAGAGAGACACTCTGGGATAACATCCCTCCTGTAAATGCACCGATTGTGATGCAACCTCTATTAACTGTAGGTCTACTTAATAAAAAAAAAGAAACAAGAGAAACAGAAAGAAGCTAGAGAAACAGAAACACATAGAGGCGAGGCAGTGTGCAGGCATTAAGGACAGATAAAGCAACACTGTAGGACAAAGCCTTAAATCGTGAAGAAGAGCAGAGGCTTTGTTCATTCATTTTGATTGTATGGCTCCAGCGCCTCAGCTATGTCTGATGCCAGGTGGACAGGGTCTTTTCTAATCTATTTTTGAATCTCATGTGTGCTACATGTGTAAAAGGGCTCATGTGTCCGTAAGAGAAAACAGCTCTTCCTGAAATTAAGACATTGAAGAAAGACAGGCAAACATGTGTTATTGAAGAATACCAAGTTTGGTCTACTGTCTTTATTATTTCCGTATTACGGCGGCTCGCGAACAAAGACGTACAAATAAACAGAGGAGAAGTCCTACAGGAAAGACGTCTAGGGACCAGACGCTGAGTAGTACCTCATTCTCACCACACTTTAGTCTATGGTAGCAATTAGAAAAACATGTGGCGCAGGAGGCCAAAAACAGGACCCAATTGCAACCTACAAACAGACACACCAGCTGGAGCCGGAGAAAGCGGCACTCCTGGTTTGGGGAGACAAACGGAGAGCGAGCTGTCCGACATCTATGTTAATGATGGGTTTTGGGATGAAGGGGTGTGTATTGATTACAGGTTCTGTCTAATGGGCCATAACTCTCTACAGGGCTGCCAGGGGAGTGTTAGGCCCCTGAACTGTGAACTGCGCACCCCCCACAAATCCACACACGACATATAAAGCCGGGGAGGACTCCGTTGGCCGTCTGTGCAGCAGTAATTTCAAGAACGTCACCTGAAACGCCATCACTTTAAAAGCCCCCTTCTGTTCTTGTAAAAAAACACGGAGGATGCTGCTCGGGATGCTCGGTTCTCATTTAAGCCTTTGGGAGAATGTTTCTTTCCTTTTCTTTTTTTTCTAGTTTGAATGCTCACTCCGGCAGAATAATGCCAAATGTATGATTTAATTACAGTCGCTCATCAAACTAGGAGGTGAACTCTCAACTCCGCAGATGCCTGTGGGATGTTGTATATTAAAAACTGCACATTATCCCCAGGATATTGACTCATCATATATCTACAATCATCATCTGACTCCCTGGATATAGACTGCTAGTATAAGCCTGGCATTTCCCCCCTTCATTCCACTGTCTACCCCAGCCCTTAATCTCTGTCATAGTCATGTCATTTCATTTTTATTCTATTTGTGTTGAATGTGGTTTCTGGGTTGTTTTACGAGACCCTCTGCTCCCCTGTCTCCTGTTCCAAGTGTTCTTTCTATCCTATCAGCTCCTCTTCCCTGTTCCTAGTGTTTACCCTCTCGCCCGCGTTTCTCCGCCTCGCTCCACCTGCACCTCGTCCCCCTTGTTAGTTTAGTTTGTTTTCAAGTCCAGTCTCTAGTTAATTCTCTGTCTAGTCATTGTGTCTCCTGTGTTCCTGCCTGTGTTTCCAGTGTTGTGTTGGTTTCTATCCTTTTTTTTGTTTTTGTATTTCTTTGTTGATTGTGCTTGCACCGTCGCTGCGTCCTGTCCTTTGAACCACCCAAGACAAATGTGACTGGTTTAAATCAATAAAAGTAAACCAATTTTTTTTGATGCGCTGATGCAGCCAGACCTTCCTCCAGCGATTTGGAGATCTGGCAATGCACAACAACATCTACAGTAATTCTGCTGCAACACTAATGCATTTAGCAGTGCTCTTTGGTGACCTGGTGACTCGGTGGTTCATGTTGCACACTACATCATGTGCTTGACTCCAGCTCATGACCTCCAGCTGCATGTCATATACTATCCTATGAAGTGTGCATGCCGTAACCCCTTCACGGCACAGTTCAGACGTCCGTTATGCACAATAAATCTATTTTCTACCTTTAAAAACACATACATGTGACCGGTCGGGCTAAGAGCAAGTACCACAACGCTCCTGCTGTGCACTGGCCTTCGAGACGGCTTCTTGGAAGTTTAACATGAGTTGTGAGTGCAGAGGAGAAATCTCACTGTAAAGATCAGGTCCAATAGATGTGGATATTCTGTTGCGTGTCAAGGAGGTTAATAAAAAGCAAACTGAGACGGCTTGTATCTATTAGGCGATGATGGCGGACCTACATTTTTGGGTACCGTTTTGGAGGTCAGGAAACGTTCGCACGTGTCCGTCCTTGATACTTCAGCAGCTGCTCCGCACATGTAGTTGCAGACAAAAGAGCATTAACTGAGTTTCACACACAAGATCTGGTTTAAATCTCAAAAAGCGATTGTGATGAATGATGAAGTAAAAATGGGTGGATTTTACGATGTTGCTATGAATATGCCATTATTTCATTAACTAGTTCATATTAAAAAACGACGTCGTGATGGTGATGATGTCATGGTGAACAGCTGGGTCAGGCCCTTAACATGGCTCTCTAGACACTTGAGGGCTCTAATCCGACTACACCGGGGACATGATGAAGTCAGGGAAGCATGCTACATGCGATAGCTTTGTCATGGAAAGCGAGGAAAAGTTACCTTGTGATGACAGAGGTGAGCAAGAGAGAGAGAGACTTTCCGCATGAGGAGTTATTTCAGGGTTGGGATGGGGAACTAAGCGGCACAGCAGGCCAAAGAAAGCTGGAAGGCAATCAAAAAGAAACTCCTCTCCGCCGCGTTTCACTCTGTCAATCACCAACTGCTTAAGAGACTGAAAACAACTTTATTCCTCCACGTGAATGATGCACCTTTCATCTGCACTCTCTCAGACAGCAACGGGTTTAAATCAACGGCCATCTGTTTGCTTTTTTATTTATTTTTTATTTTTTTTGGTAGGTCAGCATGTTGCCATATGTACTGCATGCTTTCGACAAAATATTGTGATGTATAGTGTGGTGAAATGAATTCCGCTGTAGCATCTGTGAGGCTGCGCATCGGGGAGCACTATGGGCTCAGGTTGAACGTGAAGCCAGTTCCTGTCCGTGCTGCAGGGAGTCTTTTCCCCCCACTGTTCCCCCGGTCCGAAGTATTCTATATTGTCCCGTACGTCAACTCTGTGTGTGGGGGACCGTGCCATTAATCCAATTACTAAAACAGCCATGTCAACTGGAGAAGCCAGAGCCACGCAACATAACTCTGACCAACAGTGGCCCTGTCAGCAGTCCTTGTCAGCTCGGAACATGACTCTATGGACGGCAATGTCGGCTTGTCAGTCTGTCAGCTGGTCAGTCAACTGCTTTGTTCCTGACTGAGATAATTCATTCATTGGAATTTTTTTATTTCTTTTACGGATATCCATGCACCCACTCAGGATAACTTTTCATAACTTTGGTCTTTGGTGATCCCTAACTTTTCATCTAGCACCATCATCAGGTCAAACTTCGTCCAGTGCTTGGTGTATGACCAAATCCCTGAGCATGCTAATAAGCTAAACTTAGTCAGTCAAAGGGGTCGGCCAAAAAGCTCCGTCACGCTGGCATTGAAACACCTTGGTTTAAAAGTCGTGTGGCCCCTCGGAGTCACCACAACACAGGAATAGCTGCAGTTTGTGAGACACAGGGAGGAAAATTAAAAAAGAGCACCACAGTGTGGAGAGTAAGTACAGCCTCGGAGAGCTGCTTCTTGTAAAACTAGTAGACATCTACAGTATACTACACTTGCCAAAGAGCTCCTCAGACTGTCTGTGTGCTCTCTAGTAGCCTATAAAACAATCCACTTAGGTATGAGCGAAAGCCACATTCGAAGGTCAAACGATAAGAAGTGGAGCCTCTGAAAGCCGACGCAAAGGAGAGCAGATAAAACTCAAATCTACTCTCCGGTAACACCGGGTTTTAAAGCTCTTACTGTGTGTGGTTTTTTTTTTTTTTTTTTTCCAAGAACTCGTGTAAACCAAAAACTTCAAAACAGTAATTCTGCACTGATTGATAACACATCTAATTGAGGGGTTTCTGTATTTATCCTCAAACTTGTCAGAAAATCAAACTTTCATCTTAATTCCGCAGCTAAGTAGCTTGTTATTTTGTAAACAGCTTTCCGTGGCTGCTCCTCATTCAAACTGTTGGTACAAATTCGACTAAATCAACTGGTTGTTTTCCCTTCCTGGGTAATTGCTGTCAGGTGCGCAACATTCCCACGCCATACTCTTACCAGAGTACTTCATGGATGATGCTGATGAAGTGTCGGTGAAGCTGTTCAGGATGAAACCAGTGGAAGACGCCGAGCTGACCGTCCGCAGCGGGAACATTTCATCGTTTTTTGTGTCGGGACGGTGTTGACAGAGACGGTAATGCAGCTGACAGCTCTCCTTATAACTCAGACAGGACTACTGCTGCGCTCTCGCTGGGTTAGGCTACAATACGGACTCCCTCAGCTCTTCATCTTAGCAACAGTGCTTTTTGATGAGCAGATGTGAACCCCCGCACGGTGGGGAATAAGTCTGAGTGCTGACCTAAAAACAAGATGCTCCATTCATCTCAACGGGAGCTGCGATCCTGCCTGCGAGTAAACAGACGGAGGTGCAGCCGAGCTTACACCTGGCCTCACTCTCCCAGCCAAACACAGCACACACACACACACACACACACACACACACACACCTTTGGCTCTCGGCCACCATTAATAAAACTAATATTGGTTATGTAAAACGTTAGTCACTAATTAGAGCGGTTAACCTCACCAGAAGTGAAACAAACAAGACGCAGCAGTGGAAATGCAATGTTCTGTTCTCCTTAATGGATCAAAGCTTTCTATCGCACAGCACTGGCTATTTTCAGCAAATGGAATTTAGTTTAATACACAAACAAGTCTGTTAACCATCCATCCTGAAGCTGAAAACAGAGACCGTCAGCGTCGAACCTGCCAGGACGCGGGCAAGACCGTGTCCTCAGAGAGCCAGACAACAATCTCAAACAAGACCCACGGAGACCCAGACGCAGACCATTTTTATAAACATTTCTAAAGACATGTAGGCGCACTCCCCGGACAACTAGTGATCCAATTCCTGTCATATATTTGCTCTGAGCTCAACCCAATTGAACAAGGAGTTATTGTTAGGAAGCCATAGCTGTAGACACCCAATCCAGCCTCGCGGGTGAAGCCTGCAGCTGACACTTTTAATATTAGACATTACTTCAATCCCTTCAGCTAGAATTTCCTATACGCAGCTCAGCCGTGATATGTTTTTACTTATGCTCCCGCTCGACAGGTTTGTTCCTTTTCTTTCCCCTACTGTGAACATGTTTTCTCATGCTGCCATCTCCTAATAAAGCAGCCCGGGTCTCAGGCAGGGACGGAATAAAGATAGTCTGAGCCTGTTTTCCTCCATGGAGGTCTTCTACGTGGGGGCTTCCAGTCCCAGCTCCAGTCTGGGGCCTTTGTGTTGGCACTTTGCCGGCCGTGGGGCTTCACTCAGCTGATGATAGCATAGCCTCCAGTCAGACCTGGGCGAGGGCCAAGCTGTAAGAGGGTCCAGATGGTTGGAGGGGACCCCTGGCCTGCTCAGATGCACCGTCTTGTTTAACACAGACGCGTTAGACTGGACCTGTTACTTTTCTGGCAGATTAATAGTATTTACCCTTTTAATTTGGGTAACTGCAGCTCCATGTTAAATGTAATTTACACCTTGGTAAGTGTGCCTTTAGCCGGGGCTTGAGAAAAAAAAAGAAGTGGAAGGAGGGATTTGCACTGGGCAGGAGGGAAGCAGATCTAATTAGGAGGCTGCTGGGGCCAATCAGCTTGTTGTGTAATCGACTGGCTGAAATGTGTGTTAACTGTGTGTGCATGTGTGTGTGTGTGGGGGGGGGATAATTAGCAGAGAACAAACAGGGAATTCAGTAAACAAGTCAAAAAGAAGTACAGCCAGCTAGTTGCTAGATAGCTAGATTGGGGAGACAGAAAGGAAAAAAGACAAGTGTGCCGGTGAAGAGGTGCCAGCTGCTCTGTCGGTTCTTACTTCACTTGTAAAACTTAAAGATAACTCCAACCCCTAAAAAAAGCTCCAATTCCAACCTGTTATTTTGAGTCTACAGCAAACAATGGAGGCCGTAAACACAAAACTGGAACATGACATTAGAGCAAATCTGGTGTAAACTGCGATAAGACTCCGACACACCGGCCCAGTTCTCTGGAGAGTCTGCATGCAAGTTAAAGACAAGAATGTCTATGCTGAAATCTTTTTTTTTTTTTGGTCAATATTGCTCTTTAAGAAGCTGCCTTAGTGTCTTCCATTCCGCTTTTTAATTATCTGGCAGTTAGGATATCCAATACTGCTGTGGTCAAATAACAGAAGAGGCAGTTCCACCCATAATTAAGGGCCTGTGTCAAAAAAGAGAGCCAAGTGCTAAGTGGTGGTAATTTTCCTTTGCGAGGATGCCTACATGAAAAAGGGGAAAAGGCATGATGAACACGGCCACGGGGGCAGTAACACCCTAGGAAAAACTTTCATTGGGCAATTCCACTTGACAGCACAGTCATTAGTAGCCGTTTACTGTGTTATTTTTCGGTCTGTGTACGTAAAACTGTAAAGCCTCTCTGTCTGCGAAGCTTACGCATAATGATGTCGGCGTGCGCGTGGGCCGCTTTGAGACTTCGCACTCGGCTTCAGTTTGTGCAGAATAAAGCTGATTCAGGCTGATTGCATAGGCTACATGTAAAATGTACATAGGTCACGTTTTTGTTTTGTTTTTTCTACTTACGTTTTATGCAGCGATTGGTTCCCGGTGCCAACGCCCAGCCGGAGCAGCACTGCTGACCTCCACAGACGTTCGGCCTGAACAAATGTGAGACAGGGTGAAATGAGACACTGATTGGTACTGTTTTTTAAAGCATCCACTGATATAGACGGGCCTCTTCACAATCCCTTGAGCAATGACAGTGAGGGTGGAATCCCTCAAACCTTCGCATGACAAACTGATCTGATTTGGAACACTTGTTTGAGTTTCAGGATTCACTCTGATGTGGCTGACCTATTTATACCAACCCCCTGAGAGAATTACCCTTTATTGCATTTTATTTGATAAAAAAAAAAAAAAAAAAATGGCCAGGCCAAGTCTGGAAACTCTATCCAAAGGCCAGATCCACAACCCCCCTCCTTTGTATCTGTCATGCCAGAGGCTTGACAAAGATTACGCCTGACACACGGGACATGAAAAAGCACCCTGCATCTTCTATAAATCACTGCGCAAATGAGAGACAAGGTAGACACAGTTTTAAACAGCTACAACTGGATCCTTTGCGCCCTTTAATCCGCACTTGCAGTGCGAGGGGCCGGGGGGGGGGGGGGGGGGCAAATGCAGCAGAGGTAGATAAGAAGGCATCTAGACCTTCAAGGGCAATAGTCACGGATCTGTGCCCCGTCATCTTTTCACAACATATTACGGTAAGTGGGTGTCTGCCTCGCTGTGATTCGAGGAGATAACGGATGAGTCGACTCAGTGACCCTCGTTTGAGTTCTGCCGAGTGGTAACTGAGGCGTCGCGGCGATAACACCTGCAGTTGTTTGGGGGGCCCCCCCTCTCTCTCTGGCGGGGCCTCGGCTTTGTCATAAATCAAACGCATCAGGCCCGGCCCGTGCCAAAGACGTCAGTCATCGCGCTCGAATTCCGTCACGGGATATGATTCTTTATGTATGTATGTAATGGAGAACTTTACGCACCACGTCGAGGATCGGCGCCGCAGGTTAGAGCAGAAATAACATCATGTTCACACCTTCTTATGCATTTTTTTTTTTTTTTCATTTAAAACCACCAACATGAGGCGGTGCTGGAGTATTATTTCACCTCTATCTTGAGTCAGTCGTTACATCTGACAGGTGCACCGCAAACAGAAAGGGGAGTCAAACTGAGTCAATGCAAAAAAAAAGAGGGGGGGGGCGGGGGGTGTAAGTGAACCCATCGCTGCCAGTGCCGGAGGGGTGCGGTAAAAGAGGTAAGCTGAGTGGGAACTCCAAGAGGAAATGTGTCACGAAAAACGAAAAAAAAAAAAAAAAACACTTTCTTGTAAGCGGGTGATTCATCTGAAGCTAATGAACCAAAGTGTTCTACTGTAAGGTAATGTTTCCCCGAGCAGAGCTCCTGCGCAACGCCACCTTCACGCTCCCTTTTTTTAAGAAACTCAAAGAGCGCCTTTCATACGTCGACACTGGAAATAGCTTATATTTTGTTGGAAAACGTCGAGCGAGGAATTCGCGTGTTGGATCTAATACCAAAGGCGGCTATTTTTTTTTTTTCTTTAAGTAGACAGCGCCCGAAACTCAGCCGTGCGTAAAGTGCAACCGACTTGGCTGACTGATGCGGTGAGAAATGTGTTTTGTGTTTTGTTTTTTTTTTTAGGTTGGAGAGGATGGATCGGGGCATGTTCATGCTGAATGATATGACACGTGTATTCCGTGGACAGACTCGATAAAAAAAACCAAAAATTAAAAAAACACTAGGCTGTACATCATACATCTTGGGCTGTTGGGTGTAAGTATCCTGCGCCACAGAGCTATCTCAACAGCTCAGGAGCAGATGGGTGAAGGGGGCATGAACAATGAACTGAGTCTATCAGTCCCTGCCCTCAGTGTTCAGACTCAAGGCAGGTGAGCACCATCTTTTATATGTGTTTACAGATGGCGAACCAATTGGCCGAATCCTCCCGTCGCTTGTAAAGCACTCACCATAAATTTGCCGTATAAATAATCAAACCCCCCCCCCCTCCACGAAAAAAAGGGCAAAGAGGCTCTGCTGAGACACACAGAACAGACATTTCATCTTCACTCCTGCGTCTGCAACCCAAGGTGAGCCATCCAACCCCCCTTCTGATTATTATGTAAACACTCTGTCAACAAACAGGGCTGCGCGCCAAAGGGGTTCATTGAACAAAAAGAAGAACAAGAAAAAAGGGGGGGGGCTTTAATGTGGAAAACAACCCATCGTCCTGTTTTTCGGAGTTGAGAGAGGAGCCACCGGAGACAACAGGTGTTTCTGATCACCAGGCGAAACAATTTGCAAATTTTCAACAGCCCGATCGTCCCGTTCGAGCCACTGCAACACTTGGCCGCCGGGCAACAGCGCGGAGAACTGGGGCGCACACACTGAAGCAGTCTGGGGCCACTCTCCTACTACTACGACCTGAAATACACTGTAATGTGTAGTAATGGGAGGAAGTGGTGATAACGCAGCGTTGCACTATAGTCTCAAAATAGTTCAGCTGCAGTTCATATTCATTTGCTGCCCCATTACAGGCTTCCACTATCAGCCTGGTAATCAGCAGCAGTGTTTAACCTCAGCTATTATTCCATGTCCTGCTGTGACCCTGATGACAAAATACATATGTTACAGCAGTTCAGATGTAGCTGGGGTGCAGCTCCTTCACCTCATGGGTGACAGCTCCATGCGCCTTCATGCGTGCAGCTCTGTATTGATATGAAGGGACACTTTGTAGCCGTTTTTCCTGTGGGTTGTTGTGTTACATCATCTCTTTGGTTTTGCCTTACAGGAAAAGAGATTCTTGCTAAAGTGGGCCACCGCCGCTTTACAGTAAACCACATGGACTCATACAGTAAAATAGGTCACACAGATTCCTTCAAGAGCACAGCTCCAACAGTGAGGGTGAAAGGCTCGATAAAGTGAAAACACATTTATAGCAGTCTGTAAAGCACATGGCTGGCATTCTTACCCAACAAGTCTCCTTGCGCTGGCAGAGCTGGGTCTGCTGCTCTGCCTGCGGTTCACTTTGGTTCTATGCTGCTGGTTGGCCGGGTGTCTGGCGGTGCGCGGCGCACCATCCCGCGGCGCAGAGGCGAGGTCCTCCCGGGAAGCGCCTGCGGTGTGAGCCGCTCCTGCTGCGGATACGTGCCTGCCATCCCCGTGGGATGATGCGCCCCTGGGCAGGCGGACGTGACTCCTAGAGTGGCTGGACCCAGGAGAGGTTTGACCGGATAGTCTGGAGGATGCCCTGTCCCCTGGTCCCCTGGGCGAGTGACCTTGACTCCTCACCTGGGACAGCTGCTGGTCCCAGACCGCCCGTGCGGCCCCTGCACCCTCTGTCCTCCCACCTGTTGTGTCCCTTCGACTGTCACCAGCTCGCACCAGCGCGACAGTCAGAACCATTAAAACAGCAAATCCTGCACGGTCCATTTTGAGCATGTAAACTTTTTTGAAACTACCGCGTAAAAGCGCAGATCGCGTTATGGAGAGCGACTGAAATATGAGCAAATAAAAAGAAACGCGATTGGGCTACACGAGATCAACAAGACGGCATCCTCTCCCAGGAATGAAAAAAGCCTGGATACCTCTTCATAATGGCCAGGTGAGACGTTGCGCAGAATGTCTTCAGGTTGTCAAATCAGAGCTTCAGTCCAAAGTGAGACACTTTTTTTCTCCTTCCAGCGCTGGGAGAAAAAAAACAAAACAAAAAAAAGTTATTTCAAGCAAACATTAATCCATCTGTTTTAAGTTAAGGTTAAAGCAGAGAAGTGGCGCAGAGAGAGCAGCGCGCTGGCTCCAGGGCTTCTGAAGCTGTTCTCCTACTCCAAGTGAGAGAGTTTGAATCGTGCTACCATGAATATCACCACCTCCTTGGATCTGAAGTCACCGGGAATTTTTGTAGGGATTGCATGCGCTCTGCAAGAAGAAACTCCCCCTTGTCGGCTGTATTGTTGCTTCACTCACGGCACCGCTCGGTCCATGTGCCCACACGCACTCTCCCTGCCAAGTTACATCATGTTCCTGTGCGTCTTTTTTTTTTTTTTTTTACCGTGATTCCCCACTTTGAACCGAGACTCCCCGAAATGATCGCGAATGCAGCTGCGTTAATAGTAACTTTCAATTTGAATTTGAATTGACAGGCTACTACAATATCATAAAAAAAATTGTAGAAACCAGATGTTTTTTTCTGTCGGACTCCACAGCAACTGATTGCTGGGTTGTTTAAGTTAATGCCGTCTCTTTTGTGATGATTTGGATTCATTTGGCGTGGGGTTTGTTATTTCATCTCATTACAGTGCCACAGCACAGTGTGATGCACAACTGAGAGTTCAGTTTACAGCATTGTAAAAACGTGCTTGCTGGAAATGTGACTTTTTTTAAAAACAAAACAAAAAGGGGAAGGGGAAAAAAATGTATGGGAAGCTCACAGTCCATACTCAGTCTCAAATCTTGGAAAACTGGTCAGGTTATGTAACAGATCCCATTCATCTCCCCCACTCATCCATGCTGCATCATCACTTTCCCTCTCTGACTGTCTGGAAATAACACATTTCTCTTCTCCCATAAGATCTTAAACAACCCCAAAAAGAGAGCTGGCTTCCCCTTCCCCTCGTTCAGCCCGCAAAAAGATGCACGCCTGTCTCTCTCACGGAGTGGCCCCCGAGCACCATTAGCCCACCACTCAGCGGACTGCCATCAAAAATACACAGCAGCAGAGAGGAAGACTAGTAGTCTGATCCATTCATTCTCTTCCCCACATTAGCTCAGATGCACGAAAAGGCAAAAAATACACACGTTTTTTTGACTACACAAACTCTAGGTTAGTGCATGAACACTAGTAATCTTAATAAGACAGAGGTGTCCTCCTTTTCAGATCTCTTAGGGAACATCATGTCTGTTATAGACCTAGGCAGAGCGCCAGTTGATTACAGCACATCTTGCAACCCGGGAGAAATCTAATTAGACAAGGAGGCTGCATCCATCTTATGACTGTCCACCAGTTTCACTCCACCCCCAGGCATGTTGCCTGGCCGGTGTTGATGTCGTAGATCATGGCCAGTTGCCCCTCGAGCCCTTTTTGAAGGTGACCAGAGCATGCACAGACAAATCCTACGAGCGCTATCAGCTCAGTGACCTGTGTGAGCCAGCAGCTGGCCGCGGCTCAGCTGTTTCTGTACCATAGACTCAATCAGGGTCTTAATCTGTTTAACTGTATCATGTTATAAGCCATGTGTACAGCAGTGGTTCCCAGCCCTTCCTTGCCAGATGTACTGCAGCAGCCCCCAGTCAGATGAACTCATACTTCAGCAGCACCACCTGTCATCCTCCAAATGTGTTCATTTGAAATGATTTTTTGACAGCGTGTTATTCAACGCCATTAATTACACAAACGTTGATGTTGTTGACACAACGTTCTCGCACATGTAAAGTTTTGCATTGCCTTGAGTGGCAGAATGCTGTACCTGTCAGTCAGCCCATTTTTTCCACTTTGGTTTTAATTATCTACATCTGCGTTTTTACGTATTAGTTTGTCCGCCTCATTTCTCTCGGTGACAGAAACAGCTCATGTATAAGGTGATGCAGTCCAACAACAGCACGAACCGCAGCCTCCAAAATGATCTTACGGTTGCAGAAACTGAGCGTTATTAGAAGATACGGGAGGGAGGGATTTATTCAAGTGGTGCGTATTAGGTGACATTTGTTTCACTCGCAGTTAGGTGTGTTTTACTCATTTATCTATTACTTTTAGGAAGCCTATTTTGACCATTTATCCATGACGTCATTGCATATACATTACCTTTAGCTGACCGGACTATTTCAGGTGTTTTTCCATTGCTTGCCGAGTGTTTATCCATCAGTGTTACTTTTAAATAGCCTATAGTTTTTCAACTAGCATCTCTGTCCATTTTTGTTCAGTTTTTTCAGCTATTTATTCATCAGCAACATTAAACAATGCCTATTTCAAATGTTAACCTATTACTTTTGTGTACGTCAGGTGTTCATCTACGACCTTTAGCAACACCATTTAAGTATTTGAAGCTACTTTTTCATAAACTTTTACTAAGTTAACCTCTTTGCTCATTTGCTAATTAGTTTTCACACTCTCAGATGTAATACATAGAGTTCAGGTGTTACAGCTGACTTCTATATGTGAATACATTTCTAAATTGCCTAGTTTTTTTTTACAATAAATCACATAAATAATGAGGCCTGTTGAGCTGTTCAGCAGGCTTTCACGTACCACCTGGCAACTGCAGAATTAGCCCCCCACCCCCCGGGGCACGACTACCTCTGCTCGAGAGTCACCGCAGATCTGTGGAGCAGCTATCCGTGTTATGAAAGTAGGCTTTAATGTGGCCCAAATTGATACAATTTGCAGCATCTGGAGGAACTCTAGAATAAATACCAGGAGGATGTCTCTGGCTATGACCGACGCCTCTACACAAAGAGTCCTTTGAAAACTCTGGCATGACAACCAAGCCACTCCTATCATCTTTCAAATGCAGAGCAGAAAAATATAACTGCTGTACACTGCACAGTTTCTTACACAGCGCATGGTCACAGAAACAGTAACAAAGTCTGGTGATTACACCGATGCAAAAACAACCTGTTTGCATGTGTGTGGTTGGCTAGGAAATCTTATGGTGGATTTGGTTCGTCTCCAGAGTACTTAGTGGTTTGATTGAACAACATCCTTGACGTTTTTTGGCGTATGACTGTGAGGCAAATGTTCTGAAGCCGCTGAACGCACATTCGATGCCTCCTAATGAAGTTTCCCAATGGGAACACACTCTACCTGTCAGCACGAACATCCCGAGAGGGACACATTTGCATCCATTCAGTCGAAAAGTGGCTGCCTCGTCACCGCTGAGCGAATGACGGGTCAGAGTTCAAGTGTACCCATTAGAAAGCCAAACAGTATCATTACACCCAGAATGTAGGGCTCTCATTATGAGCAAGTATCAACTGTGTATTCTTAGCCTCGCCTGCAGAATTTTAAGTGATCCCTGTGAATCGGTCTCTGTGATGACTTTCAATGGGGAGCACCAACAAGGAGCGTCAATCTCCTCGTCAGCTACCTTTTGCTGTTTGTATCAAAGCCCTCAGTTCTCCTTCCTCTTTGCCCAGGAGCTAACATAATACCGACATTGTTCAGCCTGGGCAGCAGCGAGAACCTGGGGGAAAACGTGGAAAAAGGGAGGTTCGTTTGGCAGAGAAGCGCTTCATAAAAGCTGAAATTATGTACTTTTATTAATGTAGGGGATTTTTTTTGTTGTTGTTTTTTTTCATTGAACATGACAGCGTTTCCTTGGAAAGGCATATCACAGAAGACCTACATCACACAACGAGAGGAAACAGCTGAAGATAGAGCGGGAGAACTTTAATGTGCAGTGTCTCAGGCCAAGCTCGTATGAATGAGGTGCTGTCAGCCAAGTAATGGAAGTAAGTCACAGGGGCGTTATTTAAGACAGGCACTTCCACTTCACCTTCTGTGATATTTATGCCTGTGGGTTTTTTTTTTTTTTTGGTTGTTTTTTTTTTTTTCAAATGGGTGAGAACTGCACATGTGTGCGCTTCAAAGTCATGCCGTACATGCGAGGCCTTGTGCGATGTTGTTATATATCGCCGGAGACGCGGGGAAAATCTATCATCTCCATTTCAAATAGAGGAGCGGTCCAGAAACATGTTATAGTGAGACAGACTTTAGCACCGTTGGCTGCGCGTCCGTTGCATGTCATAGCGCTGGCAACGAACCCACCCTGCATTACTTCATGGCTGAGTGATCGGCTCATTCATTTATGGGTGTGAGTTGTTAACTTAACAAAGGCTTTAAGCTGCCCGGGATGTCATTGCCGTAAGAGAAATTGTCAAGAAAGCTGAAACAAAGATTAGATTAAGTACTTCCCATGTACAAATTACCCCTCTTACCCCCCTCTTAAAAGCCTTAACGGTTTTGGCTCCGATACAGAAATCATTATGCATCATATATTGCGGGTAGAGTCTGTTATATGGATGGACTCACAGCAGCAGAATAACCCAAGCGGGTGCCAACTGCAATCGGACGATAACGAGCCTCGTTTCGGAGGTCACGCTGGAGAAACAGAAGAGAGCACATTCATCTTTGTATATTCTAGGTCTTGTTGACTTTCTGTATGACTTGGTGATATCACCGGCGCGAGTCTGCGAGGTTTGAGATGAGGTCGAAAGGATACTTTTAAGCCTGATGGGGGCCGAACGTGAGGGCTTCCTTGTCTTGTTCCTGATGTTAAGGGCGAGTCAGTAGGGGCACAGAAAAGAGATGTGTGTGTTCTCTGGGAAGTATCCAAGTGCAAACACTTCTTTGCCGCAGTTAAGTCGATTTTAAATAAAACAAATAAATACCTGAGTATTTATTCGGCTGACAACTTTTCACTTTTACTTTAGTTTTAATGCCTCTGGATGCAGACGGAGAGGGGGGCTGGGGTGGGGAGAAAAGATGTGACAAAAGCAACGACATGAGTGAAACTGAACCAGGTAACACTGCCGACGACGCCGGAGCAGATTCTGAGAAGCACGACGTTTCCCGCCCATGGCCTTTCTGAGGTGAGCTGTTGGAAGTTGTTGGCTCAAAGAAATGATACTCTTTACTTTAAAGCTTTGAGCACACTGCAGACCGTGGACTTTCTTACTTTTACTTGAGTAAGGAAGTTGAATCAGTACTTAAGCAATCAGTCTCTTTTTCTGTACTTCTATATGAGCAAAGTGTGTTTGTACTTCTGCCACCTCTGAATAAGTGCAGCGGCGCAGTGGACAAGGGCAAGGCAATCACTCTCGCTCCCCGAATATTTGCGTGGGCACTGGTTCCTCAGATAGGAATTCTTAAGAAAAGATAGACAGAGAGGCAGATGCCGTCCTCCTGCTTCCATCTAGGGGCTAAATATGCAAAAGGTCTATCACAGGCTATGTTTAATCAGGGTCGTTTAGCTGACAGAACCATCTCTGCTATTTGAAAGATAATCTGATTGAAATCTGGTTTGTTTGGGAAAGGGAGTTGGTTCGGACAGAAACGGAGAAAGGCGAAGATTCCTGTGGATTTATGAGAATTTATGAGTCTAGTTTATCACATTAAAATTGTTTTAGCTACGGCAGCTTTGGTGGGCTTTTGAAATATGCGCCGGCTAATGTTTCACCTCTGGCCAGATAGAAAATGTACTGCTCGCACAACTCTGTAAATGTTTTCTAAATCCACCACTTCGGCCTCTAATTTTGTGGTGTAGTCCTTATGTCTCTTGGAGCTTGATTTAAAAGTGTCTCTTGCGAACAATACACACAGTGATGTCACACCACGACATGATAAAAGCCGCTCGAGCCGAGTCAAAGGGTGGATCGCGCTGGCAGCCAATTAAGTCGAATAAGAACTTGCCGTAACTTTCCAGACAACATATATTTCTCCATAGATGTGGGGCCTTTAGTCATTAGCCAGATGCAGCCGAAAACATTCTAGATCACATGAAATCAATCACAGCATAAATCGATACTGGCAGGAAAGTCTAAATAAGTGTGGGATGGAGATTGTGCCCTCTCGACATGCATTCTTGTAAATTCTTAGTGTTTAGTCATCGTGTTTTCTTTGGCCCTTAGAAGAATTGACAAAAGAAAAAAGCAGAGGGAGGGGTTAATGTCTGTAATAGATCATCCTGGCTTTTCTCTCGGAGCTTTCTTCCCCCTTCTCCCCGTCTTTCTCTCCCCTCCCTTTCGATTTTCCTGGCCCCTGACTCTCGATTCAGCGTGCCTCTCGAGCTGTTGGCCCGGGCCCCGTGGGCTCTCCTCCTCCTGGGTCCCCCTGGCTGTGACACGGCCACAAGGCCCAGCCCGGACCGGCTCAGCTGTTTTTTGTCCTGGATGATAGATGGCCGCGCGCCTCGCCGCTCGCTTCACGTCGTTTCACGGTGGCTCCAAAAAACGGACCATGGAAAATCAAGGTCAAGCATTTTCCACATTAGCAGCTTTACCAGGAGGATAGAAATGGATATCTGCTCCAATTATCCTACAACCCCCTCCTTCCACAACAGGAGAGAGAAAATGCTCGACACACTTATCTCGCAAAAGTCCCAACTGATGGCTCTATTCAACAGGGTTTCATAACAGACAACATGAAGGACCAGCGAGGCAATATTAGATGGGATATTTCAGAAATTGGGGCAAAGGTGAGACAGGCACCTCTAGTTCATGCCAACTGTCTGGCACCGACCTGCCAACGACTTTACGGTAGTTAACCATCTAAATCCGGCATGTGCAACATTCAGACATGCAATAGAGGAGCAAAGAGATTTACAGAAGCCTCTCCGGTCACAATGCAAAAACAGAATCCCACTTTTTCACCGATTCGACAGGCTTCCATTGCACCCACTTCCTCTTTTTATTTCCAACTTTAATGAGTGTCATGCAGATCTTATAAAAGTGGTTTTATTTTTGAACCAGGGCCTGTTAAAATACTGCTCACACTCACACAGAGAGTGTTATATTCTACTCACTTGACTCCCTAATTGCCTCCAGAGGGTCACTCCTTTTTTCAACTCGTTTCTACCAAGAAAGCTATCAACAAAGCAGCCCGTAATGTGGACCATTCACAGAGTAAAAACACATAGTTTGCCTTGTAATCTTTGTGTATTTGCAGCACTGCTCTGATATCATTCATCCCTGGAGGTTTTTGTGGAAGTGGAAGTTTTGTAATACTCACTTGTCTAGACCTACAAAATTACATGAGGGTTTCTAGTACAAACAGTTGTGGGACAGAAACTGTTCTTGTCTGACGCTGAAAAACAGTTTTACTTTTTTTTTTCTTTTCAGTTTCACCCTTAAGCCGCCTACTCAACAGTCCGACCGCACGCGGGAGAAAGGACGGGATTTACCAAACTGTCAGTTGTTTTCATATTAGGGCTGCAGTCTGTTGAGTAATGCAGGTTAAGGTCTGTTTACCTTTTCTGCTGGGAATGGATGATGCATAAACCACATTTGCTGGTTGACTCACTGATGACACGTGCCTTCCAGACTCCGACTCGACAGCACATCAATTCGGTATGGCCCGGGCCAAACTAATTGCTAGCTGTGTTTTCAAGCAGCGTTGCCCCTTCCCATATGTAGTGTTCAGTTTCATGTAATGCTCATATCTGAGGGCGGCTGGTCCCGCTGGACGGGCCTCATGCTGGGTTAGCTGTGAGCAGGGGGAATCATGTGCTTTCTCCTCAGCAACAGTTAGGTGGATGAGAAATCTTCTTCACTGCTCCCAATTAACAGTGAAGGTCGAGCGCCAGAAAGTTATGATGCGATTTAACCCCCCGCATGAGCTCAATTTGACCTGAATAGCTTCCTATTAAGCATGATAAATTTGTTATTTTTCAATCCATTAAACCTTTTCCCCATAGTCCATTTAGTCAGAACAAACCGTTGGCCTGCCGTAACCTACGTTCTTCGTTTCACCGCGGGCACGCTTCGAGGCAAAAAGGGGATGACACGACAATTAGCTGAGATGACTTCAAAGTGTTTTCCGCCACAGGCTTTCGCTAATTATCGGTCGCCAGTGTTGGGTGGGGATCCCTCCAGCGCGAGGGTCAATAGGGTAACACCAACAGCAGCATATAACAAAGACTAAACTTCAGTCTAGCCGGTGCGACGGCCATCAATGAAACCTTGTTGTGACCATGGGATCCATGGGACAGGACTGAGGGGGAGAATAGGCGTGTGAGGCTCAGGGAGGAAGCCTCTTTGACTGCGCTGACCTGACTGCATGAGCCCCCCGGGCAGACAGACACCGAGGCCTCCGACAGATGTTTAGGAAGACTGCCCCATTCATCACGGCACTTTTGTGGAATCTCTTTGAACTGCTTTTTTTTATTTAGTGTGGGGTGCTCATCTCAGGCAGTAGCAAACAGAAAGATTCTGGAGTCGTAGATAGAGATGAAGACGCGGATAGACAGTTTATTCAGAATGGGATTTCCATGCCTGTTAAGTAGACCTTAGTTCCTGGATGTCTTCCGTCATTGCCCAGCTCATAAATCACACCCCTCAGGGAGCTGTTAGGCTGGAAGTGTTATTGTGCAACACTGTCTACAGGCCCACGCCACACTCAACTTTGTCCAGCGTTCACATAAACACACACACGGACACGTACACAAACATAAATTGGCATGTTCACAATGGAGTGTGAAGTCATTGCATGGTTGCAAGGGTCTGTCAGCCCATGTGGAACTGCCTTCTCCTCCCACTCTCCCATGCTGCTGCAGTGGGGTTTAAATCACCCGAGGCAAAGATGACAAAATGACAACGACAAAACCATAAACAAGAAACATTCGGCGAACCGCGCCAATGAACACCCCCTCCCCCCCTCCCCATCAGCTCGCAAAATTGATTTCCGCTAAGATAAAACATGCAGGAAGAACCACAGAATTTATTCTGCGGACTGTCTTTTGTTAACATTCCAGTTCACTGTAATGTAAAAGTGTTTATATGACTCTACCCCAGCCTGCCGGTACAGCTGAGTTTTATACTCGAGCGCTCCGTAGGGAGCAGGAAGAGAGGCCCCGTGTGTCCAGAGCCCCGTCTCCTGAGCAGCACTAAGCACTCAGCAGGCTTCAAGGGCGAATGTTCATTAGGGAGCCAAGTTTTAATAAGCCCGCAGACAGACATGCTGCTAAACAGCCTCAAGTGCCAGAAGAGGTGAGTTTACTTATCCTGCTGATCCTCGTGACTTCACATGGCATCATGAGCAACGCATCTACATAGATGACCCAGTGGTCACCTACTGCACATCATTTACCATCAGGTCAGGGAGTTTGGGATGTCATGTGCATTACATACTTGGTTTGTAAAAATTGGTGTTGGACGGATGTAAGTGAGACTGATGGGTCAAGAAATGTATATAATTTTTCAACCTTTGGTCGACTGAACATGTCCTTCACACTCACACAGCTGTGCAGTCACACCAGCTCAGTGCAACTAAAGTCCAGGTTAGGGTTAATGCCTTGCCCGAGGGCACTTAAGACAGTGAAGGTGTTAATCAGTCAAATGCCCGTAATTATTTTCCCATCAGGTCTTTGAATTTAAACCTGTAATTAGATGATACATCTGCCATTAGGCCCTCAATTTCTCAACAGCAGTGGAAGGGGTATTCAGATGCGTTTCTTAGCTAAAAGTGGTCATAAATATAAAAAATAAATTATATTAAAAAAAAATAATTAACTTTTAAGGTCTGGCATTTAAGATTTGAAGGAAAATTCGGAAAGTGTATTGGTAAAATGTACTACCTTCAATCTGGTTCAATGCATCATGGCCTATTTTTTATGTCAAAAAAGAAAAGGAGTAATTTGGATTTATGAGGAGACTGATGCCACACTCATGTTTGTCTGTTATATATTAAGTCTATAGTTAACTCTCAGTTAGATTAGCCTAGCATGAAGACATGGGGAACAAACTCTATCTATGAACACCTCTAAATAACATCTGGCTAGACTGTTTTCAATCTTTGTAGCCACTGAGCTAAGCTAACCAGCTACCGGCCGCAGCTTGACAGTACAGACAAGCATGAGAGTGACATCCATCATCTCATCGAATACTCTGCAAAATAGCAGATAAACATACCAGTACCTCCAAAGTTTTTCTTAACCTGAAAGCTTTGGCATCAGATAAATGGAATAAAGTAAAATGGATGTCCCTTATAAATAAGTTTGGTCCTTAACATTCCACCTCTTTTCCTCATATATATTCAACCTGAACTGCGACTGTAACACATCCATCAACGAACTACGAGAGCAGCTTTTTTATTTAAATAAATGATTCTCTATAATCTAAAGATAAGAACAGGGTCCCTCTACCACAGAGATTTGGTCATTTTTCTTTGAGAAATGTTGAGCTCCATGACACGGGCAATATATAATGTAAGGAAACACGAAAACACAAGAGCATATCAAGGTTGCACTTTGTCACTCTGTCATTATGGAGCAAATTCAGTATGATAACTGATCCAGTGTAGTTCCTGTAATCTCAAAGTGCTCTCAACGCAGCGTGAGTACCCGGCTTCCTTTCTTCGTGGATAGTCTGGGCACAGTCCAGACCATTGTTTATCTAAGGAAGAAGTAATTTACTAAATGAGGAAAAACAGCATGACGGCTGAGTAGAAAAATACATGATGACGGACATGACAATTATCAAGAGCTGTTAACAAAACGATAACGCCATCAAATTGTCCTTCAACTGTTTCTACTTAACTGCGCTGGCCCCAGAGATAAGATAACCTCGAGGAATCAATCACAGGGCCGGTATAATAAGACAGACCTTGATATTAGTCCATTGCGTGGGATGTTTAGATAGATTTCAGAGCACATTTTGGCTTAAAATCACATTTGCACATTTTGTTCCGTACCAGTTTAGTTGTTTGGAAATTGCATAAGGCTGCAGGGGGATTTCATGACGGGCAAATGGAGAATGGAATGGAAGGGTGTAGTTGATACTCATAAACAACGCCGTCTCTGTTTGTTGTTTGTAGATCGATCCAGAATATTTTAAGCCTCCCCCTGAAAGCAAACACATTCTGTGGCATTCTAGCAAATCAGCAAAGACAGATGCAATGTCTGTGATACTATCCACACAAAGGTCTGGCTAATATTAGAGCCTGGGATGGTCGAATTCGTGTTCGTCCTACTACTGTTCCCCCCACCACCTTATTGTTTTCCTCTCACCAGTTGATCGTGTGTGATGAGACGTTTGGTAATCATTGGCCGTGATTGCTTACAGAGGGCCCAAGCATCTGTCCACCATTTAGCATAAAGAATGATTCCATGTTTGCGGCGAGGAGTCGGATCTACTTATTAGATCACTGCGTCATCTCTTATGATGATGGATAGTGTTGTGTAGGGTCACTCTTTAACTGGTGAATTGATCAAAAAATTCACTCAAGTGTGTGTGTGTGTGTGTGTGCGTGTGTCCCTGGCCAAGCCACATCTGGAGGCAACCTGGGGGCTGTTAATCACAAAACTAAACAGAAAATAGCTCAATCTCCTTGTCACAAACACCCAGGAACTCCTTGAGTTGCATAACAGCCCCCATTATATTATTTTCATGCTTAGCAGAAGACAGAAAATGGAAGGTTTTCATATTTATGTGGTAATAAATACAGGGTGTCTGTGAATTTTGACAAAACTTAAGACGTACAATTATATTTGCTTTCAAGTTTGTTTCCATGCAAAACCTTGGACAAGTCTTTCTGGGCAAATTCTTTGCTGATGTAATGTTTACTTTGCCACAAAAAACCTTGCCGTTGCATTCTCTAATGACTGCAATGAGATCGCAGATTAATTCAGCGGATGGAAAAAATCTCAACCGCAGTCCGTGGACAGCGTTGGATGCCTGACAAAGCTTGTATGTCCTTGTGGAGCTGTTGGCCTGTTATGCAAAGGCGTGTAGTGCTTTGAACTCGATGACGGCGGTCTGGAAAAGAACGGCTGCTTCAAAAAGTCGGGGAGATTCCATCATGTCCGTGAAATATGTTGGGAAAGAAACAAAGAGCGAGGTGGGGGGTGCGCGGGGGGGGGGGGGGGGGGGGGGGGGGGGGGATGCAGCATCTTAACAGGCAATCTGATTGATTACGATGACAGTCTAATGGCAAAAGATATAATGAATACAAATGTGTTTTTGTGCGTTCACAGCCCGGACGGTGTCACCGGTGGGCCCTCTTCTTCCCCGTTTGTCCAAACGAGGCAAGCAAATCAAAGGCGCGTTAGCATGTCTCTCTCCTGTCGATCATCCCAGAGCAGCAATGCGTATCTTTCTTTGGCTGACCTCGTGCTGGGATTTACCGGCAGCAAACCGCTCTCGCATTTGGATCTCAATCACAGTCTGTTGGTGTGCTCCCTGTCGAAAACTGTACAACATAAATGCATTCATTGTCTCGTTAGCCTCACATGACTCTTATCTTTGAGCTCGCAAAGACCACGAGAACCCTCTCATGCTTATGGCAGAAAACACAAATGACTCTTTTTCTTTGAAATCGCACAGAGAGAATGGGTCATGTTTCTCATCATGTAAACAAATCCGTGAAGTCATGTGCTAGAGAAGCAAAAGGTCTTCAAACACACATGTTTAAAGGTATGGTTAGAAGTACGGATTTGTTTACATCTTCCTCTGTGATATTCTTGGTGTAGCAGCGCTGCGACCCTTGATGGGGGTTCCTCGTTTCAACCAGTCACCATAAAAAGAAAAATATACAGGCAGATCCTCGCATAGCTCACACCCAGAGCGAAGCAAACACTCTCTGCCATGTCCGTGGCCTCTCTCATGTCCTCGCTTGTTTCGGGCCTTTAATGTCCTCCCCAGAGTGTCCTGGATGGTATCCTCATCATCCCGTTGGGTGGCTAACACCCTCGAACAGGAAGGGACTCCTGCCATGACCCACAATGCTTACACAGAAAGCAGAAGAGGAGCCCTGGCTGAGTTACATCATATCCTGTTCACCTGGAACATGATGACTTTATGAGAGTTGGAACCCACAGGAGAAGGGGTTTCAAAGTGTGGCTACAATGAATCGGACTTTTACACGCTGCAATGACCGTCCAGAGGAGTCATGTGAATTCTGCTATTCATGAGAACATAGCTGAAATGAAATCAAGCTGAAAACAACGCCGTCTCCTTTTCAAAGGGTTTGGACGGCAGCCTGCCATTATCTAAACTGAGAGCGGGGCACGTTTTGGAAGCGGCAGCTGATAGGATGCAGTCGATCTTTCTGTCAGTCCGAACAGAGCCTCACCCTTTTCCCTTCTCTCACTGGGGTGGTCCCTCCTCTACCGACCATCTCTTGGCAGCGGACAGGAACACGCTTCCCTCAATCAGCAGTTTCCAGCAGGTGTGCTTCACATCTCTTTTCTTTCATTCACATCTCTAACACACCAGCTCCTGGCAGATTCCACTTGAGTACATTTAACAGTATATAGTGTGGCATGTGGTGTCAGCCTAACCATCTCTCAGCCAAGACAAATGTGTAAGAACACAACCATTTACGATGCTGCTGTCAAACTGTTTTGCTTTCGACTTCACAGCACAGAGGTGAAGGCGATATGAGGCTCTTTACTGTAAACACACTGTAAACTGGCCATTGCTGATCCGTACACAAAAAGAGATGGCACATGTGCAAGCCAGATGTTTCTACTATTGCTGCGTTTTCACGGTTGCGGTCATTTAAAACCTCATCGGCAAACTGGAGAAAGTATGAATGAATGAACTCCCCCTGAGTTGACAAACTCTGTGATGACTTCAGCTCAAAAGATGACTAAAAGCTTTAGATTAAACATGGTTGTTCATTCACAGATGCTGAGCCTTAGGTATAGTGTTGTGGGGCTGTGGGATACTCCAAGTGTGGCTACTTTATTGGGTTCAGGAACAGCAGGAAGATAAACATGGGATTACGTAGTTACGTAGAGGGTCGTAACATAATTGTTAAGAAACCCTTTAAAATGCAAACGTAATATAAACACATAGTATTTTTAATCCAATTTTTCTGTCAAGTTAGCAAAGTGTGCATAGAGACAGAGACTGGCCTGGTGAGGAGTTACAGTACTCAGGAGCAACCCAGCAGCCCAGAGCTCCACTGGCTTGAAGTGGCTGCGGTTGGAAAGAAGACCAATGCCAGGCTCGTTGCTGGCCAATGCCAACCAGACCTTCAGGGTAGCGAATGTCCCATCGAGACTTGCTTATTTTTCTATCTGTATAACGGCGGGAGTCAGTATTAATGACAGTGACTTCGGTGCTGACCTTGTGACCCTGCGACAGAGATATGCAGTCTTTCATCCCATTGGGAGAAAGTATAGTAAACCACCCTGTTCTTCTCCACGGTTCAGGAACTGTATGAAGAATTTTACATGCATGTACAATTAAAAGGACAATTTGACATGGTGATGTTTATGAGCAGACGGGGAGACAAGAGTACAGCCATGCTCTGTGACGCTTTATGGCCGCAGCAACTCATAAAAAAAGTTCATTATGCTAACAATTAGGAAGTATAATGTCAACCATATATTGGTATTCGCTAATAACACAATAACACAAAGCACATCTGAGACTGATGGGAACGTCAGGTATGTGGTCATAAATCAAAGTATTGGACAAATTAACATTTTGGCCTGATTGCAGCACTAGATCAAATATTAAGGGATCAACAAAGTTATTACATTGATCCTGAGAGGGACTTGGATGTCTGAACCAAATTTCATGGCAATCCATCTAAAAGCTGTTGACATATTTTGCACAAAATCTCATGGTTTCGAAGAGGAAAAGCCAGGGAAAAAGTGATTATGCTTCATCCTGACTCACATCCAACAAACCAAATGTCTGCACAAAATGCAAAATGTGTTGCTGGTTGTGCAGCAAAAGTCAAGGGGTTGCCCAAAGCCAGTCGGAATTATCCCCTGGGGACCATTAATGTTTGCACAAGATGTCATGGCAATCTATCCAACAGCTGTCAAGACATTTCAACAAAAAATTGTCAAGTACAAAAAAAAAAAGTGGATCATCAGAGTCACTAAGATTTATCCCCTGGGGACCATGAATATCCCTTCCCAATTTCATGGTAATCTCTCTAATAGTTGCAGTCATATTTTGCACATAATTCCATGTCTTGCAGAGGAAGGGTCAGGGAAAAAGTGATTATGCATCATCCTGAAGGACATCCAACAATGAATGTCTGTAATAAATGAGTTCCAGCTCCTTGGATGGATGTTGAGATATTTCAGAGGAATAGAGAAACTACCTGCTAGTAGTGCTTAAGGGAAAGGCAAAGGATCACTAAAGTCAGTAGGATGAATCCTCTGGGGACCCATTGATGTTTGTGCAAAATTTCCTGGCAATCTAACAGTTGTCAAGACATTTCAACCAACAGGTGCAAAACCTTTTGGTTTAGCTGGAAAAAGAAAATCAGGGGCTCACCAAGGTCACTGGGGTTTATCCCCTTGGGACCATGAATGTCCACCCCAAATTTTCTGCTAATCCATCCAAAACTTGTTGACAATCGTTGCATAATATCTGATGGTTTGCAGAGAAAATGTCAGAGAAAAAAATTACGTTGTGAAATTGTGAAAAACATCAAACATCGAATGTCTGCACAAAATGTAAAATGTCATTGTGAAAGCATCAAACATCGAATGACTGCACAAAATGTAAAATGTGGTGCTGGCTGTGCTGCAAAAGTCAAGGGATGCCCAGAGTCAGTAGGCGTTATCCTCTGGGGACCATTAATGTTTCCACAACATTTCATGGCAATCCATCTAAGAGCTGTCAACAACATTTCACTAAAAATGAAAAGGCCAACCTCATGGTTAAGCTATGTGTAAAAGAAATTGGCAAATCGCAAATCATTAGGATTTATCCGTACACCATGAATGAACGTACAAAATGTAATAGCAATCTATGAAATAGTTGTGGAGATGTTTAAATCTGACATACTTACGGACTTCACATTGCCATCCCTAGAGGCATGCTGCTAGCTAGCATGACTGAAACATTTTCTCTGCACTGACTGTTTGCTGAACTTACACTGCACGCTTACAGGTGGAATCAGGATGACAGAATACTGTAACTGTTTATACAATTAAAGGCTGCAAATCAGTCAGTTCGTGTGCTCCTTGGAAATGTGCTGCCCTTGAAATGCGAAGCACCTGATTCGGCTGCATATTGCTGTAACATGAGAACATTGTTTCACTCGAAAATCAAGATAAACCTCACAGCCTATCCATACCTGCGATAGTGACAACAGTGCTGACAGTAAGGATGGAGCAGTAGGGGGTGTTTGTCAAACAGATGGACAGTCTACATTAGACACCTTGTCTTTACACAGGAAATATAAGGAGTGAAATGTTTGCCGACACTGAATGTAATACAGCTGCACATCCCAGCAGGACAGCTAACCCCATGAATCAATAGCCTCTCTCCAACATCATATATAACAGAGACAGCCATCAGCTGAGGGACACTTAATCTCCAGGCTAGCAGTTTTCCAAGATCGCTCGCTGCAGTAAGCTTCTGCTCGTCTCTGACCTCAGCTGTACGCATGAACTTTTATATCACTTTCAAAACAAAACATGTGTTGCCAGTACTGTTTCTGATAGAGGAATGTGCTTTAATGACTTCTTTTCATCTGTGTGTGGCAGCTCGTACATGTTGTTCAGTGTGGACTCGCGGCATCCCGGCTCGCGTGTTGAGAGCCAGGTCTCAGCACTTAAATCACAGGGGATTGATAGAGGCAACAGAGAATCTGTGAAATAGCCAGAGATGGGGAGAAAAAATGTCTTTAATCAGCAGTAGCATCCCATCCATACATTCCTTCGCAGCACTGCATTGCCAGACCATTGTCATCACTGTGATGTGCGTTTCTCACAGCCGTTTTCCACATAATCCTCAACCACCACGCTGTCAGCAGTCATAAAGGGAGCCAGTTACGATCCTGATAGGGCAACTGCAGACGACAAGGATGAGGCAGAAATTCCCCAAAACAGTCAAAGTCATTTTAGTGGTCAGCTGGCATAAAAGGAGTGAGAGAACTCTTCATTCGTGGTCTCGGTTGTTTTGGGGGAGGACACTGCATGCTCATGCAGTTTTCAACCAACATGGTTTCGTTCCGGTTCATGCACCTAGTTCTGAACCATTCGGTGCATTTCGGATTGGGAAAGTTGGTCCCAAGCTGGATCCCAAAAATGGCAGGTTTGCCTTCACCCAAAATGTGAACAGATGTGCACAAGTCATATTCAACAGGTCATCCAGAATGCAATGCCCTCCATGATTTCAACAGTTCCCAGTCCAGACTGGTGGAAATAGCGGGCTTGTTCACTAGATTAACATGACGCGCAAGATGGTTTGTTACAAGCAACTATCTGGTTGGTAGTTGGTTTCAAAGAATGAAAAATGGACCTGGTCTCCATTGAGAAAAGCCATGTACCCTCCAGTTCTGATATAACTGATGCTAAAGTAGCACCTATGCTAACCTCTTGAAGAGCAGGCATTGCTGTTTTCAATTTAGCAGTCACTTCTTTCGATGGTTGTCGCATCCAAAACCAGGCTTGTAACTGCCATTAGTTATTCATAGGATGCTGATTGGTTGAACCACTGTTTGTTGAAGCCTGGCAAGATGAATTCATGAAATCACATGATCATGTGATCTCGCAAATCCAGCTGCTAAGTAAGGTAAGCAACAGAGCCCAGATGTTTTCCAGTGCTTGGACTGAGGCCTGAATAACCTTTCGCGTCGATCATGCATTCACTACATTATGAAGTGAAAGGTACGCTGAACTTCAGTCCAGGTCTGCTGTTTGAGCGAGGCTCTCCTGTCCCTCGACGACCCTGATTAAGATTGGCCCCTAAATCGGCACAATCATCACAGATGATGAATACCTGCAGCCAATCCAGTTGGCAGCTAATCAGTGGCGTCCAATCAGGTAATGAGTAGCTGCATGTGGGAATGGGAAGCAGACAACCCCACGGCTGCTGAGCAGGAAGGAGGGAGGGCAGACATGTTCTAAAGATACTCAAGGCGTGCCACTTTTGTGTTGTCTGCTCTGGGAAGATCAATGTCTGCGGACAATTATCTTTGATCAGAGAGACTGATGGACGTCTCCTCAGAGGCAGGGTGTCTGACTCAGACATGGGAAATGAGGCACTGCATTTTCGATTATTCTTTGGTTGAGGAGAACCACCCATAAATGGACTCCCCTTGGAACTTGGCAACTGTGAACCCCAAAACCGGACTGAATTAAAGTTTGGAGATGTTTATGGACTCGTACATGGAAGATTTGTCAGGAAAACATGTTTTCCCTGCGAATTAGTATCATCACATGGATTCACAAAAATGCACAGTATTGTTGCGGAATGATCTCCCGCAGGTTGTCTTGGGAAGGACATCCGTTCCAACATGGTACATTACTCTAAGTGAGTGCCAGAGGATGACTTTCTGATTTGTGGTCCCTCTTTAGCAAGCATTCCTGGGGGAAATCTGAGAAAGACCATTATGCAAATCCACAGGTGCATGCCAAGACCAAATAACTGGACTGCTGCCTCCAAGTACTTCAAGATGCCTTTCTGCCTGCCCCGATAGCGTTCAGACCACAGTGTGAGGAGACACGCCAGGAACATGTGAGTGTAGCATGGAGGGCCTGCATGTCCACAGCCTTCAAGCAAAGCAATTAAAAAAGGAGCTTTACTCAAAGAGTCAAGACACTGTATGAGTCAGGAAGCAAACATTCAGTCATGCTAGAGTGTGATCCTATCATGTCCTGATATGGCTGGCAGTTATGCCACCATCTCCACAGGGTGAAAGGAAAGGGAGCCCCTGTTTACTGGTCAGTTATAACCACATTGTATACACAGCAGAGTTTCCAAAAGACTGATGTCATTGCTCTCTCAGCTGATGTGAAACCAGCAAATTTGAATCAACTTTGTCTATTTTAATGTATTTTTGAGGTATCTATGTGAGTGTGAGTATGGGGGGGATGAGAGGGCATTCGATCTGGCCTGCTGTCTGTGTTTAAGACTGTAAGTTTGGAGGTTCAGCTGAAGGCAGCAAAGGTCCTCATCCTTCACTGCTGCTGCGCTGTCCCTGGAGATGACAGCAGAGGAAGAATGCGTCCTCTCTGTTCATGTCACGCGTAGAGCCACTGCCCCCTTGTGTCTGAAACATGCACTCTGCCAGCCAAGAAATAAACTGGACTTCATACAAATGACAGTTTGGCGGACTTCTTTTAATGTATCCAACTCCTTATGAAAAGGTCAAATAAAATATGCAAATCAAGGAAATATCAGAAAATTACTTGAGTTTCTGATTAAAGAGCGTCTAACTTCACTTTCTGCCATCAATGCAATAAATTCCGTAAATTCCAGAAGGAGCTAGACTTCAGTTTACATTGGCAATTGCTTTTATCATTGTTTCATTTGGTTTTTTTATTAATGGAATAATTGCTTGTCTAGAAAATGTCCACACATGTCCACAGCAGAAAAGCAGCAAAGCCTTACATTTAAGAAAATGGAACAAGCTAATTCTTAATTTTTGCTTGAAAAATTACTAAAACTTTTTTTTTCCAATTATCTAAGTTGGCATTAATTTTCTTTTGATGGATTTTTTTTTTCCAATTTTATGCAAAAAACCCCTCTCTGATAAAAGACTGTCCCATGTATTAAGACAACAGGCCTAATAGTGCTGAGATCTGGCAAGTCATTACCTCAAGTAAAGGCAAAAACATTGTGAACCTTATTTTCTTTATATTGAGAACAACGTTGGTCTTCTTTCTCAGACAACCTCTTGGGCAAATTTTGGACCCACGGTGCATTTTTAACCCTTCCTCAAGCATTTCGGCCAAGCCTCCATATTGACATACAGCTTGAAAAGTCAAATTTGAAAGTAAAATGTCTAACGCCAAGTTTTAAAAGTGCATTTTCTCATCTACCAAAGCTTTTCCTTTTCAGTATCACATGAGGTTTTCTTTTTTCAATTGCCATTTTCAATTACACATTTAAAATTTAAGCTTTCAGTGTCAGCATTTTCATTTTAAATTTGCTTTTTCAATTTAAATTTTTGTTCAGTTTAATTTTAACCTGATTGTCCAAGTAGCGTAGTAAAAAGCATCTATCCATTTCATTTTCCCTTTTCTATTTGGACTTTGATTTTGACCAAAAATAGCCTCCTGCTCTTCTTCACCCCGTGCCAGGTTTAAAGTGTAAAAAGGTTGCGTAAACACGCTGTTTCACACAATCCAAACATGATGAAAAACAAAAGTGAGATAAGGTCATAAGAATTTAGTCCATCGTTTTTTATTCCCATAAACAAAGGGCCTGCAGTGCAGAGAATCTCAAACATTCATCAGCAAAGATTTTGCCGTTAAAAAAAGAAAAGAAAAAAAGTAAACCCCGCTTCAAAGTCATAGGCAAATATTTCACAATATCTACAATGCTAAAAGTCACACTCATGTCATCTAACCCAGAAACAACCTAAACATAAAACAGAGTAATAGATGCTCATGAAAAGCAAAAACATTAAACAAGAACATAAAACTACAGGACAGACCTCCTTCATATTTGTTTATAATGGTCCTATCTAACGGGACAGCTAACACATGTGATGCTTTAACTACCTTTTACTTCATATAAATATGATATCAGCCATTGGTACTGGTGCTGAGAACACACCCTTAATGAAACATTTTCATAAGCACTTATAACATTTTCACTGGTCTCCTCAGCACATCAGGTCAACATTGCACAACCCAAACAAACATAAACCCTCTTATAAACCTCTTAACACTGTAAAAAGCCAGCTAAAGCACAAGCGAATACTCATCAAATCCCAAGTGGACGCTGTATTGGCTCGGGTGAACCGATGCAGTTTATCCCAACCTGCAGCAACTTCAGTCAGAATGCTTCATCTTTGCCTTCGAATAAAAACAAAATCGAATCTCTTAGTGGCTGGGTCAAATTTTTACTGCCGACTGTGAGAAAAATATGGGGAGTGAAACTGCATCCAGAGTTCTCTGAGGAGGAGCATGAACATAAATAAAAATACTACTGAGAAGATTAATCTGTTAATGTTTTCTTTTTTGCTTCCGAGCCTAAACGCAAACATTCCTAAACACTCTGGCAGCACACTCTATTTAAAAAAAACAAAACCTAATGAACATGTAAACTCTGGAACAGCAAAAGAATTGCTACACAATTATCAACTGAAAAAAACTGTTGGCTCAGGATATTGACAGTACTGACAGCATTGAAGATAAATAGTTTCACAAAAACAAAGGATGGAAACACCACTGATACAATGCTTTAGTTAACTGAGGATTTGGGATAATATGGCTAAGGTTGTATTTGTCGGGACTGAAAGGAGGCAACTATGAACCAACTATGCTTTGCTGTACATGTGCTTGAACAGAAGATGCAAAGGTGGCATAGGAGATTCTGAGGTAAACCCATAAAAGGCTGTGAATGTAAAAGTAAAAACGCATTCAGCATATATAACAACATTTTTGTTATACATGGGCTCTCCCAAACATCCAACCAACACTCACATCCACAGTGACCCCTGCATGTACTAGAAGAAATGTCGGAATATATCTATTACCTGTTGACTACGCACCTCTCTGGATACAATCAGAGGCAAAGGGCATGAATAAGGCAGGTTATAAAACAATAACAAAAAACATTTTCCCACTCCAGACGAACATATTCTAAACGGTAGGGGTCAATACAAATGCTCTTTCAAGACACAATAAGTTAAAAACATGTATAAACAATAGAAATTACTTGGCTTTTTTAAAAAAACCTATTAATTTCTGAATGAAAAAAAAGCTTATAGAAATCATATTAACTTTCAACCCATCAAAACGTGCAACAAAAAAGAAATCCCTTCTCCCTTAACGTCAAATCAAAAAAAAAAAGGTAACCAGATGAATACAACCAGATGTATACACACTCCTATGTACAAGTATTGAAATAAAAGAGTGATATTATATATTTACATACACACATCAGTCCCTGATCGATTAAGGCCAAAGTGCTGGAGATGCACTCGTCACCCACGTCACGAGTAGGCTGCTGTTGCACTTAAGTGTTCCTCAGTTTGCAAAACGCAAAAAAAAAAAAGTAGTTATACAGTAATACTCAAGGCCTTTGCTCTAGTCTTTCAAACATATAAAACTAAGCTAACTTTAGCATTAAGAAATAAAACTAGCCCAAACCTTACCCTTTTCAGCAGTTCCTGGATTTTTTTTTTTTTTACAAAAGCAAGATATTTATATACATACAGTAGTACAGGAGTTCACATCATTGAGTCTCGGGTTCAGGTCAGCCTTCTTCCTGTAACGCCCTCTCATCCTGAGAGAGTATTTAGAGGGAGTCTGGGTGATTCTCTGCCAAGACGCCCACTGTTAAATGCAGATGAATGCAGGGAACAGGTCCACTGGAATGGACAGTGCTGGCTCCTCTTGTACAAGTGGACCCACACAGTGCCAGCGATGGGAGAATCAGAGCATTCCGAAGCCCTCGCTGCCCTCACTAATTGCCAGCTTCAACATCTTGTGCAGCTCCTCGTAGGAGTCGTAGGTTGGGAGGCACAGCTGGTTAAAACTAGAGAGAAAAGAGGACCATAGAGAGTCAGCAAATGTTTAGATCCTGATAAAGCACATAACTTTGATTTAAACATTTGACAATCTTGAGAATAAATGTATGGTGTTAACAATTCCAATGAAAATACAGAAGCCAACAATGACTTAGTTGTAAGCATTTCCTGTCCTGACATATCTTAGTCCTCTGTACCATAGAGGTCCATTGTTGTCCAAGAGCTATTTAAAACACATCAATAAGTCACACTGTGCACTGGATGACATGTTGCGTCATTATACAGACACACATCAATTATACTTTATTAAGAGTTAATCCTGCATACATTTATTAAATACGTAATATAGTATTATGTATATGTATTCTTCTACCTCTGAAAATAGATGAAAAAGATTAATTTGTTGTCAACGTACACCAGGCACTACATACTCTACACTACTACTGTGAACTACTACAGGTTCCAAGTAAGACTTACTCCAAGTTACAAAATTCTAAGAAGAGTCTAAGAATATCGTTTTCTCAGAATTTTTCCTCAGAATTAAGACTAGTTCCTCTTAAAGTTATTCACAAAGCATCTTAGCCCTGAAGTGAGAAGGAGGACCTTTAAATGCATTTAGAGTTTCTTAAGCAGAGGAGAAAATGTTGGAAAGAAGAAGAGGGGGGAGAAATATTCTCCAAACACAGATTGATGCTACAGTTTAGAGCATGCAGGGATGGAACTCATTAGAGACGTGCTCACATCTCTGACACACAGTAATGCCATAAAGGCAGAAATCATGTGATCACAAGACTGAGATATGTGGAAACTGTAAACTTTTTTTTTTTAAAGTAAAAATATCCAAAGACAACAAAGTGAGGGCACACAAAGTACGGCAGAGGGTGATGGGCACTCTGGAAAACAAATTCATTTTTCAAAAATTATTTTTAGGGCATCTGATGATCTTATAGACAGTGATACATGGAGATGACAGGAATTGAGGGAGAAAAAACTTGACCAAAGTTGTGGACCAACTGACATTGCCATCCCTAAAACCTCACATCTGTTTTTGCTTGCGTTTTCCTACTCACCACGTGTGTGCAGTGGGCAGGGTGCTGTGTGTGGGGGCAGCGATGATCTGGAAGGAGGGGCAAAGTGTGTTGAATCCTCCCGGTGGTAGCTGAGAGGAGCCTGTAGTGAACTGCAACAGACGAGCCAACTCCTCCTGGGTGAAGCTAGACACCACAGCCCAGAACCACTTCATCACCTGCGGAACAGGAATTCAACATGCTCAGACATTTCTGTCACTGGCCTGCTGTTAAAAGAAAATGGAAACAGAGAATTTCCATGACATACTTTCTCTCTGAAGTGCCACGATCCTCCGACAATCACTGCATGGGCCTTGAAGTCCTGCACGTTTATATCACCGGTGCCACACATTAACAGCTGGGAAGATTAAACGGAAAAATGTATAATTAGCCAGTGGCATTTTAAAGATCAACAGGATTTCATTATAAACATCACACATACCTCCAACTCATTCTCATCAAATATGGCTAGCAGGTTTTCTGGAACCAGTTCGTTCAAACCTGCAATTAATCAGGAAATGACTCTAATTACATGACCATTACCGGAGAACTCAAATGAGAGAAACTGGCAAAACATATCAGACTGCAGCTGTGCTGGTTTCCTCACCTTTCAGGAAGTGTTCCACCTCATCTCTCACCTGGCTGGCCAGTCTGTACTGGGCCAGCAGGTTGAGATAATGCATCTTGTTTTCATTGGTAACAGCAATCTGAGCTCCCCCTGATATCAGCTCCACCACCTGCAAGAAAACATGTGGCAGGATGTTAATGTTGGACAAATTACATAAGGAGAATGAAACAGTTTACAAATCTCTTGTTGTGTGGGTCTCAAAGACCAGTACAGGCAAGATGGCAGAGACGGGATTAGAACATGAGTTCAGTAAGAGTTCAGAAACTTTCCTGACCTGTAAAATCTAACTGTACCGGTCTGATGCTTCAAAACAACAACAATGTATTGATCAGGATCAATGTATCAATTCAGCAATCACAGTCTGATATGACTGATGCCAAGTGAACTTCAATCAGTATCATCATCTTAAAGACACATCTTTATTTTCAAAATCCCCTGGCACGTCTGTGTCACCTAGACCATTTAAGTGCTGCTCCTTACTAAACATTTAAACAGTGTCAGTACCAGGCAGGTAAAGGCAAGTAGAAAAGAAAAAGACAATGAGGGCATTTAGTCCCCTCTTATGAACAAATCATCGGTGTGGAAATATTTTGGATCTCAGAGAGTAGACGGCTCAAACTCAAACAGGACATCTCAGCATTTTGCTCTCACTGAAGCAGTATTAACTAATCTGTTTCAACAACGTTGTCAAGTGTGGTGTGTTCAATTGTGCTCTGTTGCACGATGCAGTGACTTAAAGAAACCGTGAAAAAGAATTATAAATAATAGATGTAATTTGTTAAGCTTGAGTTAAGGAACTGTGATGAACTGGCGACTTATCCAGGGTGTACCCCGTCATCGCCCAATGTCAGCTGGGATCGGCTCAAGATGGATGGATGCTAGCTCCAAGGCAAGTTTATGCAATTTTAAATGTCAAATCGTTTCGTGGCAGACTTTATGATACTGGAAAATACTGTATCATTGAAATGAATGATACAATATTGTATTGCGACAAGACCTGTGATCGTGACTTACACCCCTACTGACAGGTGTGTGTTTGGTTGTCGTGCACTTGTATGCATTAGGCAATATGTCTCTAATTAATAAGAAGTGGGTTGAACTCTGTTTCAACATAAGAAGTCACACAGCCATTATTTTATAATGGAGAAACAAAGTTTAAAAAGAGCCAAGAATACCATACTCTACTCATCCACCTTTATGTAAACTCACCACTCCCCCTCTTAAAGAAAAACGAGTAGCTTGCCAAACAACCAATATGGTTCCTTTTGCTTGGTTTATTGCTCCTATCTCATCTGAAATTACATCAGGGATAAAAAGGTTCCTTTCCAAAGTGTTGCCTCACCTTCTCCAGCTGTCCTGACTTGCTATACTTCTCCTCGGCGAACACCAGGTCCATTTCGCTCACATCATTGTTTAGGATGAAGCAGACTTTAGTTTTGTAGAATTCCTGGTCGTCCGTCTCAAAGTACTGCGTGTGGAAGACAATACGAAAACATAAGAAAATTAAGTTCTTAAATAAACATGGCACTTAATCTTCTCGATGGAGGGATAAAAACATGATTGAGTCGGCTTTAGTTCTCTGCTTTGAAATCTTAGGAAGTTGGATAAATGGCAAAACATGCTGGCTTCTTCTCTACGAAATAAATAAAGCCAAGAAACACGTAAGGTTTCTTGGCTTTACGATTAAAGTTTCAAGTGATGAGACAGACCAGCTGACAGCAGAAGGTAAACAATCAAAACCTGTACTGTGTTCCATACCTTGTAGTTCATCCTGAGGCCAATAATCTGGGCCAAGAAGGACCGTGTAAAGCGAGCTCGGACCAGCTGTTTGTAGGCCCCACCCAGCGCCGACTCATACAGGCACTTCCCTACGATGCGACCCGCAAACTCATACATCTTTAGACGCAGGTGGGTTGGGCGTTCAGCATTTGGGTGCACCTGATAAAATGAAGATGAATGCTCTGTTTTAGTTTTTTTTAAATTCAGTCAAGGTGATTTTGAGTGTGGTTTATGTGGTAATAAAGAATATCATACGAGGCCCTGGTTGTTGTCGCTGAAGCGGGTGAACAGCTGGTTGGAGGTGTCAAAGAGCGTCTTACAAATCAACTCAAACCACTCCCTGCGAGGCCCTCCCCAGTCCAGAGCTGCAGGGAAATGTCAAAGATTTTAGCAGCGTGGTCACCTTAACGAAAAAACTGGGTCTGTAACTTTATGTTAGGAAATGTTGAGGCCTTTTGTTGTTATGTAAAGTGCTAGCAGCAACAGAAAAAGTTCAGAAATTTTAACCAAAAAGAGGAAGAACTGTCCCTTTAAGATTGTACCTCACTCAGTTATATTCAAATGTTTTGTTTACCTTCCTCATCCTGAAACACGACCTCAAAGTTCTTACTCCAGTCTGACACAGAGAAGTTCCTCGTAGCCTTCAGGGACTAAGCAACAGCAGGAGAGAGAGATAAATGAGAGTTCAATTCACTGGAGCCACATGACTGATAAATGAGAGAGTTCAATTCACTGGAGCCACATGACTGATTACATGCCTATATGTTTTATAATGCAATGCTTATGACAGCTTTATGAAGCAGCACTCACTGAATCTAGAATGCAGTGTCGTGTGATTTTTAGGCAGGTCTTGGTGCGAGGTCTCTTAGAGTGGATTTGCCTGAGTTCACGTTGAAAGAAGTTCACCTTGTCTTGGAAGGTTTCAGAGCCACCTATGGACAATATCATCAAATTACTGCTGCAGTGCCCACCAAAGGCAGTATTTACTAAGTGCAGCTTGATGCAACAGTGGTAACATTAGACTGAGACGAACCGATATTCTTGTGCAGGAAGCGAATGAAGGTGGCAGCCATGATGTTCCTGTCTTTGCAGCTGAGCTCCACGGGAGGCTGTATCCCATCATCCACCACGAGAGTTAGGTACTTGTGAACCGGGTCAGGACCATAATAAGTGAACTATGAGGAGAGCAAGAGATTATAGTGAGCTTGTCAAACCAAATGCAAGTGGGCCTGTTCTATATATTTCTTTGAAATCAGGACTGCTTACCTTTGTTCCTGGACATACTCGAAAGGTGAAAAGGCGCCACGGAATAATTTTCAGGTAGAACTCCTTCACGGATAGTTGCTGTTTAATATAAAAGTCCAAGTCATGTTGCATGTCTCTTACTTTATTACAGTGATAGAGAAATCGTACTGCTGGCCACTTACCTTTGGCGATATGTAACAGTAGACCTTTTTTGGTTTCTTAACCTTCTCAGGTTGTCCCTCCACAGGAGAGTCATGCTCATCCTCCTCTTCTCCCATGGAGGGCCTCCTCTGGGGAGCTAGCAAAGAGGAGGCTGGTAACTGCCATGAGGAACTGCTGTAGTTCCCACTGCTGTAAAGGTATGCCTCAAAGTAGATACTTATGCCAGGAGTGGAAACATTCTTCTCCACACAGGCCTTCTCATTCTCTGTAATATGTAATGAGAATATGAGTTATAGGCTTTGAAAACACATCCTGAAGGAACAAAAATAAATCTCTTCAATGCACCCAAACGTAATTAGAAAAGTGCATTGCATTCCTGGAGCCTCATTACAGACATTTCGGCTGGTCCTATATCTTAGGCTTCAAACACAGTAAAGGAACCCTACCTTCCTGTTACTGAAGCAATAACAAATTCAGGTTTCTATCCAATCCTATCTCAGACCTCACATCTTTTCTTCAACAGCCTTACATTGATGCTAGCTGATCAAACAGGCTAACAACAGTGTTAGTTTCTCCAACAGTTATCATTTCAGTAGCCTTTCAAGCTGAATATGTCAGGGTGTTTTGGAATTAGTTTTCCTAACTTCTTTTCAGTTAATATGGTTCTGTTACAGCTAAAATCCTATCCTAAGATGAGGTATGTAGTTAGGAAACATGTTTCTGTAATACCAAAAATGGTAAATGTCATCCTACACTCAGATAGGATATCATTTCAGACTTTGGAAGTCTCTGTAATGAGGCCCCAGGGTAAATAATTTTATAGTATTTCTATTTTTCTTCAGAATGGAAAGACTGCTCACCATTGAGAACAATAATGTCAAATTCCCCGTTACTGAGCGGCTGGTCTTTGTAGGAGATGCGGGCCCTGAAACAGCCCGTCCTCCTTAGGGTCAGTCTCAGCATCACTTGACACTGCTGCTTGTTGAGTGAAACTGACTTACTGTAGTACCCCTCCAGATTGTCATCGTCTGCTGTGCCCAGCTGGAAGAACAGGAAAACTAAAATGAATCCCAGCTCAGACTTTTGGAACAGACCAGTGAGAATCTATTCTGATATACTTTGAAGTTAATGAGCACAATGAACACAAGAGGGAGGAGAAATGCTGGCTTTCATTTTTAAATAGTAATCAAGACATCAATGTCAGTATAATGGATAATAGGGAAGGGTTTTGATGCCTTACAGAGTGCACATGGACGCTGTAGTTGGCTTCATCTGTGAGAGACGTGGAGTTACTGGTTGGGTTTCCATATTCATCCCGAGGCTCAATCTGCAAAGTGTGCTGCTGGCCATTTGTTAGCACCAGGGTAGAGAAATGGTAGGCTATCTTGGTTTTGGATGGGACAACTGTACCTGAAATTAACAAAAGAGCACAAGAATACTCAATCAAGACATGGCAAATTTCTAATTAAACATATCAAAACATGGGTTGGATATATGACAGATACAGTAGTAATACCTGGCTGGAATATCTTGTAATAAGGGCTGTATGCCACATTGAGGCCACCCAGCTTGACGGCAACCTCATAGCGTCCGGCCTTGCGCACTGTGAAGGCCACTTTGACTACGTTGGACTCTGGTTCTTGCAGAACTTCCTGTGTAACAGGGATGTCCAGAGCCAGTTCAATGTGAGTGATGTTGACCCTCAGTCCAACAGGTCGATGCGCCGGGAAAGGCTGGCCATTCTTGTAGAACAGCTGAGAAGACAAAAACACAAATTTAGTATTATTCAATACAGAAAATACAAAAATCCATTCTACACTGATGAACTTAGTTTTGCAACCCAATATACCTGGACCCTGAAACTCATAGTCTGCCCCACTTCCTGCGGCTCCTTCCAATCCCAAGACACCTTGCAGGAACGTGGGTCCAGGTAATTGCCCCGGACATAGTCGTAGATGCTGCGGTCACCGCGTCGCCCTGGATCCTCATTCTGCAGGAAGCTGACCACCCGCGCTGCAAGCTCGCAGAGGAACTTGATGGTAAAGACAAACGCTATGATGGAAACAGTAATTCCACCTGCCACAAGAAGGGAAGAAACACAGGAGAAAAGTTGTTGGCAGGTGTTTGCAATGAAGACAAGGTATTTCTTAGTTTTTTTATATCAGTTGATTCACTACTAAAATGAAGATTTCCGTTTGACAAAGATTTATGAGACCAAAATTTAGTAACAGTAAAAAAAAAACGTACTATCACATCATTAGTATACAGTATGAATGAGTCACCTAGTAGCACCCACAGAACCACCTGTATCAGTCCAAACTCGAATCACAGCAACGGCACAGGACTCACCAATAACGTAAAACATGAGGTCCCTTATCAAGAAGCACAGCGCCACAGTACAGCCAAATATGAGAGCTCCCGCTGAAAAGACAAGAGGACAATGCAACAATGTATAATTAAGATGAAGACAATACACACTTACATGCTGTCCTGTCAAATGAAGCAACAACAAACAGGGTGTGATTTAAGTGGCCAGTTGTGAACTTTTGTAAGGAAGTCGAAAACCACACTCTTGGCAAGAACACTACTATCATAAGGGTACTTTGTGTATAATAAAAGGTAATGTGGTTGTGCATTAGGAATGCCATTATATTGCCCTACATTCACCCTTAATAGGACTGAACACTGTGTTTTCATGAGAGAGAAAAAGACAGAAAACCAAACAGATGTTGGGCTGTACATTGAGATGAAGCAACACTGAGATTAGTGTTCACTTCACTTGAGCTACACTCAAATGATGTGTGACTCTTGTTGCAACACCATTTATGAAAACACTTAGCAGCACGTAGCAACAGTGCAATCCATCTTATGTTTATGTCTTATATCAAAATGCCTCCTGACATTTTGCAGCTGTGGAACGCGACCAAAACTACAACAATTCGAAGGCAAGAAAATGATCTCACCAATTGACCACTTCTCATTCAGACGCCTCTCAGCAAGGCTGTGCACCAGCCGGATCTCGTAGTCCTGGTCACGACTCCCCCTGGACGTCTGGAGGATTTTGATGCCAGTAGACAACCTTATGTAGTCTTCGTAGTAGTAGCCCCAGGCAGCTAGAGACAGCTGCAGTTGACTGTCAAACTGTGACAAGTCATCAAGATTCATACAACCCAAGGTCTTCAGTCTGTGTTGGGAAACAAAAGTGAAAGTACTTGCAGTTAGATTAAGTGCAGGTGTGGCAGCAATGCTTAACTACTTTCCAAGTAAGGCCTTTAGAAATACAACCCCATCATGATTGCTTAGTGTTGTTCTACACCAACTGAGCAATACTGCTGACTGAACTGCTAACAGGGTGTCCCACACACAAAACAAACACTGTTTTTTTGTGAAACTCTGCAAAAGTAACCCGGATCTTATCAGCTTAATTCATTAGTTATGTCAACTGGAAGGGCGAGGTGGTGCGACACGCAGGGTTCTCCATCCCATGACTTTTTCTAATGTTTCAAAGTTCATAGCACATATATGTGGCACCATACAGAGGTCTAGATAAACGCAGCAGATAACTGGTTTCAACCAATAAAACCAAAACAGAATCTCTTATAGTAACGCTACTATTGTAGCATTGCGTCTTTGTCTGCCGACACTAGGAACGGGCTTGTGCAGCAAATAAACTTTCATAGTGTAATGGCCACACAATATTATTGTAATAATTACTGAAATAAGATGAATTTGTCGGAGGGAACCGTGGCTTTCGGGGCCAGGCTATCTAAACAGCCAGTTTTGGTTACGTTTTGCCGGATAGTTGCATGAAAGACATTTCAAAAGCGATCCCCGCCCTTGCCACTTGTGTCATGGTTGGTGTGTCCTTGGGTAAGACACTTCAATGTGTCTGACTACTGTATGTTTGAGGTGGTGGTCAGAGGGGCCATAGGCGCTGAATGGCAGCCACGCTTCCGTCAGTCTGCCCCAGGGCAGCTGTGGCTACTATTGTAGTTTACAACCACCAGTAAGACTGTGTGTGAATGAATGGAACCTGGAACCCTGTCAGGCGCTTTGGGTGTCTTAAAAAAGAGCCATACAAATCCAATCCATTATTGAAATAAGATTAAAATCTTTTAGCTGTTGTAACACGTACTTTTTATATATTTTTCCATTAATAGCATTTGACATCAACACAATATGAGTCAGTTTATTTATGTACAGAAAAATAAACATATGACTTTACTTATTGTAATCTTATCCTACAAGAATTCATTTTAAGCAAAGCTCATGTATCAGACAGTGTTTTCTTTCATTGTCATGCAAAATATGAATTAACGAGCATGCTGCTGCATACAGTTTGTGTGGCACGTTGATCTTCAACCTTGTGTACGGGATCAATTACTGTGACCCACTTAAAGTATAATATTTAGCATTCCGATTCATGTAAAAACCTTCTTCTGTTAGTCACTGATTCAAAGCTCTCCCAGAATGATTGAGAAAAAAGGTATACAGTCCAGTGAATAAAGATGGAAGCAGCGGTAGTGTGACAGCCACGACCTTCAGAAAGATGACACTGCGCCCCATTATCAATGTCGGACAGTTTTGCTTATTAACATGACACACAACTATGAATTTGTGTTTGAGACAAACAACTGACCTTTAGAAACATTAGAATTGACTTTCCTTCAACTGAGGCAGGGCAAACAGGCAACATTTTGATAAAGCGACAACTACTTATCTTAGCCAGCAGTGATTGAATCAAGCACCCAACACACATACACACAAACATCTGCATTGCTGCAGGGTCTCACGCTAATAGTCTCTTACGAATACTTTCTACTGCAGTGACCCTCTGAAACACTGCAGCCTCCACAGCTCAGTGTCAGCAAACTCAGCTAACCATGCATGCAGAGGGTGCCCTCAAGTGGACATATACAAACAAAGCTTGTGTGAACCAGCATTAAACATGACTGTAAACGCATAGCCAATTCAAGACTCATTCGAGTAACAACCTTTCTGGGAAAAATCTATGTTTTATGACATGCCAACAAGAAATTGTTACCAAAAAGGAAAGCTGCAAACGACCATATGCCAGATTGGTGTAGATGTTAGAGTTAAGACCTTTCATTGCTTACGCATGGTAATAGTGCTCCAGGTTCTGGGAGCAAAGCCACTCCTGGAAGGCAAAGTCTCGGAGCAGCTGGATGTGGGCCTCTGCAATCTCCCTCCAGCGCTGCTGTTCCTTCACCACCTCTTCCAGACGACTCAGTACACTCAGACTCAGTTCCTCCAGCGTCTGTACATCTGGATGACACATGACCGGCACAGAAAAATCCCCAATCACATAACTTTCCAACAAATCAACATCAGTAATGCTCGAGTACGGGCTTAAAGACTCATCAAAGTCTATCATAATGAGCATTTAAGCCTGTGCTGATTGTCCGTGCATGCCACAGGCATCTTATGAGCCTGAATATTCAGTGTTCAAAATCCAAAAAATGACCAGGGTCAAAGCAATAAGCAACACGATCTCCTTGCATTAATCATAGTTCAAGTTCAGTAAAACTTGACACTTATCCCTGGTATTTCTGCTAAAGCTGAATAGTGCTGGATATAATCTCATGTTTTGTGAAACCATCCTAACAAGAAAGTTTCAAGCAATTAGAACTTTTCTTGCAGGTCACTGAATCCACACCTGCTTACTTCACCCTTGATTAGACCATCAACCAAACTTCTAAGCTGCAATGCTCATGTGAATCTCAAACGGAGATGACTGTAACCCACTGACCTTCGAATAAGTGTCCGTACTTAGAGAGGCTATGTCCTTGGAGCCATTCCTCAATCTGACTTTCTTTTCCTTTCTTCCAGCGCACTTCCCAGAAGAAGATCCACGACACAGAACAGAGGAGGAAGGTCAGGAAGAAGCGGCGGTCCATCAGACCATCTTTCAGCCTTCACTGAGATCCCTCCGTGCTCAAAGGAAAAGTGCCTCTCGCCAGGGGGCTAGTCAAGTCAAGGATCCTACGAGTGAAGAAAAAACTGCTTAGGCTCAAATCAGCTTGACCAAAAGAGAAAAAGCTTACATTTTCAGCAGATGCATTCTTCAGAGGAACATCGGTCAATTAAGACTGTATATATGATGAGATGCTCACAACAACCTGCACTGCCAAGAAAGCATGAATATTTAAGTGTCACCTTGGAGAAGTGTTGGCTGATGGGAGAGTAACATTACATGTAATCTACGGCACTGAAATATGCATGAAGAACTTGACTAAAGAATGGTCATAAAACTCTAACTAGCGTCTGTTTGGCCAAGATAAGCTACCCGAGTCACAAAAAAACAGATCTAAATTACCCACTAAAACCCATTCAACAATACCAGTTCGGATGATCCTGGTGGTGGTACTGATAATACCGAGCTGTGTAGAAGTGCTGGCTCAGGTGTCAAAACGTTTCCAAATGTCACCCGCTGCCACTGTTATAAACAACCAGATGGCTAACAAAACAGGCTATCTAAACAGTCAGTTTTGGTTAAGTTTTGCCGGATAGTTGCATGAAAGACGTTTCAAAAGCCAGAAAACACCGGGAGCGGAGCATTACGTTTAACAAGCTAACTGCAACATCATCACTTCTCGCAGGTCTATTGACACCGTGAGCGCAAGGTAAAGCTGGAGGCTAATATTAACAATTGTTAGCATGGTACTGACAAGCTGCCAGGGTAGCATCAGTTGTATAGCGAACACCGACAGCACAATGCTACCAGCTAGTCAAGTTAGCCAACAATGTAAGCGAAATATCACAAAGCTCGTCGCAAACTCACGTCGTTTATCGAGACTCGCGTCGTAACGCGTCCACGAGACGTCTCTTGGAAATTCACGGCCTCACAAAGCAAAACTGAACATGCAAAACTGTCCACAATCTCTGCTATCAAACATTGCATCTACCTTCGTCTGTCAGGCATTAGCTTAGCACCCGGAAAATGCGCAGAAAATGTGTCGCTTGTTGATTACGTCACCTGTATGCGCATCCATACACGAGGGGAGAAAACCGACTCAGCTGTAGTCTCAGCTTTTAAACATGGTATGTACTCTCTAAGTGTGCTTTAGTTACACCACGGCACTCCTTCTCATTGCTATATCTTGAAGTGTACTATTTTGATTATCTTTAAGTAGGCGTTGAAGCTTTATTAGCAGGCAAACAACTGAGCTAAGTCTGCTAACTGTTAGCCTAGCGCATCAATGTAAAACAAGCTAACATGTAACGTTAACTCACGTTACAGGTGCTGAAAGGTAAAGTCATTGAAATATGTGATTGAACATGTGTCACCTCAAAGGTTTTGGTCACAATAGTAATCAAATTCAATCGGCAGATGTCAGCCTGAACCGTTGTGTCCACAAATGTAGCTCTGTAGTTTGATTTCCAGAGATGAGCTAAAGAATTCGGTGTTTGCTTCGTAAATAGCTGTATAAGTCGTATTCCTATCTAAAGAACAGCTTCAATAATCAGTTTTGTTTCTCTCTGATTAAACTTTTAGCTGTTAAAGACGTTATCTGAATACTTAACCAGTAGATTGCTGATGTTGTGATCGACGTGATGTACTCAAATCCTCCATTAACCGTGATTAACAATGTCCACTGCTGTAATAAAGTGATATAATGATACTGTTAGTTGTGATAACTTGATTGTAACTAATAACTCTATGTTTCACTTGTTCGGTCTAGGGGAAGCAGAAAACAAAGAAGTTTGCTGTAATGAAGAGAATGATCAATCTGAAAGATCACAGAATGTGAGTTTAAATAATTGCTACTCACCCTCAGCATAACCATGTTGTTTGTTAACTCTGCACAGTTTATTAATCAAGCTTATTCTCATGCACAAATTCAACAAAACCAAAGAATTAAGCTTGTTTGTGGATCATAAAGGACTCTGATTGTTTATTTTTATAGAAAAGAGAAGGACCGAGCTAAAGCGAAAGGGAAAACGAAGAAAGATCCCTCAGAGCTTAAGGAAAGAGAAGTGTAAGTTGGACACAGTACAGCTTGCATTAAATGATGAGTTGTGGTGGATGGCTCTTTAACTTCATTTCTTTTTGCACAGTCCAAAGCACCCATCATGCCTGTTCTTCCAGTACAACACTCAGCTTGGTCCACCATACCACGTTCTTATTGACACAAATTTCATCAACTTCTCCATCAAGGCCAAGTTGGACATCGTTCAGTCTATGATGGACTGCCTGTATGCAAAATGTAAGTTCTGCTGCCAATTATTATTAAAAACGATACTTTGTGAATATGGAAATAATCTTTTCCCGCTGCAATTCTATCCAATCCAGGCATCCCATATATCACAGACTGCGTGATGGCTGAGATTGAGAAGCTTGGAATGAAGTACAGAGTCGCACTAAGGTACAAGCTGCTAAATATAAATTAGCACAGGGGTCATGAACCTATTCTATGTCTTCTTCTTCTTCTAATAATAATAATAGTAATAATTCTTCATTTATGACATTTTCATGTGTTTTGTTTTTGCAGGATAGCCAAGGATCCAAGGTTTGAGCGCTTGCCGTGCGCACACAAGGGAACGTATGCCGATGACTGTTTGGTCCAAAGGGTAACACAGGTAATGTGCTTTTAAAGTACAACTGCAGCTATACACATGTGTAATAGAATGTCAAGTGTTCACTTCATGATGAACACTACAATATGTTGGGAGAGAGTCGTTTTCAGCTGATCATAGCAGGAAAAGCACAGTGTACTGTAATTGAACCCATTAGGTCAGCTACTTTGAAGGTCCTTGTATTGTGCTATAAAAATATTTGCTTTAAGTATATGATATCTCGCATTCAAAATGTCTGCCACTGAAAAGGTCTGTAACATGCATGTATGGTGTGCACAGTAGCAGCAGCAGTCTGTGAAAAAAATAAAGATAACATGGTGACAGATGACAGTGTGAAGTATGAACGTGCATTATGTCCACTGTAGTTGCATTTCTAGGTCTAGAAGGCCATAAGATGTATTAAATTAGTGTAGATGTACAGACCTGCATTAAACAAAACTGTCCATTTATCAATAAATCTATAAATTTTACTCAGAGGTGTCTTCTGAATGAGGCATACATATTTTCATACATGCCCAGATGGCAGTCCCAGTTGTACAGTTATTCACATTTAGGATGTAATTGCAGTCGTACATACAGAAATGTGACAAGAAACGTGCATAGAATTATATATTGTATGTAAACGAGTGCATTACATTTACAAGTAGTTTGTGACCGCTTTTTATAGTCTGACCTGCAGCACAGATGATATGCTTCGTCCCTTAGCTCTGACCAAATTGTAATTCTTCTGCTCTTACTGTGTGTGTAGGTGCACAACTTTGCAGCAAAGTAACTACATTTCTAATACATGCTGAAAACAGGCGTTTGCCCCTGAAGTTTTATTGTAATTGTAAAACTGTGATGATTGGAAAACTCAACGATAATAAAAAAAAAAACATATGAGATGTCATAAACACGAGTTGGTTCACAAAGAGACTGTAAAAATCAACCGGTAGAGTGAAAGAGATGGCAGTACAACTATCAAATCATGAATTAAGAATTGCAAAACTGCTGTAATTACAAGGGCATTTTGATGAAAGATGCTGGTCAATATTTGCTGTCAGAGATTTTGAAAAAAAAAAGCTGAATGTAATGATGTCACTTAAAAGGCTGTTGAGCTGCTACAGAACAAGCAATGACATGTACTGCTGCTAGTGCAACAATCAATAAAGATAAGATTTTCCTTTATTGATCCCCCTTGGGAGAAATTCACAGGAAACACAGCAGTATAGAGGGAAATAAGTAGCAAAGAATAAAATAACACTACAATTACAAACTATTGCAATAAAAAAAAAACACTGTATAAAAACTATATACAGTAATTGTCCTTGTGAGTACATGACGTGTGCAATATAACAAATGTGAAATGAAAATAACTGTGCAAATGTGCAATGTGCAGGTTTCCTGAGATAATAAATAACAACAGAACAAATAAAAATCAGTCTTTGGGACATGAAGTGTATGGTTGAGTCCTTAATCAGTGGAGAAAGGAAGTGTTGGAATTCATCATTGTGGGTAAATGTATCTCACGTAACTCATGTGTAGTTTTGACGCTTACTTACATGAAAATATTTCCGCAGCACAAGTGTTACATCCTGGCTACTGTGGACAGAGATCTGAAGAGAAGGATCAGGAAGATCCCCGGGGTGCCCATCATGTACATCTCAAACCACAGGTAACACTGCTCCAAAACATAGCTTTAACTATGTGGCAGCTTGTGATGTGTGTTTTTCTTTCATAACATGTAAAACATCATTCTAGAGTAAGTAAAAGCTTCATCAGAAACACAGCTGTACTGACTTGGATTTTTTTTTTCATACAGGTACAATATTGAGCGGATGCCTGACGACTATGGTGCTCCAAGGTTTTAATACCTCTACAGACTGAACCGGACCTGTAAATAGACAGACATTTCCTGTTTGATATTGCTTTCCTTTTATATATTTCAAGAATATTGTGAGGTTTTGAAGTTTGATTTAGTCAGGATGGGGAGCGTTTGATCTAACTGCAAATCACTTTAAGTTTTGTTATCCTTATGAACCGTTTTGCGATGAGAATAAATGAGTTGTTGAAATGCATGTTTTCTTCAGTCTGCAGTTTTTCCAACACCAAAAATGTGTACAGGCATGTTGATGAGCAAAGATGCAAATTTACCACAGCAAACAACCCAGGCAAAAATTTGTTTCATATTTTGCATAGTTGTGGCTGACTTCTTAATTATAACATTTGTTTAGTTTATTCTGATAAACTCCTCTGCTGCTGTGGTCTCCCCCGGCTCGCAGTGTTGTACGATGGTCGCTGCTCCGCTGTTGCTGGCGGGGTCTTCAGGTGTTGAGCGAGGAGCTCCTGGACCTCTGCTGTCACTTCACCCCAGGCCCCAACGCTGGGACTGGATCTCTTGGTCTCCTACGTCTTTAAGACCTAATTTAACTTTAGATATTTAACACTTCTTTCACACAATAATCTGTGCCCCCTGCACAAAAGAACGAAAAAAGAAATATCTTTATTACATTTGTTGAATTTACTAGAAGACCCAAACAGTTCCGAATGTGTTGTAGACAGTGTTTCACAAAGTTTCGAAAGTTTATCTGAACTCAACAACGCACAACAATTCAGCAGTTCTTTAAGGGAGTCTGGGTATGTTTATGTTGGATACTGCTTACAGTATTTGTCAAATTTGACATGTTTGCTGTCCATAAAATGTTTTCTTTCTTTCATAAGATTAGTGTAAATGGTGAAATCAGTTGAAACGGTGTGTTCAAACAGCCGTTAATGATGGCAGGTTAGATGGACTGTAGACAGAGAGCAGACAGGATGGTGCAGTAATGCTGCAACAAACTGACACTATTTACAAGGAAATAAACAACTCAGTGTTTTGCATTCAATTCCGAATTGAAGGCATGAATGATCTAGAATATGCTGTAGCTGTTTCTCAAATATTAAATTTCACCTCATGCAACAATTCCTAATTGAGGTTACTCGTCCAACTGTTAGCTGAACCACAATCAGACACTCCTGCTTCTAAAATTGGCAGGTTCAAACATCCAAATGAAAATCAGACAGAGTGTGATCATTTCTGCCTGTTGTTGTGGCTTCTTTTTTTCAGCTGAGGATGTTATTGGTCACATGCTGCCCAGACCACCTCTGAATGTGGTCTAAGGGATCAGATCTCGAATGTGTCCTCACCTGTACTGTAGATCTGTCCACTTGTGATCAGATCACAAAGGACACATGTCGATATCGAGCGTGAACAGGGCCAGTGTGTGCTGACATGAAACCCGAAAAACCACGACATGCAGTGAGAAGCTCAAAGACTGCAGAAACAAAGCAGCGACTTGGAGAAGAGGTGGAAACATAACTTGCAAGTGTTGTTCCTGAGACCACTGTAGCCAAATACTCAACTATACCTGCTGTTCATAAGAAAATGTCTGTTGAAAGATCTCAACTTTATAAGTAAAATCTTATAAAGACCGGAGCTAAACAAAAAGCCTTGAATTTTGGGTTGGGTGTACTGTTCAGAATGACTCACCTGCATTCTCATGACCTCAACCCTCGACTTCTGGTCGATCGCTCAATTTCCTAAGACAACGCAGAGACGCCATGGTCAAGTGGATGCTGGGATGCTTGATGCATATTTTTGTAGAACCTGAATTTTGTAGTTGAATCATGACACATCCTGTTATACTCACATGGTCATATCTCACAAAAAATTAATCCGATAACATGTATCACTTGCAAAATGTCAGGGTTTCACTCACAAGCGCATCTTTGTTGTATGGAAGCCCAGAGGGGCAAGTGAGAATGTCTTTTTCTTTATTTTTCTGGTGATCCATTTTCTAAATCTGATCCTAAATATTTTCCCTCTTGTGTTAATGACTTGTGATCTGGTGGGGGCACAAAAAAAAAAAGTGTTTCCTGGATAATCTTTTTAAGTTCCTTATGTTTGTTTTTGTAGTACTCATTTTAACCACAAGAGGCTGAAGTGCACAACCACCCATGTCCTAAACAGGGTAAAATGCATGGCATGTTCCTCCAGCTGAGTATTAATTTCTCTCTGGACTCTTAACATAAGATGCATCTATTATGTGTCAGTAAGTTTTGTAACGTGACTGTCAGGTTTTTCTTTTTGTCAGGCGAGGAATGTGTCACACTTGGTCCCAATCTGCCTTTAGTGTAATGGGTGGAGTACTGTGTATTATCAGCCTTCTCATCAATGGTTCTCTGCAGTGAACAGTGAATCACGGCCACAACAGAATGGAAAACAAAGAAAATGCATAATTCTGTGACATGTATGTGTCTGAGGTGAAGGCTGGAAAACACTTGTCATCAGTTCTTCCATTCACATTGTTCTGTAGCAGTGTGAAGGCAGTAAAAGTCCACGGATCCATCAGCTTTACGCACAAGTGCCACCGCGGTATTTCTATGTTTACAGCGATCAGACTGCAGGGGCACTATGCCACACCAGTGGGGCCCGCCCCACAGTTTTAAAACCACTGGCATATACAGTAATGCGCTTACTGGATCATCCAGCCAAATTCATAAGAAATAGTATACAAGTATGCAAACCTCAGTTTTCAGGTTCAGTTATGACAAGGTCCTGTATCGTATTATAAAAGTTCACTTGCATTCTGCAGAGAAAAAATATCTGTTCTTGTCCCTCTGCTCCAAATGTTGTGGCAGATTTTGGAGTTGAACCTAGCCTATTGCAAGAACTTTTAAGAATCTTGTTCTTGATTTTTGTTATTTTTCTCAGACTGGAACTAACATTGTTGGCTGCCTGACCAGAGCAGCAGCAGAATACCCCATATGTTCTTATGCTGGGGGAGGAACGTCCTTGTTCCCGAGCATTTGTGGTAGTCAATGGGACAATCGTTAAGCAACCATCTCTTCTGGGTCCAGTTGAAGGGTGTGGTAAAGCATTTTTTCCTTAATTTCACTCACCAAAAACTATGTGCCTAGGTATGGGAGTCATTTCTGAAATCCCAGGGACTAATCAAATGTAATAAAGTTTATGCAAGCTCAGTTAGCCGTAATGTAAGGAGGACATTCTGCTAAGGCATGGTAGGAGCTAAAGCAGATCTCCAAAATTTCAAGGTGGGATACTTACTAAGCCCTCATGACACGAGCGAGGTAGGTTTTAGAGATTTGAAGGTGCTTTTCCCCAGGGCTGGACAGTCTGAAAACATCATATCGATGCTATCAAGATATGACACTATATATAATCTCAAATTTTAGACATGATTATGTGGTGATATGTCTTAAGCGTTGTCTATTCTCGGTTTTAAAGGCTTGTGACTGTACAGTGATGGGCTTTCTGGACTTAGACTGTTCTTCTTGTTCTAATACTTGTCTTCACACACATGATTGATGATTATGTGTAGACCTTGTACACGTCTCATACTCAATCAAATTCCTACAAGATCATGGAGCCCTCTGTACATGTGAAGCTCTTCAAATACCATGACCAGAGAAGTTGTCAGCCCAGTAATGTTTGCTACTTTCATTTTCAATTTAGAATCTAACCCAACTGTACTGAAAATTAAACTTCTTTTTTTTTTATCTAAGGACCAAATTATATATGAAACGGACAGCAGACAATGGATCTTTGATTGATACTTTAGATATTCGGGTTAAATAAGGTTTCTTTAACGATTCTGCCGACAGAGTTTCGGCTAATTTACCTGAAAACTTACAGAAAGCCACTTCTACTGTCTTTGGCACCTGCTGCCTATTAGTTTTACGACTGAATCCAAGACATTCTGACCCAGCTGTTTTGTACCAGAATCTGTCCAAGCTATGTTAAAGGTCTGTTCTCCGAGGCACGACAAACAAACGTATTGTGGTCCCATAAATTCAAAACAAACACTACGAATGCTTTTACATCTTTTTTGTCATTTATCATGTCTCAAACAACGACTTGCAACACGCTATGGACTCTGTCTATGAACCCTGTGTCACTGACATAGCCAGGAAGTTGTTCTCCAGCTCGATTCCTGAGCAGCTGCGTAAGTTATTTGTCCATATCTTCCAGCCATCTTCATCCAGCTGTTAACACTCTTTACCTGTGGGGGTTGTTGGAGTCGGTTACCTGCTGAAGTTTTATTATTTCAGACATGAGCCAAACATTAAGCCCGTGATTCACTCAAGTTTTGATGAAGATAGCAGATAAACCAATCCCACATTTGCGCCCTTGTCAGTGCAAGGTATTTGTAGCGTAGTTGAAATGATAATCACAATAATAGTCAGGCATAAATCTTGGGCGGTCCAAATGTGAGCACAGGAAATGTGAAAAGTGAAATTTAGCCACTTTCTATTGACTTACAGTTTTGCTTCAACCCAAAGTAAAGAGAAAAAATGATATTGTTCATACTACATGTAATACATTTGTGATGTCAAACAGCATCAGCTTTTCCTTATATCCAACTGCAGAAAATCTTTGGCAAAAATCAGTGAAAATCATGTAATTTTGCATTACATAACAAACCACTGGCCCTCGTCTCATATCGAACAAATGCTGTTTTCTATACGCGTACATGCACTGCATATGCCATAATTCTTTTGTTCATGTTGGTGGTGAGCGTTGAATCTGTGAGAAGGGTGACACGGTGTGGTGGAAAGTGGGACCTGCCTGCACTTCCAGTCAAGCACTCAGTGCTCAACACTGTAGGGCTGGTAGGGTGTTAACTGTAAGGATTGGTCTGTGAAGGTCCCATGTAGAGTCAGTAGGCTATGTGGTTTTACATTTACATAAGGTATGTGGACTGGCATTTGATAATGGTCTGAGAATTTTTGCAATTGTATGTATGTATGTATGTATGTATGTATGTATAACAATGAACATCTAATTATTAAAGGTAGTATATTATTCTTAAATTATGAATAATCTGCAATGCATTTTCATTGCAACAATTGCTCATTTTTTTTCTTTTCTTTTCTTTCTTTCTTTTTTTTTAATTAAAGATTTACTTTTCTATTTAAGTTCATTTCTGCATTTGCATCCGTCAAATAAGCGCTGCTCTTATCGTTCGCACTGCCGCTGGATGCTGTGGCTGACCTGCTGCTCCGCTCTGAAATGCATACAAGGCAAGCCCGTGCTGGGCTGTCCAAGAAACCCCATCGACGAGACAAAACTCGAGGCGTGAACGTGGCAGCCATTTTACATCATCAAGAGTGAATGACTGAAGCCGGATCAGTGCCGGGAGTTTTACACTTTTTCTGTCTTTTAAATATCACATTTATCTTCCTAAATAATCAACACCATACACGTTGGTGGTCCAGCGGCAGGTAGGGCGAATGCTACTAATTGGTCACGTGATTGTTGCTTAATTGATGGCTAAAAAGTCTGAATCGTGTGGTGCTGTTTCAAACAATGTGGAAACTGGTGGTGGTGGTGGTTGGGAACGAGTTCTCCAGACCGGCTTTTTGAAAATGGACTCTTCCTATATGGCGGCACGTTGACAAACCACGCATCCAGCGGGCTAAACCTTTAGCTTCCAGGGCCTTGTTTAATCGAAAGCATTTTTAAAGCTGTACTCGGGCATTTGGCGAAGTCCCTGCCGACAAATGACGTTCTAACAATGGCCTCACTCAAATTCCGTCCGAATTAGCATGCTAGCTTTTGCTAGCCTATTTTGACAGATCATGGAATTGGCATGCTCATTGTCATCGTATGCTAACAGCAGCTAGTTGTCAAAAGCCTGTAATCTTGGAAATAATGTTCGATCCCGCGCCACTGTTGTACTAAGTGACACGCTCCCTCTCCACTAAAACGGCGAATGCAGATGCACTCATAGAAATGCATACTGGCGCCTCATGTTATTGTCCCGATGAAGGTCCCTGTTAGCCCGATTGCTGTAACATTAGCTGTGCACGCTAGCCCGCTAGCTAGCTAGCCAGCCTCAACGTGTGCGAGCCAGTCCCTCCCCGCTAAATCTATCGATATCATTTACATCGGATTAAAATAATGTATTCGCCAGGATCTGTTGGTGTTACAGAATCTAAATTCAATATAGATTTTGCACCAAGGGATTACAGCTACTTTTAAGGTTGCAGAAATGTTTTTAACTACAGAGAAAGCACGTGCTTACGATGTGAGACACTACAAGATAAAGGTTGTGTGGTCTGTTTAGGGTAACAATAGCGAAGTTAATGTAAGGCCAAAACAGAAGAGTGCCGTCCACGTTTTGCTGAGCCTAGCTTTGCTGAAGTCAGTGATGTGAACATACAGCAGTTATACGTTAGATTGCTGCTTTAAACAAGTTCATGCCTCAATTTCAGTCGATACAAACACATGGGAAGTAATGGCTGGGCTGGGCATTAACCAGATAATTGGGAGTATTTACTTTAGTGTCACAATATGTGCTGTCAAAGTGTCAAGAAACTAAATGCTAAAGGGTGCATACTTGGTCAGCCACCGGAAACCGGGGCTCACTCTCTGATGGAACACGTGTATCAGCTATCTAGCCTGTGCTGAAGTCAGCAGTGAGAAGGTAAGCTAACATGTAATTTAGAGACCAAAGCAGACCAGGCTTCTGCACCAGCAGCGACCAACAGGGCTGTGATACAGGCGTTAGCAAGTGGACTCGGCTCCATTTGCACAAACTTCTCAGCCCACATCAAACCAGAATGGAAAATACTACTGTATGGACGGACACACACACACAAAAAATAGTTTTCGTTATTTTTAGGAGATGTCATTAAATTGATTTCTGGGGGGAATTTGGTATGTGTATTGTCAGTCTTGCGTCCAATGTTGAAACATCTGTCAACTGCCTTTATGCAGGTTTCTGGGCTTCTGCCTTATGCGAGCTGAGAGCTGCAAGTGTTAACTCAGGATTGTGAAAAGTCTCTAGACTGTGAGGGACCACATAATCATGATGACTTGTTTTGATAATGGTGACATCCCATATTTATTGATAATGCCCTTGATAATATAAAACTCACCTGTATCAAAGATAATAAATGTTCATACCATTTTTTTGTATGTTTTTGCCAAATGATTTTGTTGAATAGTCTGAGACTTTGCACACTCATGAACACATCCCAAGTCTTGCCCTTGACCCAGGATTAATTTGGCTCATTGCATTTACACAGATTTCTGGAGACATGGCCACAGAACATATTAATGGAAATGGTCCAGAAGAACCAATGGACACCTCTGCTGCAGTTACCCATTCTGAGCACTTCCAGACTTTATTAGAAGCTGGTTTACCACAGAAAGTTGCTGAAAAACTAGATGAAATTTACATAGCAGGTAAGGCACAACCAATATACTTGCATATTCAAATATGCAATTTTCCATGTTTATCAATTTCTTGCATGTATTGTCATTTTATCACCTTTTTGAATGGGGGAATTGGGAATCTGAAGCAACTTTTTGTGGTTTTCTACCAAAATGGGTACTGCAGTGCTACAAAATAGTGAATTACACATTACAAGTGTGAAAATGTGTAAATGATTGCAGCATTTGCATTCCCAACATGGTTGCATGATCACTGGTGTCAGGGCGAATGAATTGTCCTCTCCCTAGGAGGGTCTGGTGAGCCTGTCCAGTCTCTCCCTTCATTCATTTCTGTAAAGTTTTTTTGCATCCCATAAAATTTAAGATTAGGTGCAAGTATGATGTCAGCTACAACTTAAGTATCTGTTGCATTGGTCAGATCTTTTATAAGTTTATGTGGGGTGGCCTGTAGTAAGAAGTGTGGGGGTCATTTTAGGACTTTTTTGGTCGGTCAGATCCAGAAAAGTACTGGTCTGGCCTTTTCAGCCAGATGGAACCGCAGCAGAAACAATGGCAGCAGCTGTCTGGTGTGTGGCTGCCTGGGACAGGTGATGGCCCCTCCATAGAGGAGAATGCAGACCGGCTCATTAGAAACTCCCAGCCACTGTATAGCGAGGCACTGGCATATCGAGTTGCACTGTCACATCTGTTGTGATTAGTTCTGCAAAATGTGCTGGTTGGAGAGTAAAGTGCATCCTGACTCCCGAATACAGCTCCATTAGATTAGGCTGCGCCCACCCTTCACTGTAATAGCCATTATTTATCCATTTCATAATTTGAAAGATTTTTCTAAGGCAAAATGTCTTATCTTAATTACTCTTTGGTCTTTGTACTTACATTTTTGTGTTTTTTAAATAGGAAGGTAGTATTAAAAACTTTTGGTCCTTGTTATTAGCTCAACATTTCTCTCTGTTGTCCTCCCTCCTCCAGGTTTGGTGTCACACAGTGACTTAGATGATCGAGCGATTGAGGCTCTAAAAGAATTCAACGAGGAAGGTGCTCTGCAAGTCCTTTTGCAATTTAAGGACAGTGACCTCTCACATGTTCAGGTAGGTGTGCAGCACTGTTGTATTGTTTAGATAGCTTCGACCTTGGCTTTATGATACTTTGGTAAGTGGAAGACTGTCCTCTGTGTAGTATAATGTATAATGGTATGATGTACTTGTGGTTGCACAATAGCTTTTAGCTATCATTGATCTCATCTACAAGATGGACACTTACTGACTTGTGTAACAGCTAATTCTTGTTGCACCAGGAAGTAGAGGTCTTCTTAACGTTGTTAAGATGTTTTTAATTATTGTTCATAGTTTTTAATTTTCTTTATTTTAGAACAAAAGTGCCTTTCTTTGTGGCGTGATGAAGACGTACAGACAGAGAGAGAAACAAGGGACCAAAGTGTCAGACACCAATAAAGGACCAGATGAAGCCAAAATCAAAGTGAGAACTAATCCTGTGTTCTAATGTGGATTTATATCTGATTTATTGCTGAGGACAACCTGCTTTAACATTGATGCTGCACCTTTAAATGCAAAAATATAGTTCATTTGTATATCAGGATGCTACAGTTTGCTTTGAAACATATCTAGATGACTTGATATGACTGATTTATGTTCTGTCAATTTTCTGATAACCAGGCTTTGCTGGAGAGGACTGGCTACACACTTGATGTGACAACAGGCCAGAGGAAGTATGGAGGTCCCCCACCAGAGTCTGCCCACTCAGGGGCCCAGCCAACCATCGGTACAGAGGTACAAAACTTGTCACCTCTTTGAGTTGTACTAATGCATTCTGGTTTCATACTGTGTCCAAATGATGACAACTTAATGATTCTCTGTAGTAACCTCGGTTACACTGACAGTTTACCGCTAAGACCTGACTGGATACAATTATACCTTAATTATTATCTATCCTTATACGCCAAATGAATGAGTTGCTCTCATGAACCATATTTCCCTTTCCTCTCAACCTTGCAGATATTTGTAGGTAAAATCCCTAGAGATCTTTTTGAGGATGAGCTGGTTCCACTGTTTGAGAAAGCTGGCCCCATCTGGGACTTGCGTCTGATGATGGATCCTCTCAGTGGCCTGAACAGAGGCTACGCCTTTGTCACTTTCTGCACTAAAGAAGCTGCACAACAGGCTGTCAAATTGGTACACATACCGTTCTGGCAATAATCATTAAAAGTTGCTATAGACATTTTTTTGCCCCTCTTATTTAAACAATGCTTTGATGTTTTTGCAGTGCAACAACAATGAAATTCGACCGGGGAAACACATCGGCGTTTGCATCTCTGTGGCCAATAATAGACTTTTTGTTGGCTCCATCCCCAAGAGTAAAACAAAAGAGCAGATTGTTGAGGAATTCGCAAAAGTCACAGGTGAGTCAGCGCCTTCCTTTGGCCCCTCATTCTGTATAATATCCTGTGTAAAATGTATTCATAACATTCATCCCAACATTTTAACACTTCTTATGAAAGAATCGGTGGATGAAGCTTTTTCTGTTTGTGTCCAAATGATGACCTTTTTATATATAACGCCACAAGTGACCTAGGTTACTAATGATGGCTTACCGCTAAGATCTGACTGGACATTGGATATAATGAAACCAATTTTTAGCACTCAAATTTAGGTTTTTCATATGAGTGACAGAAAAAAAACAGCAATATGAGGTCTTTAATTTCTGTTTTCTGATCATTCGTCTTTTTGAATCAAGCTTTCAAATTGCACTCCAGTTAACCACCTGCTGCGTTTTCTCCACCTCTCTCCCATCTCTACAGAGGGTCTAAATGATGTCATATTGTACCACCAGCCAGACGACAAGAAGAAGAATCGAGGCTTTTGCTTCCTGGAGTATGAAGACCACAAGACGGCAGCTCAGGCACGCCGCCGGCTGATGAGCGGCAAGGTGAAGGTGTGGGGCAATGTGGTCACCGTGGAGTGGGCTGATCCCATCGAGGACCCAGATCCCGAGGTCATGGCCAAGGTAAAGCACTAGGCCACTGGTAACGAGTGGCCTGAGAAGTGTCCATTTGACCAAAGTCTTTGTGACTGACTCGTGCATTTGTATTTGTTCCCCTTTCTGCAAAAAAATACTGAACCTTGTGTTTTCATTACCAGGTCAAGGTGCTGTTTGTGAGGAACCTAGCCAGCACTGTCACGGAGGAGATACTTGAAAAGGCCTTCAGTCAGTTTGGCAAGCTGGAGCGGGTGAAGAAATTGAAAGACTATGCCTTCATCCACTTTGAGGAAAGAGATGGTGCTGTGAAGGTACGGCCTAAAAAAACTCTCTACGAAGACATACCACATGTTTATCACAGGGCTGGGTGCTATGGCCTTCTTTAGGCTATGTCACAAGAGATGATATATATCTTCACCAACAGTATACCTGACAAAAAACCTCTGTTGTGCCAAAATAGGACGGATACTTTCACAAAATATAAAAAACAATGACATATTTGATAGAAAAGAAAATGTTGATATAATGTGTAAAGGCAAGAATTAGAATAAGTCATTCTGGCAAGCTCAGAAATGATGGCATGTAACTCTGCAAGAGCCTTTAAAAACAGAAAAAGACAGCACTTAATGCCATTTCATGAAATAAGTTTGTAATGTAACTAAAACTATGATTTCATTGTCTTGATCAATTTGTAGGCGTTGGCTGATCTCAATGGCAAAGACCTTGAGGGAGAGCACATTGAAATCGTCTTCGCCAAGCCCCCGGACCAGAAGAGGAAGGAGCGCAAAGCCCAGAGACAAGCTGCTAAAACACAAATGTAAGCAAGAACAGTGCAACTCAGACTATTTGCCTTGTACTATCGAATTGTTATCAAATTTGGGATGGTGATTATAAAGCAGGACGCCATGTTTACGTTGAGTCTGCATTGCCTCTTTCAGGTATGATGAATACTATTATTACGGGCCTCCCCACATGCCACCACCCACGAGAGGCAGGGGCCGAGGCGGGCGGGGAGGTTACTCCTACCCCCCTGACTATTATGGCTATGAAGACTATTATGATTACTACGGATACGACTACCACAACTACCGGGGCGGCTATGATGACCCGTACTACGGCTATGATGACTTCCAGGGGTCTGGGAGAGGACGAGGAGGCAGGGGAGGAGTCCGTGGTGGTGCTAGTCAGACCAGGGGCCGTGGTTCTGTCACACCAAGGGGCCGATTGGGCTTCTCCCAGCGAGGAGGCCCTGGAACGAGCAGAGGTAAATTATTTTTTTTTAAATTACAAGGTTAAAAGGTTAGGTTAGAAGAAGTTTTAAAAGTTTATCATTTTATATCATAAGGCTGCACTTATGCAAAGTTACACCTGCTTACTGGTCTCACAACCAACCCTTGACTGGTGTCAACTTTCAGAGTAGTCAGCTTGTTTGCCAGCAGACAAAGGTCATTAACGACATACTATATTTTTAAGAAGGCCAGCTGAGTCCCACTCTAATGGCAAAACGGTCTCCAGCCTAAACTTTGTGAAATGTCATTAATCTGTCAATTTGCTCACTAAAAGGGAATATGTAAAGCATGGGTGTCTGGATTTTTTTTTCTTCCCGTTTTTAAATTCTATACTAATTTTGGCTTTCCTCATTGGTCCAGCAGGGAAACGGGGCCGAGGGCGGTCCTGACCTGTCACAGTGGATACTGACTTGATGTGTGGGGTTACACCGTAAGCTGCAATGGATGTTAAGAAAAAAGAAAAGAGCACGACAAAAAGGTCCAATGATATTCCAGCCTTACAGAAGAAGCATCTCCCCTGCCCCTATGTTTTTTTATTTTCATTTGTTTCTGAAACTGCCACCTTTTTAAAAGATGATCGGAGGATTCTGAATACTCGCCACAGCCTCTTTGCCCCCAGGCCCTTGTACCTAGCCCTGATAAACAGGGCTCTATGTATTGCCCATACAATCTCCCCCTTCCCTGTCCCTGAACATGCCATTTTTTTAAATAATTATTGAAGAATTTGCACTTTTTAAGTTCTTAGGTTTGAAGTGGCTCAAATGAGCTTGATGCTATTGTATATTTTTGTGCTAATCGCAATTTTTATCGTCGGAATATCCATGTTAATCTTAATCGTTTGATCTGGATGTTTGACAGAGAACATTTGCAGGTTTTTAGGGTGTACCCACCTGGCATGGATAAGTCAGGCATTCCAGGAAAGTGGTTCTTTTCAGAACTTGTCTTTAAAGGGTTGGTTGACTACCTCAGTACAGAGGACTAAACTACCCGGCCTGTACTGTAAATAGGGAAACTATATTGATGAAAGCAGGGCTTGTTTTCATACAAAATATGCACAAGAGCTGCAGCGCAAAAACGATGTACTTAATGTAATATAGTCATTTCAGCTGCAGCTCTGACACTGCAAACAGTCAAACTGGGCATGCAAAACAATCTCATATGATGAGTCTGAACAAGCCCTGCTTTTATCCTATTTTGAACTGAATTAGCCGCCTTGCTTCTTCAGAGTATGTAGTTACTGGTTGTATAGTTTTTCGGATAAAATGTTACTTTTGTAAAGGCTTCAACATCACAGGCATCCAACTGCCTTTGATTTAAAAAAAATAAAGAAAAACAAATAATGCCCTGCAGTGTCCCTTTTGTGCCACTGTATTATTCCAGTGGGTTTGTTTTTATAACAATACAGTACATTTTCAACACCAGAATAAAACAACCTAATCAAATTCTTCATCATATAAAATAATGTTAATCTCAAATGATCCCTTCCCAGCTCCCAAAGACAGCAACTATGTAGAGGATCTTTCAAGTTTAATCTTGATGGATGACTGAATTGCCATATTGCCCTGCCAGCGAGCATGTGTGCCTAATGTTAGCTGCCATGATTTGGTGAGGGATCATAGTCATAGTGGTAGAAGGGATACTGCAGTGAATGATTTCTATTTCCGGGTATAGCAAAAGGAAACTGCTCTTCAATCCCAGTTTTCTATACAGTTAACTCCCTCAATAAAATCATAACAACCACCTTTTGAAAAAAAGATGTTAGCAGTTTTAAACTATTGTTGGTGGCCAACAACGTTTTTTGCATTCCTGCAAATAAATTGTTTTATACTGTAAAATGGAGGTGAGTGTAACTTATTTTTGTAATAAAGTTTTTGATTTCTATCTGTGTCTTACTCTTTGGATAAAATCTTCATGAGATTCAACTTGGCTGGTGTTTGATTCAGTTTGGCAGCGGGGTATATCACTGAAATGACTGTGTGTGTGTGTGAGATTGTGAAAGACGTCTGCGTAGTGTGTAGAAAGTTGTCCGTTATGTCATTGGTTAAATATAATTCATTTAGTGGATCAAGCTGCAAAGAAGAAGACTTAATGACAGGTGAAGGAATACTAGGTCTATATAAAGTATAGTTACCCTTTTCAACATATGAACAATTTGCATTTCACTATGAAATGAAGAAAAACTAAGATTAAGGCTGATATTTAAAGATGAAAGATGTGAAAGTAGTAAAAAAAAATCTCGCAAATGAGCCATCATGCACAGGACTATAACTATTACTACTGCTTTTCCTTGTCAAAATGGTTTATTTCAAGGAACCAACAAGACGGGCGAATTTAGGTCAAGTACGGGGATGGTGGCCCAAAATAATACAGCTTCAAATGCATTAATCCACATCCACGGAGTAGACGCACTGGTGCCTTCAAGGACCGTGGTTAATTTCACCTTACTATTAACGGGTTCGATTGTTTTACGTAAAAGGAAAAAAAAAAGGTTCTCAGTTTACCTTTTTCATTTTCTTGCTCAAACTGTGAGCTATTTTCCACAATGCACCTAGAGCCCTTTCTTCTGAGACAATTAATAAATGGCGGAGGAGCGGCACTCCCACCTCGGCGTCGCCTCTTAAAAACCTCGTGCGGTTCATTATTTATTTGAGGAAGCGTGTGGCTAATATGAAGTAGCTCCGTGTGTGTCTGGTGGAGCTGGGGCCGCCCGCCCGCCGCTATGAGCACGGCGGAGGTGACATCACGCGTCCCCCGGCGCTGACGAAGAGCAGGCAGCGAACAGCGTTGCCCCCCTCGCTGGGCAGAAATGACAGCGTGAGCGCCGCAGCCATTATCTGAACACTGGGAGTGTTTTTTTTATTAAAAAAAATAGTTTTTTTCTCCTAAAAGACGGCCCGCACACGCATGACGTCCCGTAATTACTTGTAAAATCCTGCTGCGGTTTACATCTGTGCGCGGCGCCTCGGCTCGTCCTCAGCTGATTTTACGAACGAGAGCAACCTGCGTGTTTGATTCCGCAAAAAAAACCGAATAAACGACGCTGCCCGGGACTGCGTTCAGAAACGGCCCCATTACATCCACAGTGCACTGAGCGGATGAATAATATATATATATTTTTAAAAATGACAGGATTCTGAGTTGACGCTGCTGCATGTCGAATCCACGCACGCCTTTATTTATTGTTTTGGACAGCCGCTCCGAGATTATGCCTCCCTCGTCTGACAGTCACATGCGATAGGCTGCATGTGAACGGGGCTGCCGAAACGACCGAACATGGGATGCATCGGGGCCTGTCTGCAGAGAATAAGACGCAAGATGAAGGTGGACCGGTTCAGAGAGCTGGGCCGACAGTACCCGGTGTTCTGCTTTCTGCTGCTGGTCCTGCTGCTGTCCACCGTGCTGTTAAACAGGCGAGTAAACAGTGCACGTCAACTCCCATTACCGCAGCTTCATCCGTGGCACACCCATGTCAAGCCTTCTTATATGCTGCAAATGGACCATCGTGTGTTTTTACTCGGTTCAGAGCTGCATGTGTCCTGTGTTTTGTCAGATATATACACATTATAATGGTGTTCTGGTCCTTCCTGGCTGGAGTCGTCACCTTCTACTGCTCTCTGGGGCCAGAGTCTCTGCTCCCTAACATCTTCATGTCCATCAAACCAAAGAGCAAGGTGGGTCAGAGAGCCCGAGTGACTGATTTCACATTTTATTAGTAACTCATCATGATAACAACATCAGTCACAGTCTGACAACATGGTGGCACTTTCTAAAAACCTACAATGATGATACATGTAGAGTTAGTTAAACTTCAGTTAGTGGTTTATTTAACTGTTCATAAACAATTACATGTTTTGTTAAGCATTAATTTGACAGCCCTGTAGGTTTCTGAGCATCAGTTGCAATTTTATAATGGCCGTCCAGATAATGATTATGGACGATTTGTAAACTAATTTACTAAATATTATAAACATCAGTTGTGACTAACAATAACAATGGAATAACTATTAACTATAGAAGGTTGGGGGGTACGCTAAAAATGTATTCTGACACAGTTACTAATGACCTGCAGTCAGTAACCTAATCCAAGTAACACAATATAAAGTAATGTCATTTGATTACTTTCCATTATATTTGCATTCTTCCAATACCAAAAATGTTCAATAAAGGAAAAATAAAATAAATCTCCATTTAAAAAAAAAATATATTAATAGTTTTCACAGAATACACAGTAGTGTGTTCACTTCAGACCAGACTGATTTTGCGTGGGACTTGTCTATCTGTCTTGATTTTAAAATTGAAATCCTATTAGTAATCCCCCCCTTTTTTAAAATTAATTATATGTATCCTGATCACGTTTTTTTTTCTGAATACAGGTCCCTTTTTTAGTTTCCTAATTAACTTCCCGTTACATGTATCCTGTTACTCCCTAAATCTGACAATACATGTACCATTTGGAAATGATGGTCATTGTAAAGTGTTTTACTTACATACTTTTTGCTGTGTGTTTGGATACTGATGTGAGACTAAATCAGCAGTGATTTGAGCACGTTGATACTTGTGACAGAAGATGATGATGCATAGGATCCCTGTAAAAGCTTTAAAACCACAGTATGTTCACTTCCTCCCGCAGTCCTACCAACAGGAGCTGTTTCCGCTGGGCCACAGCTGTGCTGTCTGTGGAAAAATCAAATGCAAAAGGCACAGGTGAGATACCTGGTTACGTTGTGGTGCAGCTGTAGCAAGTGGCTGTGTTGTGACCTGATCACATGTGTCAAAGATAGCTATGCTGAGAAGCTAAACTTAATGCCCGCAGACACAAGAGGGCACTCCAAAGACATGTATAGTCCCTGTGAATACTGTACTACTGCATTTTTTTTTTTTTTTTTGGGTTTACTTGTGCTAATTAAAGAAATTAAAAATAAGTTATTTATTAATTACATTTTATTAATATTTGTTTCTCTAATCGAAAAGAGACAATATAAATCTGCCTTTTCTATTGTGTTTGGTTTATCAACATTCATTTTTTTTTTTTATCATAACACACTATTATTTATCATCAAGTTATGGAAGGTGTCACACTGCCATCTAGTGGTCAGACTGGACTCTTGCGCTTTTCTTTCTGGATAATTGTGTGTTTATTTATGTATTTTTTCAATTTATTGGCAGACCGACTTTATTACTGGAAAACTACCAGCCGTGGCTCGACCTGAAGGTTCCCTCTAAGGTGGATGCGTCTCTTTCAGAGGTAAAAACATGCTTCATTCTCTCACGTCATTATTACAGGGATATGCCAAATTATCTGATAGTCCTTTTCTGTTTTTGTTTTAAGATTCTGGAGCTGGTTCTGGAAAATTTTGTGTATCCTTGGTATAGGTAATCCATTTCTCTGTATTATTTTGCATATCATGATTTAAAATAAGTTGGTGCAATAAGGCCTGTAATGATAACTTCTTTTATTGGACGTATATTGAAATAAATGAAATGAAATAAATAAAACATAAACAAAAAAAATAACACATCAACAACATTAAAACAAATGGACTCTCAGGCTCTGTTCACAAAAACTGCATGTAAACACAGCAGGGAATATGAAGATCGTACTGATCCATAACACAATTATTCTAACTGGCCTCGGTATAATATGTTATATGTAGTGACAGAATATTCACCATACAGTGTTTCTTTTCAGAGACATCACTGATGATGAGGCGTTTGTGGACGAACTGAGGGTGACACTGCGCTTCTTTGCAGCTGTGTTGGTCCGCCGCACCCAGAAGGTGACAAACGAGACCCTGTGGCAGAGTTTAAAACCTCGGGATCCTGATTGACTCAACGTTAGTTGTTTGAATTTTTCTCCTTCTCTCTCAGGTGGATGTGGCGTCCCTCATCACGCGAAAGCTCCTCAAAGTTTCCATGAAGCACATTGAAATAATCAGCAAGGCGAGACAGAGAGGTACCGCTCACATTCAGTCTTTTCTTTTGCGTGCACCATCAAAAAGCCAGTAAACGAACCTCTCTGCTCTCTTCTGATCTTTTGTAGTGAAGAACTCAGAGTTTCTTCAACAAGCTGCCCTGGAGGAGTACGGTCCGGACCTCCACGTGGCCCTTCGCAGTCGCAGAGACGAGCTCCTCTACCTGAGGAAGCTGACGGAGATGCTCTTCCCCTATATCCTGCCACCCAAGGCTACAGACTGCAGGTGACGCAGTCCTTTTTTTAGCCAAGGCGCTGCACTGCCTCTGTTTATTTGTCCGTCAAGAAAACATCACGCTATCAGTGGCAATCTGACAGCCCTGACACCCAACAGTAGTAGATTAGGATCGTTCCTTACTCTCTCATTTTCTTAGTTCCCGCTGCTTTATCTCTTCGCTCCTCTCAGATCTCTTACTCTCCTGATAAGAGAAGTCTTGGCTGGTTCTGTCTTCCTTCCTTCAATGGACTACTTGGCCGATCCTGTGAGTGTAGACACATTAAGGGCCATTTTTTTCTTCTCTCAAAGCCTTCTGCTAACACAGTCTGAGACTATATTTGATATTTGATTTGTATGTATGTCGGTTATTTACCGTGAACATTCGAAGTGATTTTTTTATTCACTTACTGGCTGCTGTTTTTCTGTTCCAGGACACAGTGAATCATTTGCTTTTGATATTTATCGACAACTCCCCTGTAAGTACAGCTGTGAACTGATGTGCACAGGTAGCCCCATTCACATTGTGCAACCATATTGCTGCAGAGTGTATATATGTTTCATGGCTCGATAATTTTGTCTACCTTTCTCCATCCAGCCTGAAGAGGCCACAGAGCCCGCTTCAACGTTGGTTCCTTTCCTGCAAAAGTACTCCGATATCCGCAACAAAAAGCCCTCTGTAAGTGTCCCAACAAGTACCGCCTCCCCAGCGAGCCACCAATGATATGTAGTTAGTACCGCAATCGCAACATGCAGACTAACTTTGTTTCAGCCAGAGCTTCACATCTCTTACGCCTGTTTGAAAAAGAGCTGCCTTTGTTAACTGCGACTTTTCTGTTTGCGTTTTCACCGTCTCTCTCCCAGCAGGTGCTGAAGCTGGAGCTGAAGGAAATCCGAGAACAGCAAGACCTTCTCTTCCGCTTCATGAACTTCCTGAAGCAAGAAGGGGCCGTCCACGTGCTCCAGTTCTGCCTCGCGGTCGGTACGTGTGTCCCGAGCTTTACAGATGTCTGCAAAAGACACTTCAGCTGCTTTTCACCTGCATGAAATCTGTTTTTTGAATCACACGTGTGAAATAGCAAATGCTCTTTTTTAGTTTCATTTCTCGTCCTGCCCTTCCCTCACCTCACAGCCTGAAACCATCAGCAAAACTAACCTTGACACTCATGGGCACCAAAGTGATGCCTTCTTAAAGGTCCCGATTCACAGGGAGACTGAGGTGTCCTGCTCTTTTAACTTCTCAGAGGAATTCAACGACAGGATATTGTGCCCGGAGCTGTCCGACTCGGAGAAGATGATGCTCCACGAGGAGGTGAAGAAGATCTATGAGACCTACTGTTTGGACGAGAGCGTCGACAAGATCCGCTTCGACCCCTTTATAGTGGAAGAAATACGCAACAGTATGTGACCGGGATCTTCCCAGAATCATATAATTACCTTGCAGACCCACATTAGCACGTATGTGTGCTCCTAACATGTCATGTCTGTGGTTTTTTGCGTTACGTCCCAGTTGCAGAGGGCCCGTATCCGGAGGTGGTGAAGCTGCAGACCATGAGGTGTTTGTTTGAGGCCTACGAGCACGTCCTGTCCCTCCTGGAGAACGTTTTCACTCCCATGTTTTGTCACAGCGATGAGGTTAGCGTCTCCATTATGAAATAAATCCCTCAACTCGTGTGTACGTGAGGCTCAACCCAATTTATGAATCCCTTCCCTTGTATCTGAAATGCATCTGATCTCGTAATACTTTCCATTTAAAACGTGGCTCTTTTAGCACAAATTAAATTAAATTTGTATTTCTGTATATCTACCAAACACTGGAATTAGACTCAGTTCGGAGTTTATCGACTTCCTTGCGCTATCCTCTTCCGATCTCTCAGCCACCAACCACTGCAGGCCATGTCATCAATGCCAGACGCGCAATTGGCCAATGAGCCGACACTGGCGTTATGCCAAGCTGCCAAACCGAATTTCACCCCTCAGAGGCTGTTTCATTGAATACAGCTGGGTGGACCATTGTCCACAGCAGGCCACTGCCCTGCATGAACAGTGCGTCTGGAAAATAATGATATTATCTGATATTTTGTTGCCGTTGCTGTTCCTGCCCCAAAATAAACAGTCCAGCCATTCTTAAGGCATTAGGGGTCACTTGATAAGCACACTGGTAACTTTTCATTTCATAAAATGGCCCTGGATTTGCATGATGCTGTGTTTTAAAGACCTTTATTTGCTCCTCTTCCATGTCTACCTTCAGTACTTTCGCCAGCTTCTAAGAGGGGCCGAGTCCCCTGCCAGGAATTCCAGGATGAGCAGGTAGGTGTGGCTCTGCCAATGTTTGTTTTTGTCTGTAACAATTAAAAAGCTTGACCCACAGTATTTGCCAGTATATCGATCCACCAGTTAGTGTTTGTCAGAAGGCACAGCTGACTCTTGATAATGTAGCCACAGCAAGCATGTAAAACACAGAATGACTCACTGGTAGTTTATTTGTTTTGGCAGAAAATTGATTGCTGTGTCTGCACCCACAAGCAACCCCCCATCCTTTAGTCCCGGGTGTCTACAGGTCTTAAAGAATTCTTAAAATGTCTTAAATTCAGTTTTACAAATATTGGGGTCATAAAAGTCATTATGTCATCTGAAATTTTGATTTGTGAACATTTGATGTACTTCAATCCATCCATCACGGTCTTCTGGGTGATGTAAACCTGTTTTTAAACCTGTCTAAAATACTGTCTTTTAACCTTTTACTCGCACTTACCTGTTTGCAAAATGTAGATAACTCTAACTCACCTTAATAACCATATTCCTACATTAAATCACACATATACTACCTATCTTATACTTACCTGTAATGCTTGAATAAGAAGAAAAGATGATTTGTCCAAAATGCATCTTACAATTTGTTAAAAATCAGTTTCAGAAAAAAGTTTTAAAAAGAATTGTTAAAGTTAAGTTGCTGATACCTGTTGACACCCTGCAACCTTTTCTAAATTTCACTGATGATGTGATAAATGTTTCTGAATGTTCACAACCCCCTGTATCCCAGTACCCACTGCACAATGAAGGCAGAATAAAGTGTAGTAAACATGTGCCAGCTGCATCAATTATCTTAAATGAGCCGCGAAATAAGCGATATGAAAATGAGAGTTATTTACTTTGCAGCATGATGAAACTTAAATTAGAAGTGACCTTAGCTCAGGGATCAACTGTCATGTTTCTATCACGGGGTGTGGTGTGTATGTGGCCATGGGGCCCTGCCACTAACTCCTTGTGCATATTGTTCCAGAAATAGCCTCAGTCTGGATGACATTCGGTGAGTATAAGGCATCGGTGTGCTGATCAAACCAGTGGCTGGCTGAGCAGTGCTGCTGCACGCACGATACAAACGACACGTCATTCTTTTCCTGACTGGTCTACAGAGGAACACGTGCTGCCATTAATTTTAAATTACAAATTCAGTGTGCTCTGGGCCCCGCTGCAATCAGGGCTTCAGTCCAATGAGCACGAGTTGATGATGTGATAATGATATATAATTGAATTCCTAATCTAATCTTCACCCCCTAAATACGTGTTTTATTTGTAAATGCAAATGAGAGAAGACTGAGAAAAGTGGCCTTAATCAGCTAATCCTGTTGATCATAGCATGAGTCATCATTACTCATATGTTAATCAGCCTGCGCTGCTGAATATGTGCAACACGAAAAATTAGTGTTGGAAGGTTTATACCTGCTGGTTCCCAACCTGGGGGGTCCTGATCCACACTAGGTGTCGCCAGAGCTTCATGGGTGGTCAAGTCAAAAGTCAGGTTTATTTTTGCAAATCCAAATCACAGCCAACATGGCACTTTTCACATAGAGCAGGTCAAGACCATAAACCCAACATTCCCCCATGAGGAAAACTGCCTTTTTGCTTGGGTTGCGAGGCCTTCTTGATTTTAACGGGTATAAGGAAAGACCACAGGTCTGTCTCAACATTTCATTCACGTTTGTAAAGAAAGTTAAATTGTTATGTTTAAAGTTGAGATTATTATTTAAGATATCAATTTATAGCACACATTACAGGACAAAGGCACGGTGAAGACCTGAACTCAAGCTACATTCACAGAGCATCCGCTCCTCACTAAACAGTCTGTTCTGTTAGAATTGTATGCCATTAAAACAACAACCAAACAAAAGAGTTATTGGAATAATGGTCAAGCCTCAGAGAGAAGAAAAGCTTCCTTAAAGTCATTTAAGGAAGTGTGATTGGTAAAAATAAAGAATGAATACATAATACAGACAGAATTGTTCTGTGCTGGTAATGTTATGCGTTGAGTATAACTTGAAATATCAACAAAAAATGTCAGCGGTTGTCAGTTTACTTAAAGGAACAGGTTGGGAACCACTGGTTTAGACTTTACTCTTTAATTATTTTCCTGGTAAATTTTTCAAATTGAGGTTTGCTTGCTTCCAAATTGAGAGACCCTAAACATTAGGTGAACTTCGGAAAGGACGATGGTTTGTTTTATGTGTTAGGAAAGCAATAAAGGCCATTTTCAAAGCAGCATGAATAATGCCTCTCAGAAGAGATAGAACTGGCATTTTGTCAACACTCACCAACTATGACAACTCCCTTCCATGTCTGCAATTCAGTAACCCCCCCCTTCCACTCTGCCCGTCTGTCCGCCCTTTACTCCATCTATGTACTGCCATCACCGTGCTGTGTCTGTGACTGTATGTCCACTCTGATTCTGTAACCACCACACTGCCTGCCCTGGTATGATCCACGGTCCTCTCCCTCGTCTTGCCCGTCGGGGACGTGACCCTGCTCTGCTTGTAGTTCCTGGGACTGGAGCCCCGAGTCCCCGTCCTCACTGTTCACCGCCTCTGGCAGCTCTTCACCCGCATCCTTTAACTCCCTCCATGCCCAGTCCACGTTCACAACTTTCCCATACGGCTCGCTATCCCACCGCCACTCATCACCCAAGTAAGTCAGGGTCCATCCGTGTGTCACAGGTCGCTCAGTGTGATGTCATGCTGTCCATTCCCCCACCCCCCCACCCTTTACGTGACCCCCAGCGCCAGCCAGACGCCTGCATGGTTGGGCCGATGCATGGGATCCTTTTTATTATTTGTCTTGATGTGTCTTCCCCCCCCCCCAACCTATCTGTGTTTTTTAGGCTCGCCTGTTGTTTTTGACAATGCAGTGACTTCTCAATGTTCAGTTCCTCTTGTATTTGGTATATCGCTCACTTAATCTAACAGGCATTCACACAGAGCACCCGTGATGTTGTGTGCCTGATCTGGTGTATATTAAAATGTGTGGTCCCCTTCAAATCTGAAATCGCTGTTCATGAAATCACTGCTCACTGCTCTGTTTGCGTTTGGCCTTTAAACAAGAACCCAGGCATTTCACTGTGAGATGGCTGTGATGTGACACTCTGGCTTTTTCTCGTTTTGGCTACCTGAGCTTCTCCTCCCCACTGTACAGTCGCTGCTCCGACGCTCAGTCCGCTGTTCCTTGCTTCCCCCTCCTCTCCTCTTCGGTTTCCTTTCCCCCGCCACCTCTCTCAAGCTGCATGCGCTTTTGCCGAAGCCATGCACACGGCCCCCCCGTCGCGCATTGTCTAACAACCCCTTCCCCGTTTTGGCCTGCAGGAACACGTCGAAGAGGGGCGAGTCCTTCGGGATCAGCCGCATTGGCAGCAAGATCAAAGGGGTGTTCAAGAGCACAACCATGGAGGGGGCCATGCTGCCGTCATACGGGCTGGTGGAGGGAGAGGACGATATGGTGAGGCTGCTCTGAAAACATTAGCATTCATGTGTGTTCTCCATTCTCACAGATGTCTCTGATTCATGCTGCATATGGACTTTCAAAGAAAAGCCTCAAAATAATGCAAAGTAATGTTTTTGTCCCATTTTTCTTGACCTATTTACCCTCAAAGACCTAGTCAGCTGCCGGTGGCTGAAACAAAAACCTATTGTCTAAAACGTCCAATGATTTTTGAACAGTTAATCCAGTCCATATGCGTTAAAAACTCTACGTTTTTTGACAGACAAGCTGCTGCAAAAAGTTAAATTCTGAATAAAATTCTCCTCTATACAATCATTGTAGGTACCAGTTGGGGGCGCTGGTGAGAAAAGAAAGGAAAGCCGCACTGTTCACCGAATCTGCCCCGCATGTGTTCCCGTTTCTCAGGTTTAAGTCTCGGATCACTGCTGTCTGGCTTGACATTCGCCTAATTACACAAAGTGATTGTGCTGTTCTGAGGAACCAGCTGAACTGTAACATTCTCAGTGCTTCCCTGAATTTTGTTAACCTGTGTTGACAAGTTCGACGAAGCATTTTCCGCACACTGTTCAGACATAATCAAATACACAAAGTATATCCAGTTGTCGGGTGCTCCACTGAAGCTTTATCAATTATGTTTTACCATTGCATAATTTGGGTGCACCCAATAATACATTTTAATGTTTTTGTTTTTTTTTTAACAAATTATGTACATGTTTGTAAACAGGAATAAGTGACGGCAACAAGAAGCCCTTTTTTTAGCCCTCGAGAAAACCCACTCTCAAACAAATGACTTAACCTAAAGTATTATTGGGGTGTTAGAAAGTTTAAACTTAGTCTTAAAACTACATGTTATAGAGCTGGCTCTAATACATGAACATTTGGCTAAGTATTAATTTAACAATGTTTAAACACACTATACTCAAGAGAGAGAGAAAGATATGTACAGAGCCCTGAAATTAAATATGCAATGTGTTAGAATTTAATTTGAAACCATCAAAGATTTCAACAACATTCAACGATGAAAATGATCGACAGAATGTTAAGAAATAAATTTGTGATGTCATGACATCCATGTATTGTGTAGATATCTAATGAGGTTAGCTGTTGGTTGTGTAATGCTCGTCGGCATAGCAGGAGTTTGCATGCTCAATTGCCAGAAGGTTTCACAGGCCCCTGTGGAAACACATGTGGGACTCATGAAATCGCCCTTCCTGTGCTTAATGTAAAGGGATATTGCTGTGTTTTGTTTGTATTTCCTCTGTTTGTGTCTGAGTCTCGGGCAATCTTCTTTAAAGAGTCATTCAAAGAGCAAGATGAATCCAACAGTTAAAAGTCAGCTCTCCAGTAATGTTTTGCACCGTATCTTGACCGTGACCCGTTTCTTCCTAAGGCGCCAACTTTACCCGACCTTCACCCCTCTCGCTTCCTTCCATTCAAAGGTAGAGGAAGCCATGATGGTGCTGGAGGATGACTCCCCCATGGAGGCGGCCTCCACCCCCAGCACCCCCCGAAACCTCTCAGCCTGGAACATCACCATCCCGTACATCGATTTCTATGACGACGACGTGAAGAGGGAGAGGATTCCTGTGTTCTGTATCGATGTGGAGCGCAACGACCGGAAGGCAGGTGAGGTTAGGCGGAGCCGTCCTTCCGTCTCAGTTACTGTCATCTGAGGGAGGTCAGGTCTGAGACTGAGCTGTGGTGTACTTTTTGGTAGGACATTGCTTTTTCATCACAGTAAGACTTCGACCAATAATGTGTCAAATTAAGGTCATGATTAACGTAATGGGTTAAACCTAATTAACGTTGAATGGTTATTGTGTTGCAGCTTATTATCAGTTACATCGATATGGAGGCTGAACTTCAGTCACCTCCCACTGCCTGTTGGAGCTCCCATGATGCATAGTTCCCTTGGATAGCGGCGATAGCTATGCGAGAGGAGATCTAGCTCATGAATCTTAATGTATGTTTGTGTTTGTCTGCAGTGGGACACGAGACTGAGCACTGGTCTGTGTACAGAAGATACCTGGAGTTCTACGTCCTCGAATCAAAGCTCACTGAGTTTCATGGTAAGTCTTCTGCACAATAGAAGAAAAAAACCCATCATTCATAGAATATTACTTCCAAGTGAACCTTTATATGTTTAATGGCCCTGTTGCATCATTTAGGGGCTCATACTGGAAATAAATCTGTGAAATCTTACACCCCCTGCAGGCTCTTTTCCAGATGCACAGTTGCCTTCAAAGAGAATCATCGGTCCCAAGAATTACGAGTTCCTCACATCCAAGCGGGAGGAGTTCCAGGAATACCTTCAGGTACAGTAGATATCTGAGAAGACTGGACACTGAAATTTATCAGACAAATTCACCCAATACAGATAGTTCTGAGGTGAGATAGGATTTGACGAGAAACGTCTGCCTGTGTAACGTTCCAGCAAGTAGAGATGAAGATTAGTTAAAGACTAAGCTATGACTGCAATCTCTGTGCGATGAAAAGTGGGCTGACTTACTTGTCAAGCAAATGCATGAGTCATACTTGAACAGGTGGCAATTTCTTACCAAATGCTCGTCATTTCAAATGTAAAGCAAGTCTCAGGTTTTCTGCATAATGTACGCACAACGGGATGGTCACGGACCTGCTGCTGGTGTCTTCTAAAATCTGTGAAGTTCAAAGTAAGACTGTAACCCAAGTATTTTTACGATGGGGAGATGTTGCGGTTACTTTCTGTATCAAGTAACAGAGTAAAAGTGATGGATTCACTTCTGTAGATCTTCTTGATTCCACTGTCTCTCAGGCCCAGAGCCCAGACACACAGGCTCACACACAAGCGCTCCAGACAAATCTTTCCACTCGGCGCAATTGGCTGAACGGACAGCACTCGAGTGACCAGGCATCGAGATTTAATTGGAATGGGTTCAATTGTTGAGCATTTGTTCCAGGAACAGAGTGTGTCAGAAATTTTCAGAGTTTCAGAATTTTAAGAGTGATCGTTATAAACATAGAAGAACAAAGGTTAACGCATGTCAGGACCCGTGACAGGTTAACATAACCCTCCTAATGGAGGATGTATCTCTCTGCCTCATCTGGCTGTCGCAGGTGCGACTTCTCAGAACACACTTCTTACTCTGCAGTTGTGATGAGTATCCACTTTTGTTTAGCAGCGCATGCAATTTTCAACTGCAGATTGTTTGTTTGTCTTCTTTGAGTTATTTCTTGAAACAGCGCTGACAAATCTGAGATGTGTTGCAACTGAAGGGTCCAGAATGCAACACCTGGGATAGATTTTTAATACGTCCTACTACCATGAGATAACAGACTTTACATCAAGACAGAATCTACAGCTGTGCTAAAAGCTGTGTGAGGCTGCATAGTGGTGCCTTAAATGAAACGCTTACATCGGGACGCCAACATGATTATGATTATGGTGTTAGCATGCTTATGTTTGGCGGATAATAATACTTTTATTATGAATTCTCAATGAAATTTCCCCAGAGGCCAAAGTAATGTTTTCAAATGGCTTCTTTTGTACAACCAACAGTCCAAACCCCCCCAAACTCTTCATTTACTATCATAAGTGACAGAGAAAAGCAGCAAATCCCGACAGTTGAGAAGCAAATGTGTAGCGGTCCAATTGTTTGAGACTTGCTATCTTTCTTTGGTTTGGGCTGATTTTCCAAAATCCCTCAAGGCTGACTGCAGGGAATTCAGATCACCTGTACACAGGGTGGCGAGACTGACTCCTGATTGAGGAGTGTAATCAGCTTGGAGATATTCCCCTTCCAGCCAGTCATGGTGTGATGACACTCTTCTTGTGAAGCCTTAAAAGAGGTGGGGAATGGCGCACAGGAGGCCCTCACTCTTATTCTGTCCCATTGAGAACCTCATTCCTCTTAGATTGCCAACCAGAAACTCTGGTCTGTTTAGCCTCTGTTGGGTTTTCTTGGCTGCCGACATCATTTGTAGTGAGGAAACTATGTTTATTTGAGAACCCCTTAAAATCCAAGCCCCTTTACACCTTCAGTTTGACATTTTATTTCCCTGGGCTTGTAGGAGGCATTTGTTATTTATTGTCCAAGTAGCGGACACTGGGCATTCCCCCCTAGATTTTCAAGTTTTGTGTTTATTTTTATGTAGGTTGGGCTGACCTGTAAGCAATTTAGACCTGTCCCAAACAATTATTTTTCAAACGATTAATCTAGCGATAATTTTTTCGATTAGTTGACTAATCTAACGTTTAATTTAACCTTACATGACAAAACAAAAGTAACGTAGAAACTGTAACTGTCATTGGTAACTTGTATGAGGAAAAAAATACTGCAGTTGTAAGCGGAGCAGCGTCTGTTATCCCGCCTGTCCTACCAACTCTTCGTCACATTTCTGCCCGAAAAACAGGGTCTGTCACCGGCAAAAACCTTTAACTCACTCAAGTGGTTGTGTTGATAGAAATCACTGCGGTGGTCAGCCCTCCCGACCGAGACTTCAGTGAACTTTCCCCTAGAAAACAGCCTCCGTCCCCGCAAGTGACAGAGTCACGCAGCGACCTGTTTACTGATGGCGATTATGTAATAATGTAATTTAGCGCGAAAAACGTAACTCTTTCACCTTCCAGGGTGTTTTTTTTTATTTTATTGACCTTTATTTATACAGGTAAAATCTCATTGAGACCCAGGGTCTCATTTACAAGAGAGACCTGTTCCAGGTAGGCAGCAGCAAAACACAAAGTTACAGACATACTGAACATACAGGAGACACAACACAGAACACAAAAATTACAGTAGTATAGAAGAAGTGCAAAGAAGAATAGGGGAGCCGGGTTCTCAATCACTACACATTATAAACGGTCCACGGGTTTAGTTTGACAGGGGGGACACCTGGGAAACACCTCGACGTCATCATCATGACGTGTACCGTCATGTCTCTTTAGGAGCGGCAGCGCAGCTTTCTATGTGAATTACATGGCGGTTCATCTTTATTCCAGCGGTGCTTCGCTCAGTATGAACAAATAACGGCGGAGAATCGACGAACCGCCGCTGCTGCATTAATGCAGCCTCTCTGAGTGAGAGGGGCTATTCTCAGCTTCCACAGGTACTACCACTTCCTGTTTGGGACGACGCATCGACGCAAATTATTCACTACGTCGACGCGTCGTCCCAGCCCTAAAGCAATTCACTGTCAGTACCGCCACAAACGTTTTACATTTTTGCTTGTAAAAAATGACTAAGTGATTGATTGATTTCCAAAATTGTTGCGAGCGAGCCTTCTTTCAGTCGACTAATAGTTGCAGCTCTATTGTTAGCAAGCCAACTTTTGCAATTAAGACAACACAAAAAGTGGAGCTGAGGCTGACAGGAATGTCATTCATAAACTAAACTATTGCATGATTAAAACATTTAGATCCGGCGGGTACAAGTTGGGCTGAGGGTGACATTATTCTCTGTACAAAATTTGAATGGCAATCCATCCAGTATCTGTTTAACCACAGTGCAGTGCCACTTTTAATGCCATGCCATGCATCGCTATGATCGACTAATTTTTCCAAAAGTCACTGCATTTAGATTTTTATATCATTCTGAAAAGAACAGAAAAAGAGAAAAGGCTACCTTGAAAGCTTGAAAAAAAATTGTAAGCAATAATATAAATTCTATCTCTAGGCTATAAAAACATACAAAACCACAGGCATGGTCCTTGACAAACTAAGTTCTTGCTTTTATAAAATGAGTTAAGGAGTTTGGATTGAATAAGTAATATATTTGAAAGCCACAGCATCGATCCAAGGTCCTCCAAGAAGAAAGAAAATGTGTTTTTCTTTGCAGAAACTTCTACAGCACCCGGAGCTGAGCAACAGTCAGCTCCTCGCTGACTTCCTGTCCCCTCATAGTATGGAGTCTCAGTTCTTGGACAAGATGCTACCTGACGTCAACCTGGGTACAGTATGAGTGTGACTGGTGTGATGGATTATGTTTGAACAGCGCAACATGTCAAACACTGTGTGAAAATGTTTGGACAGGCTGACCTTGTGCTGCGGTGAAGCGATATCTGTGTTTCAGCCAAAGGCAAAAATGTAAAAATGTGACAGAACCATACATCACTGAGATAAAGTATTTATGTTTCACAGGGAAAATCATTAAGTCCGTTCCCAGCAAGCTGATAAAAGAGGTGAGCATTGCACTCTTGTGTTGTGTGAATGTGTGTGGGATGGGAATTGCTCAATTTCTCTGCATCTCCGCTTTCAACGAAACAAATGTTTCCCATCACATCACTCCAATTAAAGCTGTCACTTGTGTTTTTCTTACACCCTGAGCAGGCCATTAAACATTTTACATGGCAAAGACATCTGTGAGAGAAAACCTACCGTCATTGGTTCCTATACAGATTGTGTCCTTTGCCTCCTCTCTCAGAAAGGGCAGCATCTGGAGCCCTTCATCCAGTCCTTCTTCAACTCCTGCGAATCTCCCAAACCCAAACCCAGCCGCCCCTGAGCTCACCATCCTGAGCCCCACCTCAGAAAACGATAAAAAGGTTGGGGATTCAAGTCTTTTTCATACTCTCTCACTTTCGTTCTGCAGGCCTAGGCCCCAGGAATGTTATCCTGAGTCCAGTTGGAGTATGCTCAGATTTAGTTTAAGTGGCTGTTCACATTGGACGGTTGCCATGGATCACTTTGTGGTCAAAGACCTACAGTCCAATCGAGCTTAAATGTTTTTGAGATAGTTTTTAGTGCAACGTCTGCCAATCATTGTAGAAACTGTTTACACTGTAATTTTGTTTCGGTGTTTTGTTATGATGTCAGTGTTCATTTATCTTGAAATGTATACCATTGGTCCAGCTGTGGAGTTTAAGTGGAGTTTAAAGAGCCAGTTCACACCCAAATCCAAAGTACTTGTTTTCTTCTTACCTGTGATTCTGTTTATGCATCAATTGTTTTGGTGTGAGCAGCTGAGTTTTAAAGATATTGGCTGAAAAGTCGACCCCATTCTCTTGAATATAATTGAGCAAGATGGCAAAAATTAGATTTGAAAAACTTGACAGCAGTGCCTCTTTAAAGGAATCATAAAACTCATGATAATCCACAGAACTTGTTAAGAAAAGCTATTTTCTTTTATATTCAAGAGGAGGGAGACATCTCTACAGCCGATATCTCTGCAACTCACACCATTACCGTCTTGATGGATAAATGGCACAGGAGGTGAGAAGAAAGAATCTATTTAATTTTGGGGTGAACTGTCTCTTTAAGGTAGGGAAGAGAGACATTTCAAAGACAGCCAATTGTTATTTCAGTTTTCTGGTACATGGTATTCTGGAGGAAAACATATATCAGTGCTGTTTTTGTAACAATGTGGGTCACCAAATTTTGACCCATCTATTTAAAATAATTTACAAAACTGTTATCAGCTCTGACAAGCAGCGAGCCAAAAATGGCTCCAAGCCTTTAACTTGACAACTTGCCAGAGGCCGGATCGGTGAGATCACAAAAGGTTTCATAAGCCTTGAGCTTTTTAAACACAATGTCACCCCATTTCTGGCTGATTTAATATGAATGTCCACTTCACTGCAGTACTGGAATAAATGTGTCATCGCCTCAGAATGGAGCGATGAACACAATTAACCTCTTGTCATGAGGCTTAACATGAGGGAAGACTATTATATTTAGATTTTTAATAAAAACATATAGAAATATTCACCTCAGCAGAGTTCTGCCAGCCACTCTTGTTGAAACAGATTATTCCAGTAGCAGTATTTACTATCTTAAATATGGGCTGCAGTCTTAAAAATGAATGTAAATCCTTCTCTCCCAGCTCTTCAACGACCTGTTCAAAAACAATGCCAACCGGTCAGAGTTGACCGAGAAGAGACACAATCAGAATTACTTTATGGAGATGATCAATGTTGAAGGGGTGTACGACTACTTAATGTTTTTGGGTAAGTAAGATGTTGTTTATCGCTATCTGTATATCCCAACTCCACATTTAAATACATTTTTTTAACATGGTCATTTTAAATTTAATGCATTGTAACGGTCAGGGTCGGCATTTCTTGTATGACGGTCGGCTGTAGTTCATGACAGCTCCCCCATAGTATGTATGTGTGTGTGGGGAGAAAGGTCACCTTGCCAATAACTACATTATAAGAATGTAAGATACCTGTAGACATCCTGCATTAATACCAGGAATAAAAGAATAAAATACAGAACATCGAAGGTGTTAAAAAATACACCACCGCGACCTGAAGTAGAGCCCATTGTTCACTCACACTCTCTCCGTCCTCCTCTTCCTCCTCTTCATGGTTGTCAGGACGAGTTGTCTTCCACATTCCCGACTGGCTGCACCACCTGCTAATGACAGGCAGGATGCTGCTCAAGAACACAATTGAAGCCTACACAGATTACTACCTTCAGTACAAGCTGAACCAGGTGGTGCAGGAGCACCGGCTCGTATCACTCATCACCTTGCTTAGAGGTACGTTGCAGTTAGTTCAGAGATCTCCTGAACGAATGTGTGTTTTTCTAAAAAAAAATGATGAAATATTACTTTAAACGTGCTAATTCAATAGGTGAACTGATAAACATTATCTCGACCCCATAGACACAGTTTTCTGTGAGAGCAGCGCACCCCGCTCGGCTCAAGACAAGCAGAGGAGGGCGAAGAAGACATTTGAGGAGATGATGACCTATATTCCAGGTACTCGTTCACTTATTACAGCTAGTGTATTTGCTAGTGTGACTTCTCCACTTTCCATAACAATAATGTACAAATGTGAAGACAAGTGGTCAGTTTTTCGTGTCATCTCATCATCTTTAGACTTCCTCACGAAATGTATCGGAGAAGAGGCCAAGTACGAGGGCGTACGTCTGCTCTTTGATGGACTCCAACAGCCAGTTCTGAACAAACAGGTACAAAAACACAAGGGCAGTCACCCACACACACACACACACACACACACATATATACACACAAGACAAAAAAAATCAACCAGACAGAATATGAGACAGGTGATGTGTGAGTGAAAGTGAGATCAAGCCTGTCCTGATACAATAACATGAGATGTGGCAAACAATCCGAAATCTGCCTTGGAAGTGTGCATTACAAGGTCAAATTCCCCTGCAATTCAGCATGTAGATAGTGTTATAAAATGAGGGTTTTTTTTTATTTAAAGATCATTGGCTTTTAATGCTGTTCCTCTTCTCCCTGCTCTTTGTCTCCCTCAGCTTACGTATGTGCTGTTGGACATCGCAATTCAAGAACTTTTCCCGGAGCTGAACAAGGTAGACAGATGCTAGTCTCGATTAGCAAAGGAATACAGCTTCTGAATATCCACCCATCCATTATGACTGTAAGACGATGAAAGGTCAATAGAAGCAAAAACAAAGATACCGTATCATGGCGTACATTGAATAGCGGCATATAACATTAACACGCCTTGTTTTTTACGTATTACATCTTCAAACCGAATGTGCTAACTGTCTGTGTATCCTCAGCAGGTACAAAAGGAGGCACCTGTGATGGCTCCGTGGATGTAAAATGGACAGTTCGGTGAACATGAGCCGACATGCTTACGCCCACACTAACTCAGAGACTTTTGTCGCCCCCATCACCTGAAACTAACATCAATCACAGGTGCAACAGCTGTTCTGATTACCTGCCACAACAAGGAGAGGCAACATGGGGCCCCTTTATGCATCATTCATTTTGTAAAATAAATTGTATAAATAAATGACATAACGGCGTTCCTTGTGTATTCTTATCTATAAAAGCGAAACAGAATAAAAGTGTGTTTGGCTGCTGCAGCTGATTGTAGCTGTCATTAATTATTACTATTAATAATCCTTATCATTTCACACTGTGATACTGTTGAGCACACGGTAGAAATGCCACAGGTGTGAACACCTAAACTGCTGTAAAACTCATCACCTCCTCTTAAAGCCTGTAACAAAAATTGAAACGTGGCCATTGTTGAATCAGATTTACCTAATCGAAATGGGAAAACTCATTCCAAAAGTAATTGTTTTTGTTTTTAAAAGGAGGCAATGAAAAATGTCATTCGGCACATGCAGTTCAGTCGGTTTCATAAAAAAAAAGCACCTAAAATCATACTTGAGAAAATGTAAAGATATTGTCTTAAACGTTACTTTGATAAGAATAATTACCTCATACGAATAGTACTTGTAAAGGTCTTATAGTATCTTATATTAAACTACAAGTAAAGTTAAATACACTATATTGCCAAAAGTATTCACTCACCCACTCAAATAATTGAAATCAGGTGTTCTAATCACTTCCATGTCCACAGGTGTATAAAAGCAAGCACCTAGGCATGCAGACTGTTTCTACAAACATTTGTGAAAGAATGGGTCGCTCTCAGGAGCTCAGTGAATTCCAGTGTGGTACTGTGATAGGATGCCACCTGTGCAACAAGTCCAGTCGTGAAATTTCCTCGGTCCTAAATATTCCACAGTCAACTGTCAGTGGTATTATAACAAAGTGGAAGCGTTTGGGAATGACAGCAACTCAGCCAAGAAGTGGTAGGCCACGTAAAATGACGGAGCGGGGTCAGCGGATGCTGAGGCACATAGTGCACAGAGGTCGCCAACTTTCTGCAGAGTCAATCACTACAGACCTCCAAACTTCATGTGGCCTTCAGGTTAGCTCATGAACAGTGCATAGAGAGCTTCATGGAATGGGTTTCTATGGCCGAGCAGCTGCATCCAAGCCATACATCAGTAAGTGCAATGCAAAGCATCAGATGCAGTGGTGTAAAGCACACCGCCACTGGACTCTAGAGCAGTGGAGATGCGTTCTGAGTGACGAATCGCGCTTCTCGATCTGGCAATCTGATGGACGAGTCTGGGTTTGGCGGTTGCCAGGAGAACGGTACTTGTCTGACTGCATTGTGGCACGTGTAAAGTTTGGTGGAGAGGGGAATTTTGGTGTGGGGTTGCTTTTGAGGAGCTGGGCTTGGCCGCTTAGTTCCAGTGAAAGGAACCAGTGAAAGATGTTGGACAATTCCATGCTGCCAACTTTGTGGGAACAGTTTGGGGGTGGCCCCTTCCCTGTTCCAACATGACTGTGCACCAGTGCACAAAGCACGGTCCATAAAGACATGGATGAGAGAACATAAAAAAAGGAATGTCTGAGAAAGTACCCTCCATTTCCATTTCCAATTTATTTTAGCAAGCTTTTAACAAGCACTATAAACAAACATGGAGTAAACAAAGGCAGCGAGCAGATGCGATGACAAAAACAAAAGAGTGTTGGGAAGATTTAGCAGCAGATCTTGAACAGAAGATCTTGTGTTGCTGTAGCAAAAACAGTCGTGTCGCGCTCAGTGAACATACCCAGATGAGAAATAGTGCTTTACAAAAATTAGGCTTGTCCTTTATCTGAGTAGTTATCAAAGGAAGTAGAGTTTGAGGTGGAAGACAGTCATATATGTACATTCAGGGGCATAAACACTTGGAAGCTTTGGTTTGTTGTCACCCATTGCTCTTTAGTGAGGGAAGGAAGAGATAAAGCAGCCAGTCAGCTTTCCCTCCTTCATATTACATACTGTAGTGATTGACCTCTTCAGTTCCTTTTTTAAATTCACAAGAAAAAAAAAATCATACTAAAAATGAATGACATGCACTTTAGGTCACCAACATTGGTAGTACATACTTAATGTTTTTCATATTTCAAAGTGTTTCTCTTCCAAACTTAAAATAAGGGGGATAAAAGAAGTTCCTGGCTGGATGTTGAATCCACCCCCAGGCAGACCCGGCAGTTCTGTTGTCTCATCCTTGAAGCTGGCGACACGGAAAGGCAGTTAACCAAGTCCCGGAGGAGCTTCCAAGCAGTCAAACTCGCCCTTCAGTTTATCACAGTTTCACAGAGTACACAAAGCCAATCAAAGGGTCAGCGAGAGATATAAACCCAGTAGCAGCAAGCCGAGGCTGTGGGCTGTGAAGACAGCAGAGCTCCTGAACGTGATCCGGCCCTCCACCACAGGGTACACCTGCTTCATGTCCGAGATGTATTTGGAAAAAACAGAAATGTCCATATCACCTGCAAGAGTTGGGGAAAGACCGATTGTTTAGTTGATACAGTATTTTGCTTGCTGCCCATGGTCAAAATAGCCCGCTCTGTGTTTACAGTGTCATAAGCTCTGTGAGCCTTAGAGACAGCTGCAGATATTAAAACCATGCATCTGCCTTAGATTAATCATTGCCCCCAGTGTGAGTGCAATAAGTACACTAACAGTAGGTAGTCTTCAGGGGACCCTCTGAAATTAGTGTACAGGGACTCTTTCCTCAGACATGTGATCATCACTGATGGATAAACACCCATCTGAATCTTGCTTACAGACAGCTGCAGTCAGAATGTCTCATTTCAAGTGAGTGTGATGATGGAGGGGAAGCCAATGCAAAAAAAAAATATATTGAATTATCAGTTGCTGCATAGAAAAAACACACAGAGTTGACAGCCATGTTTTAGTTTTTTTTTTTTTTTTATGAGAAATTCCGTTTTTCCACCTTTAGCTTCCACCACTACCAGCCAAAACAGGTCTCCAACCAGCACCCCTCTGATCCCCGAGCCTAGTCCCTGCAGACTGAGCTAGTCACTGATGTTGACAACCAGTTTTACTTAATGTGGTAAAAGTCACCAGGCTTCCTTAAAAAAAGATGGATTTTGGTTTGGTTATGGGAACCTTTCTTAGCTCTGTGAAACGCTATCTATAACACATTTTTAACTATTTGGGCCTTCTGGGTTATTCGGCAAATGCTATTTATGTGGATATTACCTTATTCGTGAACACTGAATCTGTTTGTCTGAGTGATATGCATGTTTAATTGCATTTTTAGCAGTGAGATCGCTATCTCCAGGTCTATATTCCTCCTTTAGCACAGTATTGTTTTGAGCTAATGCTAACATCGGCACGCTTAAATGCCAGCACGCTGATGTTTGATTTCAGAGTTTTACCATCTGGAGTGAAGTGGTGGACCGACTGTACTTGGGTGCAATGCATTTTTAGAGTTTAAAGCTGTTCCTGAGACAGCTTCCTGCCTTTCATAATGTTTCACACTGTGTGGTTTGCTCTCTTGTTTTCGAAAAGGACCTATCCACTATTTTCGCATGGACAATTTAATGAGACATTCGGTGCCAAGTTTGAGAAATCTGAGCCCCCACTAAAATCAGCTTATTGGAGGAAACAATGTAAGATCAGTCATCGGCTGCTAGAGTCCCTTTTTTCCTTTCCTTAATGTTAACAGATCTTTGAGATAAAAAAAAGTTAAAACAATGGAGTCCATTTGGAGGCATTTAAAGGTTGAGCACCAAAACTAAAGACAGAGTAAATGTGATTGATGTAAACACTTCAAGTGAGTCACCATTAAGAAAACATTAAGGCGCAGGGCTTGCTTTGCATCTAGTCCAACAGGAAAGAAAAGCAAGCGAAGGTGAACTTGAGGACATTAAAGAACAAGAGTGAGCTTTTAAATAGTCTGCCAACTCAAATGAATTATTTTATCAGGAGATTGGCTGATAATTGCTGTCTTTGGTTGGCTCCCGGACATTTTTCTTTAGTGAGTATTAAGCAGTGAAATGTACAAGCAAATTAAACTAAGTCTTCTTTCTGGATGTCTTTATACATCAAACTCAACACATTTAGCTTATTGGCAAAAAAAGAACATTTAATTTCAAGTATACGCTCATCTTAACTCGCACACAATTTCTGAACCACCTTTGTTGCCCACCTGTGTTATGCTTCAGTAGCTCGTCTTGCACCATGGCAAAGCCATCACCTCCGCTCACCATGTATGAATTCATGACCACAGTGTACGTCTTCTCCAGGTCCAACGGTTCATACTTCGGCACGCGGCACTCAGTGCAGAGCATGGTTAGAGACACGACACGCTGGTTCACTGGTCTGGAGAGGTCATACTCTACGTGAATGCCTAGAAATGTCCGAGAGATGACAAGAAAATGTTATGCTTGCTTAAGCGATATCCTCCCGTAGACACCACTGACGGATAAAACAGGAGTAGTTTGACATTTCTATCAAAATGAAATCTTCGCAGATGAGATGATTGATACCCCTCTCATGTATTTCTGTTGGAAATGAAACTACCATCTAGTTAGCTTAGCATAAAAAATGGACAGAGGGGGGAGCAGCTATTGAAAGCTAAAGATTTTTCCATCGAAAGCTTGCCGTAATTATGGATCCTACTGGGTTTCTGGTAAGACCCGCCCCACTCTGCCTCTGATTGGCTTGTGTCTATTGTTCTCTAAGGCCTTGATCACTTTGTGGTCAAGGTACTCCTTGCTAAATACCTCCAATAAATATTTAGACGGGGGAAGGTGGGAAAAGCAGTGAAGCTCAACTGATAAGTGCATCATCCCGTCGAAAAAAAAATCCAATATGAAGTCCTGTCTATATGCTAAGCTAACTAGCTGCTGACAAGTGCTATTGAGCTTTTCATCCAAACCCTGGAAAGCAAGTGAATAAGCCTATTTACCAAAAAGGCAATCCTTTATATACCAAACCTGATCAAAGGAGGCAACAGTCAGTATTATTTTAATACACCTTGGATTAAACTGTGTTGGTAGAGGAGCACTGGTGCCAGAAGACAGACCTGAGACTTGAAGAAATTCTCCAGACATGGTTCCATATCTGTGAACAGCGTGTTCAAACGCCTTTTTGATGGTAGATCCTTTAATCTGGACCAGGTCAAAGGTTCCCCCAAATGGTAAGACGGTGAGAATCTCCTCCATAGTTATGGAACCTTAAAGTAAGGGTGAATGCCATTACATTTTACAAAGAATCTACAGCTGTAGCCAGTGCAAAGTGGTCTTTGAGATACTTAAAAAAAACACTGTTTTACCGTTTTTGTAGCGCTCATCTATAGGTGTCCGTATGGCCCCACTATTCAGCATACACATGCCCACATGATTCCACTGCAGATCCTCACCTGAATACTTTACATTGTGACGAATCTGGCAATGCACAAGGACAAAAAAAGAAAAAAAGAGAAATCAAATGAAATCAAACTCTACTTCCTGGTAAGAGTTGCTCTCCTATGTTTGTGAAGGTTGACCTTATCACTGCAGGCTATCTAAACATCTGCTAATTGTTTATCTAAGCCTCCTCCAAACACCTGCAGCCCTTTCGTTGCCATGAATTCCCACGTAATTCTGAGCAATGATGGGCAAGATCTGAGGTTGCAACCGTTTTGAGGTTGGGGTTGAGGTGTGACAAAATGCAGACGTTTGTCTTTTTGACTCATTGGTGAATAAACTGAAGAGCAAAGGGAGCAACTAAGGCTTTTTTTCTTGAATGACTGAACCAAACGTTGGCTGTTACCATAGCATCGCAGATCAGGTTGCCGAGGTTACACTCCCGAAATCGACACTCCTCAAACGTCCCATTGAGGTAGACTAAGGTTTGTCCGACGTACTGCGAGGAGTACTGAGCCAAGCCTTTCTTCCACTTCGCAACGTCGGCGAGGACTTCTGGGTCTGAGAGACAGCTTGTGTAAATACAGGCTTTATGTAAGCATAACACAAGTTTAATGTATCTTTAATGAACCCTTGAGAAAGGGTTTTGATTTCAGAGTGCGGATATGATTCAAACAAAGATGAATGAGAATGAATTGAACTATTTCGGACGTAATCCAACGCAATCTAGACACATTTCATGATTAATGTACAAGTAGCAATCAAAGCATTTGTTTCAACAGCTGTGAAAATGTATACCAGAATTATTCAAAGACGCACAGTGATGATTTATCTCCAGACAGACACGCTGATTCAATTCACTCAATGTCACATCAACTCGTTTTAACATCTCAAAATCCTTTCAACCACTGAGACAGCTGTAAGGTCGATGACTGAACATTAGGCTGTAATCATTTGAAACCTACCTTGAGGTATGCTGCTGTCCATCAGGATGGGATTTCCAGTGGCTTTAATCACATTCCCAGCTTCATCAAAGGTAACTTTTAAGTACCCAAGGTATTTCCCGAAGGCATAAGCCTGGACCACCGGCACGTCTCTCCCATCACTCGACCTCACCATATAAGGGTACAGACCCGCCGGCACCTCCGTGGATGGGGGCTCTCCTGCAGAGAGACATTTTGAGGTGTGTTAGTGCACCCACTTCCTGTTCGGTGTGAAAGTGAAACGGCAAGTTTGCGCTCTCAGTTCTGAAATCCCTTGTAGTGTGAAAGCACAAAGACAGACTATTGACAGTTGATGTTTTGGAGTTCATCTTTTGCAAACCCCCTTTTCCAGCAGAAAAGAGCTGAAAGGATTGGTTCAACCAAAAATGAAAATTCAGTCATAATCTACTCACCGTACAGCAGATGGAAAGTCTGGTGATGTTGCCTAGTCCGCAAAACATTTCTGGACGAGCTGCATGCAGCTGTTTAATTTTTTTTTGTTGTTGTTTTTCAAAACAGATCCCCATCTACATCAGCTGTTTAGGAAAATGCTGTAATGCTGTGTACCTCCAGAAATGTTTTGTGGGCTACGACACATCAGGATGAGTAAATAACGGCAGAATGTTCATATTTTGGTTGAACTTGTGCTTTAATTGAATAAAAAAGGACTACCAGTGTAGAGGAATGTGTTGGTGTGTCCTCCAATAACGACGTCGACCCCTCTAACGAGCTTGGCGATTTGTTGATCCATGTCAAAGCCAGAGTGGCCCAGGGCGATGATCTTGTTATAGCCCAAAGTTTCCAGTTTGTTGACCTGAACCTGAAGTGCCTCCACCTCATCCTCAAACTTCAGGTGTTGGCCTGAAGACAGGGTAAAAACTGGGTTAATTTGCATGGCCTCAAAGCACTTATGCTTTCATACAAGTGTAGATCAATTTAACAGTAAATGAAACCACACTGGAGAGAGCTCTAGAGAGTGTTGGAATGCAGCAATGTGCCAAATGAATACATTTAAAGCCTCATCAATCGAGCAGCATGTCATGCTTTTACCTGGCATGGATAAGACGGGGGTCTCTGCGGTGGTGTAGCCCACCACAGCCACTTTGTCTGAGCCCACATTTATGACTGTGTAGGGCATGTAGTAGCCACTGAGCTCTGCGGACAGAGTCTGGTCAGGCTGTATGTTGGCGCTCACCACAGAGCAATTCACACTCTGGAGGAAAGGCTGGATCAGACCCTCCACTCCGTTGTCAAACTCATGGTTTCCCAAAGCCTTAAATGTAAAGGAATGCGTTTTATGGACTGGACTGCAATAAAAACAACTATTTTACTATATCATAGAAATTTCTATTCAAAACAAACATTTAGATGTGAGGTCGCACAATTTAAAATAATAATAATAAAAAAAAATGTCAAGGATATTTACCATGGCATCATAACCAAGTTTGTTCATGAAGTGCGCTGCCTCGGCGCCTTTATAGTAGTTGAACCAAACAGTTCCCTGAAACTGGTCACCCGCATCCAAAAACAAGACGTTCTTCTCCTTTCTCCGGATCTCCGACACCTTCGTGAACCTCCTGGCGACCCCCGCGAAGCAAGGACCCCTGGCTGAACACTTCCCCGAGTCCTCGCTGGTCTCCTCGATCCGTGCGTGGTTATCGTTGGTGTGGAGCAGAGTCACCTCGAAAGCCGACGCAGTCCCCGAGCAGTTAAGAAGCAGAGAGAGACAGAGCGAGGTCAAGAGAGCGCCGCGGGACGTCCGAGCGGTCATCGTGTCGCTGTGCGTAAAAACGCACGAATGGCCAAGGATGCACAGTGAGCTACAGGAGGAAGGCGTGGACCTTTCTTGCAGGATGTGTTCAAGTAGCACAGAGCACAGTGTGTAAATAGTTTACATTAGCTCTAAATAACGAGTTTATAAACGGTAAATAACATTCCTAAATGTACTAATGCTTCGAGAGTGTTTTAAGCAGTTTATAAGAATAACTTTTGGGTTTGACTGGTTGGACACTGACCCTCTGGAAAACTGCTGCAGGAGGACCACGACTAAATTGTATGCATCAATAAAATATTAAGTTTCTAAAGATACATGATGAACATATTAGGAGATGTCCCAGCATGCATTGTTTGAGATTTAAACTCTCCTGAGACCCTTCTTTGTCATAGTTGGAAGACAACATATGTAATGTTAACTTGCTTTGTGTCAAGCCTAATCCAATATCAAGAGATATCAGCCACTTAAATACGCCTGATTTGTTTCATCAAGATCTGTGCATTATTCCCTGAGAAATTATGAAAAACTCAATCCCAATATCATAATGTAAATAAATTAGAGACAAAAATCCCTGAATCTGTCCCTTTCTCTGCCACTTCACCAAGATTTAATGGGTTCTTTTCTCCATCCAAGTTCTGTGGAAATCCGTTCAGTAGTGTTTGTGCAATCCTGCTGACAAACCAACCAGCAAACCACTGGGTACTGGAACAAAATGGCTCCAACGGGAGCAGCTACGGCTGTTAGGAACAGTGATGAAGTTGACACAACTCAGTTAAATGTTTATATCACTAGAAAAGTTATTTGTTGCGAATCAATACAACATTACCTCAACTTGTCTTCTCAAATTCAGTCAGCTCGAAGTATAAGTCAAGCCTAGAATCTAACTTTATTAATTGAAATAAATATTCTGCTGTTACAGTAAACTCAACCCTGATTTCATTACTCGTGTGTTAATGAAACAATCAAATCTCTATCTCTAACTTCAACTGATGCATTTAACTTTACAATTGGTGTACTGTGACGGCTACTGAAGTCTTTAGAGAGATAGTGACTAAAAGAAACACGTGGATGGATAGATCAGAAAGAAAACATGGGAGTCACTTTAAATCCCATGTAGTGGGTTATGTATTGTATTCTGTAGTTTAAAGGGACGTGAGATGAAATATAGATCTGGTTCACCAGTGTCTGTTCTCTTTGATGCAGAGGAGTGTCCCTAAAAAATAGTCAGTTAGTTCAAATTTAGTCAGAATGTCAACTTCCTATATCAATTTCTACTTATCATGTGATCTTCTTACATAGTGGCTCATAATTTAGACACTTATCATGGGTATTTGCTTAACTTTTTAAGATTTGCATTTTTTCCTGGTGTGTGTGTTTCCAAGTGAAGGACATCTACTTTCCAGAGAAAAAAATGACGCCGAGGGACCAGTCTGCTCTGACCCTTTTATTGTTTTGTGCAGTGTTTTCTTCGTTTCCCGCCCTGCGACCCCTGTTCTTCAGGTTTTGTTTTCTGGGATAACAATAACGTAAAAACTGGGGGCTCATCCGAGGTGTTGAAATGAACCCTGTTTTGCAGTTATTTTGGTTGGTCACTTTTTGTATTGTGGAATAATCTGTTTACTGCACAAAGAATAGAGTTCAGATTGGACTCGTTTATTGAGAAGCCTAATTGGGAGACGTGCAACTCATGTAAAAAAAGGCAGATATAATGCAAACTGCTCTGCAGTTTGGCATTGCAGTGACAGCAGGAAGTAGGACAGACACAACGAAATGGGCTTTGGTCACTGGTTTGTTGGAAAAAAACAGATCCTCACTAATGACTCTGAATCCAAATCAGACAGTGTAGGTGAAGAAGGTTACAGTGAGGTGGTGTGTCAACTGAACCAATTGCTGAAACAGGGATAAAACAGGTAAAGATGAAGCTCAACCTAGAGCATATAAAGTTTGAGCATATCAAGAAAGGCAAAGTAAAAAGGAGCCGGCCATTCACTTAACACAGGTGATGATGATGATGATGATGATGATGATGATGATTGTCTCCTTTTTCAATGAATGAATGAATCACCACACTATGATCTGTGGTGGAGTAAAATGGGGCTGCATTGATATGTCTGTCAGTTCCCTTCACACAGCAGCACCCCTTAGTGGAAGAACTAGGACTCAAACACTACAAATTTATTCAAAGGTTACCCAAAGAGAAGAACTGTGGCTCCCAAACATAAGAGAAGGATTGAATGTCACATGAGAAATCAACATTATTATTTGTGTTTTTTTCAAAAATAGGTGAGATTGTCCTTTTTTTCAAGACTTTTTTCATTTGTGACAGCCTGATGGTATTCAGCAGAGAGGAAACCTGATAAAGGTCCCCACATCTTCTGTCTTCTGTCACATTTAAACTGTTGTTTCATTTCAGTTTCACTCACACTGCTGCACACAGGTCCATCGAACTGGAGTAAAAATGGGACTGATTACAGTTAAAGGGCTCTCAACATAGCAAGTTTTTGAACTTGAATCAGATCTCTGAGCACAGACAGTGTTTTTCACTGTGCAGATTGTAACGCCCACTGAGACAATGTGATTGTGATTTTGAGCTATATAATCAAAATTGATTTGACTGGATGAATAGCCCATAGGTGTCTATCGGAAGAAGTGTCCTTTTTTTTTTCTTTTTCTTTTTTTAAAGGAGATGCTGATGAAAATGTGTTAAATAAAATTACAGAGTGAGAGACTAGAAGACATCTCAGAAGCCGTGGAGCGAACTCAACATCAATAGCACTTGATGAAACAACAACCGAGCGAGCGATGAAAACTGCAGAAAAGCTCACTGATGTGTTTTAACTGGAATGCGTGGGTTTTTGCATATGGATTTGTAAATCACACTTACACTAGCAATAGACAACCTTTTGCCTTTCAACTATACTGATTGAAAATACCGTAAAAAAGATGACACCATCCACGTATAGATTGAAGCTTATACAGTGAAGTTTCAGGAGTAGGACCACACCTCAACAGCGCCAATTCCTGTATCCTTATAAATAACCACCTGACCCTCTCCTCTTCTTCTCTCTCGTATTCTGCGCAACTCCCCCCGACCCAATTTCTCTCTCCCTGTTTCTTCTTTTCCTTCCTCTCCTTCGTAGGACTCCTTTCTAATAAATTGTTTAAACGCACAATGTTGTTGGTTTGGTCCTTGCTAGTGAATATCCATTCTGCCACCCAACTGGATGTTTGTCACGGTGCAAAAACAGGAAGAGGCACTATTTTCCCTGGTCACTATCCCTTGGTTATGTTGGAACAACTGGCATAACGTTGGAAACTCTATGTTGCAAAAGAAGAACCCCACGGACGGAGGAGGCAAAGAAGTTGAATATGGAGAGTCATAGAATGAGAGGACGGACGGACATTAATTCAATGGAGCGCGTCTGTGTTGTGTAAAAGTTTATTCCCTCGCTAACACCGTTGTCTGTATTTGCTTTAAGTTCTCCAGTAATTGTACTTTGCTACTTTCTGAGCACAGGTCAGCCAGACCAAACACACCCGGGGAACTCCACGGTGCTAAATGCAGTTCGATTTGTGCCACCACCGTGAAAGCAGCAGCTCACCAAGTGGGAACCCTTGACGCGCAACCGCTCGCGGCGTTCGGTGAATAACAGCCCGCGAAACTGCTAAAGGTTGCATCTGGTACAGTGTGACACAGGAGCTGACACACTTCGACAGATGGCCTTGTACTTGTGAAGCTGCAGCGTAAACACTCTTCAGACACACACAGTTACGCCGGGATTCTCCACCGTCTCCACTCTGCTCCGTCCTGTGTAGTAATGCCGTCTCTTATGTCGAGGAAACTTGGAGGGTATTCTTTAAATTTCACATTTCTGCTATCACTAATGGAAGCCAGCCCCCGTGGGCAGTGAGGTGAGGAGTGTTTGTGCAATAAATCATCTGCTCTCGCGCACTCTTGCGTGCAGTTCTCCTGAAACGAAGCAGCAGCTGCGACTTTGAACCTACATTTCTAACATTTACATTACATACATAACCATATAATGTTTCTCCATGATTATCCACAGCCTTGATTTTGCAGATATTGCTGACAGGGTGATAAATATAGCGATGCCTGTTCCTTTACATCAACCCCGTGCCTGTTCAGTAACCTCTCCTTTTCACACTTCACGAGCCGTCACCCTCGCCAGCACTGATGTATGCTATTAGCACTTCTCTGCACACTGAAGATTACTCCTCTTGCTATCGCCCTCTCTCTCCTTCCAGAACCTCACACATACAAAGCCAAACCCAAAATCGGACAGCCTATACCTCCAGCAGGCAGTAAATCGAGTGTCTAGTACACAGCATGCCAAGTACAATGTTTGCGATCCATACCGCTGGGTAATCTCGCTTTAATTGTTAAAATGAGGCCATCTGCGATGCTGTACTTTGCACCGCTGTGAATATTTACAGACTGATCTGCATTATGCAACTAAACCTCAGTGACTGACACAATGGTATCACTGCGGCATCATCAAGCCTGGGCTTAATAAATCAATTCCACGCTTTCTTTTTCGTCCTCAAACCGTGGACCGGTTCCAGCTCTCGAAAAGTGCTGATGGGACTCATAACAGCCAGCAGTCAGTTTCCCATCCGACCATTCAGACGCCGAATGGAGCCGGCCACTTCCACTTAAAGCGAAATGAGTCTGACCGGCGACCGCACTAACACAGGGCCTGTTATCAGTCAGCAGCCGTCATCACCACTTATCTCCTTTCCTGTCACATGTTTTCTTGGGAAATAAAAAAGTCTGCCCCATAAACTTCCACCTCCTCTTTCCTTCCTCGTAGCCACGTGCTAAAATGCTCCCACAACCGAGCAGATACCCACGGACTAGGGTCTCCCAGAATCTGGGGCACAAAAAAAATCCAAAAAGTGGCAGCTCCTTGTGATCACAAGACCCCCAAAAAGCCTCCAGTTGGAAATAGAAGCCAAAATCTCTCCCGATACATTTTTAGCCGGAGGCCTCCGAGAGCTGACTGGCGGAGCAGAAGGCACCATATGCCGTCACACTGCAGGGGGACAGGCCCTCAACATGTGTCCTATATTTGATTATTTTATTGTGCTTTAATGCGTCCTTCAGATCAGACACAGCGGCGGAGAGAGCGTTCAGATCCTGTGCTGGAGTGAAGGTTCCATTATCACACAAGACTGTAAAAGTAGTCTATTACTGCATTATGGCCCTGACACACAAATGTTGGTGCCGCCGCAAATCTCCTGAGCCTGTCGCTGTGGAATCCATGTTTTTCAACCAATTACCTTCACCTCCTCGCCGGTGCATTTGCGATTCTTTGAACAGACATCTTCTTGATTATAAGCGATGTTTCAGACTACTGCTACCTGGTGGTATGGAGAGGTACCTCCCCTTACGCCGTTGGCCTTTGTCTTAAGTCTTTGTTGTGTGTTCATGTGCAGCGTTTTGCCCGATACAAAGACGATTTTGAGGTGATGCAATGGTCAGCTTTCGTCGCCACTATTTCTTCGATGTCGTTCCTTTAATTTAGAATTAACGGCAGAATGGATTAAAGTGTATAAAACAAAAGCAGAAGTATATTTTGGTATCATGAGCACAATGCATTAATTTGTAAGCGACATATTAGAAGGGTACCAATTTAGTATTTTCTTTGTTTCATGCTGGAAGCAGCTAATGTAGCCTCACGGTAAGCTGAGATGACTTCATTATATGTTTTGTATGTATTGACATAGCTGTACGACAAGTAAATATTCTGAGGAAGAAGTACAGTATATAGTTTGAGATGCAAGTGACCTCAAACTCAGTGCAACTGACCTGTTTGACATGACGTCAGTGAAGGCACAAAAACAGTTTCAATATGCTGCCGTCAGGTCATGACAAACATGACACTGACGTAACTGTGTATACAAACTCAACGTTGAAAAGCAGGCTTTCTACAGCCTACACAGCTCACCCATGAGGATCCAAACATGGGTGACCTAGCTGCTCAGCTTGGTCATTCCTCCCATGTCTCATCTCATATATACACTTGGATAAGGCAGAGTTTGGGGTAGGTGGAGCGGGAGGGTTTCATCTCATAACAACAGGGGATCTGCCCTGATTTGGGGTTGCCCCATTTGGTCCCGGTCTCTACAGCTGCCAGTTATCGAGGACAGAAATAGATGACCACAATAAACAAAATTGTCATCCCAAAAAGTGCTTTAAGTGTTGCAGAGCAAGACTGCATTTCAACATCTGTAAGTGTGACAACACACGATATTTTTAAGTAGTATGTGGTGACAAAAAAAGGACATATCGGAAGTCAGTATGTCTGCGGCCATGTTTGTGGCGATTGTGTTAAATGAAACTCACCTTTGTGGTTTGTTACTTTAAAGCTGAAATCATTTATTCTGGATATAACAAAAGTGAAAACAACTATCGCCCAACTAAGCAGGTTCCCTCGTCTCTCATTTACTAACCACAAATTTATGGATAATACCCACTGCGCTTCCCGCCTAGAATCGACATTAGGCAGACAGAGCTAGCGACTAGCTGGTGAACCCAGTGGAAAATTCAGCAGCTTTTCTGATATTTCACTCATTTCACTTGAGACCAAAACGGAGATTAAAGGATATCAACTTATATTCTAATAAATGAATAAATAAATAAATAAATACATACATACATACATACATACAGAAATGCTAATGTTGCTTTGTGTCTGTTGGAGCAACTGTTTGGTATCATGCTAGCCATAACAACAAGGTGGTTTGTGGGTAGCTGCACTGCACTGGTGTGGCCAAAAGAGAACTGAAGTATTATTTTTCTTTTAATAATCATATTAATCAGCTCACGAGAGTGAATTAAAATGCATGTAAGCTGCAGAGAACGTATTACTCCTAACTTGTAAAGTCACTCGTAGAAGTTTGTGTAAAAAATACAATTTAGAAAGATGTTTGAAAGACTAAATTTGTCATTGAACTACCTGGGGAGCTGTTCATTTTAATATTCATATAACATTCCTCACATCGTGAAAGCAAACCCCACATCTTCCTGCGCTTGCATGTGGTATAATGTATCGACTTTAAAGCTTGGTTGGACGCCTTATTACTGGACTAAAAATAGCCGGTGTGAGATTGGATGTTGCCAGATAGTGCGCTGAGCTGCAGTGTGTTTAGAGATGAGGAGAGATAACAGAAAACGGAGTCACAGAAATTGCCCTGCGCTGCTGCTGCCGGCCACTGAACTGGGTCACTACCACCAAAACCATAGATGCGAAACAAAACAAAGCATCACAGTGTGACAACAGAACTGCATTCAACGTTTCATGATATGCAAAGTATGTGTGTGTGTGTGTTTCCTCTTACCCAGCTATCAACTTCTTTTATCTTGCACATTTGCCTGCATCTGTCAAAGTTTGCAAGCAGGGCCCAAATAACCCAAATAAACCTCTGCTTGTTTGTGAGAGAACGAGAGGGTGTGAAAACAGGAAGAAAAAAAAAGCATGTGTTTTTGTGTTTACAGCGGTAATGGCGGCCTCACTGCACCCGGCGTTCGTGCATTAGCAGCGCCCGGCAGTCACGGTCAGTCAAGGGGTGCAATCATGGACTCACAGGAAGGGTCTGTGTCAGAGAGCCCTGCCTGACGTTACGCTCTGCCGACCTCGGGTACAGAGGGATGACGTTTGTCACTGGCTGCTGGGGAATTCAAGCATAAAACAACAGTCACAGGAGTCACTGGAGACATAAAGTTCCATTCTCAACCTAGAAGCTGACTTTTTGACAGTTTGGGACGTCCAACAGGAGGAAACTGTATATAGGCACTAGCCAAACACACTCAGTGTTCTGTGACAGAAGAACCTTTGACACTGTTATCCTCAGGGGGACTGCATCTACATTCACCCTCTGTGGAAACATTCCACCAAGGACCTCAGTGTGGGTCTGAGCCTCCTAAAAGTGCTTGTCTTTGTGTTTTGTCTGTACATCATCATCAGCATCACAAGACAACCATCATCTCCTTGTTTTGCGTGGACTACACATGTGATGAGCATGACCTGGACATGTGGAGCATGACCTACTGACTTTGCGTCAAGATCAAACAATCAGTCGGAAAAATCGATTTCCTCAAATACATTCACATGACTGCTCAAAACTCAAGACTCATGAGGCTATGACGCATCATAGTACCAGGCATCTTTATGTCTTGTCTGTCTTACATGCCTTGTGATGCTATAAGAAGAGCTTTTTTGTTTTTTAAGCTATGAGGATAGACACCATTTATTTTTGTTTTGTTTTTATTGTAAGGACTAAAATGTACAAACTGTAAGGTAATAATTAATTGCAGTTGTACCCAGGGGTGCCGATCCGATGTCAGGATTGACATCGTATGCAACTCACACCATGCCACCATAAATCAAAACTTCGTAGAGGCTCGCCATATCATTCAAAAAGTACTGCACAGGGAATCATTTATTGTGCTTACCTTTCTTGTTTATTTGTCCTAAACAGCCAACAGCGCGTATCACTGCTTACTTAACTGTTATATTAGTAAATCATAATTTTAAGGGTCTCGGGCATGTAATGTCTACTCATGTTCTTATCTTTCGCCGCCCTCCAACCCTCCAAGATCCCCAATTCTTCTCACCATCTTTCTTTTCTCCAAGTTTATGGGACTACTTTATGCATGATTAATTGATATGGATGATAATCAAAATATGAAGCCCGAACCGAGTTGTGTAAACTAACTGATCATGTTTTTACAATGCCAGTTATGCTGATAAACAGTTCTAAAAAAAAAGTTCTAAGAGAATCTATAATGTGAAGTCTGAAAATAAATTTGTTCAATTTTGAATAATTTAGGGTATTTTCATTGGGGGGATAATTCATGTTTTTCAGAAATCCGTCCCCCACAGGATCTGCACCCATGGTAGTAACATTTCTATTGTGAACACACACTACAAAACATGAACACAGAGATGGCAGAATATGATATAAAAAGAAATTAATAGATTGAGCAAAATTTTAAATTATCTGTCAAAAATGTAACACACACAAGAAAGGCACTCAGTAGAGCTCGTACCTCAGCCAGATACACCTGATGTTGTTCAACAAAATCTGCGCATTAATCCCTCAGAAATGAATGAAGAAAACGTTGGAGGTAGAAATTCCTGGTTGTGTCCCATTGTCCAGATCTGCACCCAAAGTGAATGGGGCCTATTATGGACTGAGACCCACTCTCCATCCAAGTTTTGTGGAAAACTGTTCAGTAGTTTTTCATGTAATCTTTTTAAAATTCAGTCTAATAAAGAAAGAATGTTGCTAAAATGTTCATATCATTGACCGTCCATAATACTATCGTGATGGGGGTGTGGTGTTACATTCAGAACACAGGTAATGGAGAGAGTGGGAGCCGTCCATGGTCCTTCCTCAGCAGGAGTTGTTGTCCTTACAAACCGTACGCTGCTGAAAGGTGCCAAACTGTCAATGTTTATATTGTAAGACCTCAAATTCATCACCTTCTGGGGTACAGTGCTGTAAAGGAAGTGCAACATCCGTACTGAGCTGCAGGAAAGACTTAAAAATGATCCACAGATAAACCCACTTTTGTTTTCATGCACATTTAAGTAGATAATTCATTATTTTTGTTCCCTGCCCCCCAGCTTCAAAACAGTTCAGTGTGTTAATAAAACTATTTTTGAATCAGAAGTGTGTCTTAATCGTAACACTTCATTGCATTAAATCATGGTCACATCTATTGTTTATGGGTAAAATGTGTTGGAAGCCTTACATTGAACTATAACAGCAGTGGAACATATTCTGACGACGTATGTTTTCTACAATCCAGAGATGTTGAAACTTTACATTTCTTGATGTGAAACTCTACATTTTCATGTTTTGGCTTTAAATATCTGTCGCTGTCGAAACGTGGCTCGTTCTCCTTAAAAATATTGTGGTAAGTGGTTACATGCTTACAAATGTGGAAACTCAGTCTTGAACTGTGGTCACTGGTTTGGCGGCCTGTAACTTCACCACCATCCCCTCCACCTCCTGATAAGGATGTATGGCATGTAGACGTTTGACGACTGAACCGTGAATTACAAACTTTAAAACTAATAATATCACTTTACAACCTGCATAAGACAGAGTTTTACAACTGTGCAGTCAAGGCTTACAACTAAATAATTGTGTGCAAAAGTTTCATAAAACTTCTAAAACTATGAACATCAGCTGTTAACAAAAACCAGCAGAGCAGCACAGACGTACACAATGAATTGTGATTCTGAGGAATATTGAGCGCCGTTTAAGTGACAAGTCAATTTCAATTAAAAGTTTCTGATGAGGAAATGAATGAAAGTAGAAGGGAGATAGGACTGCTGCAGCCGCTTGAGATGAGAAAAGAATATATAACAGCAGATTCATTACTCTGAGTCATTTCAGTTCCTCAGTTTGGAAAATGGACATTGTCCTGGTGTGTAGGTGAGTGTGTGTGATTCATAGTCTGATTGCATAATTCATACTTCTCCTGACCGGACTAAAAAATCATTTCACAAATATCATCTGGCACTAGAATAGATGATTGGCCATTCGCAGCCTCAGTGAACTTGAGAAGTGACATCATTCACAACCTACACTACTACATTGCCGTTTTCACACATCTGATGTGCCATAAATGGCTGGATTCAATGCGTGTGAACTCTTATGTTAACTCCTTTTGCTGTAATGATAAAGTGAGGTACAGTGGCACCACTTTCTATTCTGTGTTCCCTGTTTTATTATGAAGGTTTTATCAGTGTGTGACATTTTTTGTTTAACACTTCCTGTTTTTGTCTTTTTCTCATCTTTTTTCCCCCTCCTGTTCACCTGTTTCATTACTTAAATAGTCCTTGTGGATCTAATCCACGTGTGTTCCTTCACTTGTTATCAGATCCTCTGGTGTATTTTCAGAAACATGGGAAAAACAATCAAGTGATGCTGGAATGAGTCCTAGAAACGAAAATACATTAGCATTTTGGCTCTGCTGGTTCCCTCATCTCAAGGTCAGTGGGTTTTTTGAAGGGGTTTTCTGTGAGCCCATGCCTAAGATATTTACATGTTTCTTCTGCCAGTAATACACCTCACGTTTGAATTAAAAAAGCATTTATGTGGCTTAAAAATGTCCATTGCTAACGAGTAGCTACATGACACTGTATAAATCTTTGGGGACATTAACATCATTAAAACAAACAAGGAGACTCATCTACTCGTCGGTCCTTATGGACAGAATCTATTTGCAACTATTACTCTAATTTTACAACTTGTAGATTGATCAGTTTATATTGGGTGTGTGGGAAAATAAGGAAAATGTCGAGGGAGCCAGGACGATGCTAACATCTGGGTTGGCCTACTAAAATACATCATCCCTTTTTTTTCTCGGCTATAAAAGGTTGATAAGTTCTATATAATTGCCCTATTAATCATTCACAAATGTTTTATAGCGCAGATATTGACCATTAATAGAACAACGTTTGGGTTGCCAGGTTCATTGATTGAGCTTTTTATTCCATCTGTGGACAATCTGCTCTTCTGAAAAAGTGATGCGAGGAGTGTGGACCAAAATGATTTCTTGTATAGTGAGAGAGCCTTTTTTATAATTGCTTACAACCCACTTACATTTGCTGTTGGCTCATTTAAAAAAAGGGAAACATTTCACCCTTTATTAATGATTTCATTAACATTTGTACATGTAGCTTCGGGGCAACCAGACCCAACAATGATGACTGTTCATTCCCGATGGCATAAAAACAACAGCAACAACAACAAAAGGTTAAATCACAACTGGAAAGTTCATATCGGTTCAAATGTCTCTGAAAAGCTTTAATGAGAATGGTCAAGTTTTTTTTTTTTTTTTTTTTTAATCTATATAAGTCTAAATTTGACATTGTCTTTGGATTTCTTCTTGTTTTAGCTTTAAGACTCTTCACTATGTTGAACTGGCAGTAGTGAATGTTGATTGCACAACGTGATGGATATAGAAAAATGAGACCATCTTGCATTTTCACTGGTTCCCTATAAACCTCGCTAACACTACACAGTTTTGTTGGCATGTGGTCAGCCGGGAAAAGAAAGGTTGATAGCGATCCATTTATTATAGACTACGTGATTGAACAGTTTTTTTTTTATCCTGTGCTGCTGTTATTGACTCTCTGAGGTGTGTGAGTTCAGTTAAAATACGACACTTCATGTCAGTTAATTTAGCACTTGTAATAAATGGTTTATAACACACTAGCATGTAGTTGTAAGCATACATCAGTGTTACTACAACTCCTCCTGTGTGGCATTAATAAGTGAAAGCTGGTATAGAAGCAGGTAATGAATGACTGTAGTAATAGCTTAATATAAAATATGCTTTTATCGGTGAAGTTGTAACAGTTGACAACTGACCCGGAATTTGAGACACACCAGATTTTGTGTTTTTTGTTGGAGCATGACCTGTTCTGACTTGATGCTTATTACCCTTTACTAATACCTCATTCACATGTACAACAGCAGACTTGACTGTTTTAATAGAAAAAGTTGAAACTTTGGAGGCTTTAATACCTTATTAATGACATTAATGACATTAGAAACAGATTTTTCACCATTTGACAACCAAAAAGTTGTTCTTCCCAATGATGTATAATGGATCCATTGAAAAAAAAAAGGTTGGCACCAAAAGAGTAAAGCTATTAGTTACAGCTTTAAAATGATGACTTATTGCAAGTATGGTAAAGTGACAGTGACAGTAGAAGATTTGAGATGATGTCATACAGTTGAAATACGACTCTTTCAGGTGCGTGACATGTGAAAAAATGATAAACACTGGGCACTATGACCCAGCAGATAGCCTACTCTTCATACAGAGAGAGAGAGAGGGAGAGAGAGAGAACAAGGCTGTGATCGGTGGTGCTTGTTTGATGTCAGAGGCTGTATAAAGCTGAGACTTTGGGTTGGCTCTCCCATTCAACCACAGGGGGCCCGAGGAGACTCAGCTCTGGAGAACTTCTGCCCTACATGCGGATTATCTGTGGCATCCTCCCAGATGTTGGGGCACCAGGACGCGCTGCTCATCCTTCTCACACAAACCTCCCATGTGCACAACAGTTAAGAAGTTTTTCTTTTATGGCTACAAAAGGGGGACGTTTGAACAGCGGGGAATGGATATTTGCCGGCATCTGCACATTAAAACCTGATGTAAGAGAAGAAATGAGGAGGGGGGGAATCCTTTTTTATTTCCAGACTGACTGTGCCACTTTGCTGACCGTGTGGCGCGGATAAAGCCATGCGCATGAAGACACAGAATATGACACAAAAGTGACTGAAAGTTATGGAGGGCTCCGGTCAGGTCGAGCCAACTCTGCCGGTGAACACCACAAACGACAGTTTTATCACGGATTCACCCGCTGAGGATGTGGGCGCGGAGAGTCTCGCCTATCAAGTCACTCTGGCGGCGATCCTCTCCGCGATCACGCTCGCCACCACTCTGTCCAACGCGTTCGTCATCGCAACGATCTCTCAGTCGAAGAAGCTGCAGACTCCCGCGAACTTTCTGATCGCCTCCCTGGCCATCACCGACCTGCTGGTGTCCATTCTGGTGATGCCCATCTGCGTCCTGTACACGGTCATCCACACCTGGACGCTGGGGCAGATCGTGTGCGACATCTGGCTCTCGTCGGACATAACGTGTTGCACGGCGTCCATCCTCCACCTGTGCGTAATCGCTTTGGATAGGTACTGGGCCATCACGGACGCGGTGGAGTACTCAAAAAAGCGCACGCCGGGGCGCGCGGCCGGGATGGTGGCCATAGCCTGGGTCATCGCCATCTCCATCTCCCTGCCGCCTCTCTTCTGGAGGCAGGTGAAGGCGGAGGAGCTGACCAGCTGCAGCGTCAACACGGATCATATATTCTACACCATCTACTCCACCTTCGGGGCTTTCTACATCCCCACCATGCTGCTTATTGTCCTTTACGGACGGATATACGTCGAGGCTCGGAAACGGATCCTGAAGCAGTCCCCGAAGAAGGTGGGGAAGAGACTCACCTCTGCGCACCTGGTCACCAACTCCCCCGGATCCGTGGCGTCAACGTCCTCTCTGCAGTGCGGGAGGCACGACACTCAGTCCAGCGACACCGGCTCCTCAACAAGCGAGAACCAGGTGAAGGTGACGGTGTCGGACGCGCTCTTGGAGAAAAAGCGCATTTCGGCAGCCAGAGAAAGAAAAGCGACCAAGACTCTGGGGATAATCCTCGGCGCTTACATCGTGTGCTGGCTGCCGTTTTTCATTTACACGTTGGTGGTGGCCACATGCGACAAATGCTTTAACCCCGAGTTATTTGACTTCTTCACCTGGCTGGGATATCTGAACTCCCTCATCAACCCGATCATATACACCATGTCCAACGAGGACTTCAAGAAAGCTTTCCATAAACTCATGCGCTTCAGGTGCTGCAGGTCGTGAACGACCGTCTCATCGGTCTCCAATGAGATTTATTTATGTATTTATTTTTGGATTACCAGTTCTAAAAAATAAAATGAAATAATAAATATGTGAGATTATATGATAGTAAGAATGTCAGAGAAAAAAAAATATAATGCCTGGGCCATTTTAAGTTGCGCATGCGAAAAACAAACAAAGAAATACAAAAAAATAATATATATTTATTTACTCGAGCCAGATTTAAAAGCTCCAACAAGCGAAAGCCTGGCGGGAAGCTGCTCAGCACAATTTCCAATTCTTGAAAAGCTTGTTTTCACACACCAAACAAACGATGGAGAACTTTACGCACAACGCAAAACCACTCCAACGTTGTTATTTCAGCTCCTCCTGATGAGCAAATTTGTTTAGCTGTCGGGAAAAACTTAGTGACGGGTTGTTTAATATCCTTTATGGATTTATGGGTTGTGCTGTAGCCTATTATAAAGCAATGTAGCGCGTTGTTCCCATGCGACGACTGAACCATTACGCGATAAGCAGCAGCTTATACAGCTGTACAAAAAGTAGTTTTATTTAAAAAAAAAACGCAGATATCTGTGTGATATGTGTGCTGAGGTGCGATAACAGTGGTATACATATTTTTTTATTATGGTCATGGACTGCTTGCTGCTGCCCTGTATGGTTATCTCCTTTATTTAGAAAGGCACCCTCATGGCTCCGAGAAAAGAAAAGATTCATATCAGCGTCAAACAAAGAAACTGTAGCTGATATTTACCCAGCAGAGCTGAAAGCTGATCCATAAGTTCAATTTTGCAGAACAAACACCGCCGCCTTGTGTTACTGTGTGCGTGTGTGGGGTCTGTTTGCTGCTACATTCAACCTGTATCTGCAGTATGTGATGTTCATGTGGGAAACGGTTTGACATCTCATGGTTAAAGAGACTGATTCGAGTGAGTAGAGTTCATTTAAAAAAAAAGAAAAGAAATAATACTGGGGTTTTATTTCAGCATAATGTGAGATACAGGTCTGATGTTCTGTTCCCATCCAGAGATGCTGTCCAATAAAAGGCTTTAAAGTATTTGTTTGGCATTTTGAGTGCGAGTTTTAATGCAGCTTAAAATCAAGATTGGGGCCAAAACGTCTTCAAAGTCAGAGGTAAATATGTTTATTTTTATTGTGATTATTGCCTCAGTGGAAGTGGCACACATAGTCTGTCACAGGACTTTTAAAAAAAATAAATCATTGTTTTAAAGGTAACTCAACCAGTTTTACACTTTATTACAGTTTGCCTTCAGGTTTTAAAGCCTTCTGAGGCTCCAGAGAAAGCCGCATGCAATCTGTTAAATTGCCTCCAGTTATGTCACTCGGTGGTTAGGTTGCATTGTGGGTCATGCAGGCTCAAGGGTTTTGAAAAGGAAGAGACGTGTGTGGAATAAAAATGGTGATATCTCATCTCATGTCTTTGATAATTTGTTTTTTAACTTTCAATAATGACTCCAACAGTGTTATAGGAGTGACATGCAAGACCAGTAGGCATTTCCAAACCTAGGTGCTGTCACGGGTTGACAAAATCGCGAGACAAAAAGGGCAAAGCGTTAAAATAAAAAGTACAAAATGCAAATATACAAGGAGCAGGCATTCTGAGACTTTGAAGAATGTACAAGAAAACACAAAAGATAAATAAAGTTCGAACCAAAAAAGTGCAGAGAACACAGGAGACACTGGACTGACGTTTGGAAGCAGAACAAACTGGCTGTGATAGAGCAAGAGGAAAACACAGGCTTAAATAGACGGGCACAAACTAACAGGGAGGGGAAGTGACAGGCAAAACATGACACATGAAGAGAGAACCTGCAAAATAAAAAGGGGAACGACATCACTTCTTTTATTATCAGATTACATGCAGCTTCCTCTGGAGCCACCAAAAGGATTTACATTACCTTTTTTTTTTTTAACATAGTACTCCCCCAAACCTGTAAGCGCACTTCAGTGTGTGAAATTGGGTGGAGTGACATTTGAGTGATATTTATCTTGTTATCACGATATGACAAATGCGTTTTTGGATTTTGGAATTTCGTTTTATCATGATTTGGCATCAGTCACGTCTTTTTCCTCATTTTTAATGCTACATTACAGAAAAGTGACATCAATTTCGGAACTTACCAGACTGTTTTACTTGTTCTAATGCTCCACTTTCTCATTAAATCCACATTACTGGTGATTATTTACCTGCCCCACAACATTTTCATATCATCGATATGGGGGTATTTGGTCAGATATATTGTGATATTTGATTTTGTCACCCAGCCCTTGCATTTATGAAGTGCCTTTGAAGAGCATTCGAAATTCTGCATCGCGATTTAGCATAAAACCCTATCACCCAGCCCTATTTTGAACCGGTACATCGTGACGTTTCCCTCCACTGACAGATGACTTTCTGTTGTGGCTAACACTCTAACTAGCGCTTGAACTCTCCACCATCTTCCTGCCCCCTCTCGTCTCCATGCTGTAGAGGAAGAAACGACATTGCGTGGTTAAATAAGTCATGAGGCTGACAGTGGGCGATGCTCTTCTAGTGTACACATACTTTCTGCGGGGGCAACTCGTATCATGTCAAGACACACACACACGCGCAAAGGCACAGGCACACACACACCCTTTGGCTCCCCATATATGAATCTTCATATGGCTCATCATGCATGAAAGATGAGAACACCTCAGCAGGCGGACACTCAAAAGTGTGGCATTTCCAGGATTTTCTGCGGCAGTTACACTTGAAAGACGGGAAAAAAAGCGACAGCATGTTCGTCTTATGATACAGAGTATACACACTGTATATTTTCTTGGATTTAAACAAAAAGCCTCTGCTGGATAATGACCAAGAGCCAGTCCTTGTGCACACTCATAGATACCAGCTACCTAAATACACCGTTCTCTCAATGTTAAAGATGGATCCGACCCTTTATCAGGATACGCACCAAAAGTTAGTGGGGCCTATTCCTGGCCGAGACCCGTCCTCCATCCAAGTTTCGTGGAGATCCGTGAAGTAGTTATTTGTGCAATTCTGCTGAAAACCCAACAACCAACCAACAATCAAACGGCGATGGTGACTTTTATTCACCGAGGCGATGCAGTTCCCAAAACCAGATGGCATTTCACTATCTTTACAGCAAACTGTAACATTCTTGACTGAAATGATATTCTAAATTGACAAACATCATGTGTAATTCATGACACAGTTCAAAGGGGATGAACCCAATCGCCAGAAAAGATATTTGCAGTGTATTTTTTCTGCAAAATATGCATATATAAAAACTTTTCAATTTGACCTTCTGACAGTGATGAGCTTATGGTCTTGGGCTTGGGTTTTGGTACATAAAACACTTGGTAAGGTTTTGAAGAAGATCATATTTTAGCTTAAAACACCACTCTTGGTCGCCACAAATGCGGCCGGAATTAGTCTCGCGCTCTCCTTTAAAATATCCAGTGGTGTCAGGCATCACCACTGCCCCCTCCACCTGACACTTGCAGGAGAGTACATTCTGTAGATGTAACACTGTCCTTCTGAATCCATGATATAGAGCAAGATTGATCCATAATGGAGCCAATGAATATTTCATGCAGAGTGTTGATGTTAAGCAAACAGGGGTTTATGTATCTGAAGAAGGGCTGTGTGGCTCATGTCGGTAACATCACTGTTCCTTCCAGCTACAGAGGAGTACTCATTATCTCTTTCACACGGGAGGCTTGTAAGCATGCAAACAAACGCACGCTTCTTTTCCTTTTCAGGTGAATACGCTGCATTACCGGTTTGCCGCAGGTCCGTCGCAGAGTGAAGGACATTCTTGATGTAACAGTTAGTGAGGCTGAACACATGGATAATTAACCTATAAAATATTCTTCCGCTCAGTTCGGTGTGGGTTAACAGCTTTATTGTTTCACCCTCTCTGGTCGGAGAGGGTTCACAACATTCATCGCCTGAAACAAGACGGAGGCGCACGGACCCATCTGCTGTTGATAAATCACCTGACGAAAGGTGATAACAATTGACCTTGGCAGGAGGGAAAAACGAGTCAGCAAGTAGTTTATTAGGCAAAACGGGAGCGGTAAGGAGATTGAAGGTGAAGCGCAATTAGAGGCCAGTTCTGATATATGTTTGTTTTTTTCTGACGTTAACAGTTTGAAAAATCCTGTCACAGCACACAGACTACTGTGACAAAATGTGTTTTACCGTTTTCATCCATTTTCAACCGCTTGTTGGGATGAAAACATAGATTAGTGTGGTTTAAACTGACCTTTCTGACCTTTAAACTGACCTTTTCCTTTTCCTAGTTTTGCATATTATGTGTGTTTTTTAAAAATTCTTGACCACTGAATCACTATTGTCATTATTAAAGGGATGAAGATAGAATTTTAGATCCAGAATTTTGTCACAAGGTGTGCAGAAACAACAGTGTTGACTGTTAGCCCCCGACACATCAGTCAGCTGGCAGATGATCATGAGGCGGCCATCATCGGGTCGAGCTGGGCCCAATGACTCCCTAATCTAATTTGCTAATTAGCTAATGGCAGCTAGCTACAGCCAAGGATGGCTAGCAAAGATTAGGAGTTGTTGGTAACTTTGGCGATATGCTGCCTCCCTAGGTTTACTGAGCTACCTTCAGTTCCTGGCCATATTCTATAAATGACACCTTCAAGGACTCTCCTGTATGCTTAAACCCATTCCCTTGCATAGGCATGTTAATTGCATTGACATAAAGGCTTTTACAGTGTGGAAATTCATCATGTAAAATCTATCGCAATCAATACTTATAGGCAGAGCCATAAATCTGTGTTCAACCCTCATTAACAACCTGTGATAAGATGATCTGCTGAGGGATGGACAGGGGAGTCATTGGAGGGGCAATCTGCTGCCTTATTTGTGCCCACAAAACACCTCACGTGCAGATGAAGGTTACACGCTATATTGTGTATATGTGTGCATTAAATCACAGCCCTCAGTCATGCGCGTTCCGTCCGTGCTTCACAGCAGATCGGTCACCACAAGCAGTTTCTCTGCCTCTCAACAAAGTGGCCCACAGCACCTCACCTGCATGACTAATAATATGTTTCTTTCCCCATACCGCATCTTGAAATGTGGATAAAATCAGAAGACACCATGGGTTGGGCTGCCTGTAGCCAGAAAACTGCAATAATCGACCAAAATCTCGCCATGCTGGTGACAGACTGGCTGTGTTTACTCATGTGAGAGAGTGTCACTAGTGTTGCTCGGTGAATCGATCACACTTAACATCCACTTTGGCCTGACAAGCAATATTTCACCAAATTAGGCAGTCATATAGCGGTGCTACAGGAGCTGTGCATACTGTTGTCGATTCTGTTGTTATATGATATATATGTGCGCTGGTAATAGGAGCTCAATTTCCAGCGAGAGAAAGGAGGGTGTCCTTGGCTTACCTGCATTCTGATCATGCAAAAACTTCATAACTCTTAGTGTGTGTGCATGTGTGTTTAATCATGAGCCACCTCTGTTGTCAGAGGAAATTGGTTCACTTGAATTTGTTAAAAACTTAATCTGAACCGATCTGGCATTTCTCTAAAACGCTAACGTTTTGAAGATATTAGTCGCACTAAATTTAGCCCATGTCATATTCATATATATATGTATGTATGTGTATATACACACACACACATATATATATATATGTGTATACAGAAGCTGAGAGATATCGTGTCAAATATACTGTATACCATGGCAAATTATACACACACTTGTGTATTGTATGTTTGCCCTTACAATAAAATGCAGATATTAATGAGTGCTTTCAGTGAACATATTTAAAGGAACAGTTTGGCATTTTAACAAAGACACTGTGGTGTCTGTGTCTTTGTTTATTTGCTCCAAAAATGGGCAAAGAGGTGGAGTGGGGGCAAAGCTGATGACAGCCAAATGAAGACTGTTTGCTGACAGTCAGCCAGATAGCTAGCAGCTAGCTGTCACTCAAAGCATGCACGCTTTGAATTATGCATAGCATCAAACCTTAAATGGAAATTAAGTTATTTTTAAATCATATTATTTTACAAAATATCTGCCTCCACAGGAATTGTCTCCATTATGTTCTCAGGGCCAAAAACAAGCACGTAACTGTTTTCGTGGACCTGACTTCAGCAGTTGGAGTTGCCCAATTAGCTGAGGTGATCTACTGGACCTATTCCAAATGTTTTGGATGGTTATGAACCATTTAAACACTCAAATGTGTAAATATAGGGCATAAAACACTGAAAATAGCATTTGGGAAACTGCAGCTTTTGGCACCTCTGCGTTCACTTTTCAGCCTCGACGGTTACCGTATGGTGTTCAGCCTCTTTCAGAGAGTTAAACAATAAGATCGATACAACGTTCATGACCCTGGTGGTGGGAGCTGGCTAGTGTTACTTAGCATTAAGTCTGGAATCGGAAGGAAACAACCAGCCTAGCCATTTTTTAAATAGTTCCATTTTAAGATTTCATGGACAGATGTGCTGAGATGTGAAATTACTTCCTTCTTGCCAATAGATCCTTCTAAATCCTTTGCACTGGACCTTTTAAATGATAAATATATTCTGGAAAGATACAAATTCTCCCCAAATTAAGCCATTTAATCTGCACATTAACACTTAATTTGCAATCTTAACAAATATTCTGCTGATACTTGGTGCTGGTGAATCTTTCTTTTACTTTGACTTTCAAAGCAAACAAAGTTAAAAGTAAGAGAGAGAAGTAAATTCTGATAAGAAGGTGAAGTCTTGCTCTTAGCTGACATGCTGAACTTGAGATGCCCCTGCTCAGAGGTCGAGCACGCCAAACTTTATTCAGTCCTCATTTTAAAGGCAGAGTGCAGACACCGCTACAACTGAAAAGATGGCAGATCAACCCAAGAGGTCATTTTATTTCCTGTTGCAAATATATTTGCATCTGGTGATACATTATTCTGTATGAAAGGAGTTTTTTTAAGCAATCATTGTAAACACAAAGACATTTTGGGGGTTTTAAAGCCATTAGGCTGCACCAACGGGCTATTTTGTCAGATGTGCAATCCCTTCAATGACAAAGCGACACATTAGTGAATACAAATATCGCACAAAGATGGATTTCTGTTTCATCAAGCCTTGAAGAATATGAATGAGGGTTTTCTCTCACCGCAGGGATAATTTACATATTGTCTATTAACCTTTTCACATTAAGAATGAGGGGGTGCATTGAGACGGAAACTTGACGCATGTTTGTAATTTCCCATTTTCACAAGCAATAACAACACAAAATGTCACAGAAGCTATTAGCATGAAATTTGCCCCGACACAAGCTAATTCGGCACCTTTTCCCCCCTCATCTTCAAACTCCCAAGCTTCTTGTCGCTCTAATAGGTAACTTTCCCCTCAAGCACCCCGCCCCCCCCACTGCCCCTACCTCGCTTTTAAACAAGCATCCTGCTCTTGTCACACTAACAAAGCTTTTTACCTTAACCTCAGATATCCACCGCCAGCAGATCTTTCAGGTCCTGTCTCACCTTCCCCTATAGAACGGGAATGGGACGGAGCAGTCTTCTGCTCTGAAGCTGACACACATCTCATTAGTTTGAGGAATGTGCCCATACTTACATCTACATACCTAAGCCAAACCTCCATCAACTCTGGCATAAATCAGCCATACCGCCCTGCACAACCAAAATGCATTTATTCAGACTTTTGCCAAAAAACAGAATCTGACTGGTTGACATTTAGTCTCCCATATGCCCTTTTTTTCGTTGGATTTCCAAGAAAACAGCTGAAACCCAACATTACAGTGTGCTAGCTACACAGCCAAATCCAGTAAACGTAGCTAGAGATAGCCACAGCTAGCCTTGACTAAAGCTTAACTCTTAACTCTGTCTCCTGAAATTGAAATCCTCAACATTTTGGTGAGCTCACATCTTGATATTTTCGTTTTTTTATCCGACATAAACGAGGCGGAAGCTAAACCAAGTCACAGAAAATAAGAACAGTCAGTCAGCCCAGCCTGGACTGCCATTTCACCTCATCCGTTTAGTGTGGCTAGGCTAGGCTAGTGTTTAATTTACACATGAATACTTTTGGATATATCAAAATATGAATGAATTACTTACCATTTCAAGGTGGGCTGATCATCACAAAACCAAGAGCACATTTTGTCATTTACATTGTCTTATTCTGTGAAGTTTTTCCAAAGGTCTTTTTCCTTTTGGCGTAGTTTACCACATCAGCCTGATAACGTTGAATTTTGCTTTCCCCTGTCTCTCTTTGAAGGGCGGAATAGATCGAGCTGTGCTGAAACTGTCTACGTCTGTAGGCTTTAATCAAATCACATTAACTAAGTTTACTGGTTTACCGCTGTAAAAGCAATACACACTCTTGCGAAATCATCAAATGAAGCATCAATTATGTTTGTCGGTGTGAGATCATATGGAAAAATACAGAGTCTGATCATGCGAGTGCATCTGTGTGGACTCACAGCCCCGTTAAATCTAGAGTTCAGTCAGGGGTGACTTTGGCTGAACCCCCCCACCCACTCTGGAAAAAAAATCACAATCTCAGTGCTTTTGAAATGTGTGGATAATATGCTATCTGGCTAATTTACCATCCATCCATCCATTCATCTGCAGCTGTTTATCCAGGTCACCTACCTCAAGGTCCACATGCTTATCATTAATTGATGCCAAGCCATGTTTTCCATAGTCTGTCTCAGTTTGAGGTGCAAGTGCAGTGTGTAGAGTATACAAGCCACGATTCCTCCGACATGCGCCCACTTGAACACGACGCTGCAGTGGCTGAGGAAGGCAATAGACCACAGGAGATCCAAATTTAGACATTTTACAAACCAGTCACCAAAGTAAATATTGACAATGTACATTTCTGTTGAGTTAAGCTTCACTGTTCTTAATGACCATGCTGTTTTGATACGATACGATCAGGAAAGGTGGAAATTCCAGCACACATCTTTTATGACAATGTGTCAGATTACCTACATTCATGCGACTTTCCACTTGGAGCACGGTAGCGCTGCATTATCCTGGCATTCAAGCGTCCTCGATGAGCTTGACGTTGGAGGAAAATGGCCCTCGTGTGATTGAGGTCTATTGTGAAAGGTACAAGCACAGAATGAACCATGTGAGCAGGATAGAAAGTGTGCTTTCTCGGTTGACCATGGAGCCTCGTATTATTATTTTATCATCTTCATAAGTAAGGCTCAACCTATAGCCCTCCACTACAATATTTATGAACAAGAACATGTGGTTTTTGGCCTCTTCTGTGACCCAATCTGCCTATGAACACTGCACCAACCATTATGGGAAGTTCAGCTTCCTTCACATCACCCTGCTGCTCCTTCAAAGCGCATCACCTGGCTTTGACTGGTGACTGATTGCTGTCACTAACATAGGAAGGGGGGACATGTAGACCAGGGGCAAAAGAGAAAAGTTGGAGGTGAACGTGCGTGACTCTCATCATTATCCAAACCTCATGGCTGCCAGTTGAGGGTTTTTACATACTGGTAGATCAACAAGTAAAAACCAGTAGCTTTGACAACCAAGATCAAAAGGTCAGTGCAGTCCAAAAGCTAATTCTAAAAAGCTCTCTTTCTGTCACAACGCTTGAGTCCCCTCGTGGATAATCGCCATGCTGCTTTATGCTGTAAATGTTCAGCGTGACCGTGTTTCACCATTCGAATTTCAAATGCTGCGAGAAAAGGTGAGTGTCTTCAGACAAAGCGAAAGGAAAGCCGCGTTGACGCGATTAAAAACGTCTGATCCACTTACCCTCAAAGTCAAGACACCAACAGGGGAAATGTGCACATGAACAAGAAGGCGGATAACCTTCACGGCATTCTTAAGAGGCGGCGTTTTCTCCTACATTGTCTGCTCTGCCTGGCATAACATCTGTCTCTAAATTTGTAAGATGTCTTTAATGACTTTTCGCGTTTCAAGCTTGTCAGAAACCGCGCAGCACACCGCAGTAATGCATGTGTTGCTCTGTGGCTGATGTGGATTTGACAGGTTTATATTCTGCAGTGGATATTTTTTGGGTTCCTGTGTCGGGCTGCAGCGGGGTTGTGAGCAGGTGTGGATTAATACACCGGGACAGAAAATGCTTCCCTGATGGGCTGTCAATCGTCTTGACCTCCTTCTCCGCTTCTCACTCTCTTCCTCTCTTTTGTTCGCCTGCCACACAAGGCTGTTTCTCCAGCTCCATCCCGCTGTCCTTCCATCGTCCATCTCCTCTTCCCTCCGTCTTCAACTTCTCCACACCCCATTTTCCCTCCAATTCCCTTTCAATCATCTGCCTCCTTCTGCATCAGCCCTCTGTCACTGTCTTCCCCGCTGCTTTTACTCCCTTCCTTCGACAGAAAATGAAGCCTCCCAACGGGGAAACATGATAAACAGGCTCCATTTTTGCGGGATACCTGGAGTCACGTTTCCATCTCTGTCGGAGCAGCATGGGAACGCTGCCTTTTAACTCCTTTTCAGCTCGGACAGCTGGAGGAAACCCTCCCGGGCATCTACACTGGCACCTCTTACAGAGAACAAAGACACGAGCGATTAATCTCTACACTTCCACCTGTCAACCGGAGACAGCTTTGGATATAATTCCTCTCAAAGCCATGAGCCTTTTTCAAGCCCTCATTGCATGTGACATCTTTAATAGGTCATTTAAAAGTGATCTGAAGGCCACCTCAATCTGATATTCTATTATATGTTTCATACGTGGATGACTCAATGGTTTTCTGCTAAGGAGAGAGGATTTCGTCATTAGTATTGAAGTCTCTCCCTATTTGATGTCCTTGTGCAACACTGCCATATGAGCACTTTTCTCATGTTCTGTAAGGCTAATGCTGTGTTTTGACGAAAGTCTGATGGCCTATAACTGAGTTTTGGGTCAACCTGTCGTGTGTAATGTGTTAGATGGGCATGCCTCTTTGTGCATGGGTTAGTGAGACAAATCCGAACTGACCTGGAAACCGGGATACGAACAGCCAGGCTGATAAAGTTAATTAACCATTTTAACTGCTTTCTCTCTTTTTTTCCCCTCCTTGCTGTATTTTGTTGCTCCCTAAATAGATCCTTTACCTAACCACTTTGATGTTTGTCAGTAGAAGGGGAAAGAACTCTTGGACAGAGCAACTTATATTATTTATTTATTTATTGTCTTTGCTATGAAAATGCCTTGTTATATGACTTTTGCAATGAATCTGTGGCGTTAATGGAATACCGTGGTTCATTCCAGTTTGTTGTTATTCAAATTTTTGTTGCTCTGGCCAAATGACATTTTCCCAGTATTGGTCACGTTAAGTCAATTGGTCAAGTCTAATAAAATTATCAAAGAAATTCAGGTTGCATTTTTTTCTTACGACTTATGGCATTATAAGTGTGTTATTCTGCACAAAAGCCAATTGTGGCCTCTCACTGTGTCTTGGCTGTGCTATTTCCATGCGCAGGATGAGTCCACAGTAAGGGAAAAAAAGTGACAGAAGCAAAACCTTTCAACAAACTGTTTGAGGTTCAGAGGTAACCGAGTCAGGTAATCATTTAAAACTGCAGGTTTCAGCATGTTTACTACAAATTAAAAAGTCTTGTGTTAACGTTGGTCATTTCAAAAATGAAACCACAGTTTGTTTTACATATGGAGTATGAGAATCAGTGATTAGGCTTCGACGTTGCGCACCTGTAAATCCATCACAATCGCCATCTACCAAAAATCTACCAGTGGCTTTTTCACCAATATCTGTGATCAGAGATGAGTGGGCAGAGTTCTTTCAGCTCTCCATCATAAACTGACACACACACACAGTCAAGTATGCGTCATGAATCACCAGGCCATTTACTGTATAGCAGGAGGGAAAGACTGAAATGCATTACTCTAGTTTCCCTCTTCACCCTTCACACAATTTTTCTTTGCTCAACAGAAATAAGCGATTTCCACATTTTCCTAAGATAGGCCTATATGTCCCACATCGAGTGTTTAAAAGAGTGTGAGTCATGAGTTTGAGGTAAAAGTATCTCAGGCAATAAGAGGTTTATTTTCTAAATGAATTACGTGTGTGTGTGTGTCTGCAGAGCCTCCCTTCAGAGGGCTGTGGTGTTGCCTCTGACCTGGACACTTCATCACGCTGCCCTCTGTTGGTGTGTCTTGTGAACTGGTGCGCAACCTCATGAATGGGAAGCAGCTAAACCCTGTGTGATACACTTCAGTGCTGGATATCTGGAGGACAGAACTGACTCGACTGGCTCAGTCCCTTAGCAGGAGCAGGGCTAATGAGCTGATGAATCCTGTTGCCCAAAAGCACCCTCACACCCTTCATTATTTTTTTTTTATTAATTCAGTTAATTGGAAATACATTTACTGCACGATATGAAGGTCTAAATGCTGTTTCACACCCTTCTTTCAACTGCCAAAAAACAAATTCTGAATAATCTTTCTGCCTAACACTAATGAATTAACTAGTGTGTGAAATATTTTTTTGCACTGAGGGGTAAAAAAGCAGTTTACAAGCATATTAATACCCTCCCTACTCTTTTATTCATTCCCCAGGTCACTTAAAAACTCAAAACACAGAATGCATGACCTGAGTGTTGTTCAACGGCAGCTGCAACCCTGAACATTAGGATCTAAATATGAGACCGATGTGCAGACAAACGCCTGTAGTTCATTGAATCCACTCGCTCTGCTTAGCCTGACCACCCTGTGCGTGCGATAGTTCTTTTGAGCCCCTTTTAATGAAGTGGGGAAAAAAAACAGTATCCAAGCCTCCAACATGTGGGTCCAAGAGGGTCAGGAATTAAGCAGCGCCTCAAGCCTCGCTATAAACAGATACTACTATGAACAGGTCCTCGCAGGTTATAAAAGACTAAGAACATCCTCACGTATGAACTCTAGCACCAGGTCGCAGAGTTGGATATTGGCACAACCTCGCGCTGGCAGTGCCACTTTGACTGCAGCACTTTCACTAGCAGAGTGGATCACACTGATAATCAGCCCAGAGTGGATTTTCCCGAAGAGGAACGTTACATGACTATTATTAGACTGTAGCCCTGAGGCACTCCTCTCTCTCTCTCTCTCAGCTTGCCAAAGGAAGGTTAAACGCTGAGACATCACTGGATGCGAATCAAGTTTTTAAATATGTTGAAATCTTTTGAGGTTTTACGGTGCTTTCTATGAACAAAGAGCATGAAAGGAGCTCAAAATCTCATCTAGTGTGCAGATACAACATAACTCAGCATTACCAAGTTTGCAGGCCTGCGTGCACATGTTATGCACAGTAATACGCACCATTTGACAGTGGTGGCTCTAAAAATGTGAGATGCTTACTTTTTGCCTGCCCTTTTCTTTTCTGTCCTCTTGCGTCCATGTCATTTGACTGCCAAACTTTGTTTTATTCTCAGTGCACAACATTAAATGAGTAAGATTCCAATTATGACATGGCATGAAGTTTAGTTTTTTTTTTTGCATATTTTTAACATTTCTTCAAGTCTTCGTAATAACTAACAGACTTGAGATCATACACGCAACACTGAGCGAAGCTTATGAAGATTAAACGCATATTTCTCACGAGAAATATGTCAAAATACATTTCAATGGAGAAATGATGGAAAAGTATTGCATTTTCCAGGGAGAATGAAAGAAATGTCCGTCATTTTCTTGGTTTCACAAACGGAAACTTGACGGTCATGTGAGATGGAAGCTGAACAACAGAAAAGAACAGGCAGAAATGTTATAGCCATTACTGTGAAACTAATACTTCTTGTGCTGTGGACCAATACTAGCTATTACACTTTGTGATGTGTGACTGGGTCGGTTTAACGAATGTAATCAAAATAGTAATTTGTCTCTCACCATTAACTGCTGTACAACATTTTTCAAACCTTATTTATTTTTTTTACCAAAATGAGGCCCCATGGTGGTCCCCCGGCCGCAGAGGGACTTCACCTCTGTGCAGCTACGAATGCTGAATGTAACAGCGGAGGCATCCTACGCTGTGCCAGACCCTGGCAGCCAGAGACGCCCTGTCTCCTAATGAAATAACCTCATCTGACAGATGGCAAGTACCACTCTCCCTCCATTGCATAATTTAACCTGACCCCTCTAATTTGACAATGATTCAAGTCATCAGACGGTGGGAGAAGGTCAAGCTTGTCGGAATGGAATCCTGGTCGGGGCGGACACGGATTTGTTTGTCTTTGGAAGAAAAGCAAAGTGACTCATGAATATACAGTAAAACTAAAAAAATGCATTATTAATCTACAAGGCTCCGCGAGATTAGGCTGCTTTTATGCATAAATGATGGTACAATCGAGCAATGATGTTGCATTAGTGTCAGTTTATTTTAGACCTGACAATGATGCCTTGGGCTGAATGTCAAATGTATTCTTAATCCTCACTCTGAACAGCAAATCTTTGACTTACATGCTTGACAACAAAACCTGATCTGAGACCTTGACCCTAATCCTGAAGGATTTGTGTCAGGGTCAAATACGGCAGTGGTCAGCTTTGATTACACAACATATGCAAAATGTGCAAGAGTGGACCTTGTATTGTTTACTGGAATTTTCAGTTTAATTTACCATTGGAGCTTAGGTCGAGGACGAGGAGGTCATGTGTATCTAAAAAAAGGCAACATGACAAGGTAGAAATCAACAGACAGCTCAGTGACGTGCCATCCTCAACTTCCTCTGACTGCTTTTGTAAAATGTAAAAATCTTGCATTAACTCCACAAACTCTTCACAACAAAGTTTAATACGAGCAAATGGTTTAACTGCTGCACTGTGATCTTCACTCCTAGAAAAAATAAATTATTTTGGTTCACTCATTAGCGTCCTTTACTGGTTGCCATGCCATTGTTTTGATTATCCTGGACCCATCATCCACAAAAGGTCCCATTGAAACGAAAACCGCCAAAAATTGCTCCAAAGCTGCATCACTCCAAAAAATACACATATTGATAATTACAAAAACAAAAAAAAACCCAAAACATCTACAGAGCTTGTAGGGAGATTAAAAACATTATTAGATAACTTCCGGTCTTGTGCCTGGCCAGTTTGATAGGGATTACAGTGACTGAATCCTGTGGCCAAATGTTATTGGACCAAATGGTGAAACGAAGGGTTGTAACTAGGGCTGTCAAAGTTAACGCGTTAATATTGCGTTAACGCAACATCCTCTTAACGCCGTTAATTTTTTTTAACGCATGATTAACACTTGGTATTAAAAAAAAAAAGAAACGCGCATTGTATGATTTACGGCCGTCAATGGCACCTGTAGTCTTGATCCGGAGGGCGGCAGAAGAAAAAGAAAGGGAATCAGAAGAAGAAGAAGCAGGGTTGGCGTTCGGGAAAAACACGGTGGACTGAAAAGCGAAAGCGAAAGTAAATGGAGAAAGGACTTACGAATGGCAAATTCACTTTCAAAACACTGCCAGATGGTTTGGTTGATAGGACAAAAGTTATCTGCACGTACTGTCGACATGACATGAGTTACCATTAAAGTACGTCGAGTCTCAAATATAATTTGCAAGCCAAACACATGGCAGATGCATTTTGTTAAAAGTATTAAGAACATGAACAAAAATACATTAAGGTACATTTAGAACAGAAAAAAATGTGCCAAAAAAATTGCGATTAATTTGCGATTAATCGCGAGTTAACTATGGACAAAATGCGATTAATCGTGATTAAAAAAATGAATTGTTTGACAGCCCTAGTTGTAACGTTAAAAAAAGTGTGAAAAGACGCTTCTTTCACTATGTAAGCTTATGGAAAAAAGTTTGGACTGCAGCAGGAGACGTCTCTCATTACTTTCTAGTGAATAGACGTTATCCGTCCTTGGTGGCAGCTTACGTCTATTTGTCATGTTGTTGTTTTTTCTTCTATATTTTCATACTTGTCCTTAATTCTAATTAATAAAAGTAGGAGGCTGTGTTACTTTTTGGTACTTTGTGGCTCCGATAGTTCTGTTTTGTTTTTCTCGCTTCTTTTTCATGGTCAAGATGTCATTTCCTTTAGGATTATTAAAGTTCTATCTTATCTTTACACAAGGAATGAGCAGCTCTTTTTGTCCAACATGAATGTTCCTGCAATGCGTTTAACACCCAGCAACAAACCCGTAAGTCTGCAGACAGCAAGCATTGACAAGTCCTGCAAACAAATCACATCAAAGCACGTACATGCGTCTTTCAGCAGATGGCCATAACCCTTTTTGTAACACTGATCCCTGCAGTGTTAAACTATCACTAACAACACAGCCACGCTGGCATTTTGCCTGGAATGTTACTGAGGTCTTGAGATTTCCCTGATTATAGATCCCTGGACCCATTCACACACGATCCCACACAGGAAATGTTCCTAAACATTTAAAGGATTGATTGCATGTGTGAAAAGGGATGATGTTCACTGTCAAACTGGAATCAATGAGCAAGAAAAGGAGACACCCGAGGAAGAGAATGTAATTTGTAACAGTGCAGGTAATGGAGGACTAGGATCAAACAGAGGCCTGAACTTGGCTGTGTAGGGAGAGTAAGAATGATTTGACCTGTAGCGGCGGGTACCGTCAAACAAAACTGCAATCCTGACCTCACTTGGCACCCAGAATTTACTGGCCTGAGAGGCGGGGATATTCTGAGAGAGAAAAAGGGGAAGAGTTTGGCAGTCTAACAATGACATGCGAAAGGCGGTCACACAACGGAGGCTGGGTGTTAGCGATCAAACTTGGGGCAACTGTGTGGGGAGTAGATGTCTGGTCTCGGCTGATTGCTAGATCCCCAAGATTGTTCAGCTGACAGATGAGGGTCCAGAAGGTGGCTAACAGGATGAGGCCGGGCGGCCACGTGGCTCTGTGGGGATTAAAGGCAGCGAGAAGAAGGTAAAGAGATTAGACTCAGAACGGAGCCTGCTTTTTTAACCTCGTCACTGTTGTCACACTGACAGCGCAGAAGGAAAACTCGTGAGCCACAATTACATCCGTTCACCGTCTCTCCTTCCTCCTTCCTCCTCCCTCCCTGGCTCCCTCCTCGCTCATCCATCCATGCATCCACCTCTGCTGTCTCCGGGGACCCAACGACACCCAGGGACTCACTCGCTCCCAAACAACTGAGCTGGAGAGCGGATTGGAGTGGAACCAGACTCCCTTCTTCTTAACAAGCCGAGGACCTTGTCAGCACCAATGAGGAGGCTTCTGCATGCTCTGCTAATGGATTCAAGATAAACACATTCTGGATTTGATTGTTGTTTGCAACAGTCTCTTTACAAATGACAACTTCGGGCCTGAAAACCACATAAAATTAGCACATCATGCTTTTGAAGTCGGGACTATTCCTCACTCTGTGTCTGTTTACGCTCCAAGCAAGCCGAATCAAAGGTAAGAAACCTGTGGGGAGGCTGGTCTGTTAACTTTTCTGAGGTGTTTCTTGTAGTTTTTGCCTTTTGTTGTGCGATTGGAGAAGAAAATGCTGCTTGTGTGGGCAGGTGAATGTTCTCTTTCTGTTTCTGTAAAACAAGTTCCAACAATCTAACTCTTTCAGACTGAAGTGTGGACAATGAAAGAAGTGAAGTCACTGTTCACATCACTTTAGGTTAAGTTGATGACAAATGATGCTTTGATCTAAAGATCTTTCTTCAAGTCTTCAATCTGCTGCACGACAGGAGACTTCAAGATCCACTTCAAGGGCAACAGACTTTTCCAGTTGGAGGTGTGTGTGTGCGCGTGTGTGTATGTGTGTGTGTGCGTGGGGGGTGGGGGGGGACTATTTGAAAGAACTTCCTCTGCAAGCTAAGATATGCTTGCTCAGCCTCAAACATTTGATTTTTAGAGAAATGTCAAGCTGCCACTTTGAAGGTCATGAATATTCACCCAGAATTAAACGTGCGGAGACATTTAATAGTTGTTCACTGGGAAAAGATAGCATCAGGTCACCAGTGATAGCATTTGCGTCCGCACTGGTTGTCTTGTTCAGTGTGATGTGCCCGGGCGAGCTCATTATCCTGAAGGAAACAAAAGCCATTCTGTTCCCTGCGTCGCAGGACACTAATCTTTTCTGGCTTGTAATTCTGCTGTGAGGCCTTTTTGCGGCTGCACCAGGCATTAAGGCCCCGCTCAAACGCTCCCTCCTCTCGCACGGGCCCTCGTGTCCCTGCATGTGTGACTCAGGCTTCAGGCTTACCGATTCCCCCAAAACCCATTCGAATGTTGTCCCGGTGGCGTGACTATCAATGAAAACACACATGATTTGGCTGAATTTCAAGCCGAGCGGAAGGCTTGTTGGGTGAATGCCGCTGCCTGACAGACATTAAGCTGGGGGATATTTGCCCATAAGACTCATGTCAATACCCACACATTCTTTGCATGTTCTTGGTGTTTAGCCAAATTTGGATTTGAGGAAAACAACATTGTTTATTGTAGAGGTTATTAGGTATGTGTAGCGCAGTGATTAACACATTTGTTCTCTTTTCATGCTTTATGTCAAGCAAAATATCTGAAATCGCCAGTGTTTCGGGCCTTTTTTGTACTCACATGTCAATTTTAATTCGTTTAATCCCAACTCCTAAACAATGGCTAGTTGTGCAGCAGGAAAGTCCATTCATACTTCAAGTGCGCCAACATATAGGAGGTGGACACAATATGAACGACATGTACATGTATAATGCAAAGCAACAACCATCGCAGACTATGACCTGTATTTGCAACCTTCACGAAGGTTGTTTATTTGTTAATTAGCATTCACAGCCCTCCCCTCCATCGCATAACATGTTCTGTCTATATGCAAGGCCCCGTAAGAACATGACGTTGTGTCATCTAGCGCAGTTGTGATTCGGGATTAACTGACATGTTTATTTATGGGCCGATATTGATAGCGATGGTTAGTAATAAGCGGACAGATAATCGATATTCGGAACCAATCTACATTTGCAGTAAAAAATAAAAAACGAGTCAAAGTTTAGTTAGCGTGCTGAAGTACATTTTAAGGTATTCTTTTCCAGAATTTCCATTTTCTGCTATTCATACTTCCACTCCATTAATCTTATTTGTTAACCTTGGTTACTAGTCACTTTGTCGATTCAGATTATTCTGTGTTCATAGGCTGTTACTTGTGATTTGCAACCAATCAGATTGTGTTGTGCTTGACACGGAGTGAGACCACAGAGAGTCAAAGTATTTTTCAGACTAATTCATTTTCGTATAATCAGACAAATGCTGACGATCACCAGTGCCGATATTCAGTCTATCCCTCGTTGCGATGCTATGGCAGTGACAAAAATCTCTTGACAGACTGACAGATAGATAGAAAACAGCTGTCAAAGTACTCAATACTGCTTCTGTAGGTGTCTCCAGGACCGCAAATTTCCAGTGATGACACATGCAGACTCACCAGGTGAAAACATTATCAGCAGGGCTCATGATATTGGGTCTCCTCATGCGAATGTGCACACTTGCACCATGCTCTTGCTTGACACTCTCTGAAATATTCCTGTGTTATTCTTCTCCTGTTCGTGGTCCAATTTTAGCACAACTCAATATCTGTTACAGAGATTCAGTATTTATGCACATGAAGTTGTCTTGTCTTATTTGTCTTGACAAAAATGCAGCATCTCAGCTTAATGCTCTGCATCTGATGCCAGTGTGATCGTGACTATACCTTTCACACTCGCTCTACATTCTTTTAAATTCTTCCATAAACTTTGCTCTGATCCCTAATCCAGAGGAGGCACACTTTGTTATTTTGTATTCAATGACCTGGAGTCTGTGTTTCGGGGGCTCATAAATCCTGGCTTAATGTCTTAAAAAGTCCCCTGAGGTTTGCCACCTGGCATCACAATGAGTGCCTTTCTTCTTAATTGCTTTCCTGAATGGGGAGACTGTGTTAGAGAGTGTTTGACTGGCACAATAACTTGTGCAATTGTGTGGAATTACCTTGTAATGCCTCACTGGGGTGGCTGAGCTTGTTTTCTTTACTAACGTGATCAGAAAATTAGGGCAATTCTCCTCATTATGTGTGCAGCATGTCAGTGATGAAAGTAATTTATGGAAATATGCCCGGTCTGTGTCTGTGTTGTTACTTGAATGTTTTGGTTTGGCTGGACTGTCTTTGTGGAATCCGATGAGCACCCACCCGTGCCTGATTTGAATCCCTTTAAGGGTTGGGCTGTGCATGCACATCCTTTTTCAGACGTAATCCACACGCGTGCAGCTCTGCACATCCACACCTGTACGCTCCACAGCATCCCTGCACTGTTGAGCGGCTTCAGAGATGTGGCGTGGGTCAAGTCGCCCACGGGCATCTCAGCGGCCATTCCTTAGAGAGAGGGGAGTGTTAGTCATTCACTCTCTCTTTACTCATCCGTGCACTTTCTCGGCATTCAATATGATATCCTTCCAGTTACAAACGGGCACCTCAAGGCTTCAGGCCCTGGACGTTTTTTACACTGCAGTAAATTCAAAGGCTCAAGTAACTCATGGCACCTTAAAGAGATATAACATCATGTATACAGAGGATATCTTTCTGCTAGAATGTCCCAAAATAGAATCCTAGGGAACCTCCTTGTACAATATACCTCTCACTCTTACATCCATCTCAATCATCACTCATGACCCACTAGAGGCGTGTCTGTATTATCTGTGTATCAACATCTCTGCGTGTCAACCTGTGGACAGTGTGCAGCCCCCTAACCGAGAACAGCGTGCAGGTTGTGAGGTTGGGATTTTATGTAAAAACATAGTGACAAGCTTATATCGCTAACATCTCTCTCTTCTGCTCAGTTCGTGGTATAAAGAGCTGCAGATCTGTGTGTCTGTTTGACAGAGGGCGGGGCGAGCTGATATCCATACAGGCAGAGGAGAGAGGGGAAACGGGATGAAACCAGCATTGCAGCTGCGTTCATGCAAAATCTGAAGGGTCATATTCTATCTCTCTGTTTTGCTGCTTTGTTTTGCTAACGCTTGAAAAGAGAGGCTAAGTTTGAATCGTGTTTACCAACAACAAGGACAAATCCTGCATGTTAAGCATTTAAGCATTTGTATTTTAACGCTCATTAGTGGGAATTAGTGATGCACATTTTGCTGCATTTGTGGGACTTGAAAGAAACAGATTTTTTTTTTTTAATGGTCAAAACTGATGCTGTAGAGGTCGCGTCAATTTTACAGTGCAGCAATGGATCATGTTTCAAAAACACGAGATCCTACATTTCCCACAATGCAAATTGATAACGTGTTTCATCAGACCCACTATGCCTGGTTGACATCAGTGTCTAACCCTTAAGTCCATGTAATAATACAGGCTTTATGTTAAAATTTAAAGGTAAGAAATTCCTGCTGACAAATGGATAATTTTGTCTAAAATTACACGCACATAGCCTCCTATTTGTAATTATGGTTTTGCTTTTATCCATAAAGGCAAAATCAGCATAAGCAGGATTTTTGCTACAAGCCAGCAATTATATTTTTCATCCTTACATAAGCAATAATAACCAAATCCTCCTGAAAATGGAATGGAATTTGTTTTGTACACAATGATTAAATGTAATGTGATGTAAATTGACCTGAAAAATGTACTGACCTGAACTAACTACTGCTTAATGTTGGACTGAATGTTCTTGCAATGCCTTTATATGCCTCCTGCACGTAAACTGGGATGCCATGCAAGTAAAAGAGTGAGCTGGCAATTTCGACCGAGATAATAATGACTAGCTTTTTTTCAGTCCGTTCAAAAAGCTGCTCAGAAAAGTAAGATTGGTGATTTGGGGAGCTGTTGCATATGGTTGATTATAATTGTGAATTTACCTCCAACAAAGCAGTGGGTCATCCTGTAATTGTGGGCTGCAATTAAGCACTGTGTCACTGTGGTTGTGTCATGAGAAAAGGTCAACTTTTTTTTGGAACTGGAACTGATACTGTAAAAACGTATTTCCTCTCAAACTTAATAACTTCACCAACTTTTCTCGCAGATCTCCGTGAACACAGTTTGTCTGGGCTCAGGGATGTGAAGTACAGACACTTTCTAGAGGCCTCCAGACCGACCAGACACGCCACGAATGTCAGAGCGGAGCAGGACAGACATCGGACGAAGAGATCGGCGCTCTTCAACACGGGGGTCAAGGTGTGTCCCCAGGAGACAATGAAGGCAGTCATCGGCAGCCATCGGTCATATTACAAACTCAGAGGTAAAAAAAAAAAGTTCTCGACTGTTCGACTTTGATGTGAGGTCATTCTACAAATTAACTTTAACTTTATGCAAAATTATAAACTTTCCTACAACACTGACTGTGACTTAAAGGAAAAGTATACCCAAAAATAAAAATTCTGTATTCATTTTTTGTCAGGATAAAAATGATATTTTAGTTAGCTGAATTGTGTATGATTCTTTAAATCTGATCAATTTATGTACAAACACATGCAGGCAGCCTTACATGGACATTTGTTGTTTGTCTTAATTGTTAGGCGGGTTAAGTTAGTCTGCTGAAGATGACACGGTGCCACTGAATGACTCACCAAAGCCGTTTTACTGACTTTCGGGACACACACAGTGAAGCACTTGATATAATCAAGTTATATGCAAATTAACTTTGTCAAGAGAGACATACTGTGGATGATTTAAGAGGCGGAGATTGCCACCGTGGCTCCGACGATTGCTTAGTAATTCAAATTGTTTTCCACGACAGCTGCTGTGGCATATGATTTTAAAATGAGGCGGATTAATTTGGTGTATTGGAGGTAATTGCGTCGCTGCAGAAATGAGTTTGTCGCAGAATAAATTTCCCACAGGCATCAAGTTATTGAACAATGGTGGAGCCCGTTTCCCCCACAGATCCAGATAAAACATACTGTAGCTTCGGGGGGTTCTCCTGATGTTAATATTCTCAAAAAAGCCATGGACATGCAACGACTTAAATATACAGTTTGACATTTACTAAAACTGGCATTTCTGCTTTTTTTTTTTTTGTCCCAATCATATCATGTTTAATGTGTTTGTGATTTATTGTAGCAATGTGAAATGATGGACTACTGTGTGCTGTGCACTCGCATGCAAAGCTGCACAGAGCTGTTTCTGAGGGGGATAATGAGCTAATCTTACAGATGAAGAGCTAAATCACAACAACCACCCAGCACGCAGGGAAGCCAAGATCCACACCAACCATCCTCGTTCCCCTCATCCTTTATATACGTTTGTTTTCAAATGGAAGATGAGATGGTTAGTTTTCTGAAAAGAGTCGAAAGTGAGCATCCACAAAATTGTCTCTTCAGTTTGTCAGGAGGCGATTTGGGAGGCGTTTCGCATCTTCTTAGACAGAGTCCCGAACTCAGAGGAGTACGGAGCCTGGGTTTATACCTGTCAGCATGAAAACCTCTGCATGGACGACCTCGCTCAAAACTTCAGCAGCTCGCAGGAGCATCTGGACATGGTGGCCAGAGTGAGTCCAGCACCAGCACCACAAATATATTTTTCTTTCCCTTTGTAATTCTCTTGTCATCCTGTACAGTTCACTTCTTTCATTCAAACATGAAAATTAAATACGGGTGGAGTATAAAATAAAAGGACTGATCTCAGGATGTTCTATTTACATCCACACACCACATCTGTAGCAATAAAAATGTAAAGTCTGCTGATATGCATTTGATACACTTTTTGCAGACTCTATTAAACTTTACGATCTGAAAGAGGAAATCAACTTTTCCATCACACCGACCGACAACCTTTCCCTTATATGTCCACGGCGTGTTTTAAAGCCAATCTTCAGTGTGACTCTGTGATTTTTTTTTTACTTCCTATATTTTCAGAGAGTAGCCGAGCAAGCTGAAGCTGAGGGTGAAGGGTATGTGCAAACCTCCTTTTGGGTTTCGTGTTAAATGTGATTTTCCTGCGTGTCCGCTGTCATTTCTTTGAGAATAAACCAAAATGTAATCATATGAAAACACGCCAGTTTTTAAAGGTGCAAAGGGTGATTAAGAATACAGATGGGTGACTGTGGAGTCTCATTTCCAGGTTGTCGAACAACCATCTTAAAAACTGCGCCTTGGACGGTGCAAAAATGTGAATAATTGGCCACAGAGGCATCAGAGGAGCTTCAGTATGAGCACCCCTGTTCACAATGTTCACACCCAGCTAAACCTGGCAGAAAAATTTGAATATTCTGGCAATTAGCCTACCATGAATATTGCTGCAAAGGCTCCTTGTCTTCAAAACGGACTGACAAATGTATTTTTCTATTTCCAGAGTTATCGCTGAAACCCCAGATCCAGGAAGGGACTGTGAGTTAAACCCTAATGCATCAATAATGTTTGATTAAAGCCGTTCATTTACTTTACAGCTTTAAAGGAGACCTATAATGCTTTTTTCTCCCTTTCCCTCAGTGTGCTGTATAAGTTCTTGTGCATCTTAAAAGTTAAAGTCCACACCAACAGAAGATCAGCATTGGAATACTGGAAACCTTTTTGAGAATTGAAGCATGTAAACCTATTGTAATAGTAACCCAAAATTAGATTATGAACCAGTAAATTGAGCATAATAAGTCTCCTTTAACAGCTGTCGGTGCATTGTAATGATGACATCATAAATTAACTGGTGAGTTGCTATTTTGCCTCAGGCACCTGGACTCCCCCGCTGATTCTGCTGCCAACAGAGGCCGACGGGGTAAGTCTACCCACTATCCACCAGAAGTTTCAGATCACAATTGTCTTCTTTTTTTTTGATCGCATTAAATAACCACATCATTTGGCGTTCCTTTGCCAGATCGAGGAAGACCCCAACGTCATAAAAGAAAACTATGAGGAGTACATTGTCGAGTTCAGCGTCACCATCGTGGACCCGACGTACAGCAAGCTGCTCAGTGACCCCGAGGCGCCACTCCACACTGATGTCGCGCGAGAGCTCAGAGAGAAGGTGGGGGCCAGGTGGAGGCCGACAGCAAATGATAGTGGTCGCCCTGAGCTGTCTGCTTCACCACTTTACAAACAGAGGAAGCCCCTTGGTAACAAATGTGTGATCTAAAAAAAACCCTTGAAAATCTTAATGAGGGTGATTAAACCTTGAAACACTGCAGGTCAAAATATTTCGCGGGGGTGTTGTGTCCACTTTGCATGGTGTCTTACAATGAGATCAACATGATTGCCAGTTTCTATGGCGTTGTATTGTGAAGCGTAAAACTCACCCTGATTGATTTAACAGCTTTAAGGCAGCCTCCAAGGGACTTTAGGTAAGACTCCTAAATGACCACAAGCCTGAAATAGTAAGATCTAATCATATAGATTATCTCCAGCTAATAAGGCATTGACTCAGATTCTATCTAACCACAGCTCTGAAGATCCACTTGTACTGGTGTGAAACCATTAGAGCATCATTTTGTTTGTTTATTTTTATATTAAAGAGCTGAACATTGCATGTCAAAATGAAATGTTGGAGTTTCACAGTACAATCCATCTGGATTAAGAAGCCTGCGTCTTTGCTACACATTTCTAGTACTGCTTTGCATCGTCTAAACCTGTTCGCCAGCCGCTCATTCTTGCCGTCATTTCAGAGCCCACCCACCCCTATGTCTGCTCTGCAAAAGTCCAAATCCAAATCGAGACGTTTTCCCAAACTCCTTTGCACACAAACAAGCCACTCCTCCTCACTTTCTTTTTTGTTCCCCCACAATTTTGTCTCAGTGTGCAGCCTTTTCTTTTTAACCTGCTTTTGCCTGCTTGTTCTGACCAACGTCTTCTTTTTTTTTCCCGACCTTTTCCAGCCTAACACGCACTTCCCTTTTCGCTTGCTTTTCCTGACCTTTTGGCAACCCCCACTTTTTTAAAATGTAATCCTTTTAATATAGCCTGTCTGCTTCTAAGTCATGCATTTAAGTCCATTACCTGCAACACTGAGTCTTTACAGTCGCATGTGTACAGCGACTAACAAGTCAGACCAACCCAGGAGGTTTGTCCGAGGTGTGTTTAGGTGGCTGGTATCTGTGCATGGGTACAATTTGATGCGAATAAAGGGGACTTTAGTGTCTTGGCGTATGTATGCGCTCTACTGAGTTTCATTCTAGTTTTCATTATCGTTGCATCTTCTTCTTGTTTTCTGAAGTGATCCTTTAATTGCTTTGTCCTTGAAATGTTAGAAAATAGCAGAAAGACATCTTTTGCAGTTTGCAGCAGTCAAAGAAGATGCTTTAACGTGACTTGTTTTGTCCAACCAAGAGTCAAAAACCACTTTTCCATCATGTGTGACAAAGTGACACCAAAGTGACACCAATCACTGTCCAATCAAAACACATCTCCAGCCATGTAGTACAGTTTGTGAATATGCGTTGGTTCAGTGAGTTTTTAGAGAGTTTCACAGGCCCATCATGATCCCAGAATGATGTAGAATTTCCTGAACCCATGAAGCAGGATTAGTCCATCAATTCTACTAAATCTATTTCATTTCATTCTTACCCTTGTTTGTCCTTTTTTTAATTTTATTTTTTTAGATGCGTCATGTTTTTGAAAAAGTTCCAGGATTCAAAGAGATTCGTGTTCTGGGATTTCGGTGAGTTGACTCAAGCTTTATTTTTTGCTGTGGTGTGGCATGATGATTGTGCTTTGTAACGATAATACATTTTGACAAAACAACACAGTAAAGAAGATAAGAGACTAAAAAACATAAATTTGTCATACCTCTCCCCCTGAAGTGGCTTTTTATTGAAGTGTTTTATTGCCCAGGTCTCCACAGAAACTATAACATCCCCCAAAATATCCCCTTCTGGGAAACAGCTCAGAAATTGCCTTAGCAGACATCCATTACCGGTGAGGGTTTCTGACATGATTTGTTGATTTCAGCTCAGAGGATGTGTCTGTGCGGTACGCTGTGGTCTTTAATGGCGAAACGGAGCTCAATGATGACCCTGAGGGTCTTGAGGAGCCCGACACAGACACACACGAGGACGTAAACGCTCCCAAACTGAAACACATCATCAAAAAGGCCTTAAAACAGGAACTGTCGCTGTCGCTGCCGCTGGACATACAGACGCTCAGCTTTGAGGCTGGTAAGCATAATATCACACTTAACTGAATAAAATATAAGATCATCACTGCAAGTAGGAATTTAAAAAAATAAATAAATAAAACATTTATTTTGTATAAATATTTGAACTCATCCTTTTCAGTAACCACAGTTTATTCAGTTGCGGAGCTCGGCATGAACCCTGTCGTATCCGAGGACGACCCCACGCAGGCGCCCACGGAGGTCAACGCTCACACCCGAAGTTTCTTCCCCACTGTGGCAGTGATAGAAAACTCTTTGGAAGCTTTCACAGTCAGACCAGAAACACACACCTTTGTGCCTTTCATCCCAAACGTCCTCCCGGAAGCCACGTCTGCCGTCACACACAAGACTCCTTTAATGGCAGGAGCAGAGGAGGAATCCACAGAGGCTGCCGCTGATCAGCCCGATGACATTATCGCACCAGACACAACACTGGAAACTATCACAGAGCACGAAGAGAAAGCAGAGCCGGAGGTGGAAGAGATACCACCAACTGAGCCTGGCGACAGAGTCCAGGCCGAACCTGAAGCGCAGACAGACGGTAAGACGACCTCAGATAGTTGAAGTCCAAGAACTCAAGGCTTTATTGATTGGGTGACATTAGATTGTGGTGTGGATACATTTTGCGCTACTGACAGAAAACAGGAAGAACCTCAGAAAACCAGACCGTGATCGAAAAGTGTGGGTTGAGTGCATCTTGATTATTCCGATGGTGGGAAATCAGCTCACTGCTGTTGTGGGAAGTATAGGCCCAAGTGAACACATCCCCACACTAGAAAAGTAAGAAGGAGACATAGACTTATTTTAGTGGATGACAAAGAAAATATCAAATATCTAAAAGTATTTGGATAAAGGCAGCAAATAGAAAAGAGCTAGATAATAATTTCAACTTCACCCCTTCACAACATTGGACAGGCCAAATAAACACTGACCTATTTTTCCCCTTATTCTCACACATATCTGCACTGGCTAATCATCTCTGACTCAGCAGGAAATGGAAATGGCAGCACAATTCGACTTGGTAGGTTGGGTTTCGTCTATGAGGACGAGGCAATACATCATATTAAAAACCATTAACAAGCAGCGGCCTGCTGATGGTCGAGTCATCACAACCTCCTGCTGTGCAGGGAAATATTGTTCAAATCTGCAGAATGTCATTTTGAATTCTAGTGGAGTTTCCAAGGGCTCCAAATGTGTCAGGTATGTCGAGCTGGACTTTGAGAGACATCTCGAACGTTTTGATTTGACGGATCAGTGCAGCTTTAAAAAATATGGACTTCTGCTTTCAGAGATTTCACTCATACAGCCTTCAAAGAAAAGGGGATGATAAATTTAATAAACTGACGGTGTGCTATGACAAGAGGATTAAAGCTAAACTTAAAGGAATATTTTGAAATTTTTTGAAATGTGCCCTCTCTCTGAAGAGTTGAGAATATTTTAACTTCCAAAAAGATGATTCGTGGAGCAAGAGAGGAGTGCGCGCCAGACATGCTATTTCCATAGGATGGTCTTGTTGGCGACATGCTTCTCGCAAAGCGCGTCATGTGATCGGCCGCTAACTCTATTCAGCTGTTTTGTGCATGTGACCTCCCCCTCACTATTTTTCTGTAATCCAAAGAAAAAAAACTGGCAGGCGAGGCAACAAAATACAAGAAGCAGCAAGAAGCAGGTAGGGACAAATCTTAGAACTAATGAAGTACAAAAATACGAAACCAAAACGCAATGTCTCAAACCAATGAAGGTCTGGGAACACAGGCAGGAACACAGAGAAGGACCGAGGAACAGACACAGAAAATGCAGGTAACACAGAAGAACCAACCAAGAACCAACCAAACACAGGAAAAAAGCAGGAAAAAGACAAAGGTAGGAAGTGGAAAGTCACAGCATGACACATGAGGATGAATTCCGACAAAATAAAACAGGAAATCACAAAACTGGAAAACCTCAAACCATGACAGTGGATTTAATGATCAAGGTTAAAATGTCCTTGTTATTGAGCTTTAGAGGTGCTGATAGGAGTATTTTGCAAAATAGTTTGCTTTGGGCAACAGCTGCTAAAGCACAACACGATGCATCAATGTCCTCTCACATGATTATACCTGTATATACCAACAAGTTTACCTGTATACTGCTATTGGATTTAAAAAAACAATTTTCTGATTTATCCTTCAAGAACCTGAACCTGGCGTCATGGTCCCTGAGGAACAAAATGAAGACCCTCCCTTGACAACTCCAGACACCCAACCAGAGGAAGAAATGACTGACACACCTGCTGTAGTTAACCATGATCTGCCTGAGCTTGCAGACCACACAGTTACTGCCATGTCTATCATAGAAGCGGCAGTGTCAGTCTCCACGCCATCGCCTCATGAAGATGCTGTCCAAGGCATCGAACCAGACACGGACGTGGAGCCTCTGCCATCCCCTGTGGAGAGCGGCAAAGCCCCCGAAGAGAGAGATGAAGCCAGCGGAGGGCAAAGTAGAGCAACCCCAGTTTCAACAGAGCTGCCTCCTGAGAGCTCAAACATTCAAGAGGATGCATGGTCAAGTCTGAACGGGACAGATGTGGTGGTGACCGAACCCCTGGAGGAAGAAAGCGGCAGTGGATTCCCCTCGGAGGCCAATGAACGTCCGTATGAATCTACGGCTGGGCCGGCCATGAGGCAGGCCAGCACCCCTCTGATGACCGTAGTGGATAAGAACAAAGAGTTAGTGGTTTTCTTTAGCTTGAGGGTCACTAACATTATGTTTTCTGAGGACCTGTTCAACAAGAGCTCCCCAGAGTATAAGTCACTGGAGAATACCTTTCTTGAGCTGGTAGGTACACAAGCATTCGTGCTGGATATCATGTTGTTGCATGCCACACTCTCATTTTTGCTTTTTTCGTAGTCCAAGCTGAAATGTGCAGTACGTAGTGTTAAACTGTTGCAGATGACATTTGATAAGTTAGTCCTTTAGTGTGGTGCTTTGTCTAAATCTCACGTGGCTGAGGATGCACTTTGCAGTAAGCCTTATCCTCACTGCTGCTTTTTTTTTTTAAACCCTGAAATTAACTTTAAATTATAAAAACAACATTTTTTTAAAATATATTTTAAAAATGTCATGAAAACGATCAGATGGCTTTAACGAGCAATCGCCAAATGTTTGAACAATTCTGCAGTATGCTAATGCTTCAATTTCAGAGGGGCCATTGTGTGACAGTTTAAAGAAAGTGTCCTGTCTCACTCAGACACAGCACTCTGGGTCCAGAAACTCGCCAAACCCTGGAGCTTCCAGTAAATCTGGGTTTAGGAGACAGACGACTTTAGCCTCCATACCGGTACCTTTTTTCTTCCATATTGGAACTACATCTTCCGATGCCTCAGAGAGAGCATGACCTTTCTCTTTCTTAACTAACCTTTCCGAAATGCAGTATCTAACAATCTGAAAGCACCTAACATCTCTCAAGTACTCAGCTTTAATTTTAAGCTTTGATTTTTTTTTTCTCCTTTCATTAGACGATAGGCTATAGCTGCATGTTCATGTCTGTTGGTTTAATCTGTGAGTCTGGTTCTAATATTATTTGTCATTGTGTGTTTTGCCTTAATTTGTGGGGGAATTATGCTAAGGTTTCGAGGTTTTTCAGGGACTGTTTATATTCCCTTTGTCTCATATTTTAGCATGTCTTCAAAAAAAAAAAAAATAAAGGAGGATTTGTCCAAAGTTCTGGGCTAAAAAATAAAAACAGACTTCTGCAACAAATTGAAAGGTTTTAAGAACCAACAATGGTAAAGATGCAACATTGTCAAGATGAATAGTTCAGCATTTTGGGAAATAAACTTTTTTGCTTTCTTGCATTCAGTTCAACTGTCTCCAGACAGTCTGGTTGTATGTTTGGAGATGTGTTATTTATAGATCGCTAGACTGCAGATCAGTCAAAGTAGAGCTGGATTCATCCTGGGATAAGTGCAAATTTGCACCCACTCAGGTCATTCCATCAACTTTATATGCAACTGAATGTTTATAAATCGCCTCACGTTCTGTGTGGATGCACATTTAGATGACAATCACTCTCATAGCTGTCCATTCCATTGTAGCTGGGGCCAGTAGGCGGTTAGCTTAGCTTGAAAAAGCTAGCGTGGGTCTGTCCAAAGATAACAAAATGTGCCTACTAACACCTCTACAGCTGCATCAATTGTATTTTTAAATGTATTGTTTAATTTATCAAAAACGCATATTTGATGCTTTCATATCTGATTAATAACAGAACTTCTACTAATGTTGGGGACCTATATTCCCTGCTGGGCCAGAGACTGAAAGGCGGTTCTTGAGTTTTTTTTAAAGTCAACTTTTAAAATGTACAGTGCAAATCAAATAAGCACAGTAGAAGATCAGGATAGGTTGGATCATCCTTTAACTATATATCTGTATATGCTACAGTTACGGCTGAAAATGTCAACAGAATTAAACAACTTTGCCGATTTCACATATCTTTGCAATGCAAGCTGGATTTTATTGCATTTGGACAGAGCCAGGGTAGCAGTTTCCACATTTCTTCCGTTTTATGCTAAGCTACGCTAACTGGCTGCAGGATGTAGCCTTATATTAAGTGGGTAGGAAAAGCAATTAACCAAATTTCTCAAAATGTTAAGCTATTATATGTTTGTCGAAGGTGCTTTGTATCATTGTGTAACACTAACTAATTATTACTTGTTGTGGGACTATACGTTTGTGTTGATGTGTACAGTGTACAGTTAGACAAGTTTCTCATCAACAAAATTACAGATTTTATTTTTGTACTTTTGTTGCTCATGTGTGTTACAGCATTGAGTGGCGTGCTGGTGCGTGTTGGAAGCCTTAAAGATAACCGTGCAGAGGAGACTCGCTGAATAAATGACTCGCTATGGGTCAGGACAATGTGACAGTAGGCTTAGAAGACCTAAAACAGGAAAGTCAGGCGAGCATTTAGTGTTGCTAAAAAAAACTGTATCACTTTGTACATGGTGGAGCGCAAACTAGCACCCCGGGGGTAGTCTGAATCATGAGACCTGGGTCGGCCCAAGTCATTGTAGGACTCAGGTTTGTGGCTCGTGGTTAAGAAGCTTTATGTAATTCTGGTCAGTTCCAGCATCGCACACATCGGGCTATTAATGGTCCCAATCTGCTTAGCGCGACATCAGTCAGGTTTGTGTGGACATCTGTATGCATATTCAGTGCTGTATCTGCTCTTTTGTAGACGTGCTGTCTGTGCTTCCTACTACACCCAACGAGACAACAAAATAAAGTAGATCACAGATCGGTCGAGGTCATCTTATTTCGGAGCAATCGAATGCGAGGACTTGTAATCAGTGTGTCTTTTTTTGTGGGCTACGCTGCTGTTCTTCTGTAAGTGAGAGTTTCAAATTTGCATTAGCCGTTGGCAACCAGGTGAGGACTTTGTGTCTGTAAACCCGCGCTTATTAGAGAAAAATCAGAGCGAGAAGCATCGCTCGACATCCCTTGTTCGGTGTCACGGCTTATCCCGAAGGTTGACGGAGGGGACATATTTTTAGGCTCGCTCAGAGGCGCCCTGTGCTCTTGCGTTACATAAAGGCCTCAGCTTCAAACCGGGGAGGTGCACGGATACAAATTGGCTTGTGTGCTTGCCGCGGTGCCAAGGCACAGAGGGAATGTGAGCTACTGGGGCATGTGGGCTCAGAGTTAGCATAAGATAAATAGTTAATTACATTTTAATAATTCTTTCACTAATTCATTACATTATAGATGTTTGTACATTTTAGACCATTTTCTGTAGACTATATATACATATCTGGATATGAATCATATGGCATTAAGTAGTAGGCATACATCGACGCAAATTCCATACACAAAGAACCCTAATAAATAATGCTAATATCACTCCATCTCCAATCTTTAATGGTTGCCCAAACCGTGGTTTCTGCAGTTCTCCTCATTAATCCATGTACTTAGCTTCCTGGCAAAACGTAATGTGGTCAGACGTTTGAACTGGTGAGTATTTACCGTCTACTGTCTATTCTAACTGCTCCATTAGGAAATAGTCAACATGTCTTCCTTTAAATGGGCTATTTAGGTAGAGAGGAGAACAAATATTTCGATAATGGTCCAAGCTTGTTTATGAATCACTGGAAAATGGCAATGAAGAAATGTCAAGTACATTTGTCAGCCCATTTAAATGGACCTGATGTAGTGTCTTGCTGGATATTGAATCCCCATTTGTGGTAATGTACTTTCGCAGTCCCTTCATATATATATATATATACATATATATGACCCATTAGCCTCCAGTGGCTGGCAGTACCCCCTGTTTACCTTCGCCTCACACACCCCCATTACTCCTGTACCTACTGGTTTGTGAAGCAACCAATAAAATTGGACATGGAGGTTGGAATGACTTTTTATGACAGTGTAATATTCCCCCGTGACTTTTCCTTTTTACGACATCGGAGAAGGGATGTTTTATCAGGTTTTTTTCTAAAACAAGAACCAGTAGATACATGTGTAACCTCAGAGAAGAATATGTGACTGTGTTCAAGACTGAAATAATGGCTGTGTTTGTGACTTTCTGTCTGCATTTCTTATTTTTTTTATAAAAGCTTAGTGTCTGTAGGCCGGAAATGAATCTACAGTATGTGTTGTTCCTTAGAGACTGTGCTGAGGTTTGGTGTGGAATAACTCAGCTTTGACCTTGTGCGGAAGGCAACAGTGCTACGGACTGGTATCTAATCTACGGTGTAGATGTAATGCTTGACATTGTGCATTGAGACAAATGGAGGACCGAGCAGCGAGCTACGAGCTGCGTGTCCGGTCGTGCTAAAGTTGTCCATTTGTTGGGGATGTTGGACCCTCTCGTTCCCCTTCCTCTTTTCTATTAGCTAAAGGGAACTAGCGCTCAGTAAACTGTCTGCCAGTGATAAGTGAAGTAACCCGATCAGAGCAGAGCTCCTTAAGGCCTCTTATCTCCCCGCTCGACAGCCAGGCCAGCTAAAGCATCGTAATCTCTCCCTCTCACACTGTAGTTGTTCGAATGTTTGCCTCGTCGCTGGTGAACACGAAGTGGCTGGGAGGAGAGCGGTGCAGATCGATGAACAGTGATGGAGCCCCATTACTTGAACTGGTTGACTTCCTGCTCGCCCCAAATATCACCACTGTCATCAGTCCGGGCCAACTAGTCCTGATAGATTGGTTTTCTCACTTGTGTGAGCTGCAAGTCTGAGTCTTCTGGGATATTTTTTTTAAATGTATAAACTTGGAAGATTGTATTGTATTGTTTTTGCTGCACTGATTGCTAAGAAGCTGCTTTGTAGGGCAGTTTACAGAAGGTAGGATAATGCAGAAAAGCTTGAGCCAACAATGTAGCATGCATACGTTACTGTTGGGCACTTAACATAAAAGCATGCGCCAAACGGCATGTATTATAGATTTCGTTTTAGACTCGAGAGAGCTTTGATGTCGTTTGAAAGTTTGAGCTTTTCATCATGCGTTCCCGGGCTCTTCGTCAGCGACTCGAATTAGCACGTTCTGTGTTCTCCTAATTTCGCTCTGGATCTAATTACAAAGTCAGCGCAGCAATGGCAGGATTTCATGCTTGCATCAAAATTTAATTATGAACTATTCATAGCATTCACGCAGTAAAAAATGTGACCTGAATAATTCAAAGTCGGCCGCACGACGACAACCTCGGCCTTGTCGTCGCGGAAGGCGCGATCGCAGGTGGACGTGGGCTTCCTCTCCGGAGGACGCAGGTCTTTCTCGGTGCCGAGTGGAAATCTCTTTGAGTCTCGGTTGAGAATGATTCAGTTTTTTTGTTTTTTTTTCCCGTAAAACATGACTTGAGTCAACTTGTGTATAAGTAGTTTTCCTCACTGATCACTAGCTGAACAGAAAGCTAATCTTTCGTCTTCTGAGTGGCTGAATACACTGATTGAATATAAATTAATTTGCTTCCCTCTCGCTTCCCCACAGCTTCTGCCGTATCTGCAGTCCAATCTGACTGGATTCAAGCAGCTGGAAATTCTCAACTTCAGGAACGGCAGCGTTGTGGTAAACAGCAGGATGAAACTGGACAAACCGGTACCTTACAACGTCACGGAATCCGTACACTGCGTGCTCGAGGACTTCTGCAGCGCGGCGTCTAAGCGGCTTGACATCGAGATTGACAGTCGCTCCTTGGAAGTAGAACCAGGTGAATGTATGTACAGTGTAGTCACTTACAACTCATGAATAACTCATGTCCACGTCGTGCATCCCCTCTCTGCTGTCTTTTACCATCAGTGTAAATCTGATGCATCTTATTGCTCGACAGAGTTCACGACTTCGTTGAACACGCCCTATGCAAACCTTTAATTCCTCCTCTGGATCTGTGGACAGGTGGACGCTGCATCAATGTTAATGAGGTTTCACCTTCCTAGTCTTTTTCCTCTTCGGTTTCAGCTGACCAAGCAGACCCCTGTAAGTTCCTGGCCTGCAATGAGTTTTCACGCTGCGTGGTGAACAGTTGGACCGATGAGGCCGAGTGTCTGTGCGATCCTGGATACAGCACCGTGGACGGCCTGCCGTGTCAGAGCACCTGCGCCGTGCAGCCAGACTACTGCCTGAATGGAGGCCGGTGTGAAATAATCCCAGGGCACGGAGCCACCTGCAGGTACACAAACGCTGACGAATGAAGGGAGAAATGCATGACCTCAGCTCGTTTGAAAGGTTTTAGCATTTTAAACTCGAGAGGAGGTGTAATTGCCGCACATTTCTGCTAACTATGACAAAAGCTGACAAATTCCTCTCTGACTCGCAGGCATCCCCGTGCATTCTTTTTAAAAAGTCAAGTGGAGGCTGGTTTTCAGTAAGGTCAAAATCACAAATCACATTGCCTCAGTGGGCTTTTTCAATCAGTCCAGCGCACAACACCCCCTGCCCTTAGACTCTCGACTCGAGTAAGGAAGCAACGGAAGAAACCTCAGAGACGTCTGCAGTGGGGGGATCAATGCAATAGATTGGCTCGCACAGAACAGACGAAGGAAGCTATGGCAAGACTTCCATTCAGTCATTTAACTTGTATTTAAATGATGAAGTAGGGAAGTATTTAAGTTGCGTTATTTTCTAGATGTTAAAAGTAACACGTTCGATTGTGCCAGGCTACCAGAGTAAAAAGTGTCTTCGCTCTAACCTGTGTAGTTTTTCTCACGTCTTTCAGATGCCCTGTGGGTAAATACTGGCACTACCACGGAGAGCGCTGCAGCGAGCTGGTGTCCATGCCCGTAGACCCTTCGCTCATCGTGACCTGCCTCGTGGGGAGTCTCTGCCTTGTTTGTGCCATCATCGGGATTTTGATTTTCATTAACAAGAAGTGCATAAATACCAGAAAGGCTGTAACGTTGGTGTAAGTACGAGCCCTCTCGCTGCTTGCATTTCGAAAAACCATTGTGTTGCCTTTGCAGTGATTCGTGATTGTTCCGTGTTGTGTTCTTCTTCGCCTTTACGCTGTAGGCACACCCTTGCTCCCTATGCCTTTGAGAATACTTTGAGGGAGAATCCAGTGTTTGAGAATGACGACGGTGTCTTAACTCAAGTGTCCACGTTGCCTTATCCCTCGAGTTCGGCCTCCTCCCAATCCCAACAGTCTGAACAAGAGCATTTTGCCTCAATCGAAAATATACATCTGAGTATTGAGGTACACTGTGCTGCCCTGCACAAAGGACTAAACTACTAACCTCAAACCTCAAAGGGACAGTTCACTCAAAAACATTACCTGTATTGCTATTTAGCACTAGATTGCTATCTTGTGAGATGCTGAGTTCTGTAGATAGCATCTGTAGAGAGGGCCGCTTTCTCTCTGATATAATGGAACTAGGTATCACTCAGCTTGTTCTGCTCAAGGGTGCCAAAGCAATACATTAAAAACACTCAAAAAGCGATTTTCTTTCCAAAAATCATGATCCTGTCATTCAAGATAATCCATCGACCTTGCAGTGAGCAGTTTCATGTCTGAACTATTTTCTTTCTACCGAACTACAGCCACCAGCCCGTATCAAAAGGCAGGAGCAAACGTGCTTCTGGTCACGGACGAGACTCTAGCCATCATGGATCAGGATGTAAACATTAATGGCGTCCTCCTCTGCTGAGCTGTAACATTAGCTGACATGAAACCGCTCACGGCAAGGATTATTGTGATTTTGGGGTGTACTGTCCCTTTTAGACTGCAGTAATATCAACTAATACGCTCTAAAAACTCTGAGAAAATAATTGTTTTTCTTTGCTGCTTTCATCCTCCGTACGTTTCATCTTTGTTCTGTATTAAGAATGTTTTTTTTTCACCATCAAAGTTCTTGTTTTGTGCTGGAAGCCGGTCATAAAGTCACATCTTTTGGAATCTGAATCTGAAGTGAGTACTTCAAAAAGAAAGCCACAGTTCAGCAGCATTAAACAACTGAAACAAATCGGCCACAGGCTTGTACAGGAAACCAGGAGAGACGGGGAAGGTGTCGTTTTTCATGTCAAGTTACAATCCGCTCTCATATGGCCAATAAAAATGTGGTTAGCACACGTAAATTGCTCAAAATTGTCATTGTCAGTAGTTGTTCAGACGCCTTCATCTACTAAAACCATTCATGGTTTTAATCTCCTGTAGTAGATCTTTCTTTCTGGCGGACCCCAGTGTTTTATCTGCTTATCTCCTTGAAGTGGTTGTATTAGATATATTAATGAAGTACACTGTCTGTAACCCTGTCTCCACAGATCCCCAGACAACTCTACACAACCAGATCAGAAAAGTTAGTCTCAGAAATGGTCGACTTCCATCATTGTATACCGCAGACCGAGGTGAGGACAACAGAGTAAAGTGTCATTGTTGAATTCGCAGGTTTAAAGATACACAAATCCTAAAAAATCCTCGCAGAAAAGTTGAAGGGAGATCGTTTGAGGACTTTTTGGGTGCTATAATGATAACGATAACTTATCTTTCCATATGCATCTTATCTGACTGTACGGTCTGAGTGATGTTTAATAACCTTTACATATATACTTTCCAGCTCTATGATGCGTGCAAAGGTAAAACATCTGAGCATGTAGCCCTTGCTGATTTCTCAATAACAAACCGAATCACTGTCGATTTTTGAGCATTCAAACAGTAGCTTTCACTTCAATCAAAAATATATTTTTGAAAAAAAAAATGATCAAACATTAACCTTGAAATGATACCAGTGTTTGAAAAATATAGTAGTATTTTGATGGATTTACATAAACCGAGTATCTTGTAGATAAAGTTACAAGGTTGTCCTGTCAGTAAATGTGTGATCCCGCCTGAAATGAGCTATTTTTCATTCTCCCCCTCGTCTCTTTCCAGACATGGCGACGGCCAAATGAATACAGAACACGCTGCGTTTTAAGGGCATCGGATAACGAGTGTTTCGAAGTAACAGTCCTTTGATGGGCCCTTCAAAGTCTGGAGTTCGCTGTTTAACTGTATGTGGGGTGCGAGGTACAGTAGACCAGTCAGAAATGGTGTTTAAAGTGTTGTGATTTATCATTCATAGTGATTGTGTCTCATTAGACAGAGAGCTATGGATATTAAGGTGGACTTAGGTTTTCTTAAAGTGGAACCTAATATTATATATATATATTGAACGGTAGGAACATTTCCTGTATACCCTTGGCAAAGGTTGGTGTTTCCTCACAATGAGGTATTTATTATTTACAAACTGATACACATGGTGGTATCCTGAGTGTAGACGGTAAAATGTTGTTTATTTTAATGCTATTCTGAACTATTTGTTGTGTCCCAAAAAGAGAATGAATGTATAAGCTGCTGACTTGGGTCATGACATATTGTTTATAGAAATATTGTCTGTCCTATTCAAAACAACTCTTCCCACTAATCATTTGTCTTACAAGATTTGGATGTTTTTTTTCTACGCACATTTTGCATGTAACAGCAGAGAATAAAATGTCTTTTTTTGCATTAAAATTGTGATGTTTCGTTTGTTTCTGAACGCTTAAAGGTTGTTTGGTTTTGTGACAAATTAAAACATAGTTATTAATTACTTAAAGGGGCTATATGTAACAATTTGTAGCAACTTCCATGTATTCATCACTGTTTTCAGTGTAGAACATGTTGACAGTCAATCTTAACCTGTCATTTACTTCTGTTAGTTGGTGTTAATTACTTTGAATTGGAAAAACCTAAAATAATCACACAACAGAAGCTTATGTCTGTTTTAATCCAGTTGATCGCTTAATGGGAGTGAGCCTCAGCTCAGCGATGACATCAGCAGTACATTAGCCTTTGTTGTTTAATTAATCTTCACTTTAATCTTGTTAGCTCCTGTTACCGGATGTAAGAGCACTGACCACAAACAGCCATCTTACTAACTTGGTGAATGAACTCCGTTGTTCTCTAGTAACTTGGCAAAAAGATGCAATAAAGAACATGGGGGCAAATGTTTATTTTCTACTGTATTCCAGTTCAAAGGCCAACATACAATCAGATCCAAGAGGGAGTTACAGTTACTGTAATTAAAAGGTACTGCATGATTGTCAAATGAGATGACTGACATGTCCCTGGCCTAACCAATCTAGTCAAGTAATCAGCTTAATAAAATATAAGACACACACACACACACACACACACACACACACACACACAAGCACAACACCCACACAAATTACATTGGTGTCTGTAAAACAACCCCAAACCCCCCAAAAACTGCAAACACAAAAACAAACTTCTACATTTCCCTCTTGCATAACAAATGAATACAAAACAAAAAGTTTCCTTTTTTTAAGGATTTTAACCGTTAAGAGAGTCGTGTGTATATGCAGCAAGGAAACAATGGATTGATAAAAAAGATGAAACATCTAAAATGCTAATAAAGCCAGCAATTATTCAAAATAATTAACTTTGTTAGGAAGTGTGTCTGCGTGCAAAAATACATTCTACAACTGCATGGACTTCAGAGAGTTAGGAAGATTTTGCATTTGTTTTTCATGTGATGAACTTGCAGTGGATGGAGGATTAAAATATAACTTTTATATCCAACTTATTATGAAATACGTTATAAGATATAAATACGTATATAAATATTCTATTATATTTGAAAATAGTATTATATTCTATTCCTGATTAAAATCTTAAGATGTTTTTTAAATTTGCATATGTGTGAAAATGTCTTACCAGGTAAATCAGGTGATTGGGTACTGAACAGTAATTAGAGCCTTGATATCCAGAAGAGCGTAAAGCGTTACTTATATGATATGACCATTAAAAGCATCTCTGCATATTTTCTCTAAAAGTCTAATTTACCGTCCTGACTGCAGCTCATTAAGGTTTTTTTTTCAGAGTATCAGCATATACAGAGGCTGTGCCACCTTGTAAGACTTTCTCGGTGTAGTGCAGTCACATTGCAGTTTAAGGCCTCACATTGGGGTTTTCCATTCAAGTGTAGATGAAGACTGGACACAAATGTTACACAGCAAAATAAAGATATAAAAAGTGAAAATAAACAACATTCAGGTTTTTAAAAAGGAGATGATTTTGTGCCTACGGTGAAAGCTGTGGCTTCTTCTTTTCATCCTGCAAACCACACACGCACTGTGCCGTCTTGTGATGTTTGCGAGTCTGTGTATCAGTTTCATGTTTCAGGACTGAACTCTTATCTTGTTGCTCTGGTTTCACTTGAGCAGACTCTGAAGCATGGCGGTGGCGTGTGTGGGGCGGGCTTGCTTGTTCTCGATTGCTTTCTTGAGGTACTGAATTCCATCGCAACGTTCCCAGATTTCTTCAAACTGCCTGGGTAGGATCTCAGCACCCCTCTTCCTCGTCAAACCTGTCTCCTCCAGACTCAGCTCACACATCTCCATGTCATCTTTCCCTGAAAGCAGACGAGTAAGGACAGAGGTTTACTGAAAGGCCTTTTACTTGTGTGTCTTGATGACATCTTAAGCCAGAATAATACAGTTTACTCTACATTTACTCACCACTATTTCATTTACATGATCTCAAATGTAAGGATTCAGAGTATATATCTTTATTAATGTATGTAAATTTGTGTTGGTAATAAAATTTATCTTGTGAAAGACTCATTTACTTTTATGATCCAGGTATCCAAAAACCCTTTAAATCAAACCATCTGAGGATGTCAAGAAACTTACAGAAAAGTTTTCAACTTATCTAAACATCAATCTGATGGATAACATTAAATGAAGGGGGAAACAAAGATGAAAATATTTATTTAACACAAATATATTATTTATGTACATTCATTTTTATGACTTTTCTCATTGACATTGTGGCATATGACATTTTTGCATTTTTCATCTGAAATACTAGATAATCAAATGATCCAGGCCTTCAAAAACTCTACATATTTAACAATCTGTCAGATCTAAAGTCAGCATTTTGTTCACAACTCAATCATTATGTACCCTTAGATGAAGCCATAAGTAGATATTGCTTCATTTTAAGGGGTCACAATCCTGGACTTAATGATTAATTGAATAATGGAGATTTAAATCAATGAGGAAAATGAATGGTAATATAAAGCAAAGCATGTAAAATGAAATAGACCAAAATCTGATGACTCACCTGCAACCAACACAATAGGTCGTTTGTCTGGGTGAAGCTCCATCTGTCTGGCTATCCAGGGCCCATCGAAGTGGGCGTACCACCAGCCCTTCTTTTTATTCTGGGGGTCTTTGTACTGGTCTGCGGGCCGGATGAAAGGAATGCGGAAATAACGCTGCTGCCGGTTCATGGCCACCTCCTGATGCTGGGCCGTCATTGGAGGAGCTGGGTTCTGCTCAGCTGCAAAGTGATTATCAAAAAATTTGATTGATATTAAACATGGAGTAGCATTATATGAAGTACTCTGGACAAAGCATCTTTCATTTGGTCTTAAAGTGTGATATGTGAGAAATGGCCGGAATAAGAATTTGCTGCTGCTCACTATACTGGACTTGTTACTGTTTCCTGTCTGATTTACAGGAGCTCTGTCCAGGACTAGGACTCCGGGACAAAAAGATCAGGAAATTTATTTTTTACATTTTTCTCTCTGAATTGAGGCAGTTAAACTCGGTTTAGTTCGGTAGAAGAGATTAACTTGAAATCAGATGTGAAAAGTTTTATTTTTCATTAGAAAGGAAAATAGGTGTAAAAAAAATCTCTTTCTTGACATTTTGTTAAACCTCAACAAGAATTCTTGCCATATCATACAAATGACACCTTCAAATAGATATAACCCTATAATATCTTTGCATGTTTGTCCTAGAGAAAACACTGCGTGGGGCAGAAAATAGTAAACAGAAACAGAATAAAGCTTTCAAACCATACAAGATCAAAGAGGACCCTGGAAATACCCAAGTAAATATCACATGAAAAAACCCAGTAAAGTAGCTTTTAGCCTCTTATGAAATGGCCTTGGTAAGACCCCTGCTGCATCAGTAGAGTCCAAGAACATGGATCCAAATATAAAGCAAACAAAGCGGAGCCAGTTCGGCTTTCAGGAGCTATCATATCAAAAGAGAAATGAGGGTAAATATAGTGAATCTAATGTTCCCATTCCCAATCAAATTTAATATTTGTTCATAAGATGAAAAGAAGGGAAAAGGAGAGCACCGGTGAGCTTTCAAGCAGCTAAATAACATTTATGTGTGTGTGTGTGTGTGTGTGTGTGTGTGGGTGTGTTTGTGGCACCGATATGCTTGGTTGACTTGAGAATGAACTGAGCAAAGCAGTGGGCTGTCACACTAGCAGCTACTGAGCTGACAAGGCATGGCTGGCAGTTATTTGCTAATTAGAATGAATATTTTTGACGGAAGGCGGCTGCATTTTTATGCCCCTGTGTTTCGTCAGCTAATTGAATGTTAGGAAACCCAGCTCAGGTTATTTGTGTGCAAGTAATTCATTCCTGCCAATGACAGCGAGAGGCCAACGTGGAGAAACTAAACACTTGTCACCTGCAACCTTATGTGCCTGGGGTGATGTGTGCATGTGTGAAATGAACACTGGTTATGTGCTGTATTTGTGCAGGTGAAGCTATAAATGATAGTCATTTAGAGCAAGAGCAGATGACAGGGAGAAATTATCCCACTAACCATAGTCAGTGACAGATTTAGGAGCCCTCTGATCACTTCCGTCATCGTTACGCTTCTTGTTCTTGGACTTCCATGCGTGATAAACCTTCAGACGACGGTGGAACTCCTCTCTGCAGGCAGCCAGCAGCTCAATGTCTGTCCACACAACATGACACCAATGAGCACTTTAATGAAAGCAACAAGCAAAGGCTGATGGGAACACGAATAGACATGGAACATACAAGTGTGACTTCCAACCCATTCACCCATTTTGCCAATTGATGATCATTGAAGACGTATGCTTCTTTGCTGTCTTGCTGACAGTTTAATCCCTCAGTAAGGATTACACAAGATATAATGTGTCAGTCAAAGAGAGCCAGGCTAGCTGATTCCCCTTGTTTCCAGTCATTGTGCTAAGCTAAGCAAACTGGCTGCTGGCTTTAGGTTTGTTTTGAATTAATATTACATAGAATATTTGTTGCTGGAGTGACTCGGAAGTCACGTGACTAAAGAAATTTGAAACAACCTTAGATATTACCCTGATGAAGACAAAATAGTCTTTACTTGAAGGGTAAGTTCATTCGGAATTGAAAATTCAATCATTATCTGCTGACCCTAATGCTAGTCGGGTAAACTTATATTTTAAGTTTAAAATCTAACGCAGTATAATGTTATTCTATTAGATGATGAAATACAAAGACAACTTTCATCACACACAGTGCTTTTAGTGAACATACGGCTATAATCAGTTTGACTTCAAACACAGCTTGTTGGTATCACCACCAGCACCACCAAAAGCAAATGGGTTCCACAAATTAGCCAGATGTCCTTGGAATCCCACAGGGGATATCAGAGTCCCTAACACTGATCAGAGTACTGTATACAGTGGCAGTTATAAAGGCATCGACAAGTGTGCCAGCAGAAAGGCATCTGCTTTTCATGCTGACTGAGGAGAGGGTTGGCTGGGAATGACAAGGAAGGACAGAAGTCTGCCATCCCCCATATAATGGTCATAATTTCCTCTCTCCACCGCTAAAACGCATATTGATGACCCGTAGCAGCTGTGGGAACATCCTCAGATCGGTCTTTTCAGGCATCTTGTGTCCACACTTCGTACAGCTGCAGTCTCAGCTATTTAACAGTAACTGTGGATACTCCAAAAATTACTGAGAGAGGGATGACACAGAGTGAGGATGAAAAGCTTGTATGGAGATGGTGAAGCACATTTTCAGGGTATCAAAACATAAGCCCCTGCTGAATTATTAACTTTGGGGGCCGACACACGTAAATGATTTTCAAATGAAGGACAGAAAAGAGTTGTGCCATGCATTTCAATAAGAGCTCTACCACCTTCATCCTGTTTGTAAAGGCTGAATCGGTTCACGCACTGACACTGAACTTGGGCGCGTTCGAGATTTCTCACCACAAGAAGTGTTGATGACATCTCGTAGCTCGGCGTACTTCCACTTGCTGAGGTCATACTTTTTCACGCCAGCCGCAGCTTTGGTCGCCTGCACCTGAGGACCCCTGTGGTGTGAAACAGACTAAACGTGGGTGAAAGAAAAAGAAAGTATGTGCAGGCAGGTGAGGGTGCGACACGGCGGAGTAGCAGGGCTTTGATGCTGAATATTTTCACAATCAGGGAGGTGTCAATTTATAAAAGAACAGCAGAAACAGCTCCTCATTTATACAATAATACAATTTTAGCAAAATCCAGAACAAGCGACAGTAAAGCAGCATTTGGTGTGTTATTACACTGAATCTAATCATTTTCAAGTGTAGTGTGACGTGGGTGACAGACTAAGTACATAAATATTCAAAGGAAAACAGGATTTATTAAGTACACCGCCCTCAGTGAGAAATGAAAACAGATGCCAGAGTTATTTCAGACCGTCTTCATTGTCACAGCCGATTAAATTCAGATAAGGGGCTGGTCAGTAGGGGAGCTGAGGAGCAGAGTTTGTCCACACCGTTGCAGCCTTCTGTTTCAACTTCATTTAAAATGACGCAAAGCTCTTCTGATGTTACAACCTGCCAGATAACCACTTCTATCTGCTGGGTTTTGTTAAAAGCTTATTTTGTGAAATAACTGAAAAATAAAGGTGAAATGATGCAGCGCTTAAAAACATGAATCAAACTGACGATGCAGAGTTTCAGCGACTTGACTGACTGCTGTGGGAAGTCTGAGCTCTTGTCAGCCATGTCTCCAGCCTCCCCGCTGAGTTGAGGCTGCTAATTTAATAATACGAAGGATTTAACTCCTCTATTTACAGTCGGCATAGCTGCTAATGTCTCAGAGCAGAGGATTAGTGATTCACGTATCATTAGCCAGATTACCATTACCATTTATAATTCATACTGACTGGAAAGATGAAACTGATTCAGGATCATCGTCATTCCGGCTGAGACGTGTGCCAGTGTGTGATGGAGATGAATCAGGGCAAGTGGAAGTGAAGCAAAGGCCAGGACTTGGCTGAACAGGAAATGGATGCTTTTAGAAAGAGGGAGGTGGTCCTCTAAGTGGTATGCCAGCAATGCTAGCCAGTGTGTATACTTCTGCTGCACGCATGCTTTCATGGGCTTAAGCTCCGTGGTGCGCACATGTAAGACACATGGCCATTGGAGCGTCTTTCTTGGCAACAGGGATGGCAGGAGACGTGCAATGTGGGCCCTCGATGCAGGAGCCAACACTGACAAGATTATAGGCTATTGGATCAAATGTAATTTTGTGCTCACCAGACCTACAGATAAGGCCCAGGAAGGCTGTGAGAGAACTTCTGCTGGCTTAAAACAAAGTGCAGGGTTATGGAAATTCAGTCACACTTTCACAGTGGAGTTCAAATCAGGCAAAGGTTTAGGAGTGTGTTATAATGTACTGTGTTTATACTGGGGACAGTGTTTCACACAGAAGGGCCGTATACCTGCCACGACGGGGAAGCACAAAGCCTCTGTATTTGATGACTTGAGAATGTTTCTTTTAGGATCAATTTAAAAGTTTGCCTATATAGTTATGTTATAATTGTCCACCTTAATGTACACACTGGCTTGCCTCGCCTTTCCCTTTCTCTCTACATGTGTCTGTGGGCTCTGTATGGCTATGCTGTCTTTCTTTATCAGCAGTATGCTTTATAAAGTCACCCATTTTGGATTTTTTTCACTCCTGATTCGGTTTTCATAACAGCAGGAGAGGGGAGCTATCGTGGAGGAAACTGGTTGTTAATAAGGTAGCCTATCAAAACAAGCAATCAAAATCAATGTGGTGCTGAATGAACTTGTGTGAATGGCAGTAGACAGTGGAGTGGCATTGGAGTTGTAGAGAGAGGGCAGATTATCCACTGGTCGATCATGGATGGCATCCATCTCTTGGACGGATCAAAAAAGTAAAAACAGAAAATAGAAAATGCTAAAAATAGGGCACCATATATATTTAGGTGGCCGGTAATATAAATGCCCTGGTCACGTCTATGTGCGGTAATCACTGGGGGAACAAAAGTGTATATCACAGGCCAGAATGGTTGAGTAACCACTGGATTAAACTGACTACAAAAAATAGTTAAACACTTTAATCACAGCTCTTCTTTTACCTGTGGCAGGTGGTCATTGTGTGAACCTTATACTACCCTTTGACATGTCCAAATTTATAAGAAATTACTTTTTATTATAGCGATAATACAATTTGTCAGGGAATAAGTATTTGTTAACAACTAAGGTATCTAATTAGGTGATTAGGTGAATTAAAATCCACTGATATTATTACTGTGATTTAAGCTACACTTACAAAAGTGTGAGTTTAGACTTTCAACCACATTTCTTATGCAATTATCACAGTTAAAAAACACCAACACTGCAAAGGGGCACATGCAGAGCCAATTAAGAAACAAAACAAAAAGATCACATTCTGATCCACCTCTCATTTTTGATTTGGCATGCTATCTTCATTTCTGAGAAACCAGTGAACAATTATCCACCAAATGGCTTATTTTTTGATACATGCCACATAAAATAATACACATCACACATCAATTTGACTGTTGATTTTTCTTAAAGTCAAAGGACTTTCATGTTGGCTTTGCATTGCTGGTATAATCCTGCAGCTATTTTAAGGATCAGAGACATTTAGGATTACGACAGAGAGGGTGAGAAGGGTGAGTGAGTGATTATTTTCGGTGTTAGGTACACTTTGACACGGGCAACAACAGAAACCTGTGCTGACATCTTACATGGATCTGGCAGAGGATGAAGAGATAGGAAGATCTGAAAGAGACTCATCACTGGGAGAAAACACAGCAACAGGAAAAATGCAGTTACACACGCACGCTGTGGTCAAAGTGATATTGTCTTAAAGGCATACTATGCAGGATTTGTTTTTTTTGGCTGTTTGTAAACACATCAATACAGTTAGCCTCCTCCCCCTGGCTCAATAAACAAGACAGGGTGTGAGAGAGTAGAGGTCTAGCAAACTAGATAGTGAATGAAGAGAGGGGGCGACATACCACACAACTCCACCAAACCCTGTGGGAAGGTGCTGCTTTGCTGGATTTCGTGTGAATGAGGGCTGTCACAATATGACATTTTCACTACACGATTATCGTGGCCAAAATAATTCACGGTAATTACACACGCTAATGGTAGAGTGTCTTGCTCTCATTTGTTGTCTCCTCTAACAGTACCCACACAATAGTAGCTAGCTAGTTATAGAACTTTTTCTTTTTTTTCATTTAATGGTGGTTGGCAACCAGCAAGAAGCATGCTTTATGCTTATTTGCTCACTGACATTGATGAGATGAACTCAATAATTTGTAATCGAATGACAAAAACATTTTTGATACTCGATGGTATATAGGCAATTTCGTTGGGGCCATAAAAGTAGCAAAGTTTTATACCCCGCCCTAAGTGAGAGTGATATTTTATGAGTCTATACATTGCTTCCAGGGAAAACCCAGCATAGTATACCTTTAGTGTGTGGGTTACTATCACAATGTTTGTTTATTGTGCATGTTTTTTTAATGTACATTGTGTTCACATGTACTCTACCTGCGCAGGCCTGCGTCCATCTGCCCCTCCTCAGTGATGAGCTCCGCCTCACTCTGAGCGATTCTCATGGCTAATTCCCTGTCTCTTCTCTCCTGCTCCAGTATGGTGGTGCGCTGGACCTGCTCCTCGCGCTCCAGAGCCAGTTCAATCTCCAACTCCGCCTACAAAAACACACAACACCTCTGGTTTTAATGTGACTTTATTAAAATCTACATAAACCAAGATCCTGTCTAAACACTAACGCTGTCCTGTCTGCCAGATCCTTCATAACAATTAGAGCTCTGCTGTGTGCCCAAGCCTTATTAGACTCATTTATCCAGGTTGTAGGGCTGCTAATAAAGCTTTACTGGTCATTCGTCTAGACGCAACAGTAGGGACATTTTTTAAGGGTTTGACCCAGATTCAAACTCCAGCTTTGTTATTTTGCGCTATAAAGAACGATAACATCTGTTAATAGCACAAAGCATACAGCATGCCTGAAATCAATTAATAAAACAAAGCAATAAATACATGTCCGTATATGTCCATCTCATATCTCCTGATAGAAACCCACTAATGAAGTCCAGGAGTTTTAAATATGAATGCCTCTCCAGGATATATTATTCATACTGTATGGATGGTCCAACCAGCAGCTGTGATATGTGGCCAAAGTAAAGGCCGAGAACCAAAACTTAATGGCTTGCTGCTTTGTATCTCCTGCAGACACCCATGTATTATGCTGAGAATAGATTCATTACACAGATTTACCAGATTTTGCAATAAAGGACACATTTAGTGTCAAACCCAAAATCTTGCTTGCCAGACTCCAACTGAATTTGAACATCTTTTAAATAAAAATGTAAATAATTTATTTTGCTGGTTGCATAAGGCACTCCCTTCACTCATATTTCACATCTTAACAAATATTCTCTGTTCTAATACACACTACAAGTCTTCAATAGAGGGGCGTTCCCCTTTAAGAAAATAAATACTGCAGACTTAAAGACTTGATGTTGTGCAATACATAAGGGTAGGTTGAAAGACATCATGATATATAGTTTGAAAGAAGTGGAAGATACAGTGCTAGACTAACCTTTGACACAGCAGAAAATAGCAAAGAACACAGAATATCGAAGTCACAGCAGACACCCTTTCAAAGTTTACCGCTGCAGCTCTAAGCTTTATAGCTGCTGATAAACAAACTTTGCAAAGGGTCTCCTGAGACATCTGGCTTATGACAGCCTCGTGTCAACTGTCTCGTTACCAGAAAAAAAGAGGACAGTATGCAAATGTCCAACTGGCGGTGGGTGAATAAAAAGGGTTTCAAATGTGCAAAAGGTGTGATACACATGTCACAGATGGATGGTGAGACCAAACGACAAAACTGAGGAGGAGCAGGTGCATGCAGTGATAAGGAGACATTAAGAAAAGAAACAGCTATAAAACAAAGAAGATGACAAATTACATGTGAGTAAAACAGGCAGAGACAGATAAAGGTGACAGAGTGTAGATGATTATTAAACGCAGTCTAGTGTAGGGGCAATAAAGTAGTTTAGTTAGGAGAAACTTGGCAGGAAGTGGAATCATCAATCAAGACCCTGTGGGCAACCCTCTGGGAATGTGACCAATGTCATGACCCAGCTGGTGCCTTGCGAGACCACAGAGCTAATGAATGTTTCACTCATAGGGGTGAGCAGTCGGGGTTGAGAGGAAATATTTGAACCATACCAGAGGTTTTGTATGACGCTTATTTCTGCCCATTAACTACAAACCAAACATACTTAATACCACCTACTGGGAAGCTATGGGGTGCATCAGAGTATAGGTTTAAAAACTGAATAAAATCAAACCCAAGAGACACATAGTAAATTGCTCTAAGTTATGTCATTGGTACACAGTTGCAAGAAGGGACTGTTCTGAAAATGTTCTTGGTGTGTTGAAATACCTTTATGGAAACCTTGCAGCCCATGTTTGCTCCCAGATACATACTGCAAACCCAATCTTTTACGAATATTGGAGCTTCCTTTAACTAAAAATGATTTTGATGGTTATAATTTGAATTCTCTGTCAGTTACTATGCTGATTATTTTCTTCTTAATCAATTAACCTTCGGATCTCAAAGGAAAACTGTGAAAACACATCAAACATTTGATGAGTCCAAGGTGTGTTCTTTTGAAATTGCATGTTTTGTTGGACATACAGTACCGTTTCTGTTGATTTATGAAACCTTTAATTGGTGGCTGTTTTAGCTCCATTTCCATTTTGTAAACAAACACATATTCTACTTTGAAATGCAAAATTCATTAATTGATGTATCTGCTCATTTCAAACCCAATATCTGTGCCTTTAAGTTAAGCTCCTGTAATAAACCCAGTACATGGCTCAGTTTATTCTATATCTAAAATAGAAATAGTAGAAGAAACCATTAAAATTCTGCTTCACATTTCCCAGAAAACTAAACTAAACATTATTGTTTAGATCAAATGATTTTTTTAAATTTTATTTGACATTATGCTTTAGAAATTGACCGAATGAAGGTTTTGCTCAGTTTGGGATTCTTGGAAACATTCTTGCTTGAATGTGCTGAATAATGGCAAGGTAACAGCATTAGCAGTGTAGCAGTCTGTTATCTCATTAGGCGTAAACATGAAGCTAGGAAGACTCTGCAGGGAGCCATGAAAACCTAAAAAAATGTATGATATTCAAACTAATATATGAGATTCCTATTGATTTAGCACAAGAGTAAAACAGGAGTTGGAAGGATTTGAGCAAACCTGAATAACTTTCTCCTCCTCCTCCCTTTTTTTCCTGTCCTCCTCCTCCTGTTTCCTCTTCAGCTCCATCTCTGCTTTCCTAAAAAGTTGGGAGAAAATAAATCTTTACTTAGATCGATAGACAACTTAGGATTTCAAACTTTTTTCATTAACCGATTATCTCCCCTGGTAACCATCACTTACAGTCTTCTTTCCTCCTCCTCCTGTTTGCGTCGCTGCTCCTCCTTTTCCCGCGTCTTCCTCTCTTTCTCCATCTCCTCCTCGATTTTTTTCAGCCGCTCGCTCTCCTCCTCCTCTTGCTTCTTCTTCTGCATTGAGGAGAGCAGCTGCTCCGAGCGCTTCACCAACCCCTGGTACTCTGTGTCGATCTCCTTCCAGGTCATTGTCACTGTGGCCTTTGGGGTTAAGAGAATGAATCATGGTCACAAAATGAAAGAATAATTATTTTTTCTTTATCAAACTGGTCTTTCAATTCTTAGTGTTAAGGTCTCAGTGGAGTTCAGCAATGAGTTACAACAAGGTGTTTATCAAAAAAACTGATGAGATGGATAACATCCAACCCTCTATCAGGTGAGAGCATATTTTCTAGAAAAGACACACAGTGACTCAGCACACCCTCCTTTTTTACAATGCCACAACCTTCCCATGTGGCAACAAGGCAAGACACTGACTGACACTGTCACAATGCTCAGTTCCCCGCTATACTTGTCTGACAATCAACCGGTGGAGGAGAGGTCACCATATTGTGAAGATTCATTAGAGGGAGTCTCTAACTGTGACACAGGGGGTAAAGATGACAAGATCCTGTCCCTGACGTATAGAGGTCTGAATGACAGCCATTGGCATCTCATGCATTATTCACTCAGACGCCATGCCAGGAGCAGTGTCTGAGCTCTCAGGATGCCATGAGTGTCAACAGTGGGGCGGCTCATAAGCTAACAGAGGAAGATAGGGGAGGTAAAGAGGCTGATTGGGGTAGAGTGGAGCGAGGGTCACAGGTATGACAGAGTTAATCAATAGTCACAAAAATCAACAGTATCGGGGAAAAGTGTCTGGATATCAGTGCTTGTGTTGATCTGATATACCTACAGGCTCCAATAAAATGGGTGCTTATTGCACAGGGAGAGCTGGGATTGCACTAAACAAGTCTGATAATTTAGCAAAACAGCCTGACTAAATTATATTGTTGGAGAAGAGAGGATTTTTTTTCATCTATCTCCTCAATTCATCCTGGGGTGATTGAAAATATTGATTCTGAGAGAAAGAATGAGAAAAGGGCACAGTGCACTTAGGGATTGGGCATGGATGTGGATGTGCCGGGGAGCTACAGGTGTGAATGTTGAGAAAAATATGCAGCAGTCGAGCTTAAGGCTGTGAGAAATCTTCCCAGGGTGAACACATATAAAGAACAGCAAAATGTTTCATGTACACCCCATTGCTCACACTGTATTATGCTCAAAGCACCTGGAAAACAGCTGCCATGAGCAGCTTACAAGAGAAAAAGATCCTCCTCTTAACTCACCTTTATCTTTGCCAACAGAGTGTCAATGGCTGCGGCCAGCTCCTTAACCTGTTTGGCCATCTCCTGCTTGCCCTCCTTCAGCCCGTTCACCACCTCATTGAAGCGCTCCATGTGTTTCTTCAGGTTTTTGACCTTCACCATACCGTTAATGCTATAAGAAAAGCGAAAAGGGCAAACAAACACATGATACTCCAATACACTATACATGATATTTTTTTATTAGAATTTGTCATAAACAAATTAGAGCATATGGAGTAATTAAAGACATGACACAAAACAAAAGTGAAATATAAACATAAAACATGCAGAACAACTGGAAGTTTACCTTATTTTTTTTATCGTTAGGGCAATTAACATTTTTAATTTTAACTTATTTCACTTCTAGCTGCTCTTGTCTAAAGCAACATTATGCAACTTTTTACCTTAAAATAACAGCTTCAAAATCATTCTGATGGTACATTATCTTGTAATAGGATGAATCTGTCTCAGGCCCCATCACTTGTTTCTGCCCTATGTAACTTTAGTGTGAGGGTGGGATCACAGCATTAACACAAATTATTCCAATTAAATGTGATTTGGGATGAATAACTGATGCTAGCCATCATATAATATCACACCTTGACTGTATCCTGGATAAAAAATATGTATTTTCAAAGAAGAGTCAGGGTTCAAATTTACACAATTTCCCACATCCTCTGCCTCATGACGGTCTGTACCATTCTGTACTGTATTTACTAAGCTATCCCCACTTTTACAGTAAGTGATGTAATTCCCTTTGAAAACGTCATCTTGACCACAAAGTTGGTTTCACTCAGAACTACACTGCATTATGCTGGAGTTAGTCTATGGCTTCACAAGCAAAAAAGGAAAAACAAACAAATAATGAACTAAAAACTTTTGCTTGGATTTTATATATTTCATAAAAAAAGAAAGTGAATCAATACTAAAACTACATATAATACTAGACATTAATGCTAGGAATGACACCCTTCATATTGTGTTGATGCTGGTATAAAACATTTCCTCATGCATCCATGCACATCCTGCCACTCACTGTCAAAGTCTTATTCTGAAAAACTATCTGAAAACCCATCATCCGGATGGCTGCTCTCTCCACAGCCATTTCTCCAAATGCATTCCAATATGGAAAGACATGCGGTATTTCCCAAAGCAGTACAGTGAGACATCATTTCTCCACAGATGACTACCTAGATTGATTTGAACTCTTATAAATGCACAATGTGAGGAAGCCATCAAAACCCACCAAGCGTGAATCAGTTTAAATAAAAAGCACACAGTACAGAACAGGGTGAAAGAGAAAAAAAAATGAGAGCAAAGGGCACAGGGTGACAGAAAGACAGTAAAAACTATGCATGTGTGAGTCTGTGTGTGTGACTTGGGTACAAGAACCAGGAGGAGACTCACCGCGGCTTATGCTTCCTCTTACACAACCACATGCGGACAGTCTTCTGTATCTTGATGCAGGCCTGTGCTCTGTAACTCATCTTGTTCCGTACTGTTAAAAGATGGAGAGAAGAGGATTCACACAAATCCATTTGATGATTCTTTTGATGGACACGGGACTGGGGTGCTGAGCATGAATTGCAACATCCCGACACAGTTTCCAACTTTAAAAAAGTGACCTGCCAATTGTGATTTCGGCGAATTAAAATGTTTTTCCTTTGTAAGAACTACAGCTGGCTCAGTTATGGAAATATGTGGAGATAAAGACCCTTTTAAACACAGCATGGGATGTATGACGGTGGTGACGGCAAACAGCTTTCTCTGCTAGGTGGTGACTACAGTGCTTTGCTAATAAGCAACACCCCTGTTTTGATGTTTACTGTGGATGCATCATATTCCAATTCAGTAGACATCGCCAACTCTAATTGACGGCATACACAATCATTTTTGTAACCTTTTTTAATGTAAAATTCAATTGTATTTTCATAAAAATGTCTATTAAGCAACTTTGATGTTTTCGCTCAAACTGCACCAGGTTACATTACTTACTCACTCACACTCATCTGCTACTGGACCACATGAGAAAATTTGACCAGCACAGAATGAGAAACTGTATATCTGACAATGATTGGCCGGTCACACGCCATAGTTGATCGTTTTGAAAACTGGCCAATTCTGGTCTCTGGCTGATCAATCGGTGCATCTCTAGTTCTTGAACTTGACAGTCAATGCTCTCTCTAGATTACAAAAAAAAAAGAAACTAAATAAAACATTGTAATAAAAACTTAAATATTTAACTTAAAAAAATAAATATTATAAAGGCATGATAAATTATCTAATTACTATTGATCTGGCATGCACAAAAACATGAAGTGCAGAATAACATGTATACACTTACATGCACTCATAGTCACACACCAGCACACACAAATGAAAGTGCTATAATGAGGTGAAGTATTGAGGGGGATAATTGATCAGGACCAGGGACATACATTTCCTCAGGTCACTTATGCAAGAAATGTGTGGTCAAGCAGAGGCTGTGCTCTGTTATGACTCTCAAGTAACTGAATTTTACACAAATAAGCAGAAACAGGCCTACACTTTGTTATATGGTGGGAATCAATAACAACAGAGTGCAGTGGTTCATTCCATACTGCTAGAGGCGGCTGCTTTCGATATTCAGAATGAATCATAAAGTGTGAAATATGATTTAGTATAGCTATCAGAGCTGTATAATAAACTGTACAGAAATAGGAAAGCACTTTAGAGTCATCCACTGGAAAGTGAATAAGTGTAACTCACAAAAATACGTTGTGCTGCTGGCCATACTTCAATTATTCTTTTCTTTAAAATGTAACTCCACTTTTAGTGTAGAAGCTTCTGTGATGGGGCTGATTTAACAATATAGAGGCATACTGAAAACTTCAACTTTGACTCCAATGTAGGGGGTTCTTTCAGAGATTATTTCATCACTAGTGTCACCTCTCTATTAAAAACGACTGACTCAGACCAAGGGGCATGTGGCATCATGACAACAGACATTGAGATGCATTAAGTGCATCGGGCTGTACATCAACAAATAAAAAAAATGGAAGATAAATTATGGCCTTGTGGTAGATGATCTCAATCCATAAATGCAGCCACTTTTCTCAGTTTTCTGTGGTTATGAAGCACCATTAAAAAAATAAATTACATTTTTCTACTGCATAGACAGTCCCATTTTATGTAAGGGCCATCTAATCAGTGAAATAAACAAAAATAATCCCCCTGAGAGAAATGATGAACTGAAAAGCAATGCTGATCTACACTGCATATACTTTTATGGAAGCCACTCACACGGCTCCTCACACAACAAAACTTTTGCTGTTCAGTGGATTTAACCTACGTTTGATGACAGACAAGCTGCACCACTGGACCTTTTTCCAGCGGCTACACACCAACCACTGATTGACTTTCTTCAGCAGCTCTGCAAGGTGATCTGGATCAGACTTCATGATCTGGTCAAACTCGGCAAACTGGTGCAGGCACACAAACACAAAAACACAAATTAGCTTTGCACAATAGTTGAAGGAATATTTGTGTTGTGCGTAATGAGCAGCAACATTGATACTTGATACTTCTCTTTACCTTTCCAGGGCGGAAGAACACTCTGGTCAATCCAAACTTGAAGTCATTGTCATTTAGACCCAGAGCTTTGAACAAAGCCTGCAGAGTAGCAAATTTACATTCAGTGACCCGGCAACTTCATACAGGTGGTACAAACAAAAGGCATACATTAATCAGTCAGGCTATAGGCTATTTCTTACATGACTAATTAGGCTATATTAAAAACAGATTAGTTAGTTATTTAAACCAGACAAAGGCACTTTATATTTGTCTAGTTAATTTATGTGATCCCACCTTGCAGAAGAGTCGTGGATTCAGGCGTGTGAGCTTATCGGGCATATACTGTTTGTACATGTTGTAGAGCTCATGGAAGGGGGCTCTGGAGGGAAAGCCTCCCTGCATCAGGTCCAACACTGACACCATACCTGATAAAGAGAAACACACAAACAAAGAAATGATTAAAGAGAAACAGGATTGCCTGAGGAATTACAGTACACTGTAAAATATGCAATAATGACAGTTTATCAAAGGAACATTCTGAGCTTGAATGCAAGCAGGCTGAATTCTGTTGTTACATGTCTAATCTTTACATACGGCATAGAATATTCTGTTTCATCCTGGGGAAATACCATAGCAATGTCTGATGTGTCAGTTTGTATGTACATGCAAGTGAGAAAGATCCTTATCTCTTTGCATAAAAGAACAATGTTACTTTAATGTAATCACAATCAAAAAAGGCTGCAGGATGATATTAGCTTCTGCATCACATAGCGGGAGGCGTCAATGTCATAAATACAAAATTTAGTGCCACAGAGTTGTTTTTTAAAGAAATATGTAGAAAATAACAGACTTCCTCTCCCTTCATAGTCGTGTTGCAAACATATGAAAATGATGTTTGCCAAGGTTTTTCCACACACTACAGTTTAACAGCAGTGGGAAAAAAAAATCTAATATTCAAATCATGTATTCCCTAAAGTTTGACTACCAAAAATAAAGGCAAACTGAGGGAAACAGGGTGATGCTTACTTCTTGGTGACTGAGGTATTGGATATGCATATTCATTTATTAGACATTTATGAGAAGATGTTTCAATAATGCTCTCAATCTCATGTGTCCACTAACTGGACAGCTGTACATTGGGTGAAGTTATCATTAGTATACTTACTTATCCTGAAGATTGGAAATTGTGAGGATGACCATTTTTTAAAAGATTCAGTACATAAATTACATAGCATTCTGGTCCTACCTGAGCACTGCAGCTGTGAGAGAATCAGAGCTCCTTCAAATTGGTGGCTGACCATCTTCAGGTTGGGTTTTACACAGCGGATGAAACTTGAGCCCTACACACAGAAAGATTGACCTGTCTCAGCACAATACATCTCAGTCTGTGCCTGCCATCTTAATGTAATCGTATTACGTATTATGTCATAGTTGTGCTATAACAAGTTAATACCTTCCAGTACGCACAGTATATTAAAGGGTAATCTATTTAACATTGATTTTTAACAGGGCAAAAAAAAAGTTTTCTTGAAAACAAATAATGAACCTGACATATTACTCACAGTACTGCGGAGCTTTTCCAGCAGCAGGTTCAACTGGGTCTGTGTGTGCAAGCAGACAAAAGGAAATGTTTAATGATTTGTTTTTGGTGTACGTGATGAAGTTAGTGATACACATCCTCTGCGCAGGTTAGGGAGGGGAGTTAGTACAGGCAAGCAAGGACAAAGGCAGGGTAAATGTATTTGCATAGCACCTTTCAAGAACAAGGCAAATCAAAGCGCATTACAGAAGACATACAGAGCATTAAGACAAGACATTAAAGGAACAGAAGACAATATATAATACAATATAAAAGACATACATGAATTGCCTAGCCCTGATTTAAAAGAATTGAGAGTTGGAGCTGACTTCAAGGTTTCTGTGAGTTTGCTCCAGATATGTGGTGCATAATAACTGAACGCTGCTTCTCTATGTTTCGTTTTGACTCTAGGGACATTCAGCAGAACTGTCCCAGACGATCAGAGAGGTTTGGACGGTACATAGCTGAGCAGCAGATAAGAAATGCATTCTGGCCCTAAAGCTTTTAGTGCTTTAGAAACTAAAAGTAGAATTTCAAATCCAATGGAAAGATCTAAGAAGTTCTACTGTAGCTGTTTTATCAAATTTGGAGACCTTTTGGAGACCAGCATGGTTTGAATTGGTAGATGCAAGGACAATAAAGACCCTATACATGATACGAAGGAACTCAAAGCTTGTGTTATTTTTTCAGTAAATTCATTACATGACTTCAAGTTCTGATCAGTGGCATCAATACCATTTATAATTTAAGAACCAAATCTATTTACAAGATCTTTGCATTGTGATCCAAGTAGGGCGTGAGAGGGAAATACCTGAATGAATCACCTCAAATAAAACACAGGATTGGTGAGAAAGAAAAAAGAGAAAACATCAGTCACCACAATCTTGAAATGTTAAAACCCTTGGAGATGATTTACACAAAAATATGCTTTTATTGTGTGACTTATCTAAGTAAAGGTATAAATCTGTTGAAAGACGTGTCTGAAAGTTGTGTGCACTTCTGACACTTTTGTGAGATCTATTGAATGCTTCATTCTATCTTTTCCTTGCTTTTTCCACTCCGCCTGTTTTCTTACTCATCTCCTTATACCCCAAGCTGACTTTATCCAGCTTTATCCACCAAGGAAGGTTTTCTCAGAGGAAAGAGGTGGGAGACTGGAGGAAATATAAGACAGGGGAACCCTTAGGAGGAGGAAGAGGGATGGGAAGAAGAGCGGAAAGGTAAAACGTTACAGAACAGATAAAGAGATTAGAGTTGGAAAAGTCTGAAAAGAAGATAAATAGGGTGATGGAATAGTGTGAACTATTCTTAAGTATTATTAAATTGGCAAACACAACATTTAATTATTGCTATTTATTATTTGCGATAGTGAAACTGAAAAGTATCACCATAAACTAAACCAAGAATGTTTTATTCAGTTGTATTTGTGTTCAGCTACTTCTGTCTAAAGATAAAATATGACAAACTCTTAACAGCCGCTCTGACCTTGAACTTGTTGCCGACGCTGATAAAGCTCAGTTTGCCAGCCTTCTGTTTGGAGTCCTTGGCAGTGTTGGAGTTCTCAAACAATGCTCGCACAAATTTGTCTTTCGATTCACACACTAAGCTCTCCAAAGACATGTGGAGGGCATCATTATTCTTCTCCACAAACCGAGCCTGTGGACACACAGAAATGCATACATTTATGTTGAGGCAGACATATGCATATGTACAAAGTGTAAAAACAGATGTTAAGTGCCTTGATCCCCTTAGTTTTTCATGATTCCTTCACAAAGAAATCCACAGCAGCAGCAACATTTTTTTTTTTAAATTGTCGACAGAGAGACAGAGAAGGTCCCATTTATCGCATCAGGTTACAAATCGTTCACATATGGCCAATACAAAGTGATAAATACATGTTAAATTGCTATGAATTGTCATATAGAGCCGACAAATTTTGACTTTTTTTGTTAATGAGCTGAAATAAACAATTCAAAGAAAAACTGTGATGGGCATTTTCTTTGTATCTTGTATATCTTTATTGATTAAGCACATAAAATATTAGATTAGATCACATAATAATGAAAATACTGATCAACAAAGACAATAATCATTAGTAGCTGTCTTAAAATGCCCAAAGGCCTAAAAGACAACACCCACCCAGGCCACAATCTGTTCACACTGCTGCCATCTGACATAAGTATCCATCGCCATGCACCCAGAATACAGAATACTTTCTTTATCCAGGTTGTGAGACTCTTCAATTCATCGTCCCACACTCCAATTCACTGCAAATTATTATTTTTTTGTATGTGTTTTTGTTTTGTATTGTTCTCCCCTGTGTAGCACAAAGGAGCTCAAACTAAATCTCGCATTACAGCCAGTTTTGTAAAATGACACACAAATTAACCTTGTAACACTGTTGTGCTTTTTGAATATTCCGTTTTATTAAGCTTTAACTGCTGCCAACTTCACAAACTGGTCAAAGGTGTTTTGTGAAAGGATTCAAATGCTGGATTTCATGAATATCTCCACATCCCAACCGCTCTATGTAATAAGATCTGTGGTAAGAATTACTGTTTCATAGCAGACTGCTCCAGCAAAGTGCCTGATGATAAAGCCTTCATCATCCCGCAGATTCCTGTGAACCGTCAACTTCGACTTCCTGGGAACCTAAGTGGGAGAGGAAGCAAGCAAATCAAATGTATTGACAGCGCTAAAACGCGTATATATTGATTCCACACAAACTGTATTCATCACCATCTCTACAGCAGAATGTTGTTAACTACACCACTAGAGTAAGGAGTACTGGTTTGGAGAATGAAACGCTTGGATCGATAAAGTGCAGTGACAAGGTAAAAAATGATGTCATAAATATATGCATTTTTTCACAAACTCTGTACATGGTAAATTGTAGTTATTTAAATTTCTTATATACATGGATAGACAAGGAAATAGCAACTGCACAAAGTTGAGATAGGAGCCACATTCATCTTATCTTGCTCAAGCATAATAAAGGACCCCAAAAATGAACTGCCAATATTATTCTTTAGGATTAACTATAAAGTCTAGCACCCACAGTTTTTACGCTTCATTAGCTTCAACAATGAGGAGAATGATTTATCCTTTAAGTATAAAAACTGTATAGCAGAAACACTGACAGCACATACAAGCACTTTCCATTAGGATTAATGTCTTTTAGCCTATTAAATGTAAAGACTAGTCTCTATTTGAGTAATAACTCTCCCTCCTGTTGAGTGTAGCTGCAGCCAGCAACCTCCAATCTTAAGCTTTAGTTGGTGTCAAGGCTGCACTTCTAAAAGGATTTCATGCTTGCAGAGATACAGGCAGAATGACAAACAATGGCAACAATGACAAGAGACCGAAGCAGAGACTGTGTGTCATTCAAAAAAACTGCTGTTACAAAACAGAGAAAAAATGATAACAATGACAAAACCAGTGTGCAGTAGCATCTCTGCCTGGCCTCACAAAAGAGCTTAGAACACAAAGAAAGAGAATAATAGCAGAATAGCGGAGTGAAAGCAAAGGCAGGAGGAGAGCGGGAATGAAGGAACTTAGTCAAAGAGGAGGGAGGGAGGGAGATGAAGAGAGAGAACAGCTAAAGAGGTCTGACCGTCAGTCTGAAGTGGTCTTTATGCTTGCTGTGAACAGCCAGTGCAAAGTGCTGGTCACTGGGTTGTGGGAGACGATTCTCTTCATCCAAGATGTCAAGGACTCCCACCAGCTTTGCTTCCACTAGATCTGGAAAAGAGTTATATATATCAGCGACAGTATCAAAATTCATGTTTAAGTCCAACTCTAGTATTTCTCTCTAAGTATTTTTTCTCAAAGTTGACCCCAAAATCAAAAACACATGCAAGTTAATGTACCAGCATGAGGAGGATCCAATTAATAATGTTAACATCTCACACTCTCACACATACAAGCCTCTCGCGCATGAAAGGATGCCCACTCTTTTTGTGCAGCGTTACTTTAAATCTATCTACAGCCCATGTCTCTGCAAAATTTCGCAACTCACAACAAAACCATCTACATGGAATATAGGGTTAGGGAAATATATATAATACAGGGAAAAATGTGCTAAGTGTTTAGATAATAAAGCAGCGTACCACTCTAACTAATATAGTCACTTCATATCAAGAATATGTCTGATAAAAAATTGAAGAAGAAGAAACCGTGTTTTGTTTTCTCTTCTTGTGCACTGATTTGCTTAGCAGAACAGCAAATCGGAGTGATTTCTCAAACTGACAGGCTCCACTGCCGATTCTTCACGCCCAAAACCCGCTGATAAGGGCTGACTAGTTCCAATGGTGCGGGATAGTCTACACAACTAGGGAGACAGACAACCACTAACGGCCCTGACACTGACTGATGGTGGAGTGTCAGGGCCCTTAACTGTGTCTGTAAAGCAACATTATGAAGAAATGTAATCCTACCCTCTCACTGAAGTTACAGAGTGGCTGCGATGGAGACACCATTAACCCTATTACTGTACCATCTATATTATTGTGATGTTGCTTGTCATCTATAAACTGACAATATTTCTAATCTGCAATTTTCCTCTAATGCTAACAGACATTTTCAGCAATAACTACAAAACACACAAATCCCTACTAAATATTTAGGAAGTTATGAGGAGGGAATCATAGGGGTCATTATGAAACAGAAGTTATAACCATTCGGTTTCTGAATTTGACATTTATTGGAAATTTCCACTGTTTACCATTTCTGGATGTGAATATTCAAAACACAAAACATGTTCATCAGGATGCTCGTGTAGCCATTTACCTGAATTATTCATACGCCACGCTGTGTTTGGAATATAATCTAATAGCCAAGGACCTCGAAAAAAGAATTTGCATGAACAAGCACCTGTGCATAAATCCTAGAGATTGATGAGTGAATTAATGGCCAACCCAAACGGTCATTTGCAAGTCATAAATGTTATTCACGGCTGTCAGTTAACCTCGCACCTGAATAATCATGGCCTTTGAAATACAAATCAAACTGCTTCACCTTGATACGCTGACTACTTCATCCCATTCATTCGAGGATTCATTCGAGGACGGAGAAAACAAAAACGAAGGGGCAATATTTCTCCGGCTTCTCATTGCACCAAAAGAGGCCATAAAACCCACAAATACTCATTACACTCGCTCCCCTCAGAGACAAGGATATACTCAGCATCTTGGATAATGAGAAGTGGGTATTTTTGTCCCCCCTGACAGGTGTATTTTCGCCTTCTCTGTTGAGGAGCCTAGAGCTTGGCCCAAATGAATGGTGAGCTGATGTTTCACTTAAACCAACCTTGGTACATTTGCAGTGTGTGATTTCAAAAAGACAGCCGCATCTCTGTCAGTCATTTCATGTTTTGCAGAACAAGCCCTCAAAGACTTTGTCTTAATGATGTCCCCGGGTGTCACTCGATGGTCCTATTTTCGCTTCCGAAAATCGCCCAAGGTACAGATGCATGTAGATATCAATACACGCACTCCTACACATGTTTGATTCCTCAAACTTTAGTCAGACATCTTATCAGCTTTAGAAGGAGATCCTGCTTTATATTTTTTTATATTTTTTTTTTTAATTTGTAGAATGCAATGTATTTTTTCTCTACAGTGACATTTTTGCAGGGAAGTAGGGAACTTTAGAGAACTCATTTCTTTCTTTTTTAAACTGCAGACTTTGAAGATAAAAAGTGTGCTAGAAGGGAGGCTGACACACTTACCTATGCAGTCCTGGTTGTCGACATAACGCACCTCATTCACTCCCAGCCCTTCCTTTTGATACAGCTCTTGCTCCTGCACAGACATGTCCAAACGTCAAAAATCAAACCTTAAACAGTATTCTGAGTATGTCCTGAGAGAAAATTAGTTTACACTTTTTCTGAGTGAATTCTTCCACCTCAGAAAACAAACATGAAAAACATCAACACACAATTCTGATAATGAGAAAAAGGCCTAAACCAGAATTGAGTCGCCTTAATTGGAGACCTTGGAAGAGAATAACGTTAACAGATCACACGAGAGAAACAAGCCTCATCATGTCCCTTGAGAAATTAGCATTCTAATGAGAGAGCGCAGGAAAGACAGAGGGAAAATGTAAGTGAGACAAACAGACAGAGAAGCTTAACGTGCCAAGTTTTGCTTGTGAGTGACATGACATGGCATGTTTACCAGGATAAAGAAGTAAAACCTCACAAAATCACCATAATCTGCTCACCCACCTCTTTCAGAATACGCTCGTTGAAGAACTGTTGAAGCTTCTCATTGCAGTAGTTGATACAGAACTGCTCAAAGCTGTTATGTTCAAAATACTCTAAGAGGAGGGGGAAAAAAGAAGAAGTAGAAAAAAATATGTATTTCAATTAATTTTCCAAAATGAAATTTTTTGCAAAGCCTGTGTTAATTATGGCAGTCGGGGGAAATTAATTCTCAAGCATGAGCCGTGGTAATGAAGTGTGTGTATGCATTTGGGTGCTTATATTAAGAAACAAGCTGCACAGGGAAGTGTTTCTTTAGTTAATCTTTATAAACAGATATCTGCAAATGGATGCAAGCGTCAAGAATTTTGGTGTTAGAATCATTCTGCTTTCTGTTGAAACCAGAATAGCATTCACTGATCATGTTTCAGAAGTGTTGGTTACATGCACATACAGTCCAGCTGGACAGTACGGCTGTCCTATATCAGATTTTCACAACATGATTATTATTGGCAAACAAATTCTCAATAACAATATTTGTGCAATATCAAAATTTGAGGTAAAAAAAAAAATGCTCACAATAAAATTCATCTTTAGACAGTTTTTTCTCTTTTTGGCAACTAATTTACCCCCAAAATTAGTGTGACGTGTGGTGTGGTGGTGGTGGTGAGAGATTATGTACTATAACTGTAAAAAAATGTGCACAAACACAACAATTGCACTCAATGACCAGATTAACTCATAAACAAAACATACACAAGACCTAACATGTTGATGGATTGTTCACATAATATGATCATACGTGTATTGTTAACATAATATCATTATTACATTTCTGAAATCACTGTTATGATATTGTGTTATTGCTGCATCCCGAATGGAAAGCAAAATCAGCTAAATGCATCGACGAAATAACATTTTTTGAAAAGATCTGGAAAGTTGCAGAAATCAACATTTTTTAGTCTCCATCTTATGTTATCAGTGGTGTTTGGCTAAATCCACCAAAAACTAGACATTGTATTGAGTTTAACTGAAACATCCACATTTTTATCTCTACTGCATTTTATTACCAAATCCAGCGATGTCCAACACCCCGATGAAGTTGGAGGATGTCTCAAAGGGGAAACACTGGTTTACTCGTTTGACCACATGATCAAAGAGGCGGCTGTAAACTGCCTTGGCCAGGGCATCCCGGGCATTGTTTGCTTGTTCCACCTTTAGAGGCACCCTGGAGGGAAACACAAAGTGGGGCAGTGAGAGAAAGTCCGAAACTGGGACATGCTGTATTATTCCTTTTTTTCCCTAATCAACCCAATTTTCATGTGGCAGCAAAACTTTAGCTGTGTTGGGGAGAGACTTTTTGCTTCATTTCCCTTCTGATCTCCACAGTCAAGCTAGGCACTAGTTTGAAAAATAGGGTTTCTGAGCCAAAGACGATGTGTTAAAATTTGAATTTGAACTTTGAACTCTACTAGACTCTCTAATGGCTCCTTAACACAATTTATAATTCAATTATTTAGAGGGGTTGACTGTATGGACAAAGTGCAGTTCCACAGAGACCCAGAGTTCAACTCAGCTCTCCCAACTGGGAAGAAGGTGAATTTAAAATTAAAATGTCTGTCTTTAACCACCATCAAAACCCTCATCCATTTCAAACAGGAATAGACCTCCTAAGCTAAGGCTAACTAAGCCTGTTCAGCCAGAGAATAGCTTGAAGTCACATGAAACACATGAAAAACCTTACAATTCATCTCAGTGACAGGCATTTTTATCCACTGCAGTGTTCCATATGCACAGTCGTTAGAGACTCAGTCATCCCCGATACCATCACATCCAACACCCCTTCTGTAACCCTCACCTCCCAGGGGTAGGTTCGGTCTGTCTGGGGCTTAATGACAATGCCAGGCCCCCTTGGCTCCACCTGCTCCCCAGACACCGAGCCTTTACTGTACTGCAGCCATGCTCGCCTGCCTCTTCAGATAGAGGCTGCATTATTTATGTGGAGAAAACACTTCCAGGCCAGGCCAGCATCTGGCTCTCTTGAAATATTAATCTATCAAACCTGGCCCCATCACTCAAACACCCCTTCACAACCAAAGGAGGAGTGTCAATACTGCACTGCATTCAATCATGTAGGATTACAGCAAAATAATCAAAAAATCATCTACATTTGTGTGACTGTGTCCCTCTTTCACTGTTGACTGGTGTGAGTGATTTAGAAGAGTCACGGTGCAACTCTCTGTCAGCAACAACAAGATACTCTTTATAATGAGACCATGAAAAAGGCTTAATTCAATGTCAGGATTTAATCTCATCTTCTTGCACAACAAAGACATCTCAATAATCAGAGTGCAGTTGTCAGTAAACGACAGAAGCTTCTGACAAACATTTACAAAACGAGTTTCAAACAGTCACTCTCAAGTAGCGTTTGTTCTTACTTGATAACTGTTCCTTTGGCGCCCCCTGCTGTAGTAAGCATGACCCTGGTTGTGAGGCTGACACGCAAATCATCCTGGTCCAGACCGAGCAGGTCAGCACAGTACTCCAGAGTCTGTCCTGACTGATTCTTCAGCACACAGCCACCTGAAACAGACACACGAGCCTTCAAAAATCTTCCTACTACAACCTGAAAGAAGATAACTTATTTCCCTTTTTATCAGTATTCTTATCTGATCCAGAAGGATTTTGACTTTTAGAGACAGAATGAGAAAGAATTAGCCAGAAAAAAGAGAGAAATACAGATCTTGGTTTGAGTCTGACTTTTACAAAAAGTAATTATTGATTACAGAAGCTGGAGAGAATAGAAAAACATGGTGATTCTTCCCTGATGTTCAGTATGGCTGAAAAGATAAACAAACGATTTCAACACTGAAAAAAAACAAACCAAACCAAAATATTGAGAATCTCACAGATTACTCTAAAAATGCTGCAATGTTATTAGTGCACCCATCTAACCTGATGAGCTCCCCGTTTCTTCAAAGTCAATGTTGCCCAAATGCAGAACTCCAGCAACCACCCTGAACAGGTCCAGCTTCTCAGTGTCGTCTAGACCGATCTTCTTCATCGCCCCGCACATCCTGTTGAAGTCACCCTGGTCGTCAAGAAGAGGGTCCTTCAGAGCACCGACCTTCAGATGCTGGGAAACACATACGAGTGAGTCAGAAAGAGTCGATATCATAAGAGAAACAGAAAATAAGTGAGAATTCAATTCAAATCATGATTTACTCAAACAAGATGCAATCAGCAAATGTGGATCTATGTTCTATATTTTAACTTTTTCATTAAATGTTGTTTAATATTGAGTAAATCTGATTCTAAATTGAATTGGAAGAGATCCTGGCAAAACCCCACACTAAACGAGAATGAAATGAGATGCTAACTGTAACATGCACTTTGAATGAAACAAACAGAAACATTTTACATTAATACGTTTAAAGAGCCCCTGCTAGCAGCACACAGCAAGTGTTCCATCCTATGCACTGTGAAGTTAGTAGTCTTGTCTTCAAATGTATTGACAAACACTATAGATGTACGATTTAAAAGGAAAAAAGAGCAAAAGTAATATCTAGCAATATCTAAAGGGCAATGACAGCTGAAAAAACAGTCATGCTGACTGAAATGTCTCTGGGACATTATTTGGGGTCAAGATCAGAGATTAATCGTACAGTAATATTCAACAAGGGCTGCACTGTTACTAAATGTATACTCCTAATCATACTGTAAGATAAGAGACCATTCATACCTGTTGTATCGAGGGGAACAAAATGCTTTAATAGTCACCTCTCTCCTATGTTATTTTCAAAAATAGAAGCCATTCAAAATAAAATCTATCTTTAACAAATATTGATTTTAAACTATGGAGAATATACAATAACTATGCAGCCCTGCATATGAAAAAGCTGAATAAGCAAACACCCTTTGTACTTTTCTATCAAAGCAACATCCAGCCCCAACCGAACCTGGCAGACACATGCAGAGGAAAAGGAAGCATGCATGCTTATTTCCTGTTTGCACTACAAACCAGCAAGTCTCAGTGTTTACTTGAGGAAAATACAGGATAAAGAAAAGGGAGCACAAAACCCTGATAAGAAAGGAAAGATCACCTTATTGTCCTTTATAACACAGACACGTGGAAGGACAGACAGATGTACAATGACTGAATTAGCAACGTATCAATGACACAGTGTACTTACAATCATGTGGCTTACAGTGCTTCATTAAGTCATTATTAAATCAATTATTCAATCAATCAATCAGTTATTGATTTTGGAAGAACATAGTAAGAGTATTAACTAGGGAGCCTCCGACCAACAGAAAAATGTGAAATGAGCATGTAACAGACTTTATTTTTCTTCAATATTTCATAACGAAAATACAAATGATGTGAAAGATACATACATAAAGCAGTTAAAGGCTGGACTGGTGGGATGATAATGAGACTGAAGCACTACTAATGTAACACCAGGTGACTCTGAACTTTTAGAACAAAAATTGGTGCAATTTAATTATCATGATTACAATATTTCAGCATAAAAGCACACACAATATTGAATTCCACATAAAAATCAAAGAATAGTGGTAATGATTGGCTTCTGAGGTTAACAAAATTTTAAATCATAGCACTTCTCTTACAAGCTAGGCTAAATAAAACCATTTTGAGCAAATTTATGAAGCGAATTGAAAGCAGCTCCTTTGTTTACCACTTTCTCGGCTGATTTTCCCTAAACCTTGACCATAAAAGAAGATATGATTCCATCATAGAAAACAAGAGGTGAAATGCATGTGCATGTATAATTAGTCCCTGAGAGAGCAGCATGTGACACTTATTCTTCTAATTGTTCCATGATATTAATTAAATATTTCCTGCAGGCTTTGGTGTGCAAACCCAGCAAGGCACTTGATCTTTTTCATGTCATATATAATTAATCTAATATCCAGACCTGAACTAGTTCTGGTCATGAAATATTCTAAGTGACCAGTTCTTGCATATCACTTCCCATTTACAGCTGATTTCCTGTAATGTGTTCAGGGATTTGCTTTCCGTCTAGTGCTTACGCTCCATTGTTGTCTGCCTAATCTACCTAAAAGTGTTGCATTATGAAACATACTTTGCCTTTTTCCCCTTGATATATAATATGGTGCAATACAACAATCATGTATTAAATGATTAAGCCAGAACAGAATGTGACATTACCTCAGGACTCTTACGGTTCTGCATGATTTGTTTATCAGAGTCCTTACTGGCAAAGTATCTGGTGCATCCTCGGTTCAGGTACTGCAATGGAGAAAAATCAGCTTTGAATCATCAAAACACAATTAGTTCTTTGATAAATTAAATCCAGACACAATATAAATGTATTTCACTCCTAGTGGAAAACCTGCTGGGGAGATCTGTATTGATTTTCATCATCTAAAATATTTAGTCTCTGTCTTCCAATATTGCTCCACAGCTGACTAGTAGTGAATCACGTGCAGTAATTGCCTCTGTTGATTTGGGCGTCACCTCGGGGACCTGATATAATGACACTATGATAAACATCGAGAGGAACAGCTTGAGCTGCTTGTTGTTCCGGTAAGTATTGTTTTGTAGAGCATGTAGGAGAAAATAAAGGCTGGGGTAAACACGTTTATGCTTTCTGAGTTTGCCCCTGCTGAGGTGGTGATTGCATCAAAGAGGGAAATAATTCAATTGTGAAATATTTTGTTACTGAGGGGATTTTGATTTCACACGGGAGGAACTTTTTGACGTCACAAAAAAAAAGTTCAGGTGACATCTAGTGGTCTACCAAAGTACTACCAATATCTATTCCAAAATAACAAAAACAATGTTTTAAAGTCCATTTAGTTACTTAAAAATCAGCAATAAATGCTGATTTGTGTCTCTTTCAAAAGCCCTCAGTTTCATATCACTTCAGAATGGCACAATGGAGATTATCTACATCTTATTTTGGTGTAATATGTGTAATATGAGACTCTGGTCTCTGTCTAAGCCCACTGACCCTGAAGCTCTCGGGAGAGTCCAGGTGCAGTTTCTTCTTTATGTCCTCAGACGCCCCAGCACACAGCCGATAGAAGATGTGGTAGTTCCTCTCGTCGTTACTTTGCATACAAATCCTCGACTTCTCTAGCAAGTAATGCGAGACAAATCCACCTACGACTGCATTCTGGTGACACGACACAAGAATCAGATCTTAAAAACAGATTTCAAAATACATGGTCCACACTCAACTAATTATAGACCAACCTAGAAAGTAATTAATAAACTTTTTGTCATCTTTTTTACCTTATCATTGAAGTGGATTTCCACAAACTTTCCAAAGCGACTACTGTTATTATTCCGGACTGTCTTTGCATTTCCAAACGCCTCAAGAAGGGGATTTGCTGAGATTTGAAATGGAAGAAAAACAGAATCATGATCACACTGCCTCATACAGGACAAGCAGTGTTAAAAGTTTTGAGTTATTGTGTTACCTTCTACAATTCTCTCATCAATATCTTGACCACTTCCATATGTTGTAGTGAGGTATCTGCAGGATGGGGATGAAATTCAACAAAGATTAATATGCGTAGTTAATCACCAAAATATAAATACTATCTAAAAGAGGAAAAGACACTCAAAACACAGTCCACAGTTTACACAGTCCAACGATTATTCAGATTGCTTTTTTTAACCAACTTACATAACAGTAAAGAAGAACTTATATCCTTTTTAAGCATTGCATCAAGTTTAATTGTTGATTTTCCACTTTTTTCTTTTACTGTTTGTCTATTTCTTACAAGGTATTTGTGAGGTATTATCAGTAACTTTTGATGCAGTGTAGTCAAAACACAGTGTAATACTTTGGTTTGGTAAGAAATGGGAAGATCAAAATCACTTTATATCCCCATTCAGAGGGGAAGCGACTAAATGTGAGCGTGAAGCTAGGATGCAGGATGATTCACGTGAGCTCATACCTGAGAACAAACTTGGTGTTTTCAGTCTTTCCAGCACCAGATTCACCAGAAACTATGATGGACTGGCTCATTTTGAGAACTTTCATGTCCCTGTAGGCTTTGTCAGCTAAACAAGATAAAAAATATAATCAAAACAGTTAACATTCAAGCATAATAATGAATAATTAACCCATTGATCATGCATTATGTGTGTAACTGTTATGTTGTCTTAAAGAATAAAAATGTGACTCATTTTGAGGAGGTTGCTTCTAAAAGATGAGAAAATCACTGTACATTTCACATAAACGTTGTAACTTTCACAAGTGGGCTCACAAAACAACATGACTTCACAAATGTATTTTGCAGTACAATTTTACTCCCACCTCTGACCAAATTAATTTCTTCTTTTGGATAAATAAAAAAAGCTACATTTTTGCACACCTGTGTATTGATGGGTGCTTAGCAAAAAAGTATCTAAAAAACTCCTGCACACAAGTTTTTTTTATTTTGGATAATAAAGTTAATTTTGAAGCAGAATGCTGGGCACTGAAATAATCTATAATTCAAAAAAACATCTGTTAGCAAACTCATAAATTGACAAATAAATCATATTTAATTCTAAGACTAACAAAGGCAAAAGCAGTGTTAAAGTTTCGCAATAGATTTAATTATTTTATTCAAGCACATATGAATTCACTTTGTAGTCATATACATTACCTCCACATATTAAATAGTAACAGCTCTCACCTATAGCATAGACGTGAGGTGGCAGAGTTCCCAGGGACTTCCCCCGGTAAGACTTGATGGAGTCAGGGCCATACAGTTTGGGGATGTCATAATAAGGGTTCACAGCTATCAAGATATTGGCCACATAGGTCTGGAAGGCACATAAATACAGGTATGATTAGAGTCACTGCATTCAGAGAAAGTTTTTAAAAAGCAAAAATACTCATAAATATTTGAATAATGAGAAACAACAGAGGTGAAAACGAGCCCAGCTAAGGCTGATGAGACACACCTTAACCTGTCTCCCTGTCCTGCTTTTCTCATCTACCAGCTGTCCCTCATTTCCTAAGTGAGTGACTGGGATCAGGATTGGGTTTGCCAGTCTGACTTTATGACCCTTTTCTAGCTTTCCTTCCCTCTTTACCACCTGGTGCTTCTCCCCCAGGGAAAATAAGGATAGGGATCACTCTCTCCTTCTGTCTTCCAACCTGTTATTGTATCTCCTTATGATGCAGATGGATACTGGTGACTATAAGCCATTGTAAGAGCTCACATATGAAGGATTTGTATACATATATTTGTGCAAATGCAGCATAGAAGGAGAGGAAAACATACATAGATGTGGTCTTTAATGTACCGCACTCTGACATTGTTGAGAAGAGTTGCTTCATTCAAGTACATAAGGGTACCTGAGAGAACAGGGAAAAAAACAAAAATATTATTTTTTGGATAATGTAAAGGAACACAAAAAACATTGTTATGTATGTTTACTTACAGTTGTCTTCTACATGTTTATTGACATCATCCTCTGCAGGGAAAACTTGGCTCATCGGAGCAAGAAATGTCTGCAACACAAACAGATTTTCTTACTGTAACATCACATTATATCATTTCCTGGATAGACAGACATGCTACACATGGCTCTACTTATCCTTGCCAACTTTATGTACAAGATTATTCATTGTCTTGTTCTTTGAAAAGGTTTCGACACAAAAACAACTGTTTGCAAGCATCAAAAACAAGGGAGACATATTAGACATCATAAAAAGCTAAGCGAGCATGCACAAACATGAATCATTTATCGTGCTTAAAGATCACAGTAATGATGTTTGGTGCGACATGTTCCCAGGATAAATTAGTTACTGATATTCTCACTCTATTGTTTAAGAGTCTGAGTTAATGGAAATAAACTCAATGGAACAAGCCGGCTGTGAGAGAAACAAGGGGAGACATGGCAGGGTAATGAATAATTTGGTGGGACAGCAACCAGATCTGAACACCTGAGTGAGTGAGTGAGTGAGTGAGTGAGTGATTGTATGCAGTGTGTGTGTGAGTGGTGGAGAAGAGACGATGGTGGTGCTCTGGGCTGATCTTGTAAGAACCAATCAAGTCAATCAGACCATGTGACATTATCAAAGCAGAACAATGACTGCATCTGAATATTCCATGTAATAAACACTCCTTTACTCCATTTTCACTGCACTCCCTGTATTAATACCACTGCTTGTGTGTGTGTGTGTGTGTGTGTGTGTGTGTGTGTGTGTTTGTGTGTGACCCAGTCTGTTCTATGATGCATGGTTTATTACAACAAACAGGCCGTAGGCTCAAACAGAATCTGCTTTGTGTGCCTGCCACAGTGCCTTGGCTCAATCTGGACATGCCACATTCACAATAATAACCATGTGAGAAATGTCTGACCAATAAATATTGACAAAGAGGAAGAGGCAGTCAGGCTGAGGGTTTTATACTGAGCCGAGACACTAATGAGCTCCACAGTGTAGTAAAGAGGATAATCAATGGGCCTTTCATTCCCTTGAGACAGAGTTCATGCCTCACAGTGTGTGATCATGAGCGTCCAAAGTTCAGAGCTGTTCCAACTTTCAATACCATCTCCTTGTAGAACAACTAACTAAGATGGTTTTTCAAGGGTAATTTAGTTTGGTGTGGAGTCTTGGGTTATAAGTAATACAACCCTGATTCTAAAAAAGATAGGACTGTATATATAACGTGAATAAAAAGAGAATCCTTTGCGAACAAACTATGCAGAGCCTTTCGAGGTTGCCCGATATTATATACGATATTATTACCTGTTACCAATTAACCTGTTTCCGTGAAATGTTCCAACAGGTGTTTCCGGGGGCATTCCACAACTTTCCCACTCTTTTGTCACCCTTCTCCCAACTTGTTGGAAACATGTTGCTTGCATCAAATTTAGAATAAAAATACATTTTCAAAAATTAATGCAGTTGATGAGGTAAAACATTTTATGTATTGTCTTTGTACTGCTTTAAACTGAGTATATGTCTAAAGGGATAGGCAACTCATCACATTCTGTTTTGCTTATCTATGTATTTCCAATGTGCAATGGTGGAAATACTTTCTTAAATTTTGAGTCTGTTGCTTAACTTAGATCTTTTAAATTGTTCTTAGTGGTTTATATTTTTCCTCTTGTTCATATCTTGCTTTTCTACTTATTTATGATAACTGTTTTTATTGATGCTTCTCTATTGTTAATATCCTCTTTTTAATAGTGCAAATTTCTGTGTTGTGGCACTAATAAAGGAAAATCTTAATTGTTTTTTTTCTTTTATGTTTTACTCAATGTCAATGGAATTTGGTTGTATTATGCAATTATCTGTCAGTTGGGACTATATAGCAATCCAAACAGAGGGTGTTCTGACTACTTTGTTATTTAAACAGGGTAGATATTGTGGCAGTGAGCAAATGCATTTTTATGAGCATGACCCATTTTAACCAGAGACATACTTCATAAGGCTCCACTGAATACAAGATCAAGAGAAATGTAAAGCCATCACACCTAGTAATAGACCACTCTCATTGTGGACATTTTGACTGGTCAAACACAGGCGTAAACAATAAAATGGATACTGGCTTAATAAGATTTAGCTGCTTCAGTTTCAAGGTCCCGAAACTTTTCACAGCTGACAGTTTGAGTTCCCGAAGTAGGGAAAGCACAGGTTTTACTGACAGCGTTAACGGTTAATGGCTCCATTCTATTACGTTTCCCAGAAAGCCATGTCAGTGAATGAGAATGCACAACAACAGTGGCCGGGAACAAGCTCATCTAAATTACATGCAGCCGTCATTAATGATATAAATTCCACCTGTGCTTTCCCTGCTTTGACAAGTCAAAATGTCTGTCATGAAGAGGGTCTATTGTGAATGCTAACTCACTGGCATGACTCACAGTGACACCTTAACATAGCTGAGCCATGGTTAATGTTATTAGTAACATGTGTCCCTTTGCTGAAAAGCAAAAATGTATACACATTAACTGTGAGAACGTTTCCAACAAAACAAATGCAGGGGCAACTGTTGGAGTACATGTCTGTTGTAAACACCAGAGGCCTGCTTGCTGGGGACATGTGACGGCTCAGGTGTAACAGGTGGCCTTTACCTCCTAATGAGCAGCTCTCCCTCTAGGCAACACTATCAGCGCACCTGCTGCTGCTCTCTTTATTTATTCATGTCTCTGTACATGTGGTCTCTCATGTTTCTAGCATTTTACACATTGTTGTGCCAACGCCTTTCTACCTGAAATCGCACTTTAGACAGACCGCTACAGGATTACAGAAAATGTCAGTTTTTTAATATTATTCTTGTATATGATCTTCTGAATGAATGTAGCTGTGTATGCTGTGGGCACCCTCCTGGGATTAAGGTAAACAACACGCAATTTATGCTCTCATTGAATGAGCAATTTTCACGACAAATTGCAGAGCCACTTGAAAGGAAAGCTCATTTTCCCAGTAGGTCCTACTTTGCCTGTAAATGGAAAGCTGTACTTGGCTGTGTGCATGTGCCTGTGAGTGTGTTTCTGTGTGGTGACCCACCTTGCCCCTCTGGTTCAGTGGTTCTATGGTGAGCGCGTCGGCTCCTATGTCAACGATCATGCCCAGCTGGAACCCGTCGGTGGGGTGGGGCGCCCACACTGGCTTCCCATCCTCCATGGCTTGCCTCCAGTCAGCACGACCACACAACTGGGACAGGGGAGTAAGAGGAAACATGAATAAACAAAAGGACAGGTGTCTTGAAATGCAAAATACCGTACACACATTTGCATTGTTTACTGAAGGATATCATAATTTGCCTCAAAGCCAGGCCCATTGCCTGCTCCCCAAGGCTTGTATAGCTACACAATGAGTATAAGTAGTAACATTTTCTTCACAGCTGACAAATAGGTTTAGCTTGTTGGTTTGGTTTCAGCGCTAGTGGTTTAACAACTGAGAGAACATAAATCCCCTGTGAGGGTCATTTCTCTCTGGTTTTTTTTTGTTTGTTAAGCACCTGTCTGATTTGCATGGCAGCATTTTCCTAAACTTTAACTAGACCTCACAACTCATGAAATCCTTTAAACACGATATTTTGTCTGTAAATGTCATCTTTTACTTGACATAGAGACTAATATCAAAGATGATGACGAGACGAGAATGATTTTACCATCAAACTGATCTCTAGAGGGATTTCTCAGTCATTTGCATTATGATTCAGATCTGACCTGATCTGACTGTCTGTTTCACTTTCCATTATCTTGCTATTCCTTCACTGATCTTGTAAGAGAGGATTTTAAACTGGAACGCGACTGGGGTTGTCTCTCTTGTGAGGACAACACTACCTCAAGTGACCTGGCATGGAACTGCCCAGCCAAACAATTCAGTCTGTTGCATCTCAAGTCCTTCACAGTATTTTTGGCATGCATAGAGACCAAGCAAACACAATCAAACTATGTTGTTTTTTCCAGTGTACTTGCTGGGTGTATATTACATACGTCAACAACCATCTGGGCATAATTTGTAAGTCTAATGCTGCGTTACACATGACACTGAAGGTCGGAATTCCCTAGTTGAAACTTCCAACCTCCGATCTCAAAGCGCTCCAGGGGTAAGACGCCCAAAAATGGTTTGTGCTTCTTGAGAGTTAATCCTACAACCACAGCAAAGCAAAAATTCTGACGCTATGCTCAAGTATCCTATTAGCTGCAGGGATTGAGGTCAAAAGTCATTGGGGGTGGGTAGTAGAAGCTGCTGATGCATTCTTCAATAAGGACTCAAAGTTACACAGGTATCAACAGGTACATCAACTCAGCATAATGGTGGATCCACCCTTGGGAGAGACAAGAGATGATAACCTGTAGTGACTATCGCTATTATTGTCTTTTGGACCTGGATGAGGCAAGATAACAATGATCTTACATTTTTCACATCTTTTGTCACATAACTGACATTACTTCTACAGCACAGTTGACAAGAAATAAGAAACTTAAAGATGATTTTTGAATATTTGATTCTGTTGAGTTAGATAAAAAATAATTTGCAAGACCAGTTGACCATTTCTTTCTTACTCATCAAAAGAGAGCTCCTTGCATGTTATTGCTCACAGTAATTAACTAAGACTTTTACTGCTTCGTTATCAGACCCATGTCATTTCTGGTCAGTCGACCTATATCTGGCTTTTTTTCCAGGGTAATTTCCATTCAGTCACTCACTGTCAGGACTTTGTAACTCAGGGCTCGAACAATAAAATGGAAATAAAAGTACAGTTACTGATATGGGTACGTTATGAATTTTAACACAGAAGATGTTATCACAGCTTTCAATGTAAGTCTATAAAAGATAACCCAAGCTGGCACGCTGTTATCTTTATTGTTATGTAGCCCATCTATTATTGGAGAAATAATCTTTATTTACAATAGATGTCTTTGCTCGGTGTGGTTTAACGGCCAAGAGACATGATGATTTCACACATCAAAGGACCGACCCACCATCAAGGCCTAAGCTAGCAGAAAAGACTCATTGGCGATGTACGACTGGCAAGCAGAGTGAGAGTATATTTTACTGTAATGTTGAGAAGTATATTGGACAGTTGGTGTGACTTCCTCTATATTTTGACTGATGTGGATCGCTTTGGTCATTCTGTGCAGCTTTCGTAGCCTACCCTTGAGACAAATGATCAGGAAGAAGAATTCTACTGTGATTGATGGTATAAAATATGTTCAGTTGAGAATATATGAGTAGATGGTGGAGTGATAAAGTGCAATAAAACTTCTTTTTGGCGTCCATGCTGCTCCCCTCATTCCGACATGATGCACATGAACACACCAAAGGCGGAAAATTGACTTCCCAACTCAGGAAATGGGACCATCCGGGGAGCACGTGAATGCAGCACAAGATACTAAAAGCTTTTTAACCTTGGTTGTAGAAAGCAGAGCCAATGAATTGGCTGCACACTGACAGGATGCAAACCACTGTCACTCAAAAATCCAAAGACCAACAAAAACAACCCAACACAAATCTGAGTCTACAACATTCACTAGAGCAGGCTGCAAGTTAAACAGGCATATCTGTACCTTACACAACTGTGTGTGTGTACACTACATAGATAGCATATGCAAATTTGCACCGGTGTTTATTTAGTTATAAAAACTGTAGGGAGGGCTGTTTATAGTGAATTGACACAACATACTCCATCATTCAAACCACATTCAAACATAATCAGGAGTTTAAGAAATGCACCAGAAGGACAGAGGATAAGATTACTTTCCCAGTTTGTTATCTTCAACCTTCATGTGTAAGATCAAGGCTGGGGAGGGGGGGATCCTAAAGACTGTCTTAGTTAGACGATTGATAACCACAAAGCTTTTCCACAGCACCCTACTTCAGTCCAAGTTTAATTACAGGAAATACACTCAAGTTGAAAACAAATTCTAAATGACCACAAATCATGCTATATTAAAAACAATTACATCTATTCTATAGTATCTGGTCTTGTGATTCTCATGCAACTTTCAAAGAAACCCCCCAAACACTCTGGTATATCACTCAGGAAGACAGCTTTCTGCCCGTGAACATCACAAAGCAAAGGGATCACTGACAAAACACAAACCAGTCCCTCATGAGTAACTGACTCTGCAGCCCTAAATCCTCTTAGTGTTTGACCTTAATCCAGACGGGGAGGTGAGACGCTTCCACTGAGAACAGAGCCTGGCGAATAAAAGTCAGTGATCAATTGCAAAATGGTGCAAATCAGAACACAGAGACGCATACAGTGCACAGAGAGGAAAACCCCATACACACACATGCATGAGGGGACACTGGCTCAAAGTTGAAGCAGGACACAAACATGCACACACACACACATCCACGCCTCTTGTTTCCTGCCTCTTGTTTCCTGTTCTCTACCAGGAGAAAAGGGGACACGGAAAACACATTGGGTATCGACAACAGGCCAACAGGATGAAGGGAGATGTACAGAGAGGTCAAACTATTTAAAAAAAAAAACAAACAAAAAAAAACAAAAAAAGAATTTAGCACTTGGGAGATTTAGTAAGACAGTCAAACACAAAATAAAAATGAATAAACATTATGCAACCATCAGGTTATATAGTATCTGGGATACTATGAATAAAGCAAAACTGCTAGTTTATATTGAGACATAACAGTTATAGGCTACTTTTGTGATGCCATGGAGGTGAAAAGGGGTGGAATATGTCCTTTGTTTCAGTGACTTTTAAAGAAAACCTCATAATTAAATGACTCTAAACTAAAACTGCAACAAGTCACTTATAAATAAACGTCTGTTGGAGAAACCTACACTACACTAGACTAATGCAAGCAAGTGCTATTTATCTATTTAGATGATAAGCATGTCGCAGTAGTTGCTCTCGCTCCATCCATTTTACTGTAAAGATAATTCAAAGTACCTCGAGCTGTGTCCGACTAGCTACTCGTTAAAAAAAAAAGAGTCAAAGTTGGACAAAAGACACTTACGACTCGTTTCCTTCAGACAGTCAAATATTCGTAAAGGGCGACAAAGACGACTTGTAAGCTCCTAATACGGATGTGTAGTTGCAGTAGTCCAACTTCAGCCGCCGTCTGTCGCCGGGACAGGAGAGCCGGACGGAGCCGCGGGCTGCCTGGATGACAGGCGGCGCAGGTGACGTCACCTCGACTGTACACAAGTGAAGGTGCGTTGACGTGCTGCTCGTAAGATCCCGTGTCAGCTACATAAAAAAAAGAAAAATGTTATTATCACTGGCTGTGTTTTTGTGCAGTAGAGGGGAAAAAAAGAACCTGAATGGTAATGTTTGGTTTTTGTTATAATCATTTAACATACAAACTATCTCATATCTGAAATGTATCTTTATCCCTCACAGCTTGATGCCCCAGAACACACTGCTGTGACATTTGAGGGTAAGCATTAAAGGTGCACTGTGAAGTTTTGGGGAATAACATTGTATCAGAAGATGACAAACTTCTTCAATAACTGTTTACTTTTAATTTTTTTAATCTGTGCTTTAACAAACTTAAACAAACCTTCGTTGTTTTCCTCTGAGAAAAGCTGGTTTATTCTGTTATGTGTAACATAAATATTTCTGAGCATAAAGTCCTTCTCCAAAATTGCATAGTGCCCCTTTAAATATATGGCGGCAAAGAATAAAAAGACAAACAAATAGAAAATAACAGATCTCTTTCTGGTAATAGTTCTGTATTACACTACTATTCACTACTCATGAACCATGCAGCATGTTTGCTTAGTCATAAAATGTAGTTAGAGGATAAACTGAACACACAACTGCTCCACTGTCTGCAGTGAAACGACTGCAAACGCTGCCTTGAGAGTCATGAATATTTAAGAGGCAGGTAATCTAAAACTTTTGGGGGGATTTTTGAAGGAGACACCTAATCCACCATTGAAAGCCACCATTGGGTTTGTAAATCTAATTAGGATATCTGATCCCTCCTGTATTGGACCGTATCGGATTACTGAGTCTAGATGACAGCATGTAAACATCAGCATGACATTCTTTGTCCACAAGTCATCCTAAATGATAGGCAACAAAGGCAAGCAACAGTTGACTACATCAAATGGTGACATATCTTATTTGGGGATCTATAAAACATCAACAAATATAGTACAATTCTAAAAGGAAATGTTTTTGTTTTTTTATTCCTTTTGATTCTGGTCATTATAAATTACCAGAGGATTTAAGTCTGTTTAAAGCCTGAACAAATATATTGTGTTTTTTATTCTGACCATGTGTTATAAAATCCACAGTAACTCTAAAAAAAAACCCACAACAATTGAGAAATAGATAGACTATCCAGATCAAGTAGTTCATGTGGAGGGCCACGAATGTATAGTTACATGGACAGTGGCTCCCTCAGGTGGCCACCAAGAGGACACACAGCTCTGTATATCTGAAGCCAAATCCCAAACCAATTAACTTGCCTACAGGACTGTAGAGAGGAGAGAAAAAGAACAGGAGCAACACACTGGAGAGCTGATCATCACAAGGAACCAGCACGCTCTAGGGAAATGATACAGCAGCAAAGATGCTACACAAGTAAAGTAAGGATTCACTCTTGGACACACAATTATGTAACACTTACAGTCATGGCGTAGGCAATATGATGATGATAAATGAAGTTAAAAATTGTGCTTTTATTCATATATTGAATTGAGTTTCTGTTATATCCATTCAAGGCAGTGTCATAAAAAGTATCCAAAATTCTTGCTTGAGTAAGATTGAAGAAATCGTGTTGAACCATTTTTAAAATCTAATTGCTGATAAAATAAAAGGATTTAAAACTGTGCCACTCTTGAGCTGATGCAGCATGCAACCTGCAAAGTAACTAGTAACTAAAGTTATAAGATAAATGCTGTGGAGTAAAAAGTACATCTGCCTCCCAAATGTAGTGCTGAGAAAGAGTATAAAAGAGTGGAAAATGGAAATACTCAGGTACAAGTACCTCAAAAGTGTACTTAGGGACAGTTATTGAGTAAAAGTACTTGGTTACATTCCATCACTGCATTTTGTTATTGAAAATAAATCACATAACCTGCTGGATATTGCAGTTACTTGATGTCATTTTTTAAAAACGTCATGCAGAGTAAGTTGTTTGGAATCACATTACACAGACCATAGGAAGCTGGCACACTCACATTGTTTAACATCTATGTTGAACAGCCACCATCACACAAATCATTATCATATATTATTAATGAAAGAATATAATAAGAATAATAAGAGGACGCAGGTAGTGAAGTGTAGCAGGCTGTGTGACTTGTTTATATGAATGTGAATAATGAGTGTAATATTGAGGTTATCAGTTGGAATGTGTTGTTTGTTTGCAGATTGACCTGCCTTCCAAATATCTTAGAAAGTCTGAAGATGAGTCAGCGAATTCACCGGCCCCTCCGCTGTCAATCACTCAGCTACTTTCCCAGCCAATTATCTGTCGGGCCACAGCTGCTTTGGACTTTATCTGTGAACTGTTTATGAAAGTCCTATCACACACGCACTCTGTGGTGCCTGCGGAGGAACATGAAATGTTTCTGTAGGACCACCAGTGTTCAAAGCTCCTGCAAGTCTTTTGCAACTTGGAAATACCTCTCTACTTCTGTCTGGAAATAGCTCTACAGGTAGGCCATCCACATTTTTAAATTGCACTATACTGTTAAGCGTACAATAACTGTTTTCTTTGTCGGGGGTTGAAATGTGTTCTTCTCTAGGTGTTGCCAAGTTTATAATGAAAAATATAAATATGACTATGCATGTTTTTTTTTTGGTTTCTATCAAAGCTATTTATCTTAAGAATGAATTCATCTAGAGGATATATATCAACTGTTTTAAAACAGTTTTTTAAAACTTGTATCTGTAGTATTAAAAACGTGTGGTGTGTGTTTTTGCAGCCACCAAGAATTTCTCAGGATAAAAAAAAGTGTATTTTGAAGAGCTAATTGCATATATGTGTGTGTGAATCATATGCTGCATGTGTTCCCATTAAAATGGGATGTTTGCTCATCGCAGTAGGGCGTGCTCTCAGTCACCTGCAAAATGTAAGTGATGGTGCATTCATCGTGGTGCATTGCCGTTTACTTTGGAGTCCTCTGTTTCTGTTATGAATTACAGTCTTAACGTGAAGATCTCCACAGCCATTCTCTAGTTATTTTGTTAAATGATTTGTGTGCTTTTACTCTCTGTTTGTTTCTATCAGTGTAGTCCACCGACCAGCCCATGTAAAGGATGATAGGAGAGAAGCTGTTAATGTCCATGATTCTGATGTCTGTGCTGAGTTTACTGCCGCTACAGACATCCTATGGAGAGCACTTGGCAGAAGAGTCATGCACTGTTCAGATCCTGGTCCCCGGACTCAAAGGCAGGCTATTCTACTTAGTTTCTGACACATAGACCATGCAAATAAAATGTTAAATAGCATCAGATTCACGTTTCCTCTTTTTCTTCTTCCGCAAAAGGAGAACCAGGAGAGAAGGGACAAAAAGGTGCACCGGGGAGACCAGGAAGAGTCGGCCCTCCTGGAGAGATCGGTATAATTTTATTGCACTTGCAACTGCAGATATTTTTGTTTCTCAATGTGAGTAAAACCGATGCATCCTCCTCCTCATTTCTAAGTTGAAAAAAAAAAAAGAAAGAAAGAAAGTGGGTTAAAGATCACATTGCTGGGGCTGATAATGTGCTGTTACATCACTGCCAGGCCGTCCAGAGATGGCCAAGTGTTTACATTTGGGTGAGAGGTTGGAGGAGAAATGATCTGAAGAATCCACTGCTGCGGATAAGTGTTTACTGAAGACCTTAATGAGCAGTGAAGGGTGCTTACATACTTTTTAAAGGAGATTACACAGACTCAGCATTTTAATTAATGTGGAAGTAGTGGATGATTTAATTCTAATTCACTTCAAGGTGCAAAGCATTTGTCTTACAAGAGAGTCAGCAGCTTTTTTAAGTGGACTGCATGGTACTAAAATATTTTTCTTTTCAGGTCAACCTGGGCTTAAAGGCCAGAAAGGCATAATGGGACGTTATGGAAAAGTGGGCCCAAGTGGAATGAAAGGTAATTAAAAAAAAAACTGAAATATACTTCACATGTAGCTGTGCATGAACAAATTAAGTAAAGTGTTTTTCATGTCTTATGAATAATTACCCTTCAAATCACAGGGGTAAAAGGAGACATGGGGGATCCTGGTCCAAGGGGCCCTAATGGAGATCCAGGTTAGATATTAAACCATGTTATTCAGTTTGTCAAACAGATTACTGCAGGATTAGATGGCCGCATTTGGGCGGAATTGGAGAACTAATTAAGACAGCCGTGAGGTAATCCCCCACATGTTTGCCTTATCAGGTGTTCCATGTGAGTGCACACCAATCAGGAAGATGATTGGAGAAATGGACATTCTTGTGGCGCAGCTCTCCTCGGAGCTGAAGTTCATTAAAAATGGTATGATCTTAGAGCATTCTTTATTCGTTCCACCTGTGTGTTTCACAGCCCAGTCGGCAGAATGAAAAGCTGGCGTTTTATGTTTCGGCAAACCATTGAAATGCTAAATTTGTAGGTGGCTACACAGCACCGCGGACCACTGCCAAGCAGGGACACTAATCGAAGCAGCATTTCAACATTTATCCACGGAAAATCACGGGATATTTTAAGATGTCTGGACAATTTGCAGCCATGTTTTTGGTGACAGAACCTGATGTTATCCTTACTATTACCAAGTATCTTTGATGCCTAAATCTAACCAAAGTGATTGAAACTTGACTTTTGGGTCTGATGCTGTCTTTTGCAATGAGTTATAATAGATTCTAATCTTGATGAGGCTATTACGCAGTTAAAGCAACATTATGTAGAATTTCGGCATTTTGTGCAATTTGGCACCCCCAGCAGGATCTGATTGGACTATCACTATAACTGTGATAAGCCTATATCGCCCAATAATATCGGCAACCATAACATTGGTCAGGCTCTAATTGTCGCGGTATGAACATTCAAACCAAACATAAAGACATGTAAAATTATACATATCCATGGTTTGCAGAAACATGCATTGCTAACATTTAATTCCTTTATCATCAGTTAATGTATCTGTGCTATTGCCTCACCTGTTATCCTAATAGAGCTGCATATGCTGGGCACGTCAATGTGAAATTTATAGAAATACAAGTGCTCATTTTTCAGCACTGCCCTCCCCTGCAGCTGTTGCTGGCATAAAAGAGACAGACAGTAAGATCTATCTGTTGGTGAAGGAGGAGAAGCGATACACCGATGCGGAGGCCTACTGTCAGACGAGGGGAGGGCACCTGGCCATGCCCAAGGATGAGGGAGCCAACACGGCCATCGCAGGGTACATAACCGAGGCGGGGCTCAACCGGGTCTACATTGGCATTCACGACCTGCAACGCGAGGGCGTGTTCACCTACGTGGATCTCTCTCCCATGACCACCTTCAGCAAGTGGAGGAAAGGGGAGCCCAACAACGCCTACGATGATGAGGACTGTGCTGAGATGGTGGCCTCTGGGGAGTGGACAGATGTGGCATGCCACCCCACCATGTATTTTGTTTGTGAATTTGACAAAGACAGTGTCTGAGTCCAGCCTCTGCTAAAGAGACTGCCTAAAGAATGTATAGATATAACGGAACACGAGTTAGATGTGTTGTTTGTGCTTTATCCTCTATCTGTAAATAGGATGACAGAAGGACATGCAAGCTGTGCAAACTAGTATATTTTCTACATTTTCTCTATATCCTATAAGCTTGTAAGCTATTTATTTTCCTAACGCGCAAAGCATTCAGACTTGTTGTTCTTTAGTGAGGTTTTTACTTATCTTAAGTACACCCTTGATCCCTTAGTCTGACTTTACTTTCAAACAGCACGCCAGGCAATTAACTGACTTTTTATGTTATGTTATGCAAACTATCTGCTGAGCAATGTCTGCAAAGGTGCCATCAACAAACAAGACAAACAGGCCAAGTGTAGAAGGCTGTGCTACGTGCATGAGATATGAAATTAAAGAAAGATTTTGGTTGCAGTCGGGTGCTTTTAATCAGAGAAATTGAATACGATATTCATCCTGTATTCATATTCATGTTATAAGTTATGTGGTGGTTGCTGTAAAAATAAATTTTCAACGATTATTATTATTAAAAAAAAAGAGAGACAGTGTCTGTGCATTACTTTCTGCCCTCTGAGCTGATGTAGTGCAGCACACGATCCAAATACAGCAGACAGTCTCCACCCGGTGGATGAAGGTTGCACTGCACTGTAACAATTTCCTACAGTATTGTTCAGTAGTGAACTACATGTCATTAAACTACAAGTTTGGCTACATTTTTAAGTAGCTTGGTGATGATTCAACTACATTCGTACTTGCACCGTAACTCAAGTAGTTAAGTTTTTTCTTTTTTCTTACCATTTTTGTTTGATTGAAGGGGCTCTCTTGAACTTTTTTATAGGAATTTACATATATTATGATGTTTATATTGTCATACAGTATGTGAGCAGATTGTAAGGTGATGAGAAAAATGAGACCTTCCCTGTCTCTTGATTTGACGGTTTGTTTAAGTTGTTTAATGCTGCTGGATTTCTTTGTGAAAGAGTCGGGGTCAGATTTTCCGCAACAGTCCAAAGGATGTGGCTGTATGTACGGACATTCTCGTCTCATTTAGGGACACGTCGGTTAGACCTCGAGAACACACACAATGCGTTTTGGTGAGAAACACTGAATGTAAACATCACTTCCCATTATTTGCAGTAAAACTCCAGAGGGACCCTTTAACCACCAGACCACAATGATTAATGCTATAATGTGACAAAGGAAACTTGCACACTGCTTCTTTCTTATTCTCTTCTTGACACACATCTTATTCAACATCACAGACATTACTAAGACAGTTTAACTTATGTTTTGAAATAATAATATTTATTTTGACTTGACTGTATGTATCCATAGTATTTGTACTTTTGGGAAAATGTGGAAATCTATCTTAAGAAGTAAATGACACCTGATTATTGTGGACTAAACACACTGGCATGAAGTGCTCAGCTCAATTAACACTGACAGTTCAGCTGTGACATGACTATTATTTAAAAGTAATGTAATGTCTTAACACCAGAGAATGTAAAATAATAATAAATTAATTACAGTTGATGACAATATGACAGCATGGTGTTCGCTGCCAAAAACAAGACATTGCACACACTTTGGGGTCAATGTGACATTTTCATCTTGTAAATCCTCTGTGGTTTAGTAGTGTGATTAACAGAAGTTGTCTTACAGCCCTGGCTGCTATTGTTTTTTAGGATGGGCATCCCAGCTGAGATGATATGCTATCGAGTCCCTCTAAGAAGAGGAATTTGAATATGCATGATGCAGTTCCTCTAATAAAGCGCAGCACCAGTCCCTTAAGGAATGAATAATTAATGCTGGGATGAATTATGCATTTAATTGACCAGGAGTTGTCTGGCATAAACCAATTAGGTGCCATTGTTGTTGCAATCTCTGGTTACCTTTGTGGTAAACAACTTGGACAGCTCTGTCTAACAGTGGACAGGCTGATAGTCTGCGGTGAAAAAAAAAACAGTCTGCAAAGAGAGATATGGCTACAGTGCATGGAAATTAGAGAAAAGAAAACCCTGGACTTTGGTTTAGCCTGTCTTTCAGTGAACAGAAAAAGAAGTAAACATTTGAAAAAATAAAGCTACAAGAATCATCTCAGTAAAGAATAAAGGGGTGGTAAGGGGTGAAAGATATGAGGAGTGTAGAAAAGGCATCTAACATTTTATGTATAAAACATAAAGATCTGTGAAAATAAATGGATGCACTTCTTTGTCTCTCTCCACAGAGTTTACAGATATACATTCTAGACTCTACAGGAGAGGATGGGCAAAGAGGCTGGGGGACGGTGATGCTGAGGTGTATCCATAATGACACCTCGTTAAATTGGCTTGTCACACTATTCAACCTGACTGAGTATGCTTTGTCGGTCCATATGGTTCTCTACCAATAGCTCTCAGCATCCATGGAAAAAGATTTGAATTGTAATTGGATAAAAAGTTGTGCTGTTTGAATGTCTAAACCCAGGCTAATCCAGGGCTTTACCAACTTGGATTATGTCAGGATGTCCCTTACTTTGTTTTGATTATTGGGTTTGATGCGGTCACTAAAAAATGCTGTAATAATAGTGTAATAATAGTAATAAATCAGTGCATCGAAGCATGGTTTTTCAACATCATAATCTCCCCAAAAGTTTTCATATCAGCACATATCAGGAAAAATATACAATGTTGCCATTATATCTGTTATGTATATCAGCCAGTTTATCAGACTCTAATATCAAGGCTTGTCCCTGCAAATCTTTCTGCTCCCAAATAGTCAAAATGATCTATTACATACTGCGACTCAGTAAAAACAGAGATCATTGAGGACTGCTGCTGAATCTGCTTCATTTAATGGTTTAAAGACTTATCCCAGACATAATATAACTCCAGAGTCACCTAAAATATAAAATAAATAAAAATCCAAAAGCCTATAACATAAAATGCACAGAAATTGAACAAACAGACAAAAGACCTCTTGGACATAAAAGACTATACAGTGTCATTTTTAATCAAATTAATTACACATGTCAAAGTATGGCCTCTGATTCTGATAAACGCTGGTTGGTTTAGAAATTTTTGGACCCAAATGCTAAATTAGCATTAGCTAGCTGAGCTAGCTAGCTAATGCTAATTTGGGTCCAAAAATCGTTTTTTTTCTTCCTTTTGTTTGGAGCTAGCTTAGCTCCAAACAAAAGGAAGAAAAAAACAACAACTAGCAAACAACAACACAGGTGGTGTATAGGTTTACTGACGCTTCACCTCTCATGTGGGAGAATTGGTTTCCATATCAGATGCTATCTCCAGTTACGTCTCTGGAGGCTCAACACAGCCACCTGTGACACATTTACTTTTGACACCGAGCGCCATTATTGTTTAACCCTCTAACCTACTGTTTGCCATCTAACATTAATTATGCCGGGTCTTACAGGGAGAAGCGACCCACCTCCAACTAAAACCGTAACTGTCTACAGGAACGGAGATGCCTTCTTTGCTGGGAAGAAAATAGTTGTGAATCCACGACAGGTGACAACCTTTGACCATTTTTTGGCCTCCTTGACCAAAGGGATTGAGGCTCCGTTTGGCGCCGTCAGGAAGCTGTACACTCACAGGGAGGGCCACAGGGTTCAGCAATTGGACGACTTGAAGCATGGCGATGTGTATGTTGCGGCTGGAAACGAGCAGTTCAGGAAGCTGGAGTAGGTACCATGCTGTACAGTATGTCTGGATGTGTGCATTACAACTAGGTAATGAAAGGAAGGTCAGGTCAGTTTAATGGTGATTTTTGTGTTTTGGGTTGGCTGCCATAATACAAACCAGAAAGCCCCAGTTTTTGACGAGAAGCAAATGAGAGTTTAAAAAACAACAACTTTCTTTTCTTACAATTAGCATCTTTAACTGAGGATGAGCTCCACCCTTAGCCCAAAAGAAAAGTGTTTCGGCCGTTAAGCTACCTTAAATATGTAACATTAAGCTAGGGGGATTCTTGGTCATGTTTCCTTCTTTTGTTGAGCATGTTTGTGAGCATTTGACTGGATTGCTATCCCATCCTTAAATATGTATCAGATCCATTAGCCTTAACTGCTTAAGGGTTTGAACAACCTTTATTAATATACACAGCATCTTAAATACAATCCAAATTATTGTTTAATGTGCTCTCTTGTGGAGCACTGTACTTAAAGTCTAGTTTGCTGAAGCACTTTTTATGTAGACCTTAAGCTGTAAAACTATTATACAATTGGGATCATCAGGTGTAAAGATGTCCTTCGTCTATCTTTATTGACTTCCAGCAACTGTATAGGTTTCACACCTTGCACCTGAAGGTAATTTACATGATTTATTTTTAATGCCTTCCAGCTATTGTGAGATAACAACCAAGAAGCCACAGAATAAGAAAAAAGAACAGGTAAGACCGCTGATGGATTGTTAAGACTATTAATGATTATATTAGGTGCTATATTACTGTTTGTGTGACTATACTGTATGATATAGAGAGTGTTCTTATCTTTAGTGGGAGGTTGCAGGTTACTTAGCCTAATGTAGTGTTAGGCGTTCACAGCGGTCTGAATGACAGCAATCAGAAGTGAACAGTGTTAATAATGACGTCCTGTGATCGCACATAACATCAGCTCCACATTCATTTTCAGATCCAACCTGTTGTTCATAGCAAAATAATAGTTTCTGCACGCTGGAGGAGAGCTATTGATGAGTCCTGCACAATAAAGTAAGTGTTGATTTTAGGCTGACAACAAATGTATCCTGAATGTTAAAAAAAGAAAAATTTACTTTCTTGTGTTATGTGGTAAGGAAATAATGTTTTATTTATGTTTCTGTTTCAACAATCGAATGACTCGAAATCTCTTGTCTCATTTCTTTTGTTGTGTCTTGCAGTGTCTTTACCAACGGAGAGATCTTGGTTCCGCCGGCTCGAATCCGGATCCCAAAATATACTCTTCGAAGCTGGGAAAAAGTTTTGACCATGGTGACAGATAAGGTGCGTCTTCGCACCGGTGCTGTGCACAGGTAATGTCAGGCATCAGTTCATTTTAAAATCTCATACTGTAGTTGTGAATAAATCATTTACCAGTGTGGGCAGAGACACAAGAATGGAGTCTGAGTCGCCATATGTCATCTTTGACTGGATTGTTTTAACAGTTTTAACAAAAGCTCAGTTGTCATCAGACTGTAGCAGATTGGTTCCAGGATTCCATATCGACCAATGAGAAAGTTCTACGAACACCCTCTGTCAAAATTTGATGGATAGTGACTTTTTACCCTTACCCCTCTGAACTTTGAGGGCCAACACCCAGCCAGCAACCAATCAGAAAGACAGAGTGGAGTTAAGATGACCAAATTAGCAAGAGAGGGTTCACAGGGTGAACCAGTGAGTTTGCCTTGCCTAAAAGAAATAGAACGTTTTCTTGGATAAGTCTGAAAAGAACTTTGAGAAAAAAAAACAAAAAAAAACAAAACAAAGCAACATGGCCAAGAGAACCGCTGACCGGCATTGCCCATGACGAGCGATCAAGAAACACAGAAGAAACACACTTCAGGAGGAACGGACTTTAGAGGATTGTGGCGCTACGTCTTCAACTACAGAGCGCGTGAAGTTTGTTTCGGGGGAAACTCTGGGACCCCTATCTGCAAAAGCAACGCTAAAAAAATAATAATAATAATATCAACGTAGTATGAGGCGCCAAAGATGTTTTCACCATCATACTGTCTGTTCTTCACAAATGTTCAGAGATTGTTACAACTTGTGAAAGAGATAAAGACTGCTCTGGACATCAATACATTTGCTTGATTGAATATTTATTTATTTATGTATTGGGCAAAATGTATCCAGTGAGGACTTCTACCAACACGTCCCCTTGTGTGACCATTGGTGTGGGCGACCCAAATTCAACATCAACATCATCATCATCCTCTTCTCCTTCATGTGGTTTTCCTCGAAGATTACTCTAAAGGGATGTTCTTTGCAGATGTTGTAGTGTTGTTGCATATACAGTAACTCTCTCCATTGCGTTCAGACGGTCGCAACCAAAGCCCGCTCGAACACGATCGGTCAATATTACTTGGACTTCAAACAGAAAGCAGGACATTTTCTGAAAACTGATCATCTCGTGCGTCGCCTAAAATGTACCCATTCATATGCAGACATCTGTTTATCGAGATTAGGTTGTGATGTGCCCACAGTGGTTAATTCACAACTCGCTTGTCAGACAAACACTGCTTTGATGGATTTCCAGAAATTAGCCAAACATTAAATATTACCACTCAAACAATCTCTCGGACATATTTTGTCTCTTCAGTAGCCAAAACACTGATATTTATCAACAACAAAAAAAGATTGCTTCAATTTTCAGTAGTTCTTTATTTGTGTTCCCAGGCTTTACACACTAGAAGGACGTCCTGTCTGCGGTCCCACTCAGCTGGAGAACAACCAGCACTACGTCGCAGTTGGTGCAGGAAAGTTTAAAGCTCTCCCATATGAGCACTGCGTCCCCTGCAGGGATTTAATCAGGGAAAAGAACATGCTGGAAAGGTATGATATTCACATTTTTTTTTAAATCCATGTATTAAAAATAAACATGGATCTTCATTTTGTGTTGAGAGATAAACATGTTAAGAAATGTTGTTTTCCCCCTTTTTGTCTCTGCAGCCGAGACATCCTGCCTGCCATCCCGAAAGACAAGACGAGCAAAGGATGTGGTAAGTGGTGCCGCTTCAGAGTTGGGCGCCGTCGGTCTGCCATCTGGTCGCTGACTTTTCCTGCAACACGCTTAAATTCCCACCAGTTTATTGCTGCAACACCTTGGTAGCATCACAGTTGAAAAGCGTGTCTTTGCACACACAGCATTTCAATTAACATTTCCCACGTGCGGGACTTGTTGTGGGGGTGCAATTCGTTATGAAACGGCGCTATCATCAATCACTGTCTGCGGGAGGCATTGAGTTACCTTTGCTTTCCACTTTGATGGGTAATCCCCACAGAGACGGGCTGGGCCCACTTGATCAAGTGCAGTGAGCCTCATAGACAGATCATATGCACTGGGGGGACTTCAGCGACTGAAAACAAGAAAGAAAAAAATAAAAATCTCTTATTCAAACCAGAACTGGGACAATTTGTATTGTGATTAAGTAGACAGCAAAGTGCTTTGAATCCATATGAGGATTGCGCTGCTGAGGAGCCCAAGATGAACACCAAATCACGCGGTGACGATGAGAACATGCCCAGTCAGCAGGTTGAGGTGGAGATGGGCGGGTGGGGGTTGAGGGGGGGAGTGGGGCCCCTGTGAGAGATGTGTCTGACACCTGATTTTTCTAACCATGAAAGATGACAATGCTGTGGCAGATGCCAATTTTCTTCAGATGGAGAAAAATGCCCGATGCCTCACCTCGAACTGTATCAGCGGGTGACTATCAGAAATACGTCGATGCTGGCACTTGTTTGTAAGATTCCTACATCTCATTAAAAACCACCCTAGCATAAAGGAACATATGAACAACACGGTTATCAAACTTTGCTTGATTGAGGCTCATTCCTCAGGTTGGAAAAATCTGAATCAACGCTGCAAAGAAAGACAGCAGCCTTTGCCATTTCACACAGTGCCATGAGGTGGAGACAGAGACGGAGCTTTGGCTGTGTTTTGCATCCACCGGCTCATTGTAGTATTAGTCACTCAGTGGACATGATGCTGCTGCATTTTACTCCCCTTGCCTCTATGTCTGATCCTCATGAATTTGTAAACATGATTTGACCAGTTAATAAGAACCTTTCAGAGGGGAAAAGATGCACGTGAGCGAAATTGCCCCCTCAGTCTTGATCCGTTGAGCTGTTTAGCTTACTGATTACACAGACATTTATAGGGTCATGTCCGTCATTAATTTCAGTTTGACCTCACAAAACAACAGCGGTCTGCACTGAAATGCCTGTAAAAAAGGTCCCTTTAAACATTCCCACTCAGGGTGTGTAAAATGTAACCTTGCTCCGGCTACGTCGCTGCAAGGGGGAGCGGCGTCCGTCTTGTCCTGTCTGCGCCAGGCGTTGGAGCGTTTCTGCGCCTCCTGAACGGGACATCTGGCCTGGAGCGCACACTGGAGTCTCAACTGACGGCTCTGCAGAACGCAATATTGAAGCTCTACAGCACACCGTGTTCCCATCGGGGGCTCAGGCGTATGTGCTGAGTTAGGTGTTCGCAGACATGATGAGGGAGAAACTTCTGAGGTAGACGCGGCATAAAGAGAAGATTAATAGAGGGGAGAGAATTGCAAAGAGACAGAGGGAAAAAAAAAAGAGAGAGAATGATGATGTGCATCAAAGCAAAGCACTCTCACATTATAGTGATAATAACGAGCGGTGCAATTGTGCCTCACATGGACTCCACACAAACAGCCCAGAAAGGCTGACTAAAGCTTTTAATAGCTGCTCCCCCTGACATCAGCGATGACTCGCTGCTGCTCCCCTTTCTCTGCTGTTTTCTGGATGATCTCATTGGTGAGGGGAAGCAGCAATGCCCCGTGGAAAACTATACCCCCTCGCTGCTGCCAGCTTGTCTGCTCACCGAGGACCCGGCCATGGGAGTGGCTCCTGCTGATACCACAGCCAGTATGACTGGAGGCTGGTCGGCCCAATCGGTTGGGAACCCTGTTCTCCCCCCGGCTATCATATCGCCGTGTCCTCTTGTTGACTCCTGTTCTCTGCCACTTGAGAGGGCCACAGATTAGTTGCCGTTTGGTCCCCCTGAGCCCCCTTCACACTAACTCTTTCTCTCTCTGTCTCTTGGTCTCTCGCTCTCTCTCTCCGAGGCCTCCTGACGCACACAGTTGTCTGCTCCCACAGGACACGGTACTGTAGATATGCGGCGCGGAGCGAGAGGCGAGATGACCTCAGCTTTTCCACTGCCTGTATTTCCAGGCGCACTGTACTCTCCTGGCTCCGAGGCGCCCCTCGTCCTCTGCGTTCCCCTCCCCGAGTGAGAGAGCCCTGATTTAACTCTGTTGATTTAAATAAGATCTATTTGCATCCCACCACCAGTCTGGTAAACACGCGAAAACAAGCTGTTCAATTTTTGATCGCCCAGATGTATTTTGACGGCAATCCCCATCCCGAAGTTGTTACACATCAGTCACAAGACGAATCGGGGTTACGAAAGGCGGAATTAGCGGCGCACCGCTGCGACAGTGCCACACTGCTCCCTCCGTCTTTGATCTCGCGTGGTTGTGTGGACACTACGGCGCTGGAGTGTGAACTCTGTTTCAACTCCCCCTCGCCGAACGTAGCAGGCAAACTTCACTCCCCTTTTTCTTGTTGTTTTATTTCTCTCCCTCGGCCCACCAACGGCTGCAGAGAAATTCAAAAGAATACCAACAAGACTTTGCCTCGGCATTAAAGAAAGCAAACAAGTGAGCGAAAACAACGCCGCCGTTCCCCGGAGTCCATGTTAGTGAGCTTGCAAACACCACTGCCAGAAGTGTATTCTGGTGGAAGCCTGAGATCACTACACTATCCCCGGAGCCAGCCCAGGGATCCAGCCAGGCAGCCGCAGTAAAGAGCGCTGTAGCTGAAAAAGAAACATTAAGTCGGCTCTCCTCGGCTCTCTGTGTCTCTCATTCTCTGCGAGGGAGACGTACCTCACCTTGCTACCTACAGAGCGGATGAGGAGCCCGCGAGGAGAAAATTGCCTTTTGTGGAAGCATTAATTCAGATGTGTACCCTGCTGTCTGAACATCACTCCGAACTCTCCCCACTGCTCCCTCTCTTTTTCTTTTTCTCTCTCTCTCTCTCTCTCTCTCCCGCTCCTCCACTCTCTCCCACTATGCAACAGAGTCCCAAGAAGCCTCTTTTTTTTTTCTTCTTTTTTTTCTCCCCTCCCCTCTCCATCAATAACCTTCTGCTGTCTACTGCTGAAGAATAAGTTATTCCCTACGACTCCCTCCGTTTCCCTTTAAGCTTGTTTGGATTTTCATTGTTTGATCTGGCTTGATAAATAAGACAAATGCAGTTAGAAATTCATGGCTGCCCCGTTTCATCAATAAATGATTAGTTTGCCACGCTCCCCGGTGATTGATAGGTTGTGCACGGGATGTATTGGAACCAGATGAATTCAATACAGTAGGAGTCGCGGGGGAGCCACAAAGCATATCAGCTCATGAAAAATTGAGGTCAACGGGAAAATGTAAAAAAAAAAAAAAGAAGGAAAAAGAAAAAAAAAAAACGGTGAAAAAAGACGAGAACCAAGTTGTGCCCTGATGTGTTTTGTCTTTTTTTTTCTTTTCTTCTCCCTCTTTACAAAACAACAGCAAAAAAGTCAATGATGAATCACAGAGAAATCTGAGGAAATATGCCTTAATCTGTGCCCCCTTTTCCCCCCTTCTCTTTGGTCTCTTCATGTAGTTTGCTCGTACAGGCTTTGGAGAGGACCTTGAGCACACAGCCAGGGGCCAGATGAAGAAACACACAGCCAAGCTGGAGAGAACCAAACAACAGAGGCAGGTGTCCAGAAACCCAGTTCTCTTCTCGACGGGGGGTAAGCAGAGCAATTCTGCGGGAATATCTCTTTCCCTGTCTCTCTCGCTCCAGCCCTCCCGTCCTCAAAGTGTTTTTTTTCCTCCCCCCTCCATTCTCACTGCGAGCTATGAACAAACCTGTTGGCTTCTGAATACAAATTTGCATGGGTATGCACGTGCTCGGGTACAGTATGTGTGGACATGCGTGGGGCTACGTTTGGGCTAAGGGCTGCGAATGAAAACGATCAAACCTTTAGATGAATATCCGTCGATCATTTTCTCAATTTGTCGAGTAGTTGTTTGATTTATAAAATGTCAGATAATGGTAAAAAATCTCAATCACTGTTTCCCAAAGCCTGGAAATGACGTCCTCTAATGTCTTGTTTTATTTGTTGATGTGTGCACTGAACACTCCAACTGTGTATGCATGTGAAGGAGCTCTGGCCAAAATATATCACGATTTCCTTATTCTCAGTCATGATGAACAACCTAAATTGCAACCTTTTTTCTCCTGGCTCTGCAGATCATAGCCAGACTTGAAGTAGCTCTAATTTCTCGAATTTGCACCATCAAAATGCAGTAATACAACATTGTTCCCTCCTTTTTGGCATCAACTCCCGCCATGATATCAACTGTAACCCGAGGAATGGCCACGTGAAGTATTTTGCATAGTCTTTGAGGCTATTTGATGTGAGCAGAAGTAAGAGGAGAGTAAATACCACCGTCTCGCCAGAACATGAGACTGTTGGTGCCTTCAAGATCGTTCGCGATCTTAAAATCATCAGATCGCCCAACCATAGTCAGAGCTACAGTAGGTGTAGAGATGAACTAACATTTAGTTTTTAAGTGAAGGAGCTCTCTTCGGATTCCCAGGCCTGTTCTTTTTAAGTCCAAACAGAACTCGGCTCCCTGCTCTTTGAAGGAAGCACCAGCCCATTCTGTGAATATTAAACAGAACAAGACTTCAAACACCGTCGAGGGGTTCTTAAATCATAGATGTGTTCAATCAGGCCATTTAGCTGAATATGTATCCAGAAAGCCTTGTTAACTGTGTGTGTGGCGGGGGAAAACAAAACGCCCCGGTTTTCTCCTGATGTGGTGATAAAAATGGTAATAAGTTGTTAATCACGAAAGACGTTGACAAAAGATCGTAAAAGTGACAAAACAGTTCTTTAAAGCGGCGGGCCTGAACGCTGATGCTAGTTTGGTTTTACCATCTGCCGCGCTGCGCACAGTAATCCACAACCTGTCAGACACATCCTCACATGATACGCTAAAAGGGTGGAAGGTCTGATTTTGATCATCCTGGTAAGAGTTAAAGGCATTTCAAGTCTCAAGTTGTTAAGGCAAATGGAGATTGTGATATTCAATGTCCATTCTACTTCACTTTACTTTATAAACTAGCATATTCACACATCAACAAACCAATAGAGTGATGAAGCCAACAAAATAGCTATGCTGATTGGATAAATTCCTTCTCGCGGCTCTTCCTTGGGTGATGTAGTGTGAGTTCTAGAAAGAGAACCAACACGCTTGACTGAAAAACTCCGTCTACCTGTCTTGTAGCTGCATAATTGCCTCTTTCAGCTGAACCTGTTAACCACATACATTCTTCTGTACATTGTCCCTTTGTTTTATCACTAATTAATCTACCATGCTTTGTTATTTATTATTTAAATGAAAGTACTTGAGGCTACTAAAGTAGATTCAAGCTCAATAGTGTGTCTTTAATTATTCACAGTCCTCCCCGTGTCTGATCCGGCGCAGCCAAGGACCGAAAGGAGTTTGTTTACAAGCAAAAAAAAAAAAAGAATGTGACGTTCGCCGTATAAGCTATTCCCCACATGTATCAAGAGCAACCTGTCACTGGGCTAACCCTGGACTCAAAGTTCACGCAGGCTGGCCATATTTGTGGCAGGGCAGCTGTGGCCCCTTTCGTCTGCGGGACCGCTCTAAATAAATAAATGGCTTGACAGCAACATTGATCTCTGGCGAAGTTGAACAGGAGAAAAGCAAAGGGAGAGGACATGAGGGCAGTGAGGGATGGAGAGGTCTAGAGAGAAAGAGAGAGAGAGAGAGAGGGGGAGAGAATGAGTGTGCAGAAGAATGAGACGGCGACTGCCAGCAGAAGGGGTAATTGTGATTAATCACTTTTTTTCTCAGAGGGCAGCGTGTTCAACGCACAAAACAGCAGAGGCGAGGTGGCAGGAGCGGCGGAGGTGCAGGAGGAAGGCAGGCTCAAGGTGGACCTGCCGATTGATCAGGTGAAGCACGACCCCACCATGTAGCACTGTGGCTGTGAACCGTTTGGTCCTGTTTATCTAACAGGAAGTACGAATTGATTCCGGTCTAAGAACACTGTTATCAACATCACCATAGGTAAACATAGGCCACCTGGACAGGCACTGACTTAATTTATCTTAAAAATATGTAATTCTCATAGTTTTAGAGCTTTTTGTCAGCGAAAACAAGCAGAAACACGAAAGTGGAAGAACATCATGACGAGTTGTTTACATATGATTAAAGGCTCCTTGTTATAGAAAGTGACATTTATATGTTTACATGCCTTATAATCACCATGAAAACATCCGAACGCTCAAGCAACAGAGAAAAGTAGCCCTGTTCAAAAACTGTGATTTTAAACAAACTCTCAGGACTTCTGTGTAGTTGTGATGTCACAACTATACAGTCATAGCCCCTCGGCCACACCCCCAGTGTGGCCATGTGCGGATGTGGAGGCAAGGTGGCCGTTATGTGCTCAGGCCTGTTATAGCTGACCAATCAGGGCCAGATAGGCTTTTCCAGAGGGTGGCCTTAAAGAGACAGGGACCAAAATGGATGATTCAGACTGTGGGTGAATAGAGGTGCTCAAACAATGGACAGTATGACAAAATAATGTGTTTTTGTAACGTTAAAGCATGTAAACATTTTCTCATAGAATAAAACTATTAACCTGGAAATGAGCATAATGTTGGACCTTTAAAATAAAGGCTTTGCCACTATAACATCCTCAACCCATTTTTACCCTATTCATTTTTACCCTTCTACGGGTTGTTCAGCTTCAGAAAGAGAAGAAAATGTACTTTTAGTGCAGTGCAACAGCATCTTCTGCTCATGAATGCTGTGTAGAGCAAGCTACATAAATATATAAATATTTAGCAAAATCAATACGGCAGTACAGTACAGTGTAAGCCAAGGGGGATCTTGTTTTCTCCCTCCCCGCAGGTTGAGGCCAAGATAGTTGACGAGGATGAGAGTTGTTGTGCGAGTCCCTGCAAGGCCTCCCTCCATGATTCAGACGGCTCGAGTCGGCAGAGGTCTTTGTCTTCAGGTTCCAGGAAGGATGCAAGTACCCCTTATTATGTGTTCCCGTGCAGTAACTATTTCATGTTTAGTTCATTTTTAGTTTATTATTATGGCCAATTTTTTAATTTGCTCATGGATTAGGTCACATGAAAATGGTCTAACCAGCAATTATGGTAATCACCATTTCCATAATTGCAAGAGCATCACGTAGACCTGCTTGCAGCAACTGTACTTTTATGTAATGTGTGTGTAACCTGTTTTTGTTCCCCTGTCTCCACGGTTCTCTCTGTGTATGGTGTACTGTGTATTTACCGTCGCAGCCTTTCATTAGGGCAGGGAGAGAGCCAGTGAAAGGTTTGGGGCACAGTGCTGGTAGAGGATTACAGACACCTGAGCCCCATTTACAACTCTGTAGAGCTTAGCTATAACCACAGATACTTTATGTATCACAGCACCAAGGTTACAAAACACATACGTGTGTGTATTTGTGATTGGAGTGGAGCTCGTAACAGTACGTGGTTGTATTGGATGCCTGTCCTTTACCCCGGCTGTTGTGTGCGCTCGCGGTGATGAAGTGGGGCTGAGATGTGTCTACAGATGTTTCTGCATGGATCTGTGGTTCCTAGAAATTACACTCATTTAAATACACTTATTTTTGCTCTAATAATCCTCGAGGGACGGCGATATGAAGCAGTGTAACCGTGATGAATGCACACAATAGTTGGCTGATATTACTATTCCAAGCAATTTCATTCGGCTTCGAAAATGAGAAGATATTGAGCCTTATTTAAGCAATCAATAACCTTGAACATTTTGTTTTAATGAAAACTATAATTTCAGGCTGTGGCAACTACACCATAGGGGAATGTTTTGGTGGGGTGATGATTCCGCTGGCGTATGCACTTTTGCAATAAAGATATTCTTATCGGGGTAATTATTGACTCCTGGGGGCCAGTTATGACCCTGGCTAAAGACCACATCAATAGCTTAATTCATTACTTATCGCTTTTAGTCATACAAGAATGTTGCTGATTCAGATTGGCTATGGATTGCAGGGAATAGACCATTAGATAATGGAAAATAATAATAATAATAATACTATTTCGGAGTACAGACTCAGCAGCTTTATGCAATAACCATCCTGCCAGTTTTTTGATTTGTCAGCTGGTGAAGACTGACACAAGGATAAGACAGGGTTGTTTCACAGCTGAAAACATCATGCCAGAATACATCTTAAGCACGACATGACACGTTGAATCCGTTTTTTATGCTAGAGCTGTCCAAATCGTACCTTACCAGCAATTTGCTTTGCGGCAATCTCGCTGTGTGCTCGCATCCGGCACTTTGGCATATATTTAAAAGTTGCCGCCATCAGACTGAGATAATGATGCTGCAGGTGAAACTTCCCTTACTTAAAGTCAAATCATCGCTCACACAAACTCTCCCCTCTTCTCCCTCTGAGGCCAAACAGGCTGTCACTGTCTGGTTGTCGGCAACCTCATCATTTAAAGGGGCTGTGAATAATAATGAGGGGATAACTGCGCCGCTATGACTCATACTTTGAGCGCCGCTCGGACAGATTTCCTCCCACTCCTGTGCTCACATGTGCTCGTGAAAATACTGGCGCACTCGGCATATGCGCACACGGAGTATATAGTAGATATTGATGACCAAATTCAATTACATGATTACATTTGCAGCCGAAAGCTTTAAATGATTTATTGCATCGAATTTAAATAGTGAATACATTTACAGACAAGCATACCGGTGAGGCTGTTGCGTGTGCCCGATATTGACCTGTGCGGTCCAGGCCAAATAAAGAATAACGAGATTCAGCATCTCTGCCAAGTGGAGATGTCCGCTGGGAGTGAAGGCGAGCTATCTCAGCGGAGGAGAGCGCAGGACGGCCAGCTAGAGCCCGATGCACATTTATCAAAGCTTTTCTTATAATCACTTGACTGACTTTTGTTGGGCTTTCTGAAGGTTGGGTTTTCCTTTAGAGTGCACTCTGTTAAGGAGTTGATTGATTTCATGGGGAGGGGGGGGGGGTCCTCTGTCTATGTTGCAGATGTCATACACTGTGAGGAAACGTGGACAAGGGTAGATTTGTACTCACTGGTGTGGTATTGTGTTTACAACTATCATTTGTTTTGATTTAACAGTATCGGCTGATTTATCAACCAGTCAGCTAAGCATTTTTTCTTAATTAATATTGTTAGAAATGCCAATACTACCAGGGACGGTTGATCAATCGTCTTCCTCTTCGTAAGAATTTTGTGATAAAAAATCGAATCGCTATTGACCGCCACATTGATCCATCCCTTTCCTATTCCAATGGAAGTCCATTTCATTTGTCTTTCCAGTTGTTTTTTCCCTGTGCTCCTATTCCCCGAAGCTTAGGTTTAGCCATTCCAAAGGCCTTATTCTCCCCATGCAAGGTCAACTATAATCAACTCGAGACAATGTCACCGCCTTGCATTTCCAGCGAGCGAGGCAGAGGAAGACGACTCCTCTGGGCTTTTAAGGACCTACTGCATTATACCATTCAATTACTGTTCATTAGACAGTGTACTGCCATTAATCAGACGGAGATGTTCTGCTAGTCCTCAGCAGGGACACTGAACTGAGGAAATTCATTCCGGCTTCCTGTGCCGGGGCCACTGTTTAGTGGTAAGCAGAGAGATGACAGTTCGGAATGCACCGAAGCTTTCAGTGCAAGAGACATCCTAAACTGAACTGCTGCTCCACTCTCTGTATCTGTTTTCAAGTGAAGTTCTCTGCCTCTGCCCCCCCCCCCCCCCCCCCCCCCCCCCTCGTCTTTGCATTTTAAGAAACATAGGCTTTGTCAGAGATTTACTGCATATGTGGGAGAGTATTACGAATCTGATATATCACTAAAAGGTGAGAAAGCTGACAGATTTACCGATTAGAGCTGCATATGCATTGGATATGACTAGATGATGATATGAGAAACTGATTTACGTTTTCTAGGAGACTAAAGAGAGGGAGGTGGGTTCCAGGCTTTGCAGGATACGGTCACGGATGTCCCGGTTTTTCAAGGGTAGGTTCATCAAAGCATAAAGCCCCGGTAGTAGCTCACTGGCAGCCGCGGCAGCGGCCCCCGCGTTCCCCTCCGCAGCACCTAATGCACCCATAAAGAGACCACTAATACACTCTGCATTACCAGTTCCTCCCTCACATTGCATGTCACCGGATCCGCAACCACCTCTCAACATCTGGGAGAGCTTTACGCCATGCTTTATGGAGACCATCTGGTTGAGTGGGTTTTTTTGCCTCCCCAATCTCAGATGACTTATTCTAGTATTAAAGGCACCTGCACATCAAGGTGTGCCACGCTGAGAGCCTGGGATTATTCACCGCTCTTTATATTTCCCATGTCGTTTGCAATTTGGAACCACTCAGACAGAATGAGAGGGATATGTTGCTTGTTACTATGAAAATAAAATCTTTTTTTTTTCTTCCCCCCGCCATGATTTCTTATTCTAAGTAGAGTTGCATGGTCTGACTTTTATTTGATTGATCTAGAGAAAAACACATCTGAAAAAAATAAAAAATAAATAACTGCTATGCACGTTTGATTACGGGGGGGGGGGGATAACATAGTGTTAAAACACAAACCAAAGCAATGATGTAAACCCGACATTCAGCCTTTGTTGGGGGAATGTGCCTTTCAGCTGGGTCAGGCAATTTCATCTAATTGCCTACAAAACATAGGCTTTGGTAGTGAGGCCCGTTCAGTGGCTTGCCAGCATCTTCAATTGTTCCTCGCGAAAAAATTCCAAAGGTGACTAAATGGGAACGGGGTGTGAATCCCTGCACATGGTTATCACTGTCTGCCCTTCAATCTGAGGCTCGCCCTGCCAGTGTGACACCGGGAAAATCACTGCATCCTGTGCTAACAGCAGGCACTCAACCTCACTCACGTGTCCACAATTACACGTACATGCACATGCACATATGCACAGAGAGAATCTTAGCAGACAGCGCTTGTTTTTCTCAACCGCGTGTGCATGATTTGTACGTACATACACGCATTCTCTTTCAATTATCCTCATATTGGCAGTGCTTGAGGTCGAGGTGCAACCTTGTACACTCTAGTACTCACTATGATTTCCCTGCAGAATATCAATGGACACTGCAGGGGGCATTTGAAATAAATCACAGCACATTATTGCTTGCAGACTCCAGACCCCGCACACTCATTTTTTTTTTTTTTCTGTCCATATCACATTATATTGTTGTTGCTGTTCATGAATGGTTCTGCATCATTCATGCATCATATTCTCCCGGCTGTCACAGTGGATCTGCAGATGACACAGATGCAAAGCTTAACGGGAGTCTCGGAAGCCGTATAGCGGAGGCAAGCGGGATGTGAAAGGAAAATGCAAGTGATCTCTAACAGAATCAACCCAGCCTGCCACCTGCTTTGCATCAAAATGTCAATATCTGGGCCAGTTTTTATCCTTGAAAGGATCAGCTGAGGGAAAAAGGAGACCCTTTTTTTTTTCTTTTCTAAAAGCAAATCTACCATCAAAGCACTTGCTCTGCCTCCTTCATATACTTTATTCCATCTTGACTTCTGTGTATAAAAGCAGGAGACACCGCTGGGTTCAGTTTGGCTGAGATTCTCCTTCAAAAGTTATTGGCACCGTGCACAATGGCCTTGTAATTTATGAGAACTGTTAGGGCCTCTGACAGAAGTTGTAAAGCATCCTGACTGATTGGGTAGATATGAGATGTGTGCAGTCATGGCATATTGTCGCCTGTATGCGCGCGCGGCACGGAGAGAGTTGCATGGCTCGCTCTGTCACAGATAAATTACTCCACACAGTCAAATTAAGTTGTTGTAAATCACCCCCGCAGACCTGAGACTAGTCCTGAGTGACGACCTTTACGCCTATTTGACTTTAAGTCTTATTTATGTTAATCACATCTGTATTATACTGACAGTAAAATTGTGTCGTATCCCAAAAGGTCATAGTTGTGCGGTGTGGCACGTGGCAGGGACAGAAAAACACACTGGGTTTTGTTTACCACAAAGTGTGACAAGTCTTGTGAGGAAGGTTTGACTCTTGATTGATGTTTGTTTTTATCTTGTCTTTTTTTCTTTTCTTTTCTTTTTTTTACAGAAAAACATAAACAATAGCAATCATCGCTTTGACCCGCATGACATTCATTTAAAAGGTATGTACCGCACAAACAATACAATTAAATGTCTCATTGATTCAACTCTCATATACATAAAACATAATGTAGAGTGTAGCAGGCGCAGCATGCTTCGTCAGCCATATGGGGATACAGCATGTTCCCTGTTACTGTAACAAATTCAACCACTTGTGAGCATTACATATGCTTGGAGTGGATATCAAATGCTCATGAAATCCCTCCACAAAGGGCTTTGTGATATTTACCACACTAAAGTTATCACATGCGCTACTGATGTTAGTCCACTACAATGCATGTATAATACAGAATATATATTGGAGTTGTTTTTTTTTATTCAGGAGAAGAACAAGCGATATCCTCGGGGATGGCTTCACACTGAAGGGAGAGCGAGAGCCTTTGTTCCCTACGACAAAGTCGGAGGCAAATGTATGCTTTTTCTTCCCCTTCATCGTACACATGTCATGAAAGGCCTTCAAAAAAAAAAAAGGCGGCCGCTCCCAACCGCCATAAGTTTCCACATTTACATGGCGGAGAAATAATAAGTTCCAAAGACGGCGTGTCGAAAAATCAGCCATTGTGATGCGAGAGAGGCGCCTGCGTGTGATCTCCCCCTGCACTCGAAACGACAGGCCCTGTGAAGTGCACCACTGCCCAGTTACACATTAGCTTTGATTGCCAGTTTGTTCTGCGAATAGCCCGTAGCTTTGAACTGCGTCTGCAGATGAAAGCCAACCTTGTCCACAGTGTGGCCACTGTAGACCGCTGCTGTTGCTTATTTGCTTCAGGCACCATCAAGGGCTTTGGGACTATTTTTTTTCTTCTCCTATAGTTCTGTACCACGCTGTATTGAGCATTATGTATAATTTATCATACAATACATCCCCGACACAGCACCCCGTCTCGACTCCATTTTAAACTAATGCCTCTCCTTTTCTTTCTGCATGTTGTGTTGAGTGCGGCCAATGTATGAGACCATTAAGGTATGTCTTTGTTGTGTCCAGCAGATATACGTTGATATTAGCGGTTCCCATGGTGAGGGCATCGCCACTCATTGCTTATCTCTTCCCTTCTCTCCTCCCTTCCCTCCCTCACGCCCTCTCTCCTTCTCTTTCCTCCGGCAACCATAGAACGCAGTGTCAGACTGCTAAGGACCAGACGTCCTCGCTCTCCTCTGTCTCTAGCAGCCAGCTGCTCATGTATAAGATGAAACAGTGTTATAAACCAAATAAAAATGTCTTGCCTCTTGACAGCCCCACCGTGAATATATGGCCTCTTATTTCAGTGAATATATTGCATAATTATGTATGGTTATGAATATTACATGGAGCCTCACACTGAGTGCATGGTAAGATGCCTAATTGCGGAGTTTAATTATTAAGAAGCAAAGGTCCTGAGCGGGTTTTGTGAGAAGCACTTTTGATAAATTATTTTTTGCAGTTTTCTGATGAATTATTTTGGGGCCTTGTGTCTAATCAGCCCCGCGTAGTGGACGGCGTAACTGCTCTTGAGAGAGACTTATCTTCCCACGGAGAGGAATTACTATGCTGATTAAATCCAGTGAAATCAACTAATGACTTAATGATATTGGAGTGGATCAAAAGAATGAATCACTGCCTCTCCTAGTGGTGGCTGCGAAAAAACACAAGGGCACAGTGATGGGTAGAGTGAGGGCTGTTGCCGCTGACCCCGGGGCGCAGCTTTAATATTTTCTGTGTGACATGAGGGAGCGAAAACCGAGAAAGACGGGGAGCGTGTGATGGTATGCGCTAAAGCAAACCAAAGCACCTCGTATTAAACACAGTGCAGAAGTGCTTTACTTTATACTTCATATGAAGCACTTCAAGGAAAAAGTCCAGAGAGGCCGACTAAACAAGGAATAATAAACTAGATCTCCCTCAAGTACTGCCAGAGCCACTAGACACAGCTGCTTGTATAACTACAGTACCATTGCTCTCTCTTCCTCTCCAGCTTGTACCATAACTGAGGCGCCCACACAACAAAAAAAAAGAAAAAAATTCCCTCCATAGTTATGCATTCAGATCAAGTGCACTTAGTATGCAGAGAAGTTTAAGGCTTGACCTCGGATTTGTGTCGAGAAGAAATTTGCGGATGAATAAAACAGGCTCCTCTGCATGTTGCTTCGAATATAGAACCGGCGCACACGATGCATTCTTCCGTAAAAGCTAATGGCTGTAATTCAGACAATACCACTGACCCACTTAATCGCGGTTCTATGTCACGCTGTCACAGAGGCACAAGTTAGCCCCACCACAACTGTAGGATCAAACGCAGGGTAATAGCCGGGCTCCTTTCCATTCCCCTCCTGCAAAATGCATGTCGGTCTAGCACTCGTGAAATGCAGTCAAGCTGCTTTTCGCGAGCCAGCGCAAATACGTGAATAATTGATTGGTATTGACGTGAGGATCACCTTGGTGTATCCAGTAGTTGTTTGGTTTAGAAGTCTCCCGCCGAGGGAGGCAGGGGTCCGGCCATCTGTCAATAACACGTCAGTCGTCTCACACGGCGAGGCACTCTGACCAGCTCAGACGCTTCGGTAAGCAGCTCAGCGCTTTGCTCTGGATGCGATGTTAAATCAGCGGCTCTGCTCAGAAGAAAAAGGAGGCTCGCGGCTACGGTGCTGCGGGTCTGCTTCACAAAGTCGACTGGAAGATAACGGGCACAATTCTGTTCTCTTGCTGTGATATAATTGCAGTCATTATAAATGATAGATTGCAGCGCAGAGTGCAGTTTACTCTGTGGAACTCAAAATAACAGCTGATGCATAATATATACATACTGCAGCGCGCGTTCCCTTTTTGACCTTTACCCAGGTAAATGAGACACAAACACCTCTTTACAGCACACACGGGGGAAAAAAATTCCTTAGATCAGACGGAACTGGTATCAAATTCAGTTGGACCACATGATAAAACAAGGATATGAAGATGGGCCAGACATTTTCAGCAGCCTATTTAACTGCATTTCAGCATTTCACGCTCCAACACCAATGTTGTTCAAATCATGTGCCGCCTCAAGTGCTTCCAAGTTTGTTGCACTAGCTAACCTTGCTAACACTATGTTATGTTAATGGTGCTAACCCTGAAAAAAGGTTATCAATATGACCTTTGGTTACTGCAGTGCTTTCACTGCAAATAAAACATACTGATACAAAACATTGCCATCGCAGTAAAATAAGTTAGTATTGCCAGTCCAGGTGGGGTTGAACTGATGTTTTTTGTGGTGAATTTTAAGTTTCAGGGTTGACAGAGACATGGTCGCTAAAGCATCTGCCTACTTTCATAGCCAGATGTTTTGAAAAGCCATAACTTGGTCATCTGCATCACAATGGAAAACATTGCATTGTGAAAGATTCCTGATCCGTGTACCTGATTGATACAGATCAACAACTCTTAATATCTTCTGGATACAGTCTGCTGAGGTATATAATACAAGAATGTGGGGACTTATTAAGTACATCTCATCTGTAAGCATATGTGTATGTGAGATATTTATGGACATATCCACTATACATGTAGCTTACACATTTTGTCACATATCAGGTGAGGTTATGTCATGACCCTTGGTCTTGTTGTTCCCACTTCCTGCTTTATTTTGAAACCGTGCCCTCGTGTGTCTTGTCTTGCGCCTTTCAGTTCCTCCTCTGTGTGTTTTCCCCTCCTCCCAGTGATTTTCCATTCCTTCCCTCACCTGTCCTGCTCCCGCCTCACTCCACCTGTTCCTCGTCCTCTCGTTAGTGTGTCTGTGTACGTCGTCTCTGTCCCCCCTCATGTCTTGTCTTGTTCCGTGTACTCTGTGTTCGTTCCATGGTCGCCTGTGTAGCTGCCCTGTCTTTCCCAGCTGTGTCTCCTCCTGTCTCGCCCTGGCATGTTCCTGGTATTTGTTCCTCTTGTCTTTCATTGATTTGTATTTTTTTCTTTATTGCACTTTGTTTGAAGCTTTTCTTTGCTACTTTCTCTGCTGTTCTTTGTGACTTGTTTTTGGTTTCTCTTGGTCTTTTTTTTTTGGGGGGGGGGGTATTTCAACTTTAATTAATAAAGTTTGCCTGTTGTTGCCCTTATTTCTGCCTCATACAATCATTGGATTAGATATGTATGGTGACACTCATTGTGTTTCCCTCGTGGTGATTAAAAAAATAATTTTGTATCATATTGTACCTTATCATATATAAGGCATTTTTCTGATAATCAGAGTCTGTTAATGTAAATTAATGTGAAATTGTGCTACTTTGACTCTGTAGCAGCATGTAATCTGCAAAGTAACTAGTAACTAAAGTTACTGAATACATGCAGTGAGTAAAAGTACACATTTTTCACCCAAATGTTGTTGAGTGAAAGTACAAAGTAGCAGAAAAACAGAAATATTTAAGTAAAGCACAGAAGCCTGAAAATATTAAGGGCAGCACTTGAGTTAAAATGCATAGTTACACTCCACCACCGGCCCAAGAGCACATACTGTTGCTGGCTGTTGTGTAAGTTTTAAAGGACACTACAGCCAAAGGAGGTGTAGGACAAAAGCATCTATGAACTTTTCCATGTTGTGTGGAGTGGAGTGAAAATTGTCGAAGGTCAATTTTATTCAGAGGCTCCACATGCCTTGAGAGCTGTATTGAGCCTCCTCGCGGGCAAGATGGACAGGTGGTGTTATAAAAGACCTTTTTTCGCCACCGGCATCATCCAGAGCCACCGGGAGGCTACTCCCGCCCGCCTCCCCTCTCTCGCTCCCTTACCCTCTCTCTCTCCCCCTCCCTCTCTCCATCTCTCTCCCTTTCTCTCTCCCCCTCCCTCTCTCCAGCCTGGTAGCTGCCCACCGTCTGAGGCTAATGGCCGGGAGTACAGCTAAAAGCTCTCAGTGTGATAAGGTAATATGGAGTCATAGAGTGAGCGAGACAGAGAGGGGAAAAGAGTGCCGTATCAGTGCGACCATATATACTGATCACACGGCGATGAGGAAATGGTCTAAAAATAAAAACAAATGGGGAACGCTGGATGATATCACAGCGCCCAGACTGCTGACTGCAGTGTTTGCAGTCATATCCAGATGGTTATGAAGCACGGATGACAGTGGGAGCCGAGACTTACTGCTGTCCTCTCGACCGACCTTCCCGATGTCATGCATGATAGAATAAGAGAGACTGGCAATCTGCTTGTAAATACACTGAAAACATCCTTGTACGGTGCTTTTATCTGCAGTAAAATTGTCATTGTCATTCATGTAGTTGCTTTTCAGCTTTTTACTGACTAATGTTGTTTTGTACCATACAGTAGATGTCAGTCATAAAGGGGATCTTTTTTCGATATATATGACTTTGTGCAAGTATGACTTATTGTTTTGAGATGAGATTTTGAGATACTAGGTCATTAATTTGACAAAGTCTCTCATTATGTCCAGACAACAGCCCAGGTAAATAGAATAGTATAGTTTAATGTTTTAGAAATATGTAAGTGTAAGTATACAAAAGTTATTACAAGTATACTTTAATTTTAAGAGCTTTTTTTAAAGCGTATGTTGAAAAGTGTACTCCAAAATAGATGTCATTAAGTTCAACTTCTATACTTTCTCTACAATACTGTAAGTGGTATTTCCGTGTACTTCCAAAAATGTATATTGTAAATTGAACCAAAGTGTCTACTAAATTGCAAATACTCTTTGTGTGTCCTCTCTTAAAGTGCACTCTATTTTCCCTTCATTATAGTTGTTTAAGCTACTTAAAACGGTGCACTTTTATGTTCATTTTAAGCTGTAATTTTTTTTTTATATTGGACAATATTATTTTGAGGTTTTTCATTATTTCAAGATACTAAGATATTATTTTAAGAAGCAATCTTTTCAAATACTCAGTCGTTATTTTAAAAAAAACTTTCCTACCAAAATCAGAGCAGATTACCTTCATACACCAGCCGCTCTCTTCTCTCTTCTTTACCCTTGTCTTCACTCCTTCGCAGCTCCTTGCCACCACCAACACGGTTGCACACACATTCATGCACAAATGTGTCTTTCCATTTCTTCCTGTCTGCTTGCTTTTCTTACTTCCTCTCTCCTTCTCTTCCCACCTCCACTCCCCCTCTCGTGTTTTCCTTTATCTGTTTCCCAGACTGGCTGTCCTTAGTAAGATGGATGTGTGCGTTCCCAGGGCAGATGGCCCTGTTGTTACTCTGTGTACTCGGCTCACACTTTAACACCCGGCCTCCTTGTCTGGCCTGACGGGCCATTGCCTGGGGAAAGGACTCTGCTTCTACACTGTGCAGCGAACGTGTGTGGTGTGCAGCTAACCGCATGGGTGCTTGCACCTTTTTTGTAAGGGAGTAGACTCCAGCCGGCTGTGTGCCAAAGACACAGATGGGTTCTTTCTTAAAGGATCAAAGACCTGTTTTAATAGGGGGAGCTTTAATATTCATTCATTTATATAGTGAGTCATTTATTTTGTTGACATTTCCTTACGAATACGTTGCGATATTTTCAGTTTATTTATTTCAAGAGTAATAAACTGAACATCTCTACTGCAGATCTCGAGCGAGCATGCGACACATCCTCATACTTAAACGACTGAATTGATCGGATTGTAGGATTGCCAACATATATCACCATTCCCAAAACAAGAAAGAGAAGAAAACTGCTTGGTTAGTTTTAGGAAAACACCATACGAACAATAGTAATTAACTAACGTTATGAATGTCACGTGACTTCTGTAGGTTAGTAAGGTAAAAGAACTAACTGTTGTCTTCGCTCTTGACTTTCATTCAGTCTCCTGGATGGAAGCCCGGCGCCTGTTCCAACAAGCCTCAGCGCCACCAAATCGAAAATATGTAGGAAATGCATCCATAGCAGCTCATACTTACCCAATAATCACTTTCTTAAGGTACTCACTGGTAAATATATGACTTTTTTATTACAGATAGATAAAAAGATACTAACTAATAACCTGGGGAAGTATTTGGCAGTCTCCTGTCTTGTGCCACAGTGGAAAAAATCAAAACACAATGACAATCAATAAACCTTGTCAGGAGAGCTGAGTACAGTTCTTAGACATAATGTAAGTAGTTATTGGTTGTGTCTAAAATAACTCACTACTCCCTATATAGTGCACTAGATAGTGAGTACGCCATTTTGTAGTATTTTTGACGTAAGGTCAAAGGTCAGAATACTGTTACTAGAGTTTATTCATTTTGGAGGTGATTTTCAGGTGCGATTTCTCCACACTGCTGCAGTGAAATGTAAAAATGTTTTTTTTTATGTTTGAGACAAATTCCTACTTACTAACATCGTACTCATCAGAAGCTTCCAAATGTTTGTCTTTCATTACTTAACAGTCAAAATAATTCAAAATTCACGACTTACCACACACATCACGTACTAATCCTGCTTATTTAAAATTTCCTCATTCCGACTGCACTTTTACGGCTAAACCTGGAGCACAGTCGAGCATGATGTTGTTTACTCTGTTGTTTAGCTCGCTGGACAGCTGTGTGCGGACATCCTTTCATGCCGGTATGTGCATCGTAGTTGATAATCAGCCCATCTGGGACGCGTCTTTGAACCACCAGATTAACTACATGCCACTTCCCGTTGAGTAATTCTCACAGACCACTTGCCTTTTTCAATTACGGAATGTAAGTATTCTGATTGTCTTTTAACAAAGACTGCTGTTGCCGCATACATGTCCTACATGTGTTCACCTCCTACCTGATAACTACCTCTGATTGGGCACCATTTTGCATGACGGCGGCCCGCGCCTTCTTTGATTGATTCGTTCCATTTCACTGCCATGATAAACTTTTATAACACCTATCATTTACTGGCAGCATGTGTGGACCTCTTTAGGAGATCTGTGCTTGATTTCTACTCGGTGATCTAAGGATGATAAATCACTCGCTACACATAAATTATATCGGCGAAATCACGCGCGGTGTAAGCCTTCTGTGTGCGCATATGTAAATCCGGCCCAGGGAATGTTCTGCTGTGCGAAATTGCAGGTCTTTGTCTACCCTCTAACCATACAATTTCTTTCATTTCAATCTCGGCACGCAATTGGAATATTGTCCCTTAGCTGCTCCTATCATATGTAATGAATGTGCTGCCCCAAAGGTGGGAGCTGTAATTGATTAAAAACCATAATGTTTTTCCATGCCTCAGAGTAGTCGGTGATAAGGATATCTGTGATGTGTGAGTGCGTAGGTGTCCTGCATGCGTGTCTGTGTGTGTGTGTGTGTGTTTGTGTGTGTGCATCTGTGTGGACACTAGGACGGGACATCAAAGTGCGCCGTGGCTCTATTTCATCCTGGCTAATGAAGAAGCTGCGAGTGTGCTTCTGGGTCACAGTGGGAACATGCACAGCGAGGTCACTTCAAAGGCGGGATAATGACGGATTAAGTCTAAATCACGGGCGCGCTTTAGCCGCTGTCTCACATCGAGCCTGTCGCTTTGCATTTTATTAACAAATCATCGCAATATGATCTGGTAAAATGTGCCTGCCTTAATTTCCCTTGTCCATCTCGGCCACCGCGCAAATCCTCCGCATCCAGATTAGCAGATCGTGGTGGGCAGAGTGGTGGGCCTTTTTATAAACCCTCGATGGTGATGAAATATTCTTTCATTAGCGTCCATATTTCTCCTCATGTATTCATGTTTTAATGCACTGCTCTCTCCGCAGTTCCTTATTGCTTTGTGTTGTGTGCGTGACAGTGATGCGGCTTTTCATTTACAGTAGCCCTGCAGCTTTGCAAGCCTGCCGTTCTGTCCGTGGCCGCCTCAGTTCCCGCATTTTAAAATTAACCTACACACCCGGGGGCCTCAGCGCTCAGTTGATGAACAGGTAAAGCAGAGATTTTTCTGTATCATAAAGCAAGGAGTCATAATGCTCCAACCCTTCGATCCGTACGTGTGCTAGAAATGCCTTAGAAGGAGGCGACACTCCAAGATTATTGAGCTCTTAGCGCTCTTATGTGTAAGAGGGTGGCACATGAATATACTGTTTCACTGCCATTCATCTTGTTCAGTTTATAACCTCCCAGATCTTTGACCCCGGGCCTGCTGCGCCTGTGGAGTTACAGGTATGTAGGAAGCACTCAGGGAGGGCTAATTGCTGCTGGAGTGATTTATCCTCCCGTAGACCCCCAAAGAGCTCTTGAACACCCAGATACGCTCGTCATGGGCGCATCCGAGCGGGCGTTATCAAAGGGACCGACTGCAGAGCCAGGAAAATTGTTCTTTGAGATCGAGAGGTGCAATGTCAGGAAATATTTGATGCATTTCAGCCGAAGTTCATTGAGGAAAGGTCTGCTGGTCAATGTTCGAGTGCCAGACTGTGCGCCACTCCTCCTGAACAACTTATAACAACTAACATAACTTATTAATATTTAAAGGGCCCTGATAACTTGGTTTTGAATCTCAAAGCTACTGCAAGCTTTGAGCTGTAGCCATTTCAGCCAACTTCTTGTACTTCACTTCCTGCCTCTCTATGTCACCACGGGGTGCAACTCTTTGTCTGTAATGTATCACTTGGCCTGTTGGACGGTAGAGGGCGTCATCCGGCTCTCTGTGCGCTCATGAGCAGAAAGGACTGCCTCTTTCTGGAGCTCTCTGTCCTGATTGGATAAATTGAGCAGGGATACCAGAAATGGACTTTTCTTTGTAACTGCATGAGCGGGAGGAAGAGAGACATGGGTTACTGACCAAACACTCTTTAACAGTGATTACTGTTGGAATATAGAATTATTTAACACCCATTTTAATAAGACAATAAATATTCTTGGTATCATGAGTAATTCATGGCTAAATAGGAAGCAAAGAAAGTAAGAATTCTTGGGGAGATAACACTAAAAACACTCTCTTTGGGTGTAGTTTGATCAGACTAAGGTGCCAGCTGAATTTACTAACAATTAACAATTAGAATGAGATTTTAGTAGAAATATATTGTTAAATCTTGATTGGTGTGCAGAAGTGTGTGACATCAGCTTTTCCCAACCAAGTAAATCTTGCCTAGAATCAGTTAGCAACACAACAGCAAAAACCCAAACATCTTTGCAGAGATCAAAATTGTTCCACCTTTCGCAGATTATTTACAAAACTAATTGAGAAAATCAGTTTTCAGGGACCTTCCGTCATTTATCTAGCAGAACTACAAACTTATCACCTCTTAAATGTGAGGATTTCCTGCTTTTCTTTCCTTTTATCGAAGTATTGAATGTATACCTGTATTGGACTGTCAGTCTGAGAAAACAAGCAATTTAAAAGTACGCCAAAGTCAACTCCAGGCAATCATGCCAGGCTTTTTCCACTATTTTTCTGACACTTTCAGAGCGAACATATGCTTAATTACTTGCAAAAAATAATCTACACGAAAGTGGATAATGAAAATAATCGTTAGCCCAAAATCCAGGCTATCCTATATGTTAATGTTCACATTCCAGCGCCAGCAAAAATAATTCGCCCTACACAGACACATAATCCGGCACACTGTACATACATTAATAAGACACACTATAAGTGCCGAAGTGAATGCTTAGTAGAGGATTATTGGAGCTGAAACTGGGTTGTCCAGCCGCTGTCCAGAGAGGGAGTCAGCAGAGGCTCATTTGTTGGAGGCTCTGTGGCAGCTCCCATTTCACCTGCGTTCCCCATGTTTAATTGGCCTCATTATGTGATTAACTTAGCAAATTTACCCCTTACCCTCAAGGCACGGCTTTGAAACACTGGCAGACCACAAACCTTCCCAAAGTCACTCCATCACTGAAACCACAATGTCAGCGTTTAGGCCGGGCCATCACATTCCACAGGGAAGTTTTTCATTTTCCTGCAGAGATGCCTATTTGCCTGTATTAACCTCTACACCTTTGACTCACACACCGCTTTTAACAATGCAGTAATTCATTCCGGGATGATTAGCAATATATCATTGTTTCCCGAGAAATGCTCGGCATGCATATTATGTTGCTTATCGCACTTTATATGCTTAGCATGATTTTCTGCAAGCCCTGTAGATTGCTGTATTATGCACAGCCTGTGTTGTATCATTTGACTTGATGTTTGCATTCAGACATCTCATATGATATATAAATCTATTTGATATCTGGGTGCAAAAAAGTGCGCATTGCAAGGCGGGGGTATGTTCATCTTTAGGTGCTCGCCTCTCTCAAATCAAGCACAACCATGAAGTAATCGGGGGAAACAGTAGATTTTCCAATCCAACAGACAAAATCTAATACTCCGAGAGCTCCACTTGTGTGTTTGCAGGGTTCGTAGATATTGGTTTCATTTTGTTGACGTCCGTGGAGAACAGTAGGGGAAAATGAAAGGAAGATGAAAAGCACAGTGCGTGATGTTAATCCAGCCTGCCATCGCTGAAACCTCACAGGTCCTCCCTGACAGTCAGATGAAGCGGCCGGCAAAGTGCCAATTTTACCAGACCACTTGTTATTTGCCAGAAAAGTCATGGGTTCGCTTCCTTGTTTAATAAACCAATAGCGGAGAAGGTGATGCAGGCGAGGAGGAGGAGGAGGAGGAGGAGGAGGAGGGGGCTCGTGTGTCCGCGTGCTGGGGGGGTAGAGGAGGTGGAGGAGAAGTTTACAAATGGGATCCATCATTTTTCATGCACAGAGGTGACATCCCTCCGTCAGCCAATTTTCGCTCCGATAGCCCAGTCCCTTGGCTCATTGATATCTGCATTAGGGACCTTTGTTAAAGGTCTCATCTAAATGCATTGAAAAACGCCTTGCTCCCTCTGTGTACCTCCTACTGTTAAAAGTGTGTGCGTCCATGCATGTTGCTTGTGCAAAGATTTGCCGACTTGGCTTTGTCTACATTAAGGTTTGGTCTTTGTGGCACAGCAATGTGGTGTCACTGAACCTGGAAAGGGAGAGGGGAAAAAAAAAACTGAAACAGCTGGATGAGAAAACCGTAAACAAAGCAACAAAACAAGGGTGCCGCGTGTGTTTTCTCACTCTGTTGTCACTGAGCAAGTCTGCTCACGCGGTGAATTTAATAAATCCATCCAAAATTAATGGCAGAGAACAGGACGCAAAACTATGAGCTCGTTTCAAGAATGGGGCCGAAGGTCTTGTGAAGGAGTTCATTTCAAATTGGTATAAATATGGCGGTGCCTTCTGTATGAAGTTGGTGTGGAGTAGGCCCATTAACCAAAACACTTCATGGCCACTTCATTTTATTCCACTAAAAACACCACCCTTCACGCCCTGCTCTTGTACAGTTCAAACCAACCTGACTCCACATCCCTTGCTACTATTAAGAAGATTTAATTTGCTATTCCCGTCCGTCTGTTTCACAGAGCCATAGCGCGCAAACGGCAGGAGGTGCTGAGGGGCTAATGTCGCTGTCAATCCTCCATCCCCTCAGCCACAATCTCATGGCTTAATTTCCACACAGATCCGAGTACCCTCGAGCCTCGAGAGGTCTCATTCACACACTCGAATCGAAATTGCCCCCCCCCAAACTCTCTCGTCCAGTAATTTCACAACACTTTGGTTATAAGCAACGTTGCACTTTGAGCGGTTTCGGCAGGTGCCTGCTTCATTTTTGGTTCGTGAACTTTCAAGTAAAAGGCGCGCCGAACCAGCCAGCCAATCTGGTAATTCATTAATACATTTAATGAACTGTATGTCGAGCTTTTCATTTGCAGCTTTTAGGTAGTTAGGCTATATCTTCTGGCACTTTCATAAGATATATTAAGAATAGTAATTAATAAACCTGATAATCTGAAATTGACTAATAATTTGATGCTTGAGGATATCCCTGCAGTGTGGTCCCATAGGGATTCCATTAAAAAGTCCTACCGACTGTAATCTATAGTTGTGCTGTATGATTCAACCATGTTGCCCTTGCAACAGTATTGAAATCCACTTTCAAATGACTTTGAAATGAATAATTTACCTTAGGTTTATGGTCCTTGTGGTACATCAACATAAATGAGTCCCAGAATGTTTACAAAAGAGAATTGCAATGGGAGCATCTGTCACCGCCTGTCACTAGTTTTGAAGAGAGAATGTGAGAATGTTTGACACATGCTATTACTGTTTTGTTGTTGTCCCATCTTCGGACATGACGCAGGAGAGGACAGGTCCGTGTTATTGTTCTTTAGCCTGAGCTGCTTGGTTTCTTTGAGGTGAATTAACGAGGCCCTGATCCTCGCTGGGATAATACTCTTTGAATCAGAGGTGGTGATGCCCATCCTCAATGCTCACGGTTGCGAGCTCTCCTTTAAATAAACTTATTGCCGGCGCACTCTTATATCATGTGAGGCGGAAATGTCAGCGCCAACTCAAACAGGCTCAGCCAAGCCCTTCCCCAACATGGCAAGATTGGATGTGAAATCGGTGCAAGGGTCACTGACAAAAGAAATTGGGTTTTATGCAGAGCGTGCCTCGACGCACAGCACGCCCAAACCACAGGTAGAAGCGCAGCCCTCACCGGCTATTTTCGACCCATCATTATTTCTCATAAATCCCAAACTAGCCAAGACCAGTGCCTTTGACAGCATGACTGATGAGTTTGCCGTCATGAATGTCAAGAGGAATGGTCTCCCGCACCTTATCTCCCCTATTTCTCATTGTGAGTGAGACTTGGGGTTTTTATGGAGAAAAGCCACGGCCGTTGTGATGAGCATTACCCGGTGATAATGAAGGGCACGCTGCTGTACTGTCAGCCTCTACAGACAGGCAGGCAGGCAGGCAGGCAGGCAGACAGGCAGGCAGGGACCTGCTGGCTGCTGAGAGACGTGGCCCATTCATGCGTTTATGTGCCCTTATGTCTTTATCTGGAGACCGGGAGGAATGAGCATATTTATATATTTACACTATGTCAGCGCAGTGATTGCCTTATCTACTGCCGCCTTCAGTCACGGGGGGGAAATGTCAAGAGGTAATCAAGTCAAATGTGCCTTTTGTCAATGCTATTCATGGATCTCAAATTGTATATTGAACATATTTGTGTGATGGGTCTGTGAAGTGCTCCTTTCTGACACATTTGATTTAACTGGAGATGTTTTTTCCGTGCCGTTTGATTATTCACATGATCCACCTTTAAGCCTCATGCGCTCCCCCTGTACGTTCAGGAAAAAAATAGAAACCATACATAGTTAATGTTTTGGGGTTTCGCTCCGAAGGCCTTACTGCTCATTGAACAATTATGGGTTGTTTGAGTGCAGTCGGAGTTTAACCAAACCTCACATGTCAAATGTGTATGCATATATATATAGAGAGAGAGAGATATATATTTTAAACCCAGCTTATGTTTTTGAAAAGATGATGAAAAAAGAGCGACCCTCTGATTTGATGAGCCTGGTTTCTAGTCCCAGAAGCGAGCCACAGATCCCACCGCGGCTGATGTTAAGGGGCTTTTAGCGATCCCGCCTGTGACTTGACGTGCGAACCTCGCCAGTGCAGACGAACGATAACGAGCTCGGACCCGGGTCTGCGCAACGACTGTGAGGCAGGAAGCTGCATATTTATGACGGCTTAAAGAAGCATTTTTATTGCCCAGTTTCCGTCAGAACACTGTTTGCAGAGACCTGACAGCTTTCCTTAGAGATTAGTCTCAGATACCCCCTGTTAGGTGGCAGTCTGGCCAGATCGCTCTCCCCGCTGGTCCTGCTCTCTCCCTCTCTGTCCCTGTTTTTTCTTTCCTGACCCTTTATCTCGTTTCTTCCCCTCGCTCCCCCTCCCCCTCGTCGTGTTTCTCTTCCCTTTTCTCCGCCTCTTACTTGAACCCCTCTGTCAGAAGTTTTCCACACTCTGTGTCGCTCCATGTCCTCTGGTTCCGCTGATACAAATCAGGGTTATAACATTTGTTTACCGTGGATAAGAGAGAGGGAGAGAAAAACAGCGCCGAGCTAAATGTCAGGGATGATGAGGTGGGTCAGGCTGGCAGTGCTGTTGCGATTACAGCTGTCTTCGCGCGGCATCATCACAAACTCTGACAACCGCGCATCGGCTGCACAATTTATGCTCGGGAGGGCTAAGTCTCCCAGTTCCGCTATTTCACCCAAAAATTAAATTCACATGTTATCTTTGAGAACATCCTTCCTTCTTTTCTTTCCAACACGAGCGTCAGGGGTAAAAGGAATGTGCGGTGTCAAACTGTGCAGTTCAAAGCAAAGAATAATGGATTCTGGCACACGGATTTATTCCTGTCTTCTTGGCAAAGCTGCACCCAACAAAAGCGCTCTTATCTGCCTGTCGTTCATGTGTGCTTCCTCCAATAGTTAACCAGATATATAGGTACTAATAGGCTGCGCCAGGTAAAAAGTTTGATGTCGGTTTCGATGACTTTTCACCAAGCGGGTTGTCAACTGCTCACGCCCACACCCCACGCCTGCAATGTTTGCGGAGCGCCTTGTGTATGAGCTATATGATTCTTTCATGAGCTGTGTGGTGGCTGGCCTTTCATAGGCCTGCACTCATTGAGCACTTAATCAATACCTGTCATCTTGAACTCATCCTCTAAAGTGGGCCCCTGTTCTTTGCCTGCCCCGTAATCTATCTCCATACAGCTATTTGAATTTGTATTACCCGCTAAGAGGACCTTCTTCACTATCAGAAGACTTAACAGATTGTTTAAGGACCCTCGGTGCGTATTTTCATAAGCACAAGACCTGGTTTATAAAAATCTATACAAGGGCCTGAGGACCCGGTGCACTGTGGCAGGCAGGGTAAGCCGGGAACGTGTGGAGAATCTCAGATTTGGAGGAAGGCAATTTCGGTGTCTTGGTTTTTCTGATTGTTTTGTTAAAGCTGGTTTTATTGCTGTTGCTCAGCTCTTCTGTCTGTCTATTTGCTCTGGGTTTAAGGAGTCGCCAAAGGTAATTTATAGTATTTCCCCCCCTAGGAGAGTATTTGATAAGGCACTTCTACAGCCGCCCGGCCACACGCTCGAGAAAAGGGGAAGAAACTCGCTTTGGATTCGGCATGAGTGCGGTTTCTAAATCACTGCCGGCCTTCTCGTGATTGTACTTTCGCAAGTCTATCTGTAGTAAAGACTGATAGTACTCCGGGCGCGACGCTAGAACGACTGTAGTTTGTGAGTTTATCTGAAGCAAACATTGATAGTATTGGAGGCACAAAGACGCGACGCATTTAAGTGTTTTGTTTTGTTTTGTCTTGTTTTTTCACTCTTTTCCCTGCCTTTGCTCAACTCTTGTGTTCCAGTCCTACGGCTCAGCCTCTCTCAGAAACAAATGTGCAGCGGTCCGTGCTCTTAACACAGTTAAGAAAATAGTTTTTCGAAAATTGGACCTTGAAGAATTCAGAGCGGGTGAGTAATTGGAGGTCAATGGAAAGCAATGCTCCACGACAGAGCTGAACCCCGCAGAGGGAGAGAGCGAGCGAGATAGAGAGACAGAGAGAGGAGGAGGGGAGAGAGAGAGGAGCCGGCGGAGTGTCAATCAGTCTGCGTTTTGCCCGCATTGCCCCTTAATTTAATCACTGTTTAATTACTGCTGTCCCCTGAGGGGCGCTCTGTTAGGTTCAGTTACTGAGCTTTTTCCCTTCCTCTGCCTCCATCTCCGGGTGCATATTTAGCCCTTGGACAGTCTCTCTAAAGCAGGCCACTCTCTCAGAAGCCTCAGCAGTATTTCAACCTTACCTCGGGGCCCCCTTGCACAAATCTGCTGATGATAATGTCAAGGGCAAGCACATATGCATATGTGTGATGAAAGCTGCCTGCAGGAGGAGAGACATGGCAAACACACAACTTTATCCGGCTGGGCGAGGGCAGGAGGAGCGGGGAACGTCTCGAAAAAACCAACAACACCACCCGCTGCCCACTCCCTCAGGACTGCCCCATCCCTGAATGTAAGTCTCTGCACGCAGGGTTTGGATGTAACGTGGAGCCTGAGAGCTTTGCAACTCATCTTTACAAAAAAAAAAATTATTCACTGCTGGAAGGAGCGGTCAGCTTTACATAAATGCTCCCTGGCACTTTATAATGTGTACTGTCATATTAGTGTCCAAACACAGTGCACACATGTTGTGGTTTCTCTGGATTACCAGCAGCCCACCGCCACAGATCGTACACAGGGTACCGCGTCGGGGGAATAACTCACATTTAGCTCTTAAGCTACAGCAATCAATATAAATTTAGCATGGTAATGATCAGGTGCAGGGGGTGTAAGTCTCCTGTGCCTCGCTCTCTCTCTTTTCCCGGTGCTTGCCGCGGCGCCGCGGCTCCCAGAGGCCCGTGGGTAACACGGCTGAGGCTCGGCGCTGCACGTCAAACCTCAATTGAGGATTACAGCGGGGGGAAACAAACAAACAAGGCTGTCTCAGAGTCTTAGTGGCAGGCATAGGCAATAGCGGGGCGCTGGTAATGAAGCCACTGACGGCACAGACTTATGCACACATACACATACACACACACACACACACACACACACACACACCTGAACAGCCCTCAACCTTCCACAGTTCCCTTCCTGGAGCAGCAGAGGTGTTTTAGACCGTGTTAAGGATATAATGGGACAAATAGAGATGATGTGATGAGGGGGCTGTGTGTGTATGTGTGTGTGCGTGCATGTGACTGATTGATAGATGAGATGCTGTCTCTCAGGAGAGTGTCCGCGATGATGACTATCGCCAGGGGAGGAGAGTTGAGACAGTTGTGGCTCCTGGGTATTCAGATTGGAGTGTTGACAGGTTTATTATTGAAGTTTGTCTCTGCCCCCCCCCCCCCCCCCCCCCACTACCACCCCCCCACCACTTCCTCCCTCCATCTTTTTCTTTCACTGGACGTGTGGTGTCAGGGTGTGATAGTCACTGTCTTCTTCTGTAGTTTCCCCTTCTTGACAGACAACAAGTCTGCTGTTTCCACTCCAGCTGGTCTCCCGCCACTCTGGCAGCCATTGCGAGACACCAGGAGGAGACTCATTGAGACAACGTGGATTAATTAAGCAGGCTTTATTTCTTTTTTGCAGCCTATTTTTACACGCAAAGTTGTTAAGTGTTTTGCACTCCGAGATGCGGCATTAGCGCCCAAACCCAAAAATCGAAAATTGGCTGGAGGATTGTGCCAAATGTAATCCCTTTTAAGCTGGCCCTGCCGGCCTCGTTTGTGTCAAGCAAGGAGGGCCTCGCCAGGGTACCGAGAGCCTGTAATGCAATTGACGACCTGCTGCCTCTGACATTAATAAAGATGGAACATGTACAGGAAATTAAACTCTCACTTTCCTTTTGTAATGAGATCTTATCCATCATGATACTGTTTACCTCACAATCAGATAAAAATGATCAAATTGAAGCTCAATCAGGGCCTCACGCGTTGCCATCACTGTAACCTGCCGGCATTACTCTTCTAAATGGATGGAAAAGTGAATGGGATTTAAATAAAGAGTCTATATGTTAATGGGCAGGGTTTAGCTCCCCTGGTGATCCACTTTCTGCAGAGACGGGGGGGAAGAAGCGGTGGGGGAGGGAGGTAGGATGGAGTCGGCACTGAAGATGAATGTCAGTGGAGTGTTGTTGTGTTATACACATTCCTAATCTCCCTCTTCTTGCGTTAAAAAATGCAGGAAGGAGGAAAGTGAACATGTTGACCTCACTAAGTGTCTCGGGGATCTCTGTGTTCCGGTCGGCCACAAGAGGGAAGTAGCTAGCTACAGAGGCACAAGGCAGGCCAACAGGTTCATAATGGCACTGTGGAGATGTGAGATATGTTAACTAAGATGTATTATCATCTGCTTTACTTTTATATATCTGGATATTTTTTTTGTCATTACACGAGCCTGTGATCTTTGGTATAGAAGAGAGGGGGGAAGTACTGCGAGGAAGGAGATGAGGCTGTGCAAAATGTAATGGCATTGGCTTTTATAGGTAATAAGGGGGCACTGATCAAAGGTTCACAATACTCAAAAGCAGCTAGGTTGCACTCAGGAGAAGGGGGACCAAGTGCTCTCCAGCCAGATCAGCTAATCAGAATTCAACTGGAAGATGTAAGTTAGTGGAGACTAATTGAAGACAGATTTAAGGGGCATCCATCTGGATATGGCAACCCTTTCCTGCTCTCCTTAGTAATTTCTGCTGAATATTAATAATGTTTTTTATATAATAGTGTATGCTTGGAGTGGGGGGGGGGGGGGCCCTACGAATGAAACCCCCTTAAAAGCCTCAAACGCACAGGGTGAAATTACTCAGAGGATATCTCAAGTAGACTATCCATTTACTTGCCCTCTTCGCTTCTCTAAAGCAAAGGGAAAGGGCGGCAGTGGAGTGTGTGGGATGTTATCAGCACCTGCTCGACGTGGGTATATGAGCCAATTAAACAAGTACGGGTGTATGTTGTCCTCCTCTACATGATTAGAATCACAATCCCCTGTCCGCGCAGTCCTGCTTGACCCGGCTCGCGTTGAGATTGAATGTTTCTTGGAAAAAGGTTCAGCTAATGAAGAGTATTGAGCCTGATCAAGAAGTTGGCCGCCATGGATGCGACCGCGGATTAATGAAGCCTCGGCGACGAGAGGCGGCTTGAATTTGCATAAGACACTCAACAAGAATTACTGGCATGATATATGCAATATAGGCGGTGTAAATGCCGCAGGATAAATGGACGTCTAACCTGTAGACTGCATACAGTGAGATATACTGTTGCGACCCTCAGTTGTAACAGGATGCACTAAGAAAGCGTACTATAAAGCCTTTTGGGATGTTGGAAGTTGCATGGTGGGTAATGTAGGCATCAGATTTTGGAAGGAAGGAGAATGCATGGAATGATAAAGTTGTTATCTGGAGTTGTGCTGTATCTATGTTGATAATTCATTTTTGAACTCACCATAATGAGTCCAAAAGCGTTATGGGAAGACCAGTGTCGACTGCTTTTCAAAATGTGCCTACATTGCCCACAATGCAATTAAGCCAGTAAGTGACAAGACTGGAGGCTATTTGTCAGATGCATGCATGCATGCTCTATTTTATTTTTGACCGCATCTTTAAGTCGGTTCAAGCCATTCCAATGGACCATCGCGCCCGAGTAACATGTGAGTAACACCTACTCGAGGGGTCACCAACCTTTTCTATACTGAGCGGTACGTCAAGGAGAGACAGTAATATGGAGGGCAACCTGTTTCACAAAACCGCTTGTTAATCGATTGCGCATGGCGTTTTTTTCTCAGAGGGAATACAAATAAAGAAAGAAAATAAAATAATAAAGATGGGTCACCAAAAACTTCCTGTGTAAAGTCTATTTGTGGGAATACACAACATGTTTAAAAAAGATTGTTGTGGAACTCCTGTCAACTGTATTGGTATCAGTCTTCTTTTGGGGACGCGGGCATTAACTGTAATATAAATTTATACGAAAGTATATTTGTATGCGATCCCTTATCCCCCATATTGACATAGTTTTCAGCTAGTCTGTTTACTACATCGGCATAATAGAATTCCTGACATCCAGTAATGGATTTTTGATTTTGGTGTGCCACCCCAAGATTTTTTGTGGCCCCATCTGATCGCCTATATAAAAAATCCCTGAGCCATTTGTGCTGCTCAAGCCATAAAAACAGTTTTTCTTTCACATGGTCTTCACATGATTCATCTTTTCAGTTTCCATGGATTCAATTCTGTGACCCTACGACACCATTTTTTTTTTTCTCCCTGTGCCTTACGGTGGATGCCGATCTTACAGTGACAACACAGGGGCAAGGAACATTGTCAATATGGCATTCACAACTGCTGTTATTTCCCCCAGGACCTGGAATCACACATTTGAAACTATCCTCCTGGGACAAATTTAGACGACAGACCGATCCAAACTGCTGGTAACTCACACCTCACTGTCACACAGCTGCTTTTAACAGACTTTAAAAAGGGAAAGGGAGAAAGAGATGATAAAGAGAGAGAATCTGGGTGATGTATATAAAACTCTAAGTTTGTGCTCTTTTTGCATGAAAAATAAGTTAAAAAATATTAGAAATAAAATGCAGTAATGTGTATCGATGTTTCTATTGTTTTTGAAGATGCATTATTCTTTTGTCACTCTTCCACAGATGTAATCTGTACCCTGCAGAACATCATACTGAAGATAATATACTGCAGACGTATTTAGAGAAAATGATAAATCCAAAAAGCTGTCATCATCCTGGTGTTTCCATTTAAGGTATGATTACTGTCCCAGATGTCAGTGATGATGGAGGCAACAAGGAGGAGTGTTATATTAGTCCCCACTGCCTGACAGCCATAATGCCTTCCCTATTTTACAACCTAACTTTCTCTTACTCCATAAGGAGACATTTTCACTCTGCTGCTTTGATATGCCTGGCTGCTTGGTAGCTGTGGTATGAAAAAAAAAAGGAAAAAAAAAAAAAAAAGAAAAAAGACAGGTGTCTGATTTCTATTCCCATGGCATACGCACAGCCACAGCTAGATGCAGATTGCCTGTGGAGATCACCGTTTGTGCAAAATAATAGTGTATCTGGAAATACTGGCCCTGGGACAGTCTACGGGCCTTCAGATGAAATGTTTCAGAGGAAATGATACAACAGCGAGCGTGATTGTCGTAATGATAGATCCCTAACCAGACATTTCTCATAAATGGAAGCGTGAAGAGGCCTGAAGAGAATCAAGAATGGGTATGTCAGAATGTGAAAGAAATTTAAAGAAAATGTTGGGTGTTTTTTTTTTTTTTTTCCCAAATTGTTGCATCATGGATGCTCGTGGTATGCTTGAAGGTAATAGAGTTCACATCTGAGCAGAACCAGTCGATCAGTGAAAGTTTGTTGACAGTCGGGACAAAGTTTGATCAAGTTTCTCATCTGGCTTGTCTTAAATGATTTGGTTCGATTGATGGGTTTAAATTCGACATCATGCACGGCTGAAGCATGAATAACTGGAGTCATTTTTACATATACTTAACACTTATGTTATATCAAGGCTCTCTTTCAATGCCATTTTCTTCTGGTATGCAAAATGGAGGATCTAACCTGGGGGTATGGCGATATGATTAGAATGGGAAGTCATTCGCCCTCCATCCTCACGGCCACTGTGATAAAAATATAAGAAAGTGATTAGGGGGGTAGAAAAAGCTTTGGTTCATTTATATTTCATACCATTTGAAAAAGTAATATGACCTATAGACACCGTGGCTCAGCCTGGATATGAAAGTAAGGAAGCCGACATCTGCGTAAGACTGTTTAATTTCAATAGAAACACTGCATTATTTACGTCATTAAAAACCAAGATCGGTGTATAACCCATATTCAGTGGACAAACGCATTAATGCAAGGTTAGAGATGAAAATAAGGTGACAGCATGGGCACTTTGCAGGGAGATATCTTAAATCAGCCTGATCAGTCTAGCATAATGTGATGGTTATTGCGTTGAGGCTGTACATATGGATATCTGTCAGGGAGTATGGCATGCTGTTAGTGTGGCATCACATCAGATATGGCTTGAGAGTTTTACATCAGGAAGACATCCGTGGAACTCCATATATTATTAGTGCCGGGATGTGTCAGTTTCAATTTTCGCGACGTGGCCCTCGCGGTTAATAATTAGATGTTTTGCGAACACTTTTTTCATTCAATTACGAGGGATCTGATATCTTCGCCCAATGATTGTGTCATCAAAGATTATGCAACTTGATGTTTTTTATTAAACCCTGCATTCACTGATGTTTTGGGGCCTCTTGGGGGCAGCAGAAACAAGCTATAAACATGATATTGTTATTGTTATTGATATCTTATTGTATAAGCTTATTCACACATGTGCAAATTTAGCAATAATTTGGAGCTCTGCTTCTCTAACATAGTAAGAGACAGGCATGGCCAAATCCCTGTAAAAACATACAAACTAATGTCAACATGACATACAAGGCTAGCAAAGCAGGTTAACACTGTTAACTTGATATTGGACACTAACTTCAAAGTGTTGCCAAGCAAAGCTAGTTAGATAACTTTCTTGCTATGCCCGAGTTTACATAGCTATTTATTGTTGTTTGGTGATTTACAGTAGCTGTACCAGACATTAGCCTTTTCGCTATTCCGAGCAAAGTGTTCAAAGACAGGCAGGCATAAAAGACAACACTGCATTGTGGTTTTCACTGATTGGCCAAAGGAAGTGAAAATTACATTTTCTGTGTCAATATTTTGGTCAGTTTGGACTTAACGCTAATGAACCTTATGACTCTGTGGTGTAAACAACTATCAACACAGCTTTAGTATCAAACTAACTAGTTTAAATGTATGGCTTAGTGTGGACAGACCACTGGTGAACATGAGTCCAATGTTTACTCTCTTTTTAGCTCTATTTTTGGTCTCCACCAACTCCTAAGGGAAATTTGTGGCTCACCATCTAGCTGTGATGTTTGACTGTCTGTTCTTTGGTGCACACATTAGAGGGTTTTTTGTGTGTGTGTGTGTGTGTTTTTTTTTTTTTCTGTTGCCTGCTGTGCCTGATATTTCCACAAATGAGAGCGGTGAGAGTGAACCAAAAATGAGCTGAAAGACTCTTGAATGTCTGTAGAGCTGAGAGGCGCTGCAGAGTCTGGAGACAGGCTCAATTCTCTGTGGGTTTGCCAGCATAAGAAACTGATCATGATCCATTGTTAATGTAAAAGTCTTGATTAAAGTGGCTTTAAGGCATTAACACTGACCTTCCTTTTTTTTATAACTTAACATCATTTTTTGCAAATGTGTCAGTCGTTTCTGCGAGTCACTTCAGCTGCACCGCACATTATGGTCCTGTTTTTATTCAACACGCTATTACAGTGTTCAGTATTCACTTTTAGTGTTGCTACCCCCATACACACTCTGTTCTACATCACCAAACCAAGGTGAAGCAGGATACTGACATGCATTAACTCTGACCCTGCCCAAACATTTACATACACAAAACACAAACCACGGCTGTTGATGCCCCCATAAACATGACACATATGTGATGTGCCTGTCACACACGGGCCATGTCACTGTGACCGCGTGACATTGTGACAGAGCTTGCGTGCCTTTGTGCAATTTTGTATACACAGTTAAGGTGTATGTGTGTGTGTGTGTGTGTTTGGGGGGGGGGGGGGGGGGGGGGGGGGGGGGTTGCATTTTCGTGTTTTTGATGAGTGTGATTGCGTGGGCGCGTTTATGCTGCCTCACTTTGACAGCGCTGGTCCAGCTCCATCCCGCGGGTCAGCTGGGGTTTAATTGTCACCCTTAAATATTCATGGGCACATTGAGTAGATAAATGAAGGTATAAGCACACTGTAAAATTTTCAATAGGTCAGGTGTCACTGACTTCACCGGATACAATTTACTGTACGATCTGACATTCGCCGCAATGCCAATTAATATGTTAAGAGCATGAAAAGAAACCCCTAATGGCATTTTCCATTTATGCATTATGAAGTAATCTAAAATGAGATGGATACTTTTAAGACTAAAGGTGGGCCGCAATAAAAAGGAGCACTTTCTGGGGGTGTTTTATATAGGTATGAATCTATATGATTCTAACATAGACTTAAACCTTTGATGCTTCCGGTCATTACTTTTTACCTTAACATGTGTACCCTGTACGTGTGTATTGTACAGTTTATCATCATACTCTCAGACAAAAGTCATCAAATCTGCAGGCTTACGAGGAGACAGTCGCACCAACTATTTGTAAGTTCAAACTTATATTACTGCTTATTACATGAGTAGAATGATTATTAAATTAAAACTAGTTCCACCACACAAACTGGTTCTTACACAGAGATTATTTGTCACTTAATAACAAGATTCGGTGACTGCCAGGTGTAGAGTGACATGTTATATAGAATATGGCTGACATATTGGACCGCCACTTGATCAAAATGCTGTAATAATGATTAAGACTGGAGATATTAGATAAATATTGAAATATTGGTTTATAATTTGATTTTACAAAAATGGCTAAAAAAATAGATTGAATCGCAAAACGTAACACTAATGACATGTAAACAACTTGGCATTGGTTTAATTAGCATAAACTTTGTTTTTTTACTTATTCTAATCAGCATATATTTTACTGTTCTTGCTCTTAAAATACATATTCCTCAATATACAACAGTCAAAAACAGATGGCAATTAAGTATACTATTCACTATGCTACTTGTGACTCTACAGCGACTTCCTGTTTATAGTTGACAACTGTTTCTTTGCAAGCAAATTCCTTGCGGCTCAGCTCGGTACACGCTAAGACATTTCAACCCCATTTAGTGAATTGGTAACCTGAAACTAGCTTGCAGTAACTAAGAAAAATGACCATCGATTAAATCAGTGCTGGTGTTTTTACTTTTTTAGATGCCAGCTAGACATAACAACTTAACAACATAGTAACATAAACATGTGACTTTTGCATGTTATTCTGCTCCTCTGACTGGTAGAAGTGGCACAGTATATTTACCTTCACCAAGGAGGTTGTGTTTTTGCCCGTGTCCGTTTGTTGGTTGGATTTTAAGCAGTATTCCGGATGGATTTCCATGAAACTTGGAAGGAGGATGGGCCTCAAATCACAAAATAGACCCCTTTAATTTTTGGTGTGGACAGGGATAAGGGAAGGATCCATTATTTGTCACTTTCTTTAACATTGTGAGACAGGGTGTCTTTAATTTGTAAATTTTTCAGGGATTAATGCATCGATCTTGATGGGAAAAAACACAAATTTGACGCAGATCCAAATAACACTCTGGATCTAGGTGGTTAAATATGCTTTATTTGATGTTGAATGAGGCTTGATTGAGTGAACTGTTTGGCCTTGGTGGAGGTTTGCACTCTACTGAGTGCCATTCTACTCTGGCAATTATTTTTTCTCACAGAGTTCCAGGAATTCGATTTTCACGCAAACATGAATCAGTGCCCTAGCAACACGATCAAAGCCAACTTAACCCAACTCAACCGCCCAGCTGTCCTCCTCTTGCCAAGGTTAGCGTCCCCTCATCCTCTGCGCTTCCATCTTTCTCCTTAATGGCTTATTTGACGATAATTAACCCTGAATCCTACAGAGACAGGCCAGTGAGAGATTGATGGCCTCGTCGGCATGCTACACCTGTTCTGCTGCAAGGCTCACAGTTACCAAACCATGGCCAAATATGACTGCCCTGGAGCCCTGCATGTTGATGTCAAAGACAAACACAGGTCCTCCCCAGTGGCCTGGGTGTTCTGTACAGGGCAACGTTGTGACCACAACCTCTGATTACACTCATTATTAAAGTCAAGGCTGGCTGCTGTAAGGGGGGCACCCTGCAGGTCCCTTTTGTCCCAATTAGCTCCACTGTCCCTTAAAACGTCTATTCATCTGCAGCTACACATCTTGTTGCATACAGATGCTGCGACTTACAGGAAAGCATATTTCATGAGGCCGGGCCTTTTTGTCAACGAATCCATTTAGGGGAGGAAACAACTCGCGCGTTTTGGGAATTTGGCAGGACTCTGGGACTGTATAATTGACAGTTGAAGGGAAAGAAGCGGCGGAAGTTCTTTCATTTTCTAGCAGTCGCTGCTGTTGTGCAGACCCGTCCATTGATTCTATATCGAGTTAATATGAGGCATTCTTTTGCTCTTTTGCCATCTCGCTTTCAAGACCACAGCTCAGGCTAATATACCGACACATGTAGCACACTTGATTTTTCTTGTCAAGTGTCTTTGCTGCGGTGGATTACTGCTGCGAAAGCAAATCATCATGCCAGTGCTGAATGGCATTTCCAGGCTTCACACATGTGTTTGCTATTACCATGAACAGATGTTAATTACTTCTTTTTTTTTCTTTTTTTCTTTTTTTTCACTTTACTTGAGATGTTCCTCACTCCCATACATGATGCCACGGTCTTCTTCTCAGCATGCCGGGGTGAAGCACGGGCCCCTGTGATGTTCGCTGCAGAGGGGGCTTTCGGGAGTTGGGGAATAATCGAATGCAGAAAAGTGTTTAATTTTTCATAAACAGAGGAACCAGCGAATGCACACAACTAACAATGTACCCCAAAGCAGATGTAGAGCGTTTTTAATTTATGGAGAACTGAGCGAAATGGGCAGATGGAGCAAGAGGAGGTGGAGGCATGCTGAGGGACTCCACTTTTTTCTCTCTCTTCTCACCTCACAAACAAGAGAAGCCTGTGAGCGTGTGCCACAACACACACAAACACACTCCCACACACCCGCTCAAAGACACGAGCGCATGCACAGTCGCAGACATGTTCCACCCCCACCATTTACACACACACTTCCCCGCTGCTGCCATCGCTTCTGCCACACTCAGACACACACACACACACACACAAACACACACACACACTTATTCACCCCCCCCCTCCCCTTTTTTTTTCAACACAATCCCACTCTCCCCTGCAACCTGCAACAAAACACACATGGGCACATCCCCCTCCCACACGCAAATACAACCAAAAAAATTATCCCACCACCACCACCACCAGCCCCTCGCAGGCAAATCCTTGGGGTTCCACCGGACCCGATTGAGAACGCTCTGTAATGAACTGCCTCGTGTGCTCTACAGAGTCTGCAGCAAGTAGACAGGCTTCATTCTGGCGGGCCATATGTACGTATGAATATGCATGGGAATCTGTCATACAGGCAACAAGCGCTACGTATATATATGATGCCAAAGGTCACCAGTGTGAGGAGTGAAATATTAGCTCACTGCTGGGCATTTGGAGGCATGTAAGACTGTGTTCGGAGGGCGTGGGAGGACTGTGAATCATGCAAATGTGTGAATGCAGTCCTTGGCTCACTTTTAGAGGACAATATTGATTGAGAAGTTTGGCCACTTAGTTTTATCTGTTGTTATTTTTATTTATTTTTTTCACGAAAGATGTTGAAGTCAACTGGTTGCAAATACACCAAGGCCACACCGGCAATATCACGCTCCACTAATTTTATGTAATTTGTGTCTTCCTGGCTGCTGGCTTCCTGCTTATTTATAAGCCAAGGTGATGTTGTATGTAGAATTTGTTATGTTCGATTTAAACAGGGGCTTAAATTAGGAAAAGAAAATCTCTGTGGTGTGAAACACAGATGCAGACACACTGTTTGTAACTTTAGGGTGAACAGCACCAGTATTCCTAAGGTCACAGATTGTAATGACGACTGTGTGGGAGACTGAACATCTAAAAACACGAGTGTAAGCATCTCTCTTTCATTTTAGTCATAGTCAAAAGGTTGTTTGTATGTATGTTCCTTCTTGAAGAATTGAAGTAATATGTGTTTTACTACTTCTTGGTTTCTTGGTAGCCTACACCAAACCGTGCAGTAATGGTCCTCAGTTCAAGCTGGGATGAGCGATTCTGGAGAGTAACAGCTGATTGGTCACATTCATCCCGAGGTCATCAATATTTGAATGAATCTCAGGACCAAGCAAGAGTGCCTGGACCGAGCCTCCAGCCTAAAAGGATGCTGTTTTTTTTTTGACGCCTTGGGAACGAGACTCAACAATCAACTAAGTTTCTCCAAAATTGCTTGCTCAACCTTGAGTTAATTTAATTCAGAAACGTAATAGGACTATCCAAAAGTTGTCAGTCAAAGGAAATTCACTTACTTTTTGGTATTTGCTGACACTTACTTACTTGTCCTGACTCCTGAGCTGCAAAAAAGGAAACCTGACAGATACATCAGCATGATGTATCTGTCCTGTCTAGCAGGATTACAGTATTGCAGACATACTGCTGTAATGAGAAATTTGCAAATGCCACTTTGTTTGCAGTCATTTGGAAAAAAAAAAAAAGTTACAATGATATAACATAATTTACTCTGATTCAACAGTTCTCGGAGAGAGACAGAGTTTGTTGGCAGTTAGTGACAAGCATTCTCTGCATGCACAGCGAGCGTGTCTCGGAACCGCCAGTGGTTTTTTTGCAGTCACTGGAGGAGAGATGTGCCGGGTTTACCCTCGGCATCAGACCGGTTGTGAAGTCTATGTCGTCATAGCCAGCTTGTGGCAAAAACATAAGCCTTGTCTCTCAAGTCTGTGTGTCAGGAGGAGGAATAATCTGTTGGATGCATGGTCTCCCAGTCGGACTGTCTCCAGGAGTTGCTGGTCTTCGGCGAGGCTGTTTTTGAGAGGGTCTGCGGTAAATGCTGGAGTGGCTTTTGAGTTGTTTTTCTTTTGCGGCTGTGAACCAGTTTGGAACTGAACTGTTTTGTGGTTATGTAGACAACAAACCAGACTCTTTACCAAATGGATAGAAGTCTTTCGTTGAGGTTTTACCACATGCACATGCACACACACAAGAAAAGACTTGAAACCTAATGGAGTTGTGGTGTATTTGTCTTTGAAGTGCTGTTTTTTTCCACTGCTACGTGCTATTTGCTTTCTTGTTTTGTCTCATTTGATGAAGCTTTTTCAAATTATTCGATAATTTTGTCATTTTAATAGTATTTTCTTATTTACGTTTTTGCAATGTCAGTTTCGCCCCTGTGCCCACAAAGACTTTCTCTTTTGGAAAGTCATAACAAAAACATCTGTAAAATACAATTCTGGAAGTGTTACAAACACCCAGAAATGACTTTGTATTAATGCACTATTTAGTCTTATAAAATAAAACAGTGGTATTGTTTGAAGCTGTCCATGTGTGAGCAGGAAATGTGCCTGCTTAGCTGGTATGGGACTGTAGCACACATGCTCTGTGCGCTCAAAAAAAGGAAGGCTTAAAAAAAAAAAAGCTTTGCTGGCAAACAGTCAGGGTGAGCAATGTGCAGGAACACAGAGTCAAGCTCTCTAAGACAGCCTGCCAAGATGTTCTTGGCTAAATTTTGGGTATGATTATCAGCAATTGTCATGTACATGAATGTGTTCATGTTACACAAGAAAATCCATATCCACGATCTGATTTTTTTTAAAAGCAGCGTTCCCCGGTGCTCCACTGTAAACTTATCTAACGCTCTCTGCAAAAGATACTGATCTCAGTAACACACACCTCCGAGATGCCTGATAAATATTCAACTACAAAACTTTTACAGCTTTTCTTTTTAAAAACAAACGTGCACCGAGCACAATATCTGCACTGTATTGACATGGTGCCAGTCACGCTGAAGCACCCCGGGTAGTTTTGCTCTCTCTCAGCATCTTTTCTGGTTTTCTCTTATTGGCATTTGATTGAACAACTTCTCTCGCGGGCTCTGCTACTTGACATGGTTTTGTTAGAGTAAGAGTTGGCCCTATTGCGGACGCGTTTCATCTCTCCCAAATGACTTGTCACTCCATTTCTAAACCGGAATCTCTTCTAGTAAAATTCTAAAAAAAAAAGGAAAGAGAGAAGATATGTTTGTGAGCCAGGCTGCAGTTCAAACAAGCACAACTATCTCCAGCTTGTTAACTATTTATTTGCAGCGACATTAGACCAGCATTACGCCTCACCAAAACACATGTGTCCCCAGGCATGGCCCAGACGGCCTAACTGTCCCGCAGTCTCTCTGCTGTAAATTCCCCACTTAAAATTTCATGATCTCCGCTCGGCAGGATACCACTTCCATCATGAAAGAGTTCTCAAACCTAATAACCGTTACTACTCTGGCGGAGCCATCAAAAACCTATTTGTTTCAACAAAAGCCCTCTCCCCCATGCAATGCTGCTGGGTAATAATGCCAGATAGGTTTTAAGGGCAATGAATTGTGGAATTACCATTTTCTCCTCTCTCTGTCTCTGTCTCTGTCTCTCTCTTTCTGTCTTCTCTCTCCCTCTCTCTCTCTCTCTCTCAAGATCATTATATTAAACACTTAATTATTCATTGGTAATGCCTGTCATGGTGAAATATTGTCCTCTGCCAATCTGAATGCATCATACTGCCGAGGCCTGCCTCTACTTTCCCGAGGTTAATGGCACAGCCCTCACTTGCATTAGCTTGGCTAAATGCAGTGCACCTCATAAGTCAAAGATCCCTAAGTGAGTGGAGAAGTCGTCACCTCGAGCGCTCTCTTTTCCTTTCTCCTTCAGCACGTGGGTCAGTGACATCATCCTCGCACGGGAACTAGCTGTGAACACACACACACACACACACACACACACACACACACACACACACACACACACACACACACACACACTCATACATGTCCGCATTGGATCTTTATTGTTTTATCTGAAGGATGGTTTGGGCTTGACAGAGCGATCGCAGCTGAATGGGGCTCGCCATCGGGGCTTTTAAAGGTGAGGGGTGAATGGATCACTATTCATGCAGTGCACTCATGGACTGAGCATCCATAGACGGCCCCTATAGGGTACAGACTGTTATGACTAAATTATGAGACTGACATTAGTCATTCCATACTGCATGTTCAATTTGGATGGACATAAACAGTATTAAACAGATTACGGGGGGAGATAGTGGTGACAAGGATCTCTCAGGTCTGACGCGGAGATGCATGGCACCCCTCCTCGCGTTAATACACTCTGGCGTGCAATATTTCTTCGGCAAATATGCAGTGCTAACAAAAAATGATAGTTTTGTGCACTTAAGCAAATTGCATGTTGATTACATCTTCCTGATATTGCTGAAATGAAATTCATTTTATCATTGGTTAACAGGGTATTACACCTAATAAGAAATCCTTCCGGGACAAAGAAAAAAAAAGAAAAGAGCAAACATTTAGTTGCGTGCCAATAAACGGGAAATGCTGACTTATGGGTAAACATTTCACGAGCTTTGCAGCTTTTTTTTTTTTTTTTTCTCTGTGGCAAATAAGATGAATATCAAAAAAACAATTAATTTCATTTGAAGGGAGGTCAATCTGTTTTAACCCCGGCTGAATGAAGTGGCAGAGAAAAAGGGGCAAAAAGGATGCCGGAGATTAATACCTTGTCTTAAAAGCCAATATGGATCATTATTTTACAGCCTTCTATTACCTGGTTAAACATGTATGACTTGATGTCAGCACATTATTAAAGGTGCTCTGATGCTTACCTCACCACCGGGCCATCTAGAAAAAGATTGCATCGAGAGAAGTTATTGGAAAAGCGTGCGGTCGCTCTCAGCACATTGCGTACCCGCTGTGAAGGAGTGCAACGTGTTTATATTTGCAGATCTGAATCTGCAGAAAAACACATACTTCAGTTAATTTCCAGCTTTCATTTATGAGCGCTGCACTCAGAATATCGAGCACCTGTGTGGCCTCCAACAGAAAAAAAAGCGTTTGACATTTTTTAAATTGGACCGGACACGTCGTCCACGGATCCATTAACGATGTCGTTGTTTTGCTTTGACTTTCATACTTGAGATTGCTCATTAAAACAAAGAAAGGAGAGTGAAAAAGTCTCCCTTGGGGGGGGGGGGCGCAACAGAAATACCATAGCCGGTTTCCCTTTAAATCATTTGTTTGTTATTAGTTAATGACTCCTGAAATCCAACGGCACATTTGGGTGATGAAATTTCTGACCTTCACTTCACAGTTGACTCTCCCCACTGTAGAGCTCATTAGTGAACCATCTAATCTCATTAGACGATGCTGGGGTAAGGTGGCACGGCGACAAAGTAACCACTCTCTCTCTGTCTGTGTGTCTCTCTCTATCTCTGTCTCTCTCCCTCTCTTTGCTTTGGACCAGGAGCAGAAACAGGTGTGGGAGCGGGCGTGCGAGTCTGGGACAGGCGGAGTCCTCGCTAACCCTTCTCCTCTAATTGCCGCGGATGCCAGTATGCTCGCTCTGCTCGCTGCCTTTCATAACAGTTGGTGTTTGGCAAGAGGCTTTTTTATGTTTGTTTAAGCTGATGATTTGCTACTTATTGTGTCTCAGTCAAAGGGAATACTTTTCGCATCCTTAGTCGAACAGAAAATGTGTGCACGCACCGTCCCTCTGCGGAATGCCGGTTGCCAACTGCTCCAAGACACGCTGCAGTGTGAAAAGCGGCCACTTTTGAAACTTCCAGCAACAATCTGATGTTGATTTAGCTTTTTTTTTTTTTTCTGTAACTATTTACAAGAAACTTCTGCACATAGAGTAAGAGACGGAGGCACTGCAGCACAGCTGTGGGGATTAAACTATGTATGAGCAGCCCTGCCAGTTCTACCAACTCCTTAGGCCTTAGGCATATAGGGCTAGATACTTCCATGTTGACAACAAGGATAATCAAATTTTGGCTTGCTGTAACACGTTAAAGTCTTAAATCATTCATTTCATTTCCTGTTATATTATATGTGAGCTTTGTTCTGGGGTCTGATCTCAGTAAAACAATGAGCTGCTTTTCTGATATACCTTATTGATATTGATATTTTTTTCCCGCTCTCGACATCAGATATCCTCGGCTCCAAACTTAGAATTTACTCCCCTGTCTGCACGTTTTCTCTCCTGCGAGGCTGGCGCTCCGGATCATGTGGAGCCATATTTATCGTTGCAGCTTATTTAAATAATCACAGGCATGTCAGCACACATTATGGCCCTATGTCAAGGTAATAACACATTGTCATTGCTGTTGGGAAGAAAATATTAAACCATAGATCAATGTTTAACAATGCATAATGGACTGGATCTGCATGTTGCCGTTTCCATTTCAGTTGGCCTTTGGCTATATTAGAATAATTTAATGCTCCAAATAATATGAAAAAAAAAAAACAAATCTGTTGTTATTATTACTTTTTTTGATGAATAGTTAAGGGAATCAGTGTAACATGTATTTTCGAATATGAGGGTTGTTTGCACGTGACAGTCGCTTGACCGTAATGTTAGTGAGCCTGTTTTTTTTGTCGATTAAAGAAAAAAGCATAAAGCAAAAAGCACATATATACATTTATATACATTACTTCTGTCTGATTTATGTGCCTGTGAACAGTGCTGCACATTGAAAACAGAACCATAGGAGATGGTAGGGTCGTGTTTCTTGGTAATGCGTATTCGGGGCACCTCGCTGACATCTTTGATGCTTTTATTCCACGCGAGAAACGATTTAAAACTGCAATTACTGATTTTCTTGGTCGCCGGGGGACAGTGGGGACAAGCCGTAAATGCAACGCTGACATCACCAGTTAAAGGTAAAGTGTTAAGGATTTAGTCATCCAGCAGTGTGTTTGCAGATCGCAACCAAATGAACAGCCCCATGTGGTGGCCAAAAAACTTTAAAAATGACCTCTCTGCAGCCGGTGGTTTGTCCATTCTGTGCCACTGTAGAAAACTTGCGGCACAACCATGCACTGCTGACTAATTCACAAATTAAATAATAAAGATAGCTAAACATCACAAATTCCCACAGTTCTGCATATGGTTTGTCCATGTGGTGTTGCCGTACCTAGCAGTCAAAAATGACTCGGTGCAAGCGGGTAGTAATAGACCTGCTCCCTCTGTCGATATAAAAGGCTCATTCCACCAACTGTCAGATTCAGGTGATTATACCCTCATGAAAACATGATTATGAATATTCACATTTCACATTTCTGCCCAAAAATCCTTCATGCTGGACCTTTAAGTTGATAGATCAAACTTCAAACTCCAGCAGATGCAGAGTAACATTAAGGAAAAAATAAAGAAATAAAAAGAAAAAAAACTGTGTACAAGAAACATCGTTTTTTGAGATTCCATTGATGTATGTTGCCATAAGAGGTCTCTATTATATATTTTTGCTGACTGACATACACCAGGCTCCTGTTATCCCCATGTGGGTTGGACCAAACCTACTAACTTTACTCTAGACACCCATGCCAGGTGCATATACACACACACACACACACACACACACACATACACACTCCACACGTCCTCATCATCGCTTGCTGGTGAGTCTGCTCGAGGTTCAATGAACCATCAGGCAGAAAATCTCCCCGGCTGATCCGGAGTCAGTGTGTGTTGGGTGCCGGGGGCCTGCGGCGCTCGCCCCAGGGATTCCTCTTTGGATCAGCTGTTGCTAGCTGAGCCAGCAGCTAACAGAGCCCTGGGGAGCTCCAGGTGGGTCTGATTAGCTCTCCACGGAAGAGAAGGGGTCAAGGGAAGGCAGCTCGGGTTACCTTTGCAGAGGGGGGCAAGGAGGAGGGGAGGGGAAAGAAGAGGAAAGCGGTGTGTGGCGGAACAGGCAAATGAGTGGTTGCGGGGCAGAGAGCGGGGGAATTAGACACATGTCGGCCCGAGGTCTCAATTTTCCCGCAATCAGCACGACACCTGGCCTTGTCTTAATTGGTCAGGATACCTCACCTAATCCATCGCCTGTCCTCCTCAGTGTCTGGAGCCCTCTAAGCTCTGTTCGGCGCTGAGACGAATGGACAAAAGCCAGGGATGAAAAGGGGGGCCCCTCCCTTTGAGGCCTAATCCAATTAGATAACTGTTAGAAAACTGTGAGTCCCCTTAAAGGTAGACACGAACTCCGGCAACCTCCGTGACCTCGGAGAATGCCATCTTGCTAGGAGTCGCAGCAGGGACCCCAATCCCCCCGCTCTTGATCTCTTTGACCAGAGGGTGTGTGTTTTTGTGTGTGTGTGTGTGTGTGTGTGTGTGTGTTTGAGAAAGAGACAGACACGGATAAATGTACCCAACTCGTGTACTGAAGCAGCTAGTTTACATCTCATCTAAGTCTGAAATGAGTCAGTGTCTGAGGGCTCTCTCCTGATAGTTGCGTAACGGCGCTTCTATTTGCTTTTAGTTTAAACTTAATTAACTCTTTAATACTCCAATGTAAACACAAGCAAACAAAATAAAACAAAACAACACGAGAGCCACACTCGCATATAAAAGTACAGAAAGTGCACTACGGGGACCTATCTGATTTATTCCTATTTACAGAGTCATGATCGCCTGAGGTGGCATCTTTGCCAGTAAATATATGAATATGTATCGCTGCCGCTTTTTTGAGACATGCTTTGACTTACACGTTTTTCCCCCCCACACAGCTCCCATTTATATTCATGCAAATACAGAACGTTTCCGGCGCCGCATTCAAAAAAAACAAAAAAAAAACACTGGCGCATTTTTCCCACGTTTGAAACACATCTAAGTATCGTAAAAACTTGTGATGTGCCCCGGCGAACCGGCGTGGCCTCGGAGGCCGCCCCTAAATGTTTGCTAAAGGGGGGCACCGGCTGGCCCTCGTAATACCCCATAATGTCCCTGCATAGTGATCAAACAATGAAATTTAATCAGTGGCCTCCAGTCTACTTCCCATAAAAATGTGTTCTCTAATATAAAGTTCATTTCTATGAATATTAAAGCGGCATATCATCTGTTGAATATTTCATTTGATCTCCACCTTTAATAATGCAAAGTGAGGGAAGGAACATTTGCCCCCCTTTTTTTTTTTTTTCCTATAGAAGATGACTTTGTCCACCATTGTATATAAGTACCACATATTGCATTACAAGCGTGGGTATCTTCTAATATAGGTGCAGCTAAATTGGCACCTCCTGCAATGGATAGTGTGCCACTCACTGCCCGGGGGCATTCTGGCTGTCATTGGAATGCGGCGAATCGGAATGATGAAGGTTCAAAGTGAATGTCTGAGGTGAAGCATTGCTTGATGCGCGCTCGCTTCGGCTGCTAACTATGAATTGGCCGGGTCGCCTGAGACAGGAAGAGGATTTTTTAAAAGGCGACCGAAAGAAATACGGACGCTAAGATAGTTACGTAAGGGCTGCTCGAGCTCCGTCTGCAGCCCTGGATGCTTATCGACTGTAATTGTGAGACATTATAAGGATGCAAATGAAGTGTGTAGACATGGCAACCCTGTCGGAAAAAGCCTTGAGGCTGTCTCCCCTTTGTTTCCTTTCCCCTCTCAGCCATGTTCTAATTGTATTATCCTCGTCATTTATTTGCTTCTCCTCTTGTTTTCCGTCTGCCTCCTCTGAATGTCTTTGTATGGCGCAGTCATCAAGGTGATAATTGCATTGCCAGTCCCCCAGTAAGAGACATTCTTAATTATTTCAACATTAGGCGGTAGTTATACAGGCTATTAATGCTTGACTTCGCAATTATATACTTTGTTTGATTGCCTTTTATCAGCAGGAGACAATGTGCTTATTTGCCGCTGACAAGGGGAGCAGCACAGTTTCATACAAAAGATAAGCGATGTGACATTCCCTGTATGGCTTCCATTCACATGCAAACGTCGCACGTTGCGTTGAAGTGCTTTTAATCTCGCGAACGTTCCCCCCCCCCCCCACCCTGTAAAATAGTTGGAATTGTGTGGACGCTGAATGGGCTGTCAGAGCCCGCTAAAAGCAGTTTCGGGGTCAGTCCGCGCTTTTGAAGACTCGACGCCTGCTTCGCCGGTCTCCTCCTTTTTTAAAAGCCTCGGCGTCATTATCCAGTTGAGATTGCTCCGAGTTGTTGACACCTTCCCCGGAACACATGTTTCCTTGCTCGTGCGGATCGCTCCAGTGCCATGCTTTTTCTTTCTTTGTTTTTTTTTTTTTATGTGCGGAGGAGTTGTTTGACCCTTTGTACTTTACTGCTTGCTGATGCTGGTTTCTTCTGTATCATTCCTGGAGTATCTGACGCCTTGTAACGGTAACGCACTCGAAGTATGTTGCTAATAAGTGACATTTTTATTTTATATGCTTCTTTCTAATGCGATTCAGGCCTAATTACACTGTGGTATACACCTGGCACTAGCCCCCACTACCACATTCCTCTGTCTTTAAAGCCTTGGCCCAGGCATCAAAGCCGCCTGGTTTTGATGATATTTTGGCACCGGTTCGTGTTGGCTGCAACTTAAATGGGATTAGAGTGTTGCGTGGTTTAAAAAAGGCCGCTGCTCTTCATCTCAGCATAACAGGATATTATAAGCACTTTTCAATGTCTAAACTTATAGGAGAAATTACAGGAAACTGCAGGATGGAAAAGGTCCACGTTTAGAAGCATGTCATCAGCCACCTCATCCTCAGCTTATACCGTTCCATCAGTATTATTGACGGACTAACCCCCCTTACCCCTAACGCACCAGAATAGATTTAGATTACCACGCCCCCTCCAGCAGACCGGTCCGGCGAGCGTCCGCTCAAGTGCACCTCTTTGGACAGCGCCCTTAACCGAACGCCGCTCTCCGGCCAATGTGATTACAAGCTAAATTGGATTCAGATATTGCTTGTCAGCGCTCCAGATGTCGAATTCATGACACCTTATGGTTTCGGCTGAACAAAAAAGCGGAGAGCTAGAAGCCGGTATTTAAATGAAAGCGAATTCAGTACACGCTGTTCGCAGATGTGCATTCACATTGTTTGCTAACTGCCAATTCATTGCTTATTCAGTTTTTAATTATTGTCTGTAACTGCCAAGCTGGGCTAGTTTTTGGCTGTCATATTGGTCCACGGTGAGACTGGAAACAGCACTACTGAGGCAGCATGAACTATGCTGCTGACTTAATGACTAAAAAAGAAAAGTTAAAGCTGCATTTGGTCATTTCTGACAACTAGGGGGGTTGCAAGCGCCCAAAATAAGAGTTCAAACACTGCTCGATGTAACGTTGGTTCTGTCCGGATAAAGAGACGTCAACGCCAATAATTACCACTGTAATGATGACGGTGTGAGCATCCACACTGATGAACAATATTGTTCTCTAAGCAGTGGTGCCAAGCACAGGCTGTGCACCTTGGCTGTGTGAATAGGAAACTGAATTTGATGACTTGTTACTGATGTAAAGTGCACTCAGAAACAAACGACAAGACAATCTTCAGAGTCCACATCAGCGCCAAAGACTGCTAATCAGTATTCCACAGGTAAAATGACATGTTTTAATGCGTTATTTGCAGCCTAAACGTAATCTAAGCAATTTAATAAGTTGTGAATGTGATGGTGCCATGGACAGAGATCAGAGATTTCCCAAGGTCCTGTTGTGAGCAGAGATTTCTGGGTCACAGGTCATAAGGAGCTATTGGGTGCTCCTGTGATGTTTTCCCTCAGCTGACTGGAATCAGTCAGCCAGGAGGCTATATATAATAGGGGGGTTGTACTTGCCCTGCTCAGTTGGATGTGTGTCTTCAGGGAGTCAACACAAAATCTGAATTGAGTGCTTTATCCATACATTTTGTTTCCCCCGTGCTCTGTGTCTCCCACTCCACCTTTGTTTTTTGGGTCCAGTCCTTTTGTCCGTCGATCATTTTGATAGAATCAGTGGGTGGCTGCGTGTTTTACTCCAACTGCCACGTTTCAGACACCAAGGGACCGCTTTGCTTTGACCCTTTTTGTGATTATGTGCAGTGTTTTGATAGTTCCCAAACCCGTGACCCCTGTCCGAAACGTAACAATGGCCTGTAAAATCAGATGATTGGCTGTCAGTGTTTTCTATGGTTCATGAAATCCCATTGAATGTGATCCAAATATCGTTCCACTGACATTATAGTTGTGGTGCAGAGTCCACCATCAACTAGCTATTTTATCTAGCTTAATCACAGAAAGCAATATTATGTAGAAATTGCTATTTTGCGTGATTTTGTGACAGTTTCTGAGTGCGACGCCACATTCGTAAATACTAATCCCAGGCCTCTAACAATTTGTCAGACGTAATGTAGGTGCTAACTACAAACAAAACACATTACTTCATAACATTTATTTTAACGTAAAAAGTTGCATACTTTTGGCTTTAACACTCATTTTTAAAGCTGCATTTTATAATTTCTGACCACTAGAGCGTAGCAAGACCCCAAAACAAGAGCTCCAACACAGCGCCAGTTAACATTCAATTCATTATTGCTAAATATTGCTCCCCTTTAAGGCCAGAGGAGCCCTACTGATGCAACATGAGCTATTCTATCCTTGTAACTTCAAATAGTTTTTTAAAGCTCCAACAGATGATCTCTAAACACCAGAGGCCACAAAGAGTAATCCAACTCTCAGAAACGCGGGCCGATGCAACACTTACGCATTACGTTGTTGTGGCGAAGGTGTGAGAAATCAACAACGGCCAGGCTTCACATCGAGGACAACAATGTGAGTTTCCAATAAGTGAAGCATCTCTAGTTGCCTAAAAAGAAAAAGAAATAAAATAATACCATTATTTGAAGTAATTGGGGTGTTAAATTGTTGTCATTGCTGTTGTGTTGTTATGCTTAACAGATGTGTCTTGATGAGCAAATTGTTTTGATGCATAATAAAAGAAGGATATCTGAAGCCGCAGACAGAAAAATCACAGATCCTGTAACTGCATAAATAAAAAGGTTTTCAAAAAAAAGAATGCTTGACTCCAATGCCTTTTGTATAATTCATTTGGAAAACAATTTATGCGTGTGTGTATCTTTTTATTACATAAAAGGCTCCTGTTTTTGCTCTTTTATTTACATTCGTCACTGAGTCTGTCAACAAATTCCTGCTCAGAGCTGCAGTGATGGAGTGGGAGCGCAAACGGGCCAATCAGCAGCGAAACGACTTCATCGCAATTAATATGCAAGCTATATTTTATGTATGCAACAATTAATGTGATTTATTATTGATAACGATGATCAACTGGCTTCCTGCTGTTTTCGAGATGTTCTGTTTTAAAGCCAGAGTGGATAAATTGTTGTGCTACAAACATTTCTGATCTCGCTGACAAATTATCATGGGAAGCAAAGTGATTCTACTGATCAGCAAGCATGTCGTTCTGAGTGCATTAGCACTTGTTTGGTTTCTAAATGCAGTACTTTCGTCCATGTCAGGCTTTTGTAGTACATCAATAATTTTTCCAAACAGTTGTTTAGTCCAGTGGTTTTCAGACTGGGAGACCAACAGGGGTCCTTTAGTGGATTATAGAGGGCCCTGGCAATAGGAGGAATAGAACATTTTAACTTTTATTGCAGTTTTTGGTGGTTGTGTTAAGAAGAAAATGGAATCGGTTGGACATTTTGATTGTTTAAAGTGCTTCTGTTTTGATAAGTGACACTGAAGACTTTATTTTTCAACCTTTGAAACTTATATATTACAAAATAACCTTTTAACACCAGAGACTGCTGTTTTTTTGCACCAGAGACACTTTTTAAATGATGACAAAGCTCTAACCCTAATGAAGTAGTCTATTTAACCCAAACCCCACACTGTTTCCCTATCAACAAAACTTAGCACTTATGTTTTACCTAAACCATGATCTTTGCTTAAACTCACCAAGCTGTTTTTGCTTCTAAACCTTACTCAACCCTATACATAGTACACAGACAAATTATTCTGTCTTGCTGATATGGGCATCAGATCAGACATTTAGAGTGCATGGACAAGCACTATATTTTTTTTTTTCTTTTGTCATTCAATTTGGAGCACATGTTCAAAACAGGTTAGCCGACCAGCACTGGCTGGCTTACAGTTCATGGTACCAGGTCCAGGTGATACACTATTATTAAAAGCAGAGAGGAAACAATGATAGCAACTCTGGAATATAAATGAAAATATGGTAAACTCTCAGCTAGTTACGGGTAGTGCCGCCCAGAAGAAATAATTGCACTGTTCTTCCTCTCAGCCGGTGAAAGTATTTTTGAGGTCACTGAAGGAAATGAATGCTTACACAAAGAGGAAAATCAATCAGATGCTCACCCTCTGTAGTTTTTTTTTTTTTTTTTTGGATCCTGATGCTCGCCGGGCTCTCCTCCAATATTATTAACAGTAATTAACCAGAATATTATTACTATTTACTCATAGAGGGGTGCTTCAATCAAACTGGGGGGAGTGCATTGAGCCACAATAGCCACTATATTCTGCACCCTGAAATCAACCCATACACACTGGCATCCACCCACACACACACATGCAGCTGTGACAAACACATGCACAGCAGTCATTGCCCATGCAGCAGGACATACATCAAGACCACCGTGTGGACATCAAAGATCAAATTACACCTCCCAGTATGAGACACATTGATAACCCCGATGTCAGTAGGAATCCAATCAAAAACTAAATTGTGCCCCACTAAAACGGCCCCCTTGATTAGTTCTCCAATAAAATCCATTTCCTGCCCTCGTGCCTATTTTAGGCGGTTTATTTCCCCTGTGGTATCAGGCAATAGGCCCTACCCAGGACTCCCATCTCAGAAGGCCCGGCGTGATGTGTGTCTGTCTGGAGTGCTTTACAGGGGCTTGATGCTTCTGTCCGCCCCCCGACCATTCCCAATGATTATACAGGACCTACCGTTAGCTTTTCCAATATTCACCGCTGGCTCAACCTTTTGTGTCCACCCCGAGCAGAACGAAATGGGCAGTGCTTTCAGAAAATTGTTGCACCTATTTATTTTTTTATTTTTTATTTTTTTTGTTATACCTCACAGTCCTGAATCGTTGAGCTATCTTGCAGAGAGGCACGGAGAAATGGCACAGATGTAATACAGATCCATCTGGTCGCTCCATCGCGCGGATAGTGCTGTGATTCATTCACCTACAGAAAAAGAGAGACCTCCTGATAAGTGTTCTTACATTTAAAGAAAAGAAAAGAAAAAAAAAACAGGAAAGAACAGAAGTTACATCTGGAGCTGTATTACCATTATTACATGCTTTATGTAAATTCAACTGTAGCACTTCAAGTAATATTTCTCCTTGCTGCGTTCTCATATTTATTACGCTCACTATACCTCTTTGTTAGTCACATTATGTGTTCCCAGGAGTGTGTATTTGCCATTGATGCCTCTCTTCATCCCTGACTCTATAAATTGCTGTTAAACACAAATTATATCTTGAAAATGACCCCAGAGTGCAGGATTGATGCTTCAATCATCCCTCTTTCTCTGGAAGTCAAAAGGGAGACTTTTAGAGTGCTGGAAAAAGAAGTAACTGATTGCTGATTGCAGCGGCATGCGGTGCTGATGGATGACCGTTAGTCACAGTGTATCCGGTAGGTACAGTGCGGCATGAAATATAAAGTGTACTGTAAGTTCTCAGCGCTATAAGTTACACAGAACCAAAACATATTTCTCAACTAAATGTATTTTTGATTGGATTCATTGTTTATTCTGAGCTGAGGGGGTACTGTGAAAACACTTGAATATCTTATCTGAGCTTGGCCTTGAGACTGAAAATATGAAACGAAAAGGTTTTTATTTCAAACTGGAGCTGTGGATTCCACTCAAGAAGCCTGGTTAAAGGTACTGTCGAGTTGTGAGCATGACAGATGCTAGAGAAAAAAAAAAGATGCCTCTGATGCTTGGCCCCTCAATTTTTAATCCCCCTGCTTTACAGAAATGCAATTCTAAATTGTTGGACTGCTGTTGTAAGATGCGTTCCATTCAACAATGTCCTCGAGGATGGCCGCAAACCTTTTGTTGTGCACCGCACACCCCTCTTTCTCCGCAACCATTTTCCTGTCTGTATCTCAGTTATTACTCATGAAGTGCAAAATGCCAAAAATAGGAAACACAAATCGGTCTAATGTTTTGTATAAGGTTCTGGTGACCACAGTCCCATTTTAACAGCTAATAAATCATCATTAACATCAAATTTGTTTATATAATGACTTCATCTTTACTGGCAGCCACAGGCGCACTGGGCCTTCGTCACACACAGTTTGGTTCGGTACTAAAACTACCTGATTAACTAACTACGTTATATATGTAAGTTCAGCTACAAGCGTACATACATTACCTATGTAACTTCAGTTATGTAAAGTACGTGATGTAACTAAAAGACTTTAGTAAGTTACAATAACTCATGTCGACAGTGGTCTCCTGAGTGAAAGTCCGGTGCTCCTTTGACCCAGCCACCCATCCCCGACCTCATCCTCGCCATGCAGCTGTTTATGCTACTTGCTTGACTTCCTTCTTTGCAGCTGTAATAATTCCTACAGCCACGAGGGGTCCCCGCTGAACCAGAAATGGAATCATCAGCCGTAATAAGCACACAGTCAACCTACATGGTCATGTTTTTTCTTGAGAGGATGAGCTGCTTAGAAAGATAATTTTGGACACAAGGCTTGTTTGAGAAGTACATGCATTTTTACATTTATTCAGTTTGAAATGTGCAGAGAACCCCACTGTAAAACATTAAATGCATTGTTTTTGTATAAGCTTTGTATGATCTGTAAATAATGTACCTTTTTTTATGTACCCCCTGAAAGGTTTATATCTAGTGAGTGTATCTAGTTTCTTGTTATTGGGTTTGACCCCAAACATAAGTCGTGTCAGCATGTAGGATAACATGCCGCGCATTTCTTTTGAGCAATCAAAGCCAACATATAAAGTGTTTGATCATGTGTAGTGCTTGTAATGTATCAAACATAACATCAATTTGAAATACCGAGGATGTAAAGCCAATGTCAACAAAAAAACAGGCATCATATCTTGTTGGTATTAATGAAATTGTTTAAAATAATTTTGACACACAATAAAAGGAAGTAAATATTGATCATAAGCCTCTAATTTTAGTTTCTCCTCCTAGACGAAGTGCATCCAGCGGGAGATTACAAATTCACTGTTTCTGCCGGCCGACACCAAATGAAGTGTCCTATCGACCCTTATCTCTTTAAAGGCCGGGTAGTAAAGGGTTAAATGCCATTAATCCTCCGTCTTCTATACAGGAGTGATTTATCATTGGACTTGACAAAAGGTGATTTGTTTACTCATAGATCCGCCCCTTTAGTTATACATCCTGCCGCCTGGTCCACATTCAATCGCTCTCTGTCCGGTGAAAGTATGTGACAGCTTGACATGTTGACGCGTGGACGTAATTGTGTGTCACGCATATAAAGTTTACTAAAATGGAAATTGACCATCCGGTGATGTTTTACAGCAGAATTACCTAATTTACTGTATTGACATTATTGACCTCTTCGCGGCCGGAGAAGGGATTCTGGTGACCTCAGCCAGTAAACACATTGGAGGCGATCAATACGACAAAGTCAGAGTTCACTCGGCTCCCCCCGGCCAGGTTGATTGCGGAATGAACTCCATTAAAAGTTTCCAAGGCCCGAAAGTCAAACATCATTTGGCTCAGACGTCAGAAAGCGTCCCCGGGAAAGCCAAAAGACACGCTGCTGGTAATGGAGTTTGTTTTGCGGGCTTTAATTGCAGGTGCACTCGTGCCAATAAGTGAATTTGTTAAAGGGAGCAACTGTGTCTGAGATTAAAGTCAAAGCGCTCGACTTCAGTAAGCCCTGTCCAAACCGCAGATTTCTGGCCTGGTGACATCTACGTCTCCATTGGCAGCTGTCCTCTTAGATCTCTGGCTGTGTCACCGCGGCGGTGCACAAAGCTCCGGGCCCGTCAGTTCTGCACAACTCAGTGTTTTACTTGTCATCGCCATCGCACTTACAGGGAAGTTTTTTTTTTTGTTTTGTTTTTTCGGTGACACCTCTTTATGCGAGGACACCTGCCATAGTCATTACTCTAATTGTCCGTTTTGTCTCGTGAATGAAGGGCATTCAGAATGAAATTAGGCACTCGAGTCGCCATCACAGTGTTGATTCGATTCAGTAGTCAGACTTGGGAGGTCTACAGTAATTGCATTCAAAATTGAGCACCCCTCCCTCCACCGCCACCGCCACCCACACCCTGCCATCGCCTCCTGATGAAGGCGGCATTTCTGGAGCTTTTCCCCCTCTCCGCTGCCACTCTGTGTATTCTTCCCCTTCTTCCTGCACCAGCCACAGTTCCACACTCTCCTCATCAGTCACCACCCCTTCCCTCTTTCTCCTCTCCGACTCCTCCGTCATCCTCTTCACCCCTCCATCTGCAGCCAAGACTCTCTTTCCCCCCCCCCTCTATTTACAGAGATAAAGCCGTAATGGCTCTCTTTGTGCTACTGACGGCCACTCAGCCGTGGCAGCCCAGTCAACAGATAAATATTTCTTTTCTCTGTCTTCCCTTTATCGCGAGCTCGCTTCAATTAGCGCAAGTTACAGTCATTTAATGAATTCCCTCCGTGACCTTTGCTCCGCTCCCCTCCTTTCAGGGATTTGACTAATTTAACTTTGTCTGAAAGGTTTGCCTGTGGATGTGGATGTGGATGTGGATGTGGGTGTGTGTGTGTGTGTGTGTGTGTGTGTGTGTGTGTGTGTGGCGTGAGCTGGTGGGATTCAGGATGGGGGGGGGGTGATGTGTTTTGTTTGCTGACTGATAAATGGATGTATAATGCAAGTAGATAAAGGTTTTTGCAAAAGGGGACGCGGCTGGGGTTGGCGAAGGGAAGGGAAGAGCCAAGGAGAACATTTACACCCTTCCCCACCTCATCACCACCTCCACCACCAAGCTGTCCAAAGCTGTGACATGTGGGCCGACACTCTCTGTGCCCCTCTCTTCGTTTCCCCTCTCCTCCCCCCCCCCCCCCCCCCCCCCCTCTCTTTCCCTCCCCCTCTTTCCGTAGATAGATATTTTTATTCCTTGGCACCTCAGTATAGATAGGCCATTGGGCTCCTGTCTGCTGGGGCAGCTGGCTGGGGGTTGGAAAGGGATGAAGGATAAGTAGATTCAATCGGGCGTTGCAAATCAACTTTTCCACCAGCATCCTGGGAAGACCTGATAATACAGGTTTTCTAATATCTGACCTGTCTGGCAGAAAGAGAGAGGGAGACTGAGAGGTGGGAGGAGAGCGATGGAGGCAAGAGAGAGCAATGAACACATTGATTTGATGCGGCTAATAGTTCTGCAGTTGATAAGCACGCTGGCGCCAGTCACAAAAATGAAAGGCTAGCAACGGAGTGAAATAAATTGGGTCTTGCTTCTTTTCTTTTTTTCTTTTTTTTTTTTGTCTCAGTCCCGTCAGAGTTTGGACATGTATCAGAGAATTTGGCAGACAGGGCATCGGCGAGGTTTCCTGTTTGTGTCTCTCCACCTGTCAGCCTTCATCCACTCCCCAATTGGAACACTGTTATCATCGCCTGTTTGAGAAAAAAAAACTCAAACACATTCGGGGCTTGCTTATGCGAGTCAAACTCAGACCTGCGAAGGACAAGACAAGGAGTGTGAGGCGCTGTTGACAAAAATGGCAACGGTGTCTTGCGATGTCAGGCGCACTCCTTCCAACAGTGGCTCAATTAACATACGCCTCGCATTTTACGTTCTTCATTCTGACAAGTACAATACGGCGATTTACTGGGTCGCTCAAACAGTCGGTAAGATACCGGGCTTATCATAATATGTAAACATGGCTCAGGTTTTAAAATACAGGAAACAGCTGAAAGCAAAACAGATTCCTTTAACTTAAAGCAACATTATGTAGAAATTGGCTTTTTGTGTCATTTTGCGCCCCTGTTTTGTGAACGCAGAGCCCAGGTCTGTAACAGTTACTCATTTTGTCATACCAGCCTAATGCGATGAAAACCTGAATCTCGAAGTAAACATGTATGTAACGCTGTGATCTTACCCTCTCGCTGCATCAGAAAACAAGTGATTGGGGGACAGAGTGGGTGAGACAGAGACACCACTCACCCTATTGCAAGACCCTGTACCTTCATGATGATTTTGAAGCTGCTGTAGTAATTACAAAGGGAACAAAGGGGGAAGTCAGGAAACAGTATTGTAGAGCGATAAATCTGTGCTGGGTGAACATCACTGAAGGGTGCTTTAAAAAAAAAAAAAAAAAGAATCATGATCCCTATTGTTGTTTAACCTTTAAGGTGCAATATGTAAGAATTGGCCACCTTGAATTTATACTCGCAGCATACCTGCTGCATATCACAAGAACAACTGCTTAATGCTGCTTACCATATTATTTTTATACAGCTCTGACTGTAGCTACTGTTAGCTTGTTAGCTCAGTTAGCTGTGCAGCTAGCCAGACTACCAGGGTAGTGTTTTGTTTACACTGGAGCTTTGGAATGCTGGAAAGAAATAGGTTTTCCTGCTCGTCGCTAGCTGGTTAGCATGCTACATCTATGTTATAAAGTCAAAATTGTTATTTTTTCTGTTGATAATATGAATTATTTTTTGAGTGTTTCGAGCTTAAAATCTTACATACTGAACCTGTAACCAAAGCTGTAGCAGTTCTGGCCTAATCAAAGTGCTCATTTAAAGCCAAACCATAAGCTTTTCCCTCGACCCATCCAAGTGATTCTGATGCCCAAACCTAATCAAACCTGCGTCGTCTCATCCTGAAACTGATTTATTTTTCAACACTGATTTGTAACAGTTTGAAAGAGCACCGAGACAGTGATGTGTTCCCACGGAAACAGGCATGAGATCAGAAGACCCCTTCATGTGTTGTTCCAGAGGATGTTTTGTTGTGTAATTTGGAGGGCTTGCTAAGAGTTCTGGCTTTGAATCTTCATTCTTTTCATGTAAAATGTCACCGTTCATGTAAATTGTGTTCAAAATTTAGACACTCAATTCTTTCTACAACTACATAACGTTCATTTATTTTTTTCTTTTTCTTTGCAGATGTGTACTTAACTTCACTTAAACTCATCATGCAGTTTTTGAAATAGATTTATGAAGAACAATTTACAACCTCAGACCTTGAAACGATGTTTGACACCATTTCACTTCCTCATCTTATTTGAACACATACATAAAAAAAAAAAAAAAAGAATTATATTAACAGCTGACAAATGCTAATCAAACAGGTCTGCTCTTCTCAGGCGGCTGTTTAAAAACCCCAGCCTCCGTGGATCAGGCCTGCTCAGACAGACCAAGCGGAGCTTGCTGTGTCTGTCCAGCCCGGGCTCAGTGTGACAGTGCAGACACTGCCACTCTGACCTTTCCTGATGCTACCAGCTACAACCTAGCCAATACCGGCGCTAACGAGACACTGACATGGCTTGACAGCCAGGGGTGGCACGCAATTATCCTACCGAAGAAAACTGCATGTCGGTGTGTGTGTGTGTGTGTGTGTGTGTGTCTTGGCGAGGTGTGTTTGTGAAGCCAGGGAGAAAGACTCAAAGAGTGCATGCCTGTGTCACCATCTCCTGCAGGTCTCCGCGAAACCCAACAAAGCCGCGTTCCTCTTATTAATGATTGATGTGTCCAAATCTCGGTAGAAGTGCCCTGTCAGATCCCAACACAGGTGGGTTTCATCAACATGAACCCAGTCACCTAGAATGCCTCGCGTTCGGTTAGGGGGTTCTGATCTCAGAATAGGCTGGCCTTGTCTGCTCCCGGTATTGCCTGATGTGACCCATTTATTGACTTTGTTGTCAGCTGCGCTCTTTGAAGTCAGGGTTTTGGCCATAAGCAATTTATTTTTTTTTCCCCTTCTGCACTATTGAAAAAAAAAAAAACCCAACCTTGAAGAGAGTGATATGCGAGCTCACTGTATCCACGTGGACGCTGGAGGGCTGGTTATGGCCGCCACCTGCCAGACTTCTTTGAGTCATCAGAATTCACGTTTTTTTTTTTTTTTTTTTTTTGGGTTTGCTGCGCTTTGCTTGATTTCAGCCGTTACACTTTTGTCAGAGGATTATTTCATAAATAGACGATTAGATTCATCTTCGTCTGATTAACAACGGTTAATTAGCTGGATAAGCTGCTCATCCGCAGCGCGCTGGCGCTGCTCTTCTGGAACATTTCAGATGAGGTGACTTTGAGGATAGTGTCAGTAAATCAATTAAGTCCTCAGTCAATAAATTAAACTGGCAGAAGATAATAAGAGGTACTGTATGTACAGTACGGAAGTGCCACCACCTACTCCTGAATTTGACTTTGACGAATCGATTGAATGGCTCAACCCATACATTTAAACAGATGACAGTATGCAAGGCCGTTATGTTTATTTGTATTGTTTATCTCCAAGTTGCTCCTCACTCGATATAGCCAAGGTTATTAACAGGAGCAATGGTTCATGTGTAGCATTTACAACCGTGAGAGCACAGCCATTTGACAACGCAGCAACTCGCAGTGACTTTGAACGATAAAACACTTCTATAATCCATACATTTGATAAGAACTGCAAAGAGGAAAAACAAAAAATCCCCCCGTTTCCTCAAATCCCTGCAAAGAATGGATGCTTGTATGACAGATGCAAGACACGGATACATTTGACACAAGGCTGTCTGTTGCGCTTTCTCGTCTGTCAGGTCATTGCTCCATCAAATTCCACACGCCGACTACAAGTTGCACATAGTTATTACATCAAAGCAAGTGCATGGAGTATTACAATAATCCAAGAGAGGGGGAGGCGGGCATCAAACGTGGAGGATACTGCAATGGGGAAGTGGGGTCAGGACCTTACGCTGCTGCCTGGATAATAAAAGAAGGATTTGTGCTCGGAACAAAGGAGGAGAGGTGGAGGACTTGGGAGCGACAGCGCCCCGAACAAGAGTGAGCAGCCAGTCAGCCGGAGATGACTAAAATACAATACATGACAATAAATGATTTCACGAAGACAACAGAGTTAAATTGCTCGCCATCGACACTACATCTGGCGGCGCACTGTGGAGCCTCGTAAACACGCTCGCTGTCCATCACTGCCCTGCTGAGCGCTGGAAAATGAAGTTTTTATCGCTTTAAAGGAATTAAAATCAAATGCAAAATGATCTATTCACAAAAGCCCCGTCTTGCATACTTTGATCTTAAAACTCTGTCTGCATTAAGGATAACAATTTTGCTTAACATCAAGCACTTCAATCAGACAGTTAGACACTCTTTGGTGGGAATATGTGCCAACTTCCAAGGGCATGAATCAAAGGAATAAGAGGGAGTTGCTATTCCTTTGTTGCAAAGGCCACTTGGCTCAGATACATCAGTGGCTGAGCTTACTGCAATGCCTCGGAGGACTCAGTGCTCGGCGTTGTTATTGATCTGTCTGTGTAAAGTTTCTGCAGAGTGATTCTGCGTATAAAGCAGCTATGCATTTTTAAAGGCCAGCCGCAGTCCGGGCTGGACATGTAACATTCGTCTATACTCTAAACCCTAATTATAGCAATTCCACACTTGACAAATTGTCATTTTCTGCACTCACCTAGCTTATCGTTGTTCTCAGACGTCCACTTCTTGATGCTCTTAATTTGCAGCCATGTGTTTGTGATTGATGGAAATTTCAGCTTGTGGGGATGGGAAAGTGTTGCGGGACTGATGGGCAGCAGAGGTCACTCTGTGGCTTGTTATTTCAAATATAGCACGCCACGCTCTTAACATTCCTCCCTCTCCCTCTCCCTATAAGTGCGCTGTATTCTTAACAGTGATCCATTGTGGTGCCTATGACAAGAAAATAATGTATTTCTACCAGAGTCTATCAGAGAAATGACTTTGGAGGTAGAGGGAAGAGGAGCTAGATCAATATGTTTCAGGCAGCTGTGAGTGTTTTTGAAACTGAATTTCCACCTTCCTTTGAGTTGTTTTGACCTTGATCTCCAAGAAGATATGTCTCTGCTGCTCCCCGGCTTTCACCACTCTGTGATTATCCTGTACACTATGAAAGATAACCTGCGTGGTGAGCTCCACTTTTCCCTGGCCCCCCTCGCAGCAGCGCCGCGCCATTATCTTGCCAATCCGAAAAAAAAAAGAAAAAAAAAGAAGAAGCTAACAAAAGATGTCACCATGCGGCCATTGCACACCTTCATCCCGCGCACACCCCTCATTATTATTATTATCCCCTTGCTGTCTAACTGTTCTCGGTGATAATTGAATTTAAATGAAGAAAAGGCAAAGGAGAGCGCTCTTTTTTTGTGCCGCGTTAACATGCTGCCATTAAAAGCGCTGGTTGTTTTTAATGGGCCAGGTCTTAAACTATCAAGGCTGCAGACGAGAGGAGAGAGGGGTGTAAAAAAACAGAGACGAGAACGAGGGAGAGATTAGAAAATTGGATTATAATTAGTTTACTGCAAATTGCTCAGGTTCTGGAGCACTTTAAAGCTGTGGGGATCTTCAAATCTTCTTGTTTGTGCGTGGCTCGAGCCTCCACGTGTGCATTATCTGTTTTCAGCCGGGTTTATGATGAGATGCGGGGCCGCTATACTCGGACCGAAGGAAATGGGCATGAATGCGTGATGGGATTTCTGCCAAAATAAACATCCAGCGCTGTCCCCAGATGATTGCTCAAAGGAGAGGTGCTTGTTGAGGCGTCAGCAGACGGAAACACATGTTGTGACAGTTCACACAGAGTGATTCGATGCATGCAGAAATCAAATGATATGCCACAGCCAGGGAGCCCTCCCAATGAAAACAAAATCAGGGCATTAGCATGTTTCAGCTGCGCCTCAATCAAGGTTGTCTGTGGTCTCCGGTTTTTATGTCCCTCAGAAGGATTGGAGACAGGCAGAGCCAAAAAGCAACATCCGTGTGGATATTAGATGGTTTTTTAAGCGAGAATTCTCACCACAGCACCGCGCGCGCCTTTCAACCTGACTGGTTAGCCGAGCAAAAGGAAGCGTCTACAGTTCCATATGGTCATGCTGTGCCAAGATGCAGGAAAGAGCATTAGCCTGACATGGACTTTGATAGATGCACACCACATATTGGCCTCAAGGCTGATAGACGTTTGGAATATAGAAGGTGCATCTGCAGCATCTTTTCATTTTGAGGCTGAAAAGCCTTGATGTCCTCAAAAGAAAAACACAAACCAATGCGATAGTCAGGAATGTGCACTCAAGATTTAGCCAAGAAGCTCACGAATAGGTTGAATTGATTTTTTCTTTTTTTTTTTTTTTGTGTAAAGACACCCTGAGAGTAAGTTCACACATACCGAATGTTGAAATGTCTTTATAGTATGTGCATCATTTCTTGGAACAAATTGGGCAAGTTATACGAGTAATATCAACAGAATCAGTTGTGTGTAGTGCAGTAGTGATGGCAGCTGGAGCCCAAAATGCATTACATTTTCATTATGACCAGAGCAATGCAGCACATAGTAAGGTGCACTCTTGGTGCACCCCATTTATTCTGAATGAAGAGGTGGCTGCTGCAGTTCAATGACCTCTTATCTGATGGTGTGCCGCTGTCATTGAAGCCATCAGAGTGAAAGGATTAAGCCGGGCTTATATCGATATAAGTCCCGAATGGAGCTAAACACACACATGCATACACATACAGTGCACAAACACACACACAAACACATATGCAATATAGCATGTCCTTCTGAAAAACATTAGAAAGGCATATTAGGTCAGAGCTTCTGGGTAGGAAGATATGTTTTCATCTTGCGAGCAGATGAGGAAAAAAAGAAAGTCAATAGAATTCTCTCAGCTAGATATTAAACAAATCAGCCTTGGCCGCCGCTCCATCCCTGGATGTCAATAGTACAATGACATCACATTAAATGTGCACCACAGAGCATTTACATCATGTGTTGGGAAAAGAACTGAGCCGGCGCCTGCTTTGCTGTACTGATGGAGAGGTTAGAGGACGCGGAGTATGCATTGATCACTATTTGCAAGGATGCAAATAACTATTATCCGTCAACAAGTGTGGACACTCAAGTGCACAGTGGATACGCTGCGTGTCAGAGCTTTCACATCTTCACAGTTGCTTAAGACAGAAGGTGACTGTTCTGTCAATATACATGTTGCGATTCCATTGGCTTTTCTTGAGAATACTTGACCTGATCGCACCCTCCTTTTTTCCCTTCATTTTCAGTAAACATGAAAATGTGCTGACAACACGCTCTGCTATTTCTATATATCGGCCTTCCTGTGGGGAACCTTGTGGGGATTTGTTGCAGCAATCAACGCGCGGTCCATCTGACAATTAGATCTGATGACCTTCAGACCGCGTGCTTCTCAAGCACAATGCAGCCCCCACAATGCACCGCTCCGGCAGCGTATCAAACATTTATGTGCCCCGAAATCCTGAAATCCTTTGAAAGCAGTTACTCAAATGATGAGATGGGCGTAGTTTAATATGCAGCTCAAAAAACCTGCTTTAATGTTTCAACATTGTCACCTCAAGGCCTAATAACACAAACAGTGCGATGATTAAAACCACACAGTGTAACGCCGTCTGAAGAAAACTAGTCAGGGAGCTCGCGCTTCCGTGTTGTCCTCTCTGTTTCAGCACGCGTGGTCAGAGTTGCGTGAAGACCTGCCTTTGAACCTACCTGCTTTAATGTTCGCTAATGCAGGATTTCATCAGATAGGACCAAATTACTTCTATGACATGCATAATGTATTGTTATGTCTTTACACATCTCGATCAAGATGAAGAAAAATGTACTTATGTAGAAGAAAAAAAGGTCAGCCCTTCCTGCTGATTTCCCACCGGCTGCAACCTATTGTGTTCCCATCCGTGATGCAGTGATATTTGTCATAGTAAAGTGATTAAAGGGCTTAAAATGTTACAGTGGGGGGTAATCAGGCAGTGAGTTGAATTTTAACTTTCTACAGCTACTGTGCTCTGGAGCTGTGTTGTGATATTACACGCATATCCACCTATCCGCACAGTGCTGACTGGCTGCACGTATTATCACTCTGCTGTAGTGGGGAAAAAATGGTGTGACTTGTTTGTATTTTTGAAAACCAATCACGATCGCCCCCGCTGCGATTGGTGACCCTGCAAAACAGAGAGCAGTAGGGGTGTTGCATTTTTGCAGGCTAACCCAGAAGTTAGCATCACTCAAAAGCTTATGGGATTTTTTCATCTAGATTTAATTTTATTGGAAAAAAAAAAAAGAAGGTTTTTGGCAAATACAAATTTACGACACTTTAATCGTTTTTTGAAGCTTAAATGCAATTGCCGGAAGTAAAAAGAGATGTTTGGCATAAAGAAACAACGGTGTGGCTTAATTAACCTTCTTACTACAATACACTGAACACACTACTGTGAGATGGTTGATCGACAAGTTGGAAATTCAAAGCTGGAATAGATCGCAACTAAGGTCAGCCTGTATACAGACCGACTGATACTTTAGTCTCCCTGTTCCATGTTATTGAGTGTGATGTCCCCTTTCAACTTCCGTTCCGTTTAAAAGTGGGTTATTTACTAGAGAGTAACTGCAGTTATAGGTATGTGTTATAAACACCACAACATGAAGTGTTCTCAGCCGAAGGAGAAGAAGATCGTATTTATCTCCTTTCTGAGATTTTTGTGCTGGTGTCAAACGGAGTGATTTATTTTGAAAAACTCCGGATGTTATGTTGTTGTTGTTTGGCCGTGTAACTTCCGGTTAGCTTTGCGCTGTATTCGGTTGCGGATTCGTGTTCATCATCATCATAGCAGGTGGAGAGGTGAGCCTTAGTAGAACTACTAAGGCTAAGGTGTAGCAAGCTTTTCAAAAGTGTGGGGGATGGATGTGGTGGTGGTGATGTTTTTAAAAACTATTTTGGGACGGGGGGGCTGGTATGTAACACTGTTACTGTGATGATAAATGACACTTAAAGGTGAAATATGGATGATGAGCTGAATGCCGCCATCTAGTGTCTCAAGAACGAGTTGTGACAACAAAAAAGTAATTCCAGCGGTCGGGTTGCCAGGTTTGTCTCTATTTTGAGACCTATGTAAATACAGATAGCTAGCTAGAATATTCTTTATTATAGCCACTGACCGCAATGGTGAAAGTGAACCAGCAATACTAGACAGGGCAGGAGGATTGAGCCGCCTCCGTTTACTGGGTGTGGGGGTCGATGGGTCACGATCAGTATTCTCATACCTAGGATCAACGTGATATAATGAAAATAAGTATAGCAGAGGAGTTTGACCGACAGGTAACGTTAGCTAAGTTAGCAAGCGAGTTAGCTTACCGATCCAGGAGAAAGTTCGCCATTTCCGCGTGTGTTTTGATGCTGTGGAAATCCTTTACCTGAGTCCATCGAGCATATGCTTCACCGATATTTACTCTGGTTTTTGCTCTTCTCCGGTCACTCAGCTGCTGGGACAGATAACACACCTTCGCTGGGGCTCTGAAGAGCTTGCAGACTCCGCCATTTTACCCAGTGTCAGCCTAGCTGTGCCGAGCTTTGCCGAGCATTGCCGAGGTTGCGAAATTGGCAACCCGCAATGCCGGCCGCTATTTGGCTGGTACGATGTAAACAGGAATTCATTGTCGAACCCGTCAAAATTTCTTAAATTATTTATTTCAGACTAAATATAATTTTTCAAGGAAATGCATTACTTTTAATCTGCGCCCCTCTAAACGCCCCATGGATGTATTATTTTTGAAAAAATATAGCTTTTAATAAGCATATTACATATTCAACCTTTAAATATTGAATCTGTGTCTATAATAACTATACCCTGACATGTAAATGTGACATCTGTCTTAGTTCATTTAATTTAACTTAAAATATGGACAACTGACTGCATAATATATGAATCAGAAACAGAAATGCTTTACAGCTGCTCCCATTCGAAGTCAAGAATATGCAGAAAAATAGTAGTAGTAATAATAATAATAATAATAATAATAATAATAATAATAATAATAATAATAATAAACTATGCTGCATATTTATAATAGAAGCCTATTGCAACTGTACTTTGTTTTTTACCATTAAATGTTATTTTATACATTATCATATTTTATAATGTTCTGTCATGGAGTATATCACTTCACTGCTAAAAGAAAAGAGAGCTGCTCACTGCCAGTTGCAGCTTCTTATCATGATCTGCAGTCTTTGTTAATTTTTTGTCATGATTGTTATTATTAGTGCTTAGATTATCAAAAATCACAGTTACATGTCAGGATGTGGTTATTATAGACAGATTAAATATTTAACTGTTAAATGTCATCACAGTAACAGCGTTACATACATTAGTAGCTGTAAACACATACAAACATTATAAAACACATCCTGTGGTTTGGTGTCGACCTGTATACTGAACGTATCAGGAGTAATCAACGTTTTATTTATAATCATCAGAGAACGTTACAGACATTGTTTTTGGTTGCTCTCCGTTTCCAGAGAATTCACAGAGAAGCTGGAGAAGTTTGTGACATTTTCATCCCGGATTTTTGTGAGGAAGGAATTAAACGCCTGTTCCAAATAAACGCCTGGTCTGTTAAGTGGTTGAGACAAATACACGCCCGGGTATTATTTGGTATTTTACGGTAGATCCCGCCTTATCAGCACGAGCTGAACAATAAATCTAACATAGCAAGAGAGGCGGGACTTAAGGCATAACAGCCAATCATCAGCCGGTAAGTCCCAAAGCCGGTGTCATGTTTGAAGCAGCCAGCAACAGGAGAGGGAGGAGAGAGGAGGCAGCTGCAGGGAGCGCAGACACAGAGCGGCCAGAGAAACTGAGCGACTGTAAAACTACGTTTGTGCAAAACTGCGGAAAAACTGCAGAAAAAGTGTGGGTGTTGAACCCTTTCACCGGGAAAAGCACCCTAATCCCCCACGGGTGCGACGCCCCGGCCTACAACTCCCTGCAAAAGAAAAGCTAACAGCGGCTAGCTTGTTTAGTCGTGTACCTCCAGTGTTTGTTCAGGTACAGGAAGCTGCCATTTTTCACTGTAGGTTGCTGGCCTGAGACAGGGACTTTCAAAATGGTCATAGACAGCAATAGGGGAAGACGGAAGTCGTCGGCTAATTGCAGGCTCATACCCACATCCGGTGAGTGAACAGGCAAACTTAAAAACTTTTATCGTGGCCAAAATGATTACATAAATATTATTGATGGGGTTTAAGTCCAGATCTGCTATACTATCAGCTTTAATTTAACATTAAAAGTTATAAATAGTCAATTAAAGCATAAAGTATGTGCACAGTGACCTAGAGCGCAGATTAATGTTTAGGTGCTCAAAAAATTGAAACCTAAGGCTAATTTAATTTAACACATTTTTTTTTTTTTTTTTAATAGTTAACACCTTTTTTTTCTTCCCCTCTCTTCTGTCTCTTTTAAACAGGGCTCTGCTTCGCTCTGGGCTGTAGGAGGCACCGTGTTTGTTCTCACAGATGAGTCCCACTGAGAGAGTTATTGGGCACCGGCCTAGTGGCAAAAAGGAAGGTAATTTTTCATAAAGAACCATGGTGTGAGGAAGCCCGAAGTCCACCAGTATGTCTCTGCTGCAATCTTACACATCAAACTGTCTCTGATATGACCTTCCTTATGGCGAGTGGAAGCGCAGAGGTCTTAGTTAACTGTAAATCCTATCGCGATGGATATTTCTCCCTTCACTTTGCTCGGAAATCAAACTGTTTAAAAAGCATTTAAAAATCTGACAACAGCCTTTGTTTGTTTGTTTCCCCTCTATGCTGATGCCAAGTTTGTGATCCCTGTTTTATAACATCTCACTGTGAATCACGTTGCCTGTAGATCGGGTGTATACTTGTGTTCCTCAACTCAGGATCGCTCATCAGCTTGCGAGTTAAACATCCCCCCACTCAAATTACACCAATCTCAAAGCGAGTCATATTGACTAAGACAGAACCGTATGGTGTCATAACTAATAACTCAGCGTCTTGATTTACCATCCATAATTCACTCCAGCAAGGCACTTACTGTCTCGGAATAAATTGGAATATTTAAGCAAACAGATATATGCCTTGTGGCATTTAAATAAGTAATACATCTGCCTCCCAAGTGTTTTCAAATCTGAAAAAAAAAAGAGTGCAATCCAGTATACAAGTTTGATGCACCGCTCACCAGAATGAGTGTTTTATTTTTCATGCTTTTGCCATCCATTAGCTGTGTTTTTGAGCCAGGTTGACACACTTTGAAATACAGTTATTCAAAATGTTGGAGTCAGATTGAACATTCACTTGCCACACTGAGATGCGGCATGCAACGGTGCGTATGGATGCGGTGCATTGCGGGCTTTTGCGCCTCCCCTCCAAGTGAGCTCGTGGCGAGATGCTCAAAGTGTGCATTTGTGACAACTACTTGGAAGAGCACACGTTGGTGTCATGTCTGAAAAAGCCTATACTAAGAATATAGTGCTTTCTTTCATTTCTGATCACCACTTTTATCAACAACAGAAACTGTAGCCGGAGTTCAATTCCTCCATTCTTTTGCTGCATAATCATTGCTAAGCTGAAGCTGAGATAATGTAGATATGACTCCACAACATGTTCCATTCAACAGACCTCCGCCTGAAAGGTGCTTAAGGCATGGGGTTGGATGGGTGGGGGTGTATTGGGGTGGGGGGTGCCTTCCACCTCCTCCAAGCTCTTAAGTCACTCTCCAGCTCTGACCCATGAGTTACTCACTGAGCTGGCTCCTGCCTCGCTTTTTCAAATGCTAATGACGAGCAGCGCTGAAAGCCTCAAATTGGGCCATGCAATTCAGCCTGTGGTGTTTGGTGAGGCCCTGCTCATGTTGGAGACCGTGGTCTCTCCCCTGCCTCCCCCCCCCTCCCCTCCTGGTCTTTTGTGTGCTGCGGTAATAGGCACAGATGTTCCTCTTGCCTCACACAGGGCCACTTTCCCCCTAATCGCCACCTTGTATGTGGACAGCTTTCACCTGCCCCAGCAACTCCCTCTCTCTCCTTTTTCCTCACTCCCTCTCCAGTTCTCCCCCACCCTTTCTTACACTTTTTCTTTTTCTTTGCACCACTCCCCCGACCTCTGCGAGATGGCCTTCCCTGATGCCCCCCAAATTTCTCCTTCTCCGGATCCCGATTGTTTAAACGTTGAATTGTGGCGATGGAGAAAGGCAAGGCGAGAAGGGGATGGACGGACAGAGGGTGTAAAAAGAGGCCAGGGTGATTTTTTTGTGTGTGTGATTTGGGAATGGGTTAAAAAGGGGAAAGGAAAAAAAAAAGGAATATGGGCGAGACTCTCCTTGCTCCAGCTGGAGAGAATTTGGAACATAATACCCTTGTAGCAGCTCGGCCAAACCTCAATGCTGATGGTGCATTTAGGCTGCCTCCCTCTATTGGGCTAGTGGACTGAGGAGCAAGAGGGGAGAGGAGAGAGGGAGCTTAAAAATTGGACCGAAGTGCAGCTTGCCTCATGGCCCCTGTGGTGTGGTGTGATTTTTCGCCTTGGTCTCAAACTGAGTGTGGAAATGTGTCAAAATTTGGTCTCTGTGGGGACCCCCGCGCAAGAAAAAAGAAACTCACCCTCTCACCGGTGTTCTTCCAGCAACAGAACTTTGATAAGTATCTTAATCACCCTGAAATGAGACCATTGCAGGTGCCTGTGAAGCTTAATGGCGCATGATGATGTGAGTTATGTTAGAATTCAAAAGTTGGAAAAACACACAGTTTGTGGTAACATTTAATAAAAAGGCAACCCAAAACCACCTTATTGCTCTCAGAAGATCGTATGACATCACATTTTCTTTTCACGTTCTGTCTACTTCTCGCTCCTCATGACAATCCAGATATACAGTTCACTCAGAAAGCTTCAGTTTTTTTTTTTTAATACAAGTGGGCTTATTTTCACAGCACTGCTTGTATCTACGCTGCAGTACGTGCGCTACAGTGAAACCCAGTTGTTATCCTCGGTCTCCAGAAAGAACCTGACTTTCCCCCAGTTTGGCAGATGACTGGAGCATTAATGCATAGATAAAGAAGAGCTTCAGTTGAACAGCTAAGGATTAAATCAATGGATTCTCTTTGGTGGCTTAGTATAGTGAGTATGTGCCTTATACTGTTTCGCTGTTGGAGGGAAGAAGCTTCTAAGAAAACGCCAGTCTGAGGCCAAATAATTAATCATTACTGTGCATGGCACTATAGCAGGAGCGAGGGATTTTAAAATCAATATAGTTTTTTCTGTCTTCCAACACATATTCATTTAATGCAACACCCAGGCCGCGTCAGGTTCGAGGATGTGATGATTGCTCAGAGAGGAGAGTGGGAGAAAAGAGTCTGATTTCTGTTGTGATGCTGTGTGCGGCGCATCTGACACTTTTGTGATGTATCCTGACAGTTTTATGGTTCAGCAGAGACCTCTTTATTGCGTGCCTTCGCTGAGTGCATCATACTGTAATCATAACTTAACCACGACCTTGGCCCGGCGCGGGTGGGAAAAGGAGGCTGCAGCGTCGATTGTGATGCAACGCGAGATGAGATAAGAGCTCATGGAGGTCATTGATTTGGTTTTTTTACACAGACCTATGGCCCTCAAAGCAAACTTGAGGTGAGGGCGAACTAACTTGCTCGGTTACGTCAGAGTTTATCACTAAACTTAAAGGGTCACTCCACTAACTTTGCACATTTAAGCTTTTTAACGGGTCTTGAGGAGTACTTCTACGTATGTGAACAAAGTTATACAAAAGTCTTTTGTGGCTCCAGAGGAAGCTGAATGTAATCTGATAAATTGCACCTCAGTGATGTTACTCAGTAGCCAAGTTGCATTATGGGTAATGTAGTTGGCAGGTTTTGAAAAGGAAGACGAATAAAATAATAAATACGAATTAAAAAAAGGCAAAATCGATGGTTCTGCTGTCTTGATTTTGATCCCCACAGTGTCATAGATTCTTGCAGAGATGACACTTTTTTGTAGGCTAACCCAGAAGTTAACATCAACCTGGTTCCCTTGTCAAAGAGCCAGTGGGATTCTCAATTGAATGTTGGATTGCTAACTTATTTTTGGGTTTTAGGAGTCATTCATTCAGCACTTTACAGGAGTGCGATGGCAGACCAGTGGACTGCTTCTTTAAAACCTGCTGCCAACATCACCCACAATGCAACTTGATGCCACTGAGTGACACATTTGGAAGCAGTTCATCAGATTGCGTTCAGCTTCATCTGGAGCAACAAAATACTTTTTTTCACAAATGCAGCAGCGCTCCCTCAAACCTGTAAACACACTTTAATGTGTGAAATTGTTGGAGTTAACCTTTACTTTATCCAGGAGGCAGGAGGATGTCGCCAGAAAGGTTCCAGTGTTACTCACTGAAATAGCATCTGACAGTGAATGTGAACTTAACTGAAGGTGATGCTCTTGCTGTACAGTATTCAGTAGCTCCCACACAAACAAAAACAAACACACACACACACATGCTATGCCCAGCACGTTCAGAGCGGTGTGATTATTCAGCCTTTCGTCAGCTGTTTGATTGCTTCTCTCAAAGGGCAAAGCCCTGCAGTAGCTTGCATGCAGGATAATTAGTGTTGTGATTGTACTCAATAACCACGGGTGCCTGTCTGCGAGAGCCCACAGGCCACTTTGGTCAGTTTGACTTGATGCACACCAAAGGAACTTGCACTTATTGAGCCAATCAAGCAAATTATTGCAGGTTACAAGGGTTTTGATGATATATTTATGCAGCATATGTATGACAAGACTGCTGATTCTGTAACAGCAACAACAGCCGCACCTTCCATCTGCTGAATAGTCTGATTCATATTCTGCGGAGGCCTGAAACTTTTCCAAGGCTGTAATACAAAACACTGTCATCTGATCACTTTTTCACACGCTCGGCTGATTGGATTTACCTCTCCGGGAGTTTAATTGCAGCTCATTATTTGCAATTTCATAAACCGGTGTGGGCGAGATTAAACTAAAGATGCTGCTCGTAAGCCGTTCAGAAAACATCGCCTCTCTCGCGTGCGTTCGAGCATCCCGTCTCTGCCTGTAGCCACTCACGGTACCCAGTGACCAAACAGCTTCGCCGCGCACAAGATGTGTGTCAATATTTGACCATTTTCCTCCAGAAGAGAAAGAAAACATGTATTTGTGTGGTAGACAATAGATTTTGAAGTCGCCACAAAATACTGTTTATTAGTGGATTTACCTGGAGGGGAGGGGGGGTGTTGAATCATGAATCATTTCAGCGACATTTCAGTCAAGTCTTATTCAAAGATGTTTATTTTCAACATTCAAGGCATTTTAAAATGCCTTCAGTGGCAAAGGGCAGTGGTAGCGTGTCGACGATCTAAAGCATAATTAAACTTTTTCTTTTTTTATTTCATTCACTCTGAAGAAAGACAAAACAGCACGCTGCGTCCACTTTGCTTCACAGGGACACATTTGCATTGCGTGATTAGGTGATCGACATATTTCTCTGACATCCCCGTGTCAGACAGCACATTTGCAAAGTCTTTGCAGGTCTTAATGAATATTGAGTGGTCTATCTCTTTTGCCTCCCAATTAATGAATAGATGTTGGTAATTATTTGACCAATGCCTCTCTCTCATGACATGTCCCATATCCATCACTAAGTTAAAAATAAATTAAAATCAATACAGCCAGCAGACTCTTAGGACAGTGTCAGTGCTTCCTATGGAGGGACCCATGCAGGTCTGAATAACAACTATTGATCCTCCTTGAGGAATATTCTCTTTTATCACCTCCCCTCCTCTATATGCGCACACATGCACACACACAAGATAAGTGTTTCTTCTCCCTCTTCTTTCTCCACCCTAGTTACACACATTGGCAGCCGCTGACAAAACCTAGTCTTGTTTGTTGTTATCGTCCCATCCGGCGATAAAGAATGCAAAAAGATCGGGGAAAAGTCGGAAACAAAAAAAAAGAGGCAGAGCTCTTGCCGATAAAAGCCGGCGCGGCTGTGATTTATATTTCAAGCAACTCCCTCGCCTGTCCCCGTGCCTCCGTCCCCTGTGTGGTAGGTGGCCATTGTGTAAACAGCTCCTTGAAAAACAAATGGCTTCCCTAAATCGTTGTAAAGAGCTGTGGCAGCTCGATCCTGGCGGAGGCCCTGGGAGAGAGAGGACGGGAGATAACGTGTGTCAGCAAACATTGACTGGGCTTTATCACAATGAGGTTTCTGTGTTGGAGGAGCTAAGAGGCTGGCCGGCTAATCGTCCTCCACAGAGAGCACACATTCCTACAGGTCAGGGCTCAGGGTTATATGTGTGTGTTTGTGTGTATGTGTGGACAGAAGGACTTTTGGTATGTTTATGCTCAGAGAAAAATGCAATTTTGTCATTTTTTTTTCCCCCCTCCACACTCTGTCGGCTAACTTTGCATGCTGTGACCTGCGATAAGCCCGACGGAAAAGCGGTGTTTGCAGTTATGACTGTGATGACTATTTGTTTACCCTTATCTAAACTGCGTGATAAATCACAGACGAAAAGTAACATCTGGCGTGGTAGGGAGTCGGAAAGGAGGACGAGGACCGTGTGTGCTTTTGTTTTGCCTCTCTTTTTTTCTTTTAAATGGAGGGGTCACTCTCAGCTGCCGGGGAGAGGGTGAGAGTTTACTGCTCAAGGACAGACCGGGGAATTAAGTTTCACACAAGCATGAAGGGGTTTACTCTCTTAACAAACGACATCCGAGGAGAAAGACACACTAAAAGCACTCAGGGTGATTCCGCTTCAGCTGTGAGGTTAGCCTCGAGGCATCTTTTCCTCGCGGTTCATGACTCGGGAGTTTTGCCCCTTGTGTGTCTTTAAGTGTTTTCTGCTCCGTTCTTCTAGGGCACCGCACCTCAGTGCAATAACACCCCTTCTGTCTGTCCTCCATCCACCCGGCTGCAGTTGCGAATCCCGGCCAACAGATGTCAGCCTCTCCAGTTGGTTTCCAAAACCCTGCTTTGAAAAAAAAAAAAAGCCATGCTGTCGGTGCGTTCAAAGCCTCAGACAGTGCACTGAGACTTAGAGAATTAGCAATGCAGAAGACATGCTGGTCTGAGATTTACTTTGATATACATCATGTATGTTAATGTAATTCTTTATTGATCCCCCCAGGGGAAAGTCTCTTTTTTTTTTTAGCTGCGTCCCGGTGGGGGAGGTCAGAGTGATGGGTCAGATACAGCATTACACCCCCCCCCACCCCCAACTCACCCGGAGCTGGAAGGGGACCAGTGTCTTGTTCAGTGACACTTCAACACGATGAATGCGTCCTGACACGGGGCTTTGAACCCTGGTCATGTGATTGAAAATAGCCTATGGTATCGCCACCTTTCAAGAAGGAAATAAAAAAAAAACAATCTGAATGTCGGTGCACACTGGGTTTCCTCAGAGGGGGTCAACTCTGCCCTATCCCTAAAAAAAAAAATTGCTGTTCGGTCTTTGCCACGCATAAAGCCGAACGGTTTAATCCTGTTTAGCCGTCGGGCCTGTGATACCTCCTGGGGAATCGCTGCTATCCTTATCGTATTTATCCAGTGATGACAGATTAGTGGGCGTTAAATGCACTTCACATACAGTAGACATCGGCCCCCTGATTGGTACAGCGAGTTTCAGGGAGGGAGGGCGCAGACACAGAGCATCTTTTTTCTGTTGTCAAAAAAAAGATGAATGAAAACCCACTCACTGAGTCGGCCGCATACTGGAACAAGATAATTCTTGGCAATAAGTCTCAAAGTGAACATCGTAATAATTCAGCGTTCTTCGCAGCGACTGCTGCATCTGAAACTACTGCTCCGACAAAGCGATACAGTTTGCAGTGGAGAAATATCCTGTCAGGGGTTTTGCATGGACACTGTGGGTTTTTGCATGCCAGGGAGTGGTTTTTAGAAGGTTCCAGCATGGAGTTGTGTGCATATACTGTTCAGTTACTATGAAAAAAAAAAAAGCTGTTGGGATAATGCTCATGAGCTCACATACAAACACACACACACACACACACACACACACACACTAAGGAGCTGAATGTGCAGGGTGAGTCTGTTCCTTCCAGGCAAGGGCTTGTCTGAGAATCTAAGAGGCAGGCAGGCAGGAAGGCACGAGGTGGAGACCTCTTCAGATCTGGCTGCTATTAACAGTCTTGTGATCTGCTCATGTTTACCTACTCTCACAACACTAGTACTTGGGGCTGTGTGGAGCATGGGACGCGGGGCCCGGCCCCTTTGAAGTGAAGTTGATCCCTCAGACTACGCTCTTGGTAATTGCACCTTCTCTCCCTCTCTCTCTTTCTCTCTTTCTCTTTGACCCCCCCCCCCCCCCCCCCCCCCAACCTTCTCTCGCCTTTCCACATTTTTTTTCCCTTTCTCACCCAGATGAGGTTTAGAGGATGCAGATGGGGAGCTTTAACTGTGATTGTAGGCCTCTTCACGTCCCCGCTCCGCTCCGCGCCAAATAAAAAAGCGGAAAAAGTAAAAACATATAGAGTGTTTTTCCAAGTGCTCAAAGGTGTTTAAGTGGAAAAAACATCTTAGCAGTAGTGAGGGATTTTCATGCGAGAGAGCTTATCATCGTCGCTGATACTGTAACTCCCTCTTCTTCTTTTTTCTCTGCCGCATAGCTTAAAAAAATCATGTCTTTCCACCATAATTCACTCTACCAGATTTAGATTATCATAATTGAAAAGTGGAAGCGAACGCAATGTGAACAGACGGAGCATAAAATGTCCATGTTAAGCAGCAGATGACAAAAAATGCCATTTGTTTGTGCACTTACTGTCTGTCGATAAAGTAGCCGTAATGACACTTGATTTGAATTTTGTCTTTTTTTTTGTCAGAGATGTTTACTCCATCCACTGTCAGTGACGGTGCGCCGTGTTCAGTGGCGTGTGGCGTGGAACACCTGTGTGTTGTTGTAATTACTTTGATTATACCTACTATGGGGTATTACAGCAGTCTGGAGAGAGGGTCCAATTTAACCTGCAGTGAATTTCAATTCTAACTGAAAACAAGAGAGAGAGAGAGAAAAAAAAAATTGCTTGCTGGAATATTTAATCAGCGGAGAGATATTCGTATGGTTGCACGCTGTGAGCTCCTGTGTGTGTGTGTATGTGTGTGTGTGTGTGTGTGTGTGTCTGTGTGTGTGTGTGTGTGTGTCTGTGTGTGTTTGTGTGCGAATATAATAAGCAACAGGGATGCATATTGGACTGTGGAGTTCAAGGGTTGCACTTTTCCTTTGCTTTTGATCAGTTTGCCGTGATGGGTATTGGTCTGCATCCAGACATATGACAGTCCAGGGGGCCTCATTGGTGAAGCCTGCTCTCCCAAAAGATGCCAGGTGCCTGATTCGGAACAAATGCTCACAAACAGAAACACAAACACACCAGAGGGACCCCGTGTGTGTGTGTGCATGTGTGTATGTGTGTGTGTGTGTGTATTCCCCTCTTTGACTAGCAGAAGGGTAAGGTTGGCAGGTATTGAACTGCGTTGAAGTAGAACGAGCAGCCATGGGCATCTCCCGGTTCATGACGCTAGTCAGAAAACTGACAAACCAAAGCTGCTTTTTATTCTGCAGCTACAATGTAAATGGAGCTCCCTCCTGTCCCTCATGCAATCACCCCAGACCCACTAACTGTACAGACAGTGTGTTGGATTCCCTCTCTTCCTCCCTCACTTTCTCTTTTCCTGTCTGTCTCTCGCGGTCCTTATATATCTCCGTCTCTCTCCCTCCACTCTGCTCCCCCTTGTCTAGTTAGAGGGCAGATATACCTTTCTTGCCAGACATGAGAAACCTATACTTTATCACTGCCACATACGGGGAAAGGTATTTTCTCCCAAAGGGGAAACTGGCATGCAATTATAATGTTCTCGCTGCCCCAAACATCCTTCGCAAAATATATAGCATCCTGTTTTTGACTTACATGAGTTTATGATCTCTTACATGGCACCGCAGTGCTGCATGTCTACTGTGGGTGTTTCTCTTTATGTCCCCTCATGGCTGATTCACTCAACAGTGCAAAAGGCTATTTAAACTGACCTGCAACTGTGAAATGGTTGTCATCTGTCATTTATTTGGAATATGACTATATTCAGAATTTGATACAGGTCATGACATGGTTTGGATATTCAGATATTTTCAGATATTGTTCTGGTTATTAGCACAGGAAATGCTAAAGTCTGTTGGGGCCCAATGCCAAAAAATTCCAGGGTGGCCCTCCAACCAGCATTCATGGCCATTATGTTTTAAATAGTCTAAAAAAATGTTTTCAAATGTTCAAATCAAACAGTATTTTAAAATATAAAACCATTAAAAACTGCAACAATAGGTCGATGACTAAACAACTCCAGCTATGCAATGCAAGTTCAGTGGGAATCACATGGTGGGGCCCCCTTAGGGATGTTTCCTACTGAGATGTCCATTCAAATTATCCATTGGTTTTTTAAGGGTTAAGGGTGTGTGATCAGTAGCTGAGACATATCTCTGGGGTAAAGTTGCTCTTTGGCTGTCAGGGTCAGCTCTGTGCGTCGCTTAGTCACCAGTTTGCTTGACTGGGGTAGAGATGCATGCAAAACATGACGGTCCATATTTCCAGTCAGAAGGAGAAACATGCTTACTTCAAAAAATTATAAAGACTTTAATATCAAATGGTTTTTGGATGTGCATATTTATTGCAGCAGCGACTTTTTTCAAAAGTTGGTTGAAAGGGTGAAATAAGGAGGCTGTGTCTGTTTATACACAGCAGTATGTAGACTGAATTGTTGGAATGGAATGGAATATTCCTTTTCATCAGCCATGAAACAGCTAAGTGTGAATATTTTTTGGAATAATGTGGAAAGACAATATTTTATGAATGCAAACGTCAATTAACCAGATGGTTTCATACACAGGACCCTCTGGAAAGGTGCCACTAGAACTGTTTGCATCCTTTCCATCGAGAAAAGCCTTCACCGTTGTTCTTTGCTTTTTTTTTCCTGATAAAACAGACTCTCCAATTCTGATAAGACTGACACTATTGCGGCATCTATGCTAAATGGGCCCCCAGAAGCAGCACAAGACAATTGAAGACAATTTTTCTACTGGCCAAACAGTGTAACTACAACGACATGTTGGCCCCCAGAAAAAAATTTTTCACATAAGCCTACATTGTGAAAGGACCCCCATGAAGTAAATAAATAAATAGTTTCACTATTTAATGTGTTCCATTTGGTTGGATTACATCTGGAAAGTCTACAAGAGTTGCAAGATTAAATCATTTTATATCTATTCTATAAGTTAGCCAGGTAATAAACCGGAAATAAGCTTTCTTGAGTAGTGGAAGTCTCTCCTGCACAAGCTTTATGGGCCCCACAACATGGGTATTTTTATGCCTGGGAAGTCAATATTATTTGGCTTCATGTGCCACTGTGCAGCTTTCATAGGAATCAACAGGGCTCCATCTCCAATGCTATATCTAGATTTTCCTTATTAGATCGATGATGCTAACCTCCTGAGGAGCCACCATTGTTGTTTTCAAACAAACAGTTGCTTCGACGGCCGCAGCCGCGAGCAGGACGCTGATTTGTTGAACCACTGTGGTTCGCCCACAAGTGCATAACTTGAAGCCTAGGAAGATAGATTTACGAGTTCACGTGATCGCACGACCTCGTGCTCCGGCTGCCGCCCAAGGTAAGTAGTCACTGACAGAATAAATGCTTCTCCAGGGCAAGATGGATTGAAAACAGCCTTTGTAATTATAAATGTTTCACATCCAAACAACGCAACCTTTAGTTTCACGTGTGTTTTATCCATATAAATACTCTCACGGAGATAGTGCAAACACACCTGTGATAAGTTGTGGTAAATTGCAGACAAATAAATTGAACAAGTAAATGGACAAAATTACACGTGACAGCACTTTGAGATGTCTGGAAGCAGTTTCTGGAGGCTGCACACTGCTGCAAGCGTGCCCGTCATACTAGCCGGCTCTCACCATCAGAGTGGTAAAGTGGGACAGATGTTGAGGGTTAGAGAGGCCCCAGTGGGATAGTGAGAATGATGGTTTGGCAGGGAGTGCGGGACAATAAAGGGAGGAGACGGGAGAGGCCAGGGTTTTCCTTTCACTACACCTGACCTGCCCTAGAACCTGTTCAGCCTCATCCGAAATGAAAGAAAGGTGCCCTTTGTCGTGCCCAACACTAATTTAAATTTACACTTTCACAACAAGGATTCCCGACGTGCCTCGTGAGAAAGAAGAGGGAGACGAGGCTTTTCGAAAAACGCTGTTGAGACCGCGGAGGAGTGTGGGTTTCAAACATTTAAGAGGGCGCCTGCGTAGAATAACATCCCCCTAGAAAGACGGGGAGCGGAGAGCTTCAAAGTGAGGAGACATAAAAGTGCATTCTGAAGAGTCCAGTTATCAATTCCTGATTCATTGAGGGTAGCGGATCAATAACTGTCCTCTTGAATTACAGGACAAGGCTTTGAAGTGAGCAGTGGGCGTACAGTAGAAACATAATGCTGTATATTTTGTTTTCCTGCAACTGATGCTCCACGGATTTTATAAACCAAGTATCAAACTTCACAGATTTTTTTTATATTCCAAACAGTGCACCAAACATGTCTAATAAATGAACATCAGTTAGTCCAGTTTGCATGTCCCAGAAAGAGCTTGAGTTTCAAGTTTCAGTACATTCAGAGCAATGAAAATGGATGCTCTGGGTTTTTACTGGATAACTTTTCTTTTTGTGGGTATAAAAAAAACACCCTGCTTCTTTTGTAGGAAAGGCGCTGTTTTGTCAGATTGGTATTCAAGTTATCGCCGGATGCTGCATAATTTGAGGCTGCAGCTGCCAGAGCATGGCAGACCTTCCATTGGTTTTACATTTTATGAGAGTTTACATACGCCATGTTTCTTCAAGTGGAAAATTGTTTTCTGCATGATGCCAACAGGTGGACTCATTAGAGAGTCAACATAATCTTGGTAATCATTCCTCTCTGCAATTAGAAATATTGATCATTTACATATTATCCCAAGCCACGGTTGAGTTTATTGTTTGACTCAGTAATGTTTTCGAGGGCCAAACATCTGTAGCAAACAGCAGTCGGGATGGGTGTTAGAGACGTGGACTGTGCTTCGACTGTGAATAAAAATGTGAACATTAAAAAAGGAAGCACGCTCGACTAGATTTGTTTCACGTGGTTGTGGCGACTATGAGGGACACAAAGGAGAAAATTAGGTGATGTAATCTGAGATAAGCAAAGTCCACACAAGGAGGAGGGAGGGGTTGGTGGACGGGACAAATGAGGACTGGAGTTTCAGAAGGCCGCTGTTTGTGCCACATGAAAAACCAAAAGTCATCTTAAACATCTTATACACTACCACACACTGATTGCTTTACATTACTACCATAGCTTGCTTATATCAATCCAAACCATGATCTTTTCCTGACCATAAACCAAGTTGTTTCTGGGGCCTAAACCTAACCAAACCTGTCGAGGCGAGCCATACCATGCAGTGGAAAAACGTCTGAGCAGGTGAACGAGTGTTCCCGAGTGATGAACACGGGCCGTCCTGTCAAGCACAGCTCGTGTCAACTTCCACCCCTTTCCGTCTTCCGGCCCCAATCGGCCTGCAGATGTTGACCGTGGACTGAAAGGTTGGCTCGGGGGCATTTTAGTTCGCTGCACTTTGTTGTCTACCTCTCACTTTGCGAACCAAACCTCGCCGGCCTGGCCTCCCAGGTCAACCACAACACTGACTCGCTTCTAGCTTGTCAACGTGTCAGGGTGCATGCAGGCGTGCTTGAGAGGATGGAAGGGCCGAGGCGGGGAGAAAGGGAGACAGACACATGAAAGGCTTGGATGTTGTGAAGATGGTAGTTGGAGATGGCCCTCTGAAAACGATGTTCACATTATACTCTGCCTAAAGGGGGAAAAAAAAAAAAAAGAGCAGTCCAGTGGAAATGAAATGACCCCTCTGGACCTGCTGTCATGTGACATCTTTGTTTTCCAAGCCTGTGGTCCAACCTATACGCAGCACATACCTGTTCCAGCAGCATGAATCACATTTCCTCTCCTAATCTATTTTGGGTTGCTTCTGTGGACTGGAAACTAATTAATTATGGTGCTATACATACTTGACAGCTATGGATCATCATGTAAATGTTCCCACAGCGGCTGCACCAACCCCTGCATTCTGCCGCAGCCCCTAGTATAATCTCTACATGTGTTCTCAGACACATTAAAACCGTTCTCACAACAAGTCCTGTCATTCTGCTTGAACCGCTAAAAACATTTCCAGCGTCACATCGCATTAGATCAGCGGGCGAAACGAGACGCCACACTTTAAAAAACATTCCTTTTTTTAAACACTTCGCTTTTTGTGGGATGAAGCAGGGATTTGAATCGCGTGGCGTTTTTAAAGAGGATTTTCACCGCGGGGAAACAAATCCGTCTTTCTGAATAGGTCTGTTTTGAGACTTGCACGATGATAAGTCCCGGGCCTCTCGGTTCCACCACAGTCTGTTGACGCAGCGTACACAGATGTTGTCCTGGCCAGTAGGGGACAGATGCCCCGGTGGACGTAAACCACTGTGTCCCCCTCTCTCCATACAGTTTAAGTCACTGTCCAAACAGGATTAGTGCCGTACTTCAAAGTGTCAGAACAATTACAGCACCGACATCAGCGTGATTTGGGGGTTATGGCTGACGGTGATGAACGCCTACTAGCTCTCAGTTGTCACCGCCCTCTCTCCACCTCCATCTGCTCCTTTTACTCATGCATCAGATTGGGCATTTTTTTGGGACAAAAGATGCAGCGGTCCATCAGAGGCCTGGGAGGATGATCTGCTGGGATGATTAAAGATGGCCGTTGGTCATCAGCAAACCCAATCCAGTGCTTTGGTTTTTTTTTTTTTATTTCCAGGGTGGCGAATGCATTTCCATGGTGTTTCCTTTTATCTGATCGAGGAGACAAATGGACAGATGCATTAAACAAATGGTGTCTGATGCAATCAAAACTAGTCGGTATCTATGGCGCATCCTTAAGGTAATAAAATTGTCAGGAAGTAATAATAGATAGCCTTTTATTGTTTGAAATTCTAAAGAGGAGAAAAACAATTAAAAAAACTTAAATCCAGCAGAGAAGAACTAGGATCCAACAAGACATAATGCTATCAGAAACTGCAGAATGTGCCATTTTGTTCCTCTATGCTAATCTAACTTTTCGGTGCGGTGTGGTACAGATTTGAATCATTCCTTGATATATTCTGTGAGGTGGGGGGGTGGGGAAGTAAGTTCATCACTTGATGAAAAATGAATTGATGGAAAAAAATGTACCTTGAATGTCCCGGACAAATACATCCATAAGCCACTTACGTAGATAAGCTAAGTGGCAAACCTTACTCACTCCTTTTAATATGCCTCGCTGGCGCGCAGAGAAAGAGGGAAAGCAGTACAGATATGACGTACCCTCTTGCTCCCCCTCATTAATCTTAATAAAACAATTGACCCCTGAATAGCTTATTCCTGCCCTGCACCATTAGGCTGCATGACCGAGGCTTTAAATATTAAGCAGGCTTTGTAAAATTTGATAAAATGTTTAGTAAATGGCACAAGGCGCGGTACACTCACAGGCTTTTTTCTCTTACCCCCTCGTGTTGTAAATGATAGATATGTTTTTATCAGACAGAATGCTGTTTTAAGCAGCGTTGTGGTATTGATATTTGCCGTTCGGCTTGCATGATTTAAGACGGCAGATACACGCGAGCCCATCAGGCTTTTTACCTCCCCTGCCTTTCGCAACTTACTGCTCTGACATAATCTAGTGGTGCATTTTCATGATTTAAAAAAAAAGACAGCGGCGAGTGCGAGCTTCACTCACCGCCTGCGAGAAAGCTATAAGCCGCTTCTCGTCTGTGTTATGCTGCGCTTTTCCTGCCCCTTTGCCCCCTCAGACCGCGGCGATGGAGCGCAGTACATCACACAATATACAGTAATTTGTCTCTGATTAAAATTTCTGCTGAGCTTTGAAGCCCATACTGGTGTTCTGTGCTGAAGTGGTCTTCCTCGTCTGGTAAAAATTGAAAGCCTTTTCATCTCAGAGGGCTTAAGGGGTCAAAGGCACACCAAATAACCCTCCCTGTTGTGTTTCTTCTCCCCCCCCCCACTCCTCAGAAGCTTGTAACAAACTGCACCTTTGTCGGACGCGGCCTCTGTCAGGCCAGGGCTGGGGGGGACTGCCCTCGGGTTCAGGCTTTGGAGACCCTGTCAGCTTCAAAATGGGGTCTGCTTTATTTCACCCTCTGACCTCGGGCCCGAAAAGAGCCACGCAGGAAAAACAGAGAGATATACGATACATCAAGGGCCAGTGAAACTCCACGGCTGGGAAATGAGGAAGCTGCAAACTGCAGAGTGAGCAGAAAATGAAGGAGCTTATTGTAGGGGGGATTTTTTTAACACCACAATTCCTATTTGGGGGTGAATCAAGGTTGCTACATTGCCAAATTTTGCCTCTTGATGGATAGACTATGTAAAGAAATGTATTGTTGCAACTCTGTAAATAACCTGATATGAAAGTGAACCGTCCGTCGTGAGCTTTGCATACGATTCGCGCCTTCCCTGCTTCCAATCATTTATAGATAAATAAATAGATAACACTGGATCAGGAATGAGGTAAATTCATTAAACAGAACCGTGCGGGCGTCCAATTTTCTTTAAGTGTGAATTTAAAGATAATGAAGTGCAACATTTGATAAGAGCCAGCAAGGAGAGAATGCTCATTTGCGCCCGGATTGAGATTGACAAAACCATTACATGTAAGATTTTTCTATTTTCTGGGAGAAATTGAGATCCGTGGATGAATTCTCAAGTTTGACTCATCTGCACTAAATGAATGGAATTGATTGACTTGGAGATGTTGCTGCATAGCCAATCAATCTAAAGAGGGACAACCCAGGGGGATGCGGAGAGGAAGGGCCTCCTTTTGTTTTGGGGCCCGATGTCATCCAGTCCTTGACCTTGGGGAGGGGAAAGGGGGGTGGGGGGGTTCCGGGCCTCGGCGCTGAGGCCTGGGTGAGAATGCTGGGATAAGGGCTTGGATGCTCAATATGGGAGAGCGGGGCTTTCAAGCTCAGGGTCACGGGGTCAGCATCAATGCTCAGGAGTATTAATGAGTGACCTTCGGAAAATGGTGGAGGAGGACGGCGGGATGGAGGGAGGAGGTGAAAAAAAAAATGAAGGAAAGGGGGTGGGCGGGGTGAGTGGCAGAGGGAAAACTGTAAAGCCCTGAGAGAATGGAGGCTGAGACCTGTTTCTCCAAGATAACAGAGATTGGCCTATGAAAATGCATCCATCACAAGGCCACTAAGCCGGAGCCTTCTTTTGTGTGTCCATGTCGGCTGAGAGCGAGGGCCGATGAGGGGTTGCGGGGGGGGAGGCGGATGGGATGGTGTTGGCGTTGGTGGGGGCCAATCTGCGGAGATGGAAACAGGGGTTAGGGGAGGAGAGAAAGGGTAAGGGAGGAAAGGGTCGCTCAGGCCAGGCTGGCTTGGACAACTGAAGTGGGAACGCTCCATTGCTTATACAACAGCGAGCAGATCTCTAAGAAGATAGAGGCCCACCAGTCTTTTGAATTTGGGGGAGGGGGCGCTGCAGCGGCTAACGTGTAGGAGATTTCTAATTGTGTCAGCGAGCGCTTGGCTGAGGGGTTTTGTGACGAAGCGGTTTTGGACGGCGCGAGGTGGAGAGGAAGAGCTATCGCTGTAATGCTCTTTAAGGTTAAAGGCTCAGGTACTACTCCTTCGATAAGGCTTTCAGAGTACGTTCTGAGGAAAATATTAGCATCGAGTGCATGTAACAATTAACCTGCTTGTATCCTCGCCAGTGAGTAGATTCTGTTTTAAAAAAAGAGCACCTCCTTGTATATTGATTTTGAATTTATTTCAAATACTTTTCCTCGCCTCAGTCATAATAAACTTTGAAGCACATTCTTTGCTCGTTTTTTTTTTTTCTTTTTTGCTGTGCTTAAAGTGCGCTGCCAGAGTCTTTTTCCTTTTAAAATAGTGAGCTTGTCACCCAGAGTACAGTGCATATCCATCTCCTTTTTTACATCCCAGATCAATGCTATCTGCAGGAGCGCAGGAACAGGATCGTCAACGTCCCACCGACTCGTGTTTTCCTCCCCTTCAACTGCTGCGCTCTCCAGAATTTCCAAGAAAACATTCTCCCTCCCCTCCACGTCGCTGCGCGTTCGCCTCCTGACGTGACGAGCAGGTTGACAACAGATGAGCAACAGAGGAGAGATAGATTGTGCAGAGCGTGGGGGAAGGCTGCTCCTTGCTGACGACTCCTGTTTTGCATTGGAAGTGGCACACTGACGCATTCAAATTAATGTGGCTGCCTTCAACTTTTCGCTTTTTTTTTATATCTCTCTCCTTCTTTACCCCTTGGGCTTTTTAATTTTCACCGGCCCCTTCTTCTCCGCGGCTTCTGTCCATCCTGGAGACAGATGCACCATAGGCGCTTTAAGGCTCCGTAATGTATACATTATTCATATCACTCCACAAAAGGTGCTCATTAAACTTTACATGGCCAATGGAGTAGGCAGCCACAGATTGAAAGTGTTGCCCATATCACAAATGTCACAGTGGATTGACAGAGAAAGGAGAGTGTGTTACTGGGGGTTTGATTTGAAGATGGCTTTGATTTAACTCCAGGGTTATTTGCATCTGGCTTTTTATCTATCCTCCACCGCTTTTTTTTGTATTTGCGTTTTGAAAACACAAGATTCAAGGGTAAAAATGCACATTTTATGAACAGAAATGCAACATTTACTGGGATTATTAAAGGGGCACTACGTTGTTTTAGAGAAGAAAGTCAGAACTGAGGTACTGATTCAAACTGTTTCCGTTAATGACCAAACAAGCTATTCTCAGACGAAAAATAAGGCCCCCCAGACCACTGTTTGAAATAGTGGCAGGGTCCGCCAAACATAAGTTAAACAGTATGAAATTGTGCTGTCCTTTAAGGTCAGTTTGTTTGTTTAGTGTGTTGAGGCATACATTTTTAGTCGATGAAAGTCTTTCTCTTCTGACTTAAATTCCTCCACTAAAACTACAAAGTACACCTTTAAATATAAATATATCTGTCTTGCCAAACAGATACAGAGCAGTAAGATGCTGCAAGAAGGAGCAGGACTTTGACTTACGTATGTATGTATGCATAAACCCCATACACAGTAATTCGACATCAAATGCATCTTTAAATGTGCCTAAACCCTAGCAGCGCTTCTCTCATCACAAACAAGCTGCCACGAAGGGCCCTTTGGGTAAGACCTACACGCTTTCTCTTTTCCTTGGCCGGGGTCTCAGCAGAGAATTCATCCCTCAATAATACAACACTTAACCCTCCTGTATTGTCCATAAAAGGGCCGGGGGCTTGGCAGGTACAGTAAACTGGTGGGACTAACAAAAGCTCGGCGTCGAGCTGAGAAAAACATCCACACAGGGAAATGAGCTGTCATTACAGTAGCAAGGCAGCACTCAGGCACTTCTCTGTATGCGCTCATCTCTTCTGCTTGCTACCCCCAAGGTCCTCTTGCACTCATAAATACATAATTACGCCCACCGCCCGCCATGATGATTTCTGTTTTCATCAGCTGTCAGAAATGACCTGAATTACCCATCACTGTTTGACCCAAATGCAGCCGTCAGATATGTTAATCACAGCTTACATAACCACTCAGCCCTCTCTCCACCGACTTAAACTGTGTGTACGCGTGTGCCTGAAACCCCTTTAAATAGCACCTGTCACCAACAGAACAAAATAAAGAAGAAGAAGAGAAAAAAAAAAATGAATGGAAGAAATTTTAAACTCCAGATGAGGTGTTTTGCATCCATAAATTAACCTTGACTTTGACGTGTCTCGGCGGGAGGCGTGCCGAGCTGTACCTTTTTAATGTTTAACATGACAGAAAAGGCAGAAAAACAGCAAAGGCTGATGTCCCTGAAAGCTGTGACCTGAACTCATCCGGCATGCCGAGTGAGGAGGCGGGAAACAAGATAAATGTTACGTTGACTTCAAGAAATATTTTGACAGTGGAAATTAAATATGTATTTATGTAGATATTGTGACGATAGTATTAAAAGGATGTACACAATTCTGCTTTTCATACTTTCGATGATGAATTCATCAGTTCTATTTATTCCATGCATGTCTTCGCCATGGAAAATTGACTGTGCTGTATAGAAGTGAACTGGGAAGACCTCCTTCGGGCACTTTAAGTTCATCCCCATTCATTTTCTATGGGACTCTGAGACCCCACCATAACCTCGCTCTGGTGTTTTTAGAGTCAAGCGTGTTTGACATTTTAGTGTTTGAACTCATGTAGCCGGGTACAAGAAGAGTGTTCTCCTCAGACTAAACATGGCCGAGGTCACAGTGGGATTTGTAGGTACAATCCAACAGTCTGATGCCATTAATATTTCTTTGTGGCACATTTATAGAACAAATCCTAACTCCAGCCACATCAATATATTATGACAAAATTATCTGCCTTTTTCCGAGTCCACATAAATTCATAGCCGGCGGTTGTTTGCATTTTGTGTAAGATGTTTGCACAGCGTGTCTAACGGATCATTTTGTAAAAGTACCAGTTGTTCAAGTACATTACATTATCTTGCTCCCATATCTGTTGTATGTAGCTGTAATTAGAGGCAGAATTTTATCGGCTAATCACGAGTAACATACAAGTAAGAATTTAATTTTTCGCTGTCAGCGCAAAAGCATCACGGCAACAAGTTGCAGAAAAAAAGGCTTTTTTGCAATGTTATCTCATTAGCGGTGATTATAACAGATATCATCTTGTATTATTGTGTGAACCGAACATATCCCCGAGCTAAAGTCCTTCCCCCAGCCCAACGCCTGTTTCCACATAACACCGGGTAGATTTCGCTCTGCCGTCTTTTCTTTGCATAAACAGTGCCTGCAGTCAGAGCCTGCTCTGATCAAAGGGACAAATCTATCCAGGAGCAATCAGGTTGCAGCGCTAGGCTGGGCTGCTGACAACTCCAGGCTCTTTGATCAGAAATACATCATCTTCAGCAGGCTGCCTGCCTGGATGCCTTTGTCTGGGGCCAGGAAATAGGGGAAGTGATAGCTCCCTCTTGGTGCTCCTCTTCGCTGCTACGCCTTTTGGCAGGCAAGATGAAAGCTACCCCAATTATAAGTGAAAATACCCCCAATGAACTGAGCTGAGCTTCTGGGGTGCAAGCTAGAGCCACCACCCCCTCCGCCATATCATCGCTAAATCTCTATACGCTGTCTATGCATGATGGTACAAAAGATATTGTCAATTTCTCTTTTCTCTACCCCTGTCTTTCGGGGGGAAATGAGACTTTGCTTGAGATAGTGTGCCAGTGCAATTGAGGTCACGTCCAAAAGCATCGGCCTCCCTTCTCCCAATTTAGTAACCGCAGTTCTAATAACATGGTCTTCTCGGTGAAGGGAAAAGAAAAGTGAATGTCTGGGCCCTCTAAGCGCACCTCCTTTGCTCCCCCTCCCCTGCTTTCAACCCCTTGACTATGAGCTAAAGCGATTTATTTTTTTTTTCCACACAGCTTCAAGAGGTGGAACAGGAGATGTTGAATGATGGACAGGTGTGCAGGCATTGTGCTGTTCTGCTCTGCACTGAAGGAGATCATTGATTTGCATTACAGTCCCACACATAAAACACAACCCCTTCACACGCACACACACACACACACACACACACACACGCCCCCATCCACATCTTACTGTTCCACCCCTATGACTGCACCACCTCCCACATGGCAGCCCACACCCCCAGCTCCTAATCAAGGAGTGAATGTTTATCTCACTTCCTGTCTTTTATAGGGGTGGGGTGTTATCTCCGGCTTCTGGTAGCACCTCACCTGGGCTGACCTGAGAGGGGAAAGCTATCACGCCTCGGAACTGGCTTTTACAAGATGATGTCAAAACCATACATTACCTCACAGAGAATATACATCTGGATGCATTAAACTGAGGGTTATTGCGGGAGACTTAACCTTTCTCACTGTCACGCTTGCCTCATATCTTGGCTCAAAACAAATCAAACCAATTTCACTTTGAATATATTACCCAAACATTTCTCTCTTTTTTTGCTATCTTGAATCATGCAGGGAAAAAAAAAAATAAAGAATGAAAGAAAAAAAGAAGAAGCAACAACACCCAGGGACGCCGGTGCCGCTTAAAGGTGTAATCCCCCGCGTCAACAGCCTCGCAAGCATATCAGGTGTCTTTAAGCTCATCCACCTGTCAGTGAGCTCTTCCAGCAATTACACATCTGTCAAGTGTCACCTATCTCAGCTCTCACTGACAAGGGTTATGTCAAGCAGTCAGCCATTACGGCGGCCCAAATGGAGTCTGCATTGTTTAGAGCCAGCAGGAAGTGGCTGTGGCATGGAAGAGTGAGCAGGGTCTCCATAGTGGGACTGGGAAGCCAAGCTAACGGTTAGTTTCGGATACGGAGGAAGGGAGGGGGGGCTCGTGTCCAGATCTCTTTTCTCGCGTCTACTCATATTTCTCAGAGCTGGAACGGCAGCGAGGGTGTTTTTTTGTTCACTACAGCCTCCGGACTCATCCGGGCTGGTTAAATCTTTGCCCAGGGCAACGGCTTTTATATGCATGAGCTTGATTTGACCTGTCTTCAGGCTGTGAAGAGGGGTATGCAAAAGAGAAAAAATCTGGCTGAATATTAAATATGATATCAGGTTTAGCCTTTCCACTTGCTTTAATAGTGTCTCACAGACTTATTGTTAGTTTGAAACAGATTCTGTGTGTTTTAATGGTTCTCATTCCCCTCTGTAGTTTATTTTGCCCTGTGGTGGAAGAGACACCTTGAGAAGAAGCGGCCTTGCAGAGATTTCATCAGCTATTTGTTACTGAGAAACTTAAAGCAATCATTTGCCATTTTAATAATATGAAATATGCCTCCTTGCTAAGACCTACATGTAAAGATTGATACTGTTAGCAATATCTGTCCAGTAAATCTGAGGCTTCAGCCAGTAGCCAGTTAGCTTAGGTTAGCACAAACGACCGGAAACAGGAAAATGGCTAGCATGGCTTCCTCCAGAGGTAAAAAAATAATGAATACATTTTCCTACCAGTGCCACTAAAGCTCCAGACACTTATGAACCCATTATGTCTCTGATTTATGTTTAGTCTGTACAAAATATGTGTGAAAATGACAAGTCGTTGGTCAATCCTTTAGCTTACGCTAGCATGGGTCCCTACAATGGCTGGAAAAATATGCCAAAATATGTCAGTACCACAAGAAAAGTCACTTATTAACATGATATGTCACTGATAAATGTTTAAAGAGGCTCTATGTAAGAATTTGTGGCAATTTTCATGTGTTTTTCACTGTTTTATTGGCCATATTTGAGCAGACTGTAATGTGAAGACAAAAACGAGACCTTTCCCGCCTCTCCCGGTTGCCTACACAAGTCTGTGGACGATTTGTTTAAGTTGTTTGACGCCGCTGGACTGTGGATGTGACTTCATGCACGTTCTCGGGTGCCACGTCTCAGTGCCCGTCTCTGCTCCGCAACAGTTGCTAACGTTGCAGGCTGTTCAAAAATAATGACCGACTTTCACAGAATCCCTTTAATCCATTTGAAAATCAGGAAAAAAATGAAAAGTTGTTGGTCAGTCAGCTGGGAGATTCCTTTTTTAGCCATTGAGACTATTATCATGATCTCCTCTGTAAAAACAAACCTCGACATCACTGATTGTATACCAAAAACCGTAAAACATTGCCAAAGTATCTTGAACGAGACAACCATTTAATTCTGTAAGCCAATATTGTATGCACCATATGGGTGTCACACTGCTTTTAAGGGTCTTCAAAGACTCCTTCTAAACACTTCTCGGCCCTCTTGAATATTTTATTGTGTATTACCATCTGAGAGAATCATCAGATCGTGTCCCCTCTGTGTGGCCTGTTGTAATGGCTGTTAACACTCCATCTTTGTTGCTCTCTCGGCTGAATTTTGTATCACAGGTGCTATACTCAGTGTTAAAAGCTCGCAAGTGGAGAAAGAAAGATTGAATCTGGGTCACTTTTATGCTCTCGTCCGTCGAACCGCTACATCTCCTCAGGCCTGAGACGCAAGGCACATTGTCAAGTATTAATGAAGAAAATGTCCCTGTAGGGCTGGTGTTTGTCAAACCAAATTACATACATTCAGTTGGAAAGGTGAGGATTAATCTTTCAAATCCCTTCTGGATGTGTAGGATGCACCGTGCAATTCCACACTGGAAATAACCCCCCTGACACTGACGCGAGTTGGCTGAGCAGAAGCATTGTGCTGTTATGGTATACATACTGCAGGACGTGATGCCAGTAAACCAGCAAATGTGCTGACAGCCATACAGTGGCTCCTATACAGTAGCTGCAGCAGCTGGTAAATATGCACACACTCTCAAAAAAACTGGGACAGGATAGATTCTAGCGGGCCATGCCAGCAACGGTTTTGTGTTTTGATTATTGTGTTTTTTTTTCCATTTTTGTCTTTTTCATCGAAATGAAAAATTCCGACTGGAGACGAACGTAACAAAAGGAGCAAATGTGAGGCAGGCTTTGAAAATAACCGGAGCTACGCAGCAATGATGTCTTGCTCAGGTGGTCATACAGGCAGCGGTGGGAGCTTAAAACACATGCAAATGTTTCTTTCATTTTCATTGTAATCACAGGAACATGGAGCACGTGCAAAAATACATAGTCGAACCATGTAAAACAACCAGACAAACAAATAAGCAAAAGAAAAAAAAAAACTCTGCTAAAACACCAACTGTATGTCAATAGCTGTGTATTTTTTTCTGGCAAAATTGCTTTTTTCTTTTTTTTTTTTTTCACAAAATGCTTCTCAGTGATAGTTGAAGCTTTAGTCCCATGTGGCGGTTTTATTTGGATGCCAAGAGAGAGAAAAAAATAAAATCTCAGTCAATGAAATGCCATTGACAATACGGAGACGGGCCTCTGTGAGAACGGCAAAGGCAATCCACATCCTCGCTCATTTATGGTGGGGATTTGGTCTACCATGGGAAAGAAGCACAGGAGGTGGATCTGTAGAGTTCCCCCCACCTCCATCTCTCCTGCTAGTGTCTTGCTGAGATTTAAATAAGCCTAAAGATTACTTGAGGGCCTTTAAATGCAAATTTTGGTGAGTGTGCAAAGCCCCTCCTGTAAACCTCAGCCTTATCATTTGCCTCCCAGATTAGGGCCTGTCTGAGACGGGAAGCTGGCTCCAGGCCCCCCAATAAGCTGCAGGCCAGGGGCCACTCCAGTGAGAGAGAGATGGATGGAGAGGAAAGGAGCTTGCTGTGGCTATGTGTGCCAAGGTCAGTGGTGGCTGCACTCACAATAATCAGCGAGTATCAAGAGACTTACATCTGGGGGTTTGCTTATCTCACTGTGTGTTTGTGTGTCTCCGTGTGCCAGCGCGCTCGTGTTTGTGTGTTTTTAGCGCCCTCGAACACAAGCATGGCGCGCTCAGTCATGACGGCTCCGAGCCAGGATCTTTGACAGATTAGGCAATAATCAATTAACAAATTAAGGAAAAGTATGCCTTACTGCCTTGTATCCCATGCATTATAAAACACTTTGCTGCACAGCTACAGCAATTGGCCCAGTGTCGTGCACTTTTTTTTAGTGGGGGATAACAGATGTTAGAAATGGCTTTGATAGGTATATTGGCTCAGAGGAAAAATCCAAGAGTATTTATAGTTTGGAACATGAAAGGATCATGGCTTGTGGATGCATTTATATTTGAATGGCACCCACTTCATTACTTAATGATTTGAAAAGGCTGTTAGAGGAGCTGAGCCTGAGCCAGCGAACCCATGACCCCGCTGAGTCAATGTGCTAAGCAGACACAGGCTCTGCTTCAGGCAGCTACACTTCTCACACCACAGAAATATGACACACGGAATGAAAGAGAATATATTAGATTTAAATACACCAGCCTGTGCACAAATGAAATCTCACACATAAGCTTGTTTAAGCAGCAATATTCAATATCTTAACCCTTAAAATGGATCAACTGACTATGTGTAATGTGCAGGGGGTCGCTTTAGTGACAAACTCGCAGAGAGCTGTCACCATCGCTGCAGCTCTCCTCAGTTCTTCGGCTCTCTCAGCTTCGGCTTGGTAAAAGGTTTGGCTGTAACTATTATCATTCTGCGATAAAGAGAAAAAAACCCCAAAACACTCTTGCTTATTTGATTCGTTACGCCAATTACATTAGTAATACATAAGCTGGAGCAGAATGCAATGATGGTGCGCCTGTGAAATAGTGCGGAGGGGAACTTGTTGAAACATTTGCATGGGGGAGGCAAGTCCAGACATTAAAAAAAGCTAAATCCCTGCAAGAAAAAAATATAACGGCTGCCAGGTTAATGTGAGGGTAACTGTGTTTTTGAAAACGCTAGCACGCAGATAATGTAAGGGAGGAGAATGTGACTGAAATGGTCAACCTATTGCAGACTCACGGTGTCCACGGGATGCATCGTTTCTACGCTTACAATTCATTTTGTATGCAAGCAGCTGTGAAATGCCTGTTGACAGCGTTGGGTCGTGTTGCGAGAAACGGGCCGATGATATTGAAATACTTTGAGGGCTGTTGCTGAAACACAGATTATAGAAAATCTGGAAATAGCTTTTGAGACCTTTTATTGACTTTGTATTTAAAGAGAGAGTTCCTGTTGACTTCAATAAAACGAATACAGAGTTGTCTTTGAGCCAGAACCTACCAGCCATTACTGGAACTGCAGCTTAAGCCAACTCTGCGTTGGCTTCAGGGGTGAACTGTAATGGTTACCGTTAGCTGCTAAGTGGTGTGACTCAGGCAGATGTTGCACAAGGGCACTACCATAGAAGCTATTTGGGAGCCTACATTTACTTCCCCTGCTCTGATGTTTTGGCTCTCCATGCCTCCACTTCACAAACCACGGGCCTCTGGTCTGAAGTCTGCAAAACCATCCATTTCTCTCTGTATCAGACTATCTGAGGCACCGAGGTCACTGAGCTGCGCCACCATCCGTCAGTGTAAATCCACAGTACAGCATTATGTCACTCCACCCTCACTGTAGCCTACTTTCCGTGCATCTGGCACAGTGTGTCGGCACAGCTGGTGTCAACAAGGACCTATGCTGTCAAAAAGCACCAAACTCAGGTCAAGGTCATGTAGGGAAAAGTTAGTGATGGTGGGAGGAAGGGTGGTGGCAGTTGTGACTGATGTTGTGCTTGACTGCTCTCTGTCTACAACAACCACCCACCTCCCCCTAACAAACACGCGCTCACACACACACACACACACACACACACACACACACACACACACACACACACACACACAGAATCCCCCTTTCATCCCCTTTTTCTTTAGAATGTCTCCTTGTCATACAGCCTCCCCTCCTCCCTCCCAGGTGCTCAGAAACAATGTGGATGAGGTAGAGGACATGAGGAGCCCACCAGAGAGAGAACAGATGTCACATGCCTCTTGCACCACGCTTGGGGATGTGTATGTGTGTGTGTGTTCTGCGCTGTGACAGGTAGCGTGTCGTGGTTGAAAGGTAAAGCCGGGCCTTACTCCCAGAAGGAAATGGAATGAAATGGGGGGCAATAAGGGGGAAGGGGCACCAGGATGAAAAGAAATGTATGAAAATAGGGCCTGGGTGTAGACACCTTGTTGTCTAGTGTTCAGTGTGAACTTTACAACAGGCTGTCAGACAGGACTGTAACAAGGCACCCCATTTGCCTGAAGAAAACGTTGGCAGTTTATGTTTCTGCAAACCATGGATACTTTCCAATTTGTCATATGTACCATATTGACATTTCTACAATACAATGTTCACATTACTTATGCTGAGGTTCTTTGGTAGGCTGGATGAGAAGGCTACCAAGCCAGTGACCAATGTTCTCGATGGTGTTTCAACATCTGTGTGAAACCACTGGATGTTTTTCACAAGATGTCGAGTCGAATCCAGCCGCATTTGTGGCGACGAAACCGTGTATTTTAAGCCAAAACATGATCTTTTCCTAACCCTTGCCCAGTGGTTTTTGTGCCTAAACCTAACCACAGCTTAAGCAGAGCATTGCGACAATATGAAAATTGAAAACTGATCATCAAGAAATGCAAAGTTACGACGTAAAGCAATGCAAAATTTCAACAGATTCATGGTGTGCAGAGTGGTACATTATTTTCATTTTGATCTTTGCAAAAGACCCCTGATAATCAATAAACAAACAATTAAATGTGCATTACATTTAAATCCCTGCCCCTGAAAGAGCTGGCGTAAATCACTGGGACAACCACCTCAGAGTGGAAAGTCATTTACTGCTGTTACAGCTGACAAGACGAGGTCTTTTGTCATGGCAGCATGCGCGCTTTCATTTATCATTCATGGGTCATATTGTTCTAGATTGGTGATTAGACAGTTGGCAGATTCAGAGCTGCATTAATGGCCTGAACATATGCACCTACACAAGCATACACATCGATTAGAGGTTACCTTTCAAAAAAAAAAAAATGGAAAAAAATCAAAGGTATCAGCCCTTTTGTTAGCTTCCTTGAAAGCAGTATCTCTGGTGAATTCAGAAGTACAGCATGTTCTCGATCAAGATAGCCTCACCTTTGTCATAATTACACATGCACACATGTGGCCCGCTTAATGTACACTCACCTGTGAATTAGCTCATTAGAAATCACGCTGATAACAGACCCGTCATGTCCACCTACCACGTCGAGAGTGATCCACTGTGTCCCCTGTGATACCTCCCTCTGTGATAATGTACATATTCATTATTCAACACTGGCTGTCAGATTAACAGAATATTCGGCAGATTAGCTGGTTAGCTGTCTGGTGGTCTTGCCTTTTATCCAGCGACTAGAGTGCCCTGACTGACTAAGCACATCATAATGGCAGCAATCCCAAGTGGTATGTTTGGTGCAGGAGGAGGAGACCTGCTTTTGACACTTTGGATCTGCTCTGACTTTTCTGAAAGGTTTGGATGGATTACGCTGTCTCTAAATCTTTGCATGGACTGATCATAACTACTGTATGTACATGTATGTGTTTGAATATTTACATGCCACGTTTGACCACAAGGGAAAAGGATTTATCCTTCAGTCTGAGTCAGAGGTATTCTGTACCTTCCAGGTACTGAAGCTGATGAATATCTGGTAGAGCTTAAGCGTTCAAAGCCACCTTCATGTTGTGGCTGGTGAGTCCTGCATGATAAGCAGGCGTCTATTTCCTGCAGCACAGGTTCTCTGTTTGGATGATGAAGAAATCAGACCCGAGCGCCTCCCCCCCAGAAAACGCGCTGGAAATAAATGCATGCATGTGTATTTGTGTATGTGCGCGAGCGTGTTTATGCGAGTGTGTTTGTGTGCGCAAACCAAACTGTTTAATCTGAGCCAGTCATTGAGTTTCTCATGGTTTTGGCAGCTTTTGCGTCTTTCGTTTGAAGGTGACATCACTCAGAGGATTCTCCACTCCAGTGTGCACATTATGTGAGTCAAGCTACAGAATGTGTGTGAGCGTGTGTGTGTGTGTGTGTGCGCGTGTTGCACATATGCTGACAATTATACGTCCGTTTCCAGAGGGAAACCAGTGAGCAGGATGAAAAGTGTTTTTGAACCTACATTACATAAGTGTACAATCAGTGGGTATGGTAGTGATTCAAACTATGGTAAACATGTTGGCAAGAACTAATCAGAGGATCTTTCATCTTCTAGTGTTGCAGTTTATTCATCATTCTGGCACAGGGATGTATGCTCTGGGGTTTGTGTCGAGGGTGTAACCTGTATATGCATGTGTGTGTGTGCAGGGGCCGAAAGAGACTGAAGGTGCACAAACGTGTCTGTTCCCATAAATAATTAACATCAGCCATTTTACAGCAGCAGCATTACAGTCTGCAGCTTTTTTTTTTTTCTTTCATCCAGAGCAGATGAGGCAAGATCCTCATCAACCCTGCGTATTCCAACAAACACTAAGGTTAAAATCATTAATAGTTGGAGCGGATTTTATTGGACAGGCCTTTATTAATGTTTTACAAGAGGATTGCCTCATTCTCGAATTACCGTCCGGGCTGAATGTATCGCTGATTTGGCCTTTAGTCTGGGACCGGCGCAACACTCTTCTCGGTCCCATTCGCCGGGCCCCCTGAGTGTTTACAATTTGCCTTCCGTTGTAAAAAAATCGGACTGGTCTGACACTCCGTTGCGGTTGACTTTTGTTCACTCCGAGGTGCCATGTCCCTGTTCTGTATGTTCAGCAGAAGCAGCCAGAAGAGCGCAGTGGGGGCATCGTTAAAGAGCCTCACAGGATATTGAAATAATGACTGTTGTTTGCAAAAACAGGATAGCCCAACTCAAATCATTTCCTCATGTATTTGTCCTGGGCGATCATAAAATCTTCCGAGAACACTCAAAGTTGTCTGCGGTCTGCTAATCCAATATAGAACGGGGCACATAGAAAAGAAACATTGCCTCTAACTACCTAGTTATCTGGCTGAGTCTGCCAAGCAGCCCGAATCTGTTCTGATTTTTGGCCTATCAGTCTGGAGAGTGAGGGCACAGGCAGTGAATTAATGGTCAGGAGATTTATTTGTTTGGTGTAATAAGGACTGTAAAACAGTAAGAGCTCTGTGCAGCCTTGCAGGCCCCCCTGCCCCGTGGGTACAATCAAATGTTGCCAGTAAATCAATAGAGCTGGAAGAGGTTTTTATAACCTGAGTTTAACACCAGGCTCTAAGTGCTCCAGGTGGCAGGTCATTTGTTCATTATCCCAACTTATCACAATAAACAATGGCAACTCTGATTGGACTGCTCTGCTACCACGAGAGGGGAAAAAATTGGAAAGGAGGAAGACAAAAAAAAATCTCAGGTGGGCAAAAAGAGGGCTAATAAGGAAGGCAGAGAGTGGGCAGGAGACAGAGGAGCAGCAGAAGATTAACCGCCGTAATTACGCACAGGAGCACAGAGGAGGGCTGGGACAGTAGGAGTAACAGATAGCGCGAGAGCTCTACAAGCTGTCAGCCTGCACAGATGACTCCTCTGATGCCACCGTTTGCAATCGTGCCTCTCTCTTGCAGTGGTGCCAACAGGTTTGGGCTTTTAATATTGTAAATACAAGCAGTGAGGCCTGGCGCACGCCTCACTGTCAAGAGAAGACTTCATTAATTTCGTGGCCTCTTTAAACTCCCGAGCTGTGCTGCAAAAGTGACTGAGAAGTATCTAATGTAACATATGACCTCAGATCATTGAGAGATAATTGTACTCGAAGGGGCACTATGTAGTTTTGGAGAAGAATTTTAATATGTACACTGTTAATGAGGCATTAATACAAACTCTGAATTATTTGTTTTTCCTTAACTGAATAAACAAGCTGTTCTCAGAGGGAAATAATGTCGCCACAACACCTTTTGAAGCTAGAAAGGAGGCAGGGTCCGCCAAATGTATGCAAAGTAAAGCAGTATGAAGCTGTGTAGTGCACCTTTAAACCACTACAGAGATACGGCCCGGGTACAGGCTTCGTTTCTACCAAAACACTGTTAAAAAAGGAGCTCTAAACACCACGCTCGTGCAGTAGGTAAAGCAGTAAAATGAGCCTACATGCTGTTTGCAGATGGCTTTACCCAAAGGACCTTACAGTAATGCGAGTGCATTTTTGTGACCCCACTGGGAATTGAACTCCTAACCCATGACAACCACATGCTTTATCAACTGAACTTCACCGGGCCACATAGTTCCGCACCTTGTAAAGGTGAGCGGCGTGTTTGTGTAAGACACCCAGAAACAGGAACCACATGAATTATCGCAGAGCCAAAAAAAAATAAAAAAAAAAATTCTCCAATCTCGGTTATTCAAATTGGGTGCACTTAATTTATGACTCCTGTACAGGAGCGTGGCAGCTGGAGTTTGTAATTATACAACACACTCTTTCGACTCTGCTGCAGACACACTGCTGCATAATTTACATGTCTATTAGCTCATCAATTACAGTGTAATTACTCAGATGCACAACTAGCTTTTTACCATATTATAGAGCACGTCATCAAATGAATAAGCGAGCAAACAAACAAACAAGTAAACAAGGCGATAAAGACGGCGCAAACAAAGAGATAACTTGAAACGCTTTTCCGGCGTGAGACGCGACGTCACCGTGGTTCATCCAGCAGCGTTTACACTTCTTCATCCCTCCGACTCGCCTTCGTGTGTCTCAGTCTGAGAGTGCCTTATCCACGGCTTATCATCTCCACTTGTTTACCCCTGATTCCACTGTTCTGCAGACCGTCTCATGAGTCATTACTCTGATTAATAAGCCTATCATGTGAAACAAAAATACTGTGGCGTCGCATCTCAAGGCTCATCGTCTCTCCCATGAGCTGTTTCTTCTTTGTCTTCTTCTTCTCCTCTCTCTCTCTATTTTTTTGGCCTCTTTCGCCGCCCCCTCCATCTCTCCTTCACTTTTGGATGAATTAATGACGGAGTGATTTTTAAGAATGCATTATGCATGATAAGAATTGGTCTGTAATGGAAACAAACAGAGACAGTGGCGCAGGTCGGTGGTGGCAAATCTATTGACCATCAGCGGCGCCTTCATCCAGTATGCATTACTTATAGAGGCTGGATTTGCTTTTGTGCTGTGAATACTAATACTTGAGCCAACCGCGAGCAGCTCAGAGTGCTGATGACCAATATGGTTTGAATTCTGTATCGATAACCTTAGAGGGATGTGACTGAAAGATGCAAGACTCCCTGGGAACTGACCTGTCATGTGTATAGGGTTGGGTCGGTAACATGTGAGTTTCAAACAGCGTTTCTCTAAAATACAAATGGAAATGGATGAACCAGCAATAACTTTAAATACCCAATGGATGAGGTTAAACAAAATGGATAGGACTGATCCCATCACCCACTCGCTTGGGGCGCAGTCTCGAAGACATCTTTACTGCAGCTCTCCCATGTTACACAGTCACTCTTTCTCAAAAACGCCTGCGTCATACACAGACTCAGGCAAGGTTTCCTTGAAATATACCTTTTAATAAACAGACGCCTCGTTTCTTTGCAGCATTGGGGCTCTCATTGAGCCCATATAGATTCAGAACAGCCCATTCAGCATTCAGCGCAATCACTGCTGTTGTTTTGGCTGCTGCAGGTCATAGCGGTGATAAATCTGGGAAAGTTAGCCTTGGTAATGGACTCCAGAAGGGGTCTGGGAGTTAAACAGTGATGAGCAATGGAAACTGTGGTCAGCAAGAGAGCAGCTGTAACCCTCTAACAGGCGTGGACAAGATGGGAGGAAGGAAACAGCCAAACGTTCAGAGGCCCAGCGATGGGTCTATTTTAGGAGAGGGGGCTGTAGGGAGAGGAGGAGGGTGATCCACCAGAGCAGCAGCAGTTGAGCAGCACATGTGGGGAAATGCTGCGGGCTGACTGTTGAAGGAGCTCAGCAGGAGAACAAGAGATGAATAGCTTGTACGGAGGCACTGTTAATTCCAAAAAAATTGTTTTTAATGTTGGGTGTGTCTTGAGAGTTTGTGTAAAGGGTAAGCGGAGCTTCACAAGTATAGCCCTGGAAAAAGATATGTGGCGAGCCACTGTTGCATAATCCTCCAGAGACGTGGTTAGAAAACTAGCAAAGGCAAATGTGTTTTAAAGAGGAAGAGAGCAAGAGAGAGAAGCCTGCTGCTGTTTTGTTATAAGTGCTGTCTCAGGTTTCTCTCCTCTCCTTTTCACCTTTGACCCCAAAATGATCCTCGATTAATGCCATTTGTTGAACACAACAGATTCTTTGTGAACATGCAAACAGAAATAGCTCAGGTATTGATATGTATATTAGCCCCCACGGGCTCCGTCCTCTCTGCAGCTGAACGATTTCTATTGACGAGTATTTGCTGCCACCACAAGTTATTGTGTAAATAATTGATCTAATTGATCAGGCTCAATGGAAATCATCAAAATGACTGGTTTAACGCGTGAAGATGTTTCTTGGGAATCAATACTGATTATTGCTCAGAAGGGCCTGACTGTTATTGCGAGGTCACCTATCAGATGGCCTTAGCTGTTTACATTTTAATCTGGTTTTATTTGTGTTTTTGAGCTCCAAAGATTCATGCCATAAGGCTGAAACCCCCTTGTCTGGCTTATGTCTTGACAAAGTAAATAAATGATCCAGTACCCTCTCTGGTCGGGTTGGAATGTCAAAGGTCAGGGGGTCAGAGCTGCAAGCAGCCAAATTAGGTTTGAGGACACCATACGCTCAGTTCCCCTCTATTTGATTACTGCCTACCCATGCGCCCTAGAACATGGACAAACGAGCCGAGCACAGCTCACTGGAAAGTTAGATGTTGGAAACGTGAAGGTGAACATACGAGCATAGTGATTTAGTCACCTTCAACATCCAACACTCCAAACTTTTTAGCTCTGTTTTGATTGATTATATGGTTGAAACAAATAGTGAATTTGATGTAAAGCAACCATGTTGAGACGGTTAGGTAAAGTATTTGGCAGTGCGCAGCGTCGCCATGGGAGGAAAAGAGTGCTATGTGTCTGTTATTGTTGTAAGTTAGGACTTCTCCTGCACAATCTGTCATTTGTTTTCAGGGCAGTAGGCAACCCACAGGGAATGGATCTCATTTCCATCATTAAAGAGGCTTCAAGGCATTTGAAGTAAACAAATTAGACTTGGTGGTTCAGATGGCTCAAATGACAATATTTCTCAATAATTGGAAATGATAAAGAACGTCTTTGATATGTTAGAGGCTTCACCATGTCTAGAAAGCAGTGCGAAGGGAAGCCTGTGGTTTCCCTCCACAATCTCAGACTCATTATAAATCTTCACAGTGATACATTTTATAATGCTGTGTTTGGCTGAATAAACAGTTATGATTTGGCACAAAACAGACACCGTGGACGCCTGATTTGAGCGAGCTGCCAGCCTCTCTGTGTACACGATGGAAAGCAGGGAGCCGAGAAGCCTCTCCGGTGGAAATTATGAATATAAAGTCATGCATTATAGATTTGCAAGTGAATTTATTTATTCTCCTGCAAAAGTCGGAAATGTAAGCCGGCCAAATCAATGTGGGAGAGTTCATCTCTGTCCACCTAATCATTTGCTAATGGCTACTATCAATTGTCTGCCCACGGCCTCTGCATCCAACACTGTTGCAATTAAAGTCAACAAGCACATACTGTACTGTCGGCTAAAGGTGCTTTAGCATGGGATTCCAGGTTAATGTATTGATTATCTTCTGCATGGTAAATTGGATTTATTCCACATCATCAGTCTTGTTTATTTATTTATAATAACACTGTAATTTATCAAAAGATGAAAGATTTCCTATCCCGCTGATGGGTGAGAGCGTTAGCTGTCAAGGTAATCCGATGTATTGTTTTTATCTTAAAGTATAGCGCGCTCCATTGTTTTTGATTTATGCGGCAAGCGCTCTTAAATAATAAAGTAAATCTAGGGAAAGAGACTCAGAATTTGCAGGAAAGAACAAAGCGAGTCCTCAGAGAAAGAATAACAGACCTAAATGTGCAGCGCTGTGGTAGTGCAACACTGTACAGCGCTTGTATGTCACACAGACTTAACAGCAGCTTGCACTTTTTGAACATGTTATTTATTTATTTATTTGCTTGCTAGCTGGCCCTGCGCCCTCATCCTCGTGCCTCTGCCAGCATCGACAAACACATCACAATACGGAGGACTGCTTGCTTTTGGAGTGTTATTATTTATTCATGCTGCCCTAGAGTCTTCCTGTCCATTCCAGACATTGTTTTAGCGTTTCTGTCACTGTTTTTGTAAAGACAGTGACACTGGTCTAACTACATCTGCAGATGACTAAAGGGAGTAGTGGCGAGTTGTGTATGGCGTGTGGTGTGTGTATGTGTTGTACCTATGTGTGCGTACGCGTGTGCGTCCGTGCTGGCGACACACACTGTATAGTTCTGTCTGCCTGCATTAGTGTGTGGCCTTTTGGTGTAGCAGTGAATCTATATGGTAAACATTTATTGACTGTAACTATTAACTACTTAATTTAACTATATTCAGTGTGTATGCAATATTGTCATGTTTGTTTACAGAATATAAATCTAATTACTTTTACATTTCTGAGCCAGAGACAATTTGATTTGTATTCCTCAGGTCACTGGTCTAAGGAACCCTTAGCTGATACGAATACAGAGCAGGGACCCCCTAACACCTATGTACATAATAAACTGGGCCAACAGAATGGTGAAGCTAACTTGCCAATATGTTTCAATGATATGTAGCTAGCCACACATCCTCATACGAAATCCTTAAATACCAACGCTGCTCTGTCACACGATTTGTATCTCATGCGGATGCACAACATACCCTTCAGCCAACCAAAGCCTTCCTTTGGCGTCTTTATGCTTGGATCCCAAAGAATCTGGTATTTCGCCCAGGTCGGCTCGGTTTTGAAAGACGTGGCAATGCATGCTGCAGCCGGACCTCCATGACCGCCTCAGAGTTCACGTTGTTTTTCATGAGTATGCGTATCTGATCCATCTATGTGCAGAGATGGAGGGTGATATTCTGCCTCGCAAGACAGTTTGGGTGGTTTTATGAGAAGTTTTTTCTGTTGGAAAACCTTTTGGAAAGGTACGATAGGTCTTTAGGTGATTCAGTATAAAACTGCTCAATTAGCAGGGTGTTAGAACGATGGACTGGCTAAGTTGATTGTGCAGATGACTTTCATGAGGGCGGCGAGAGTTTGCGTCCCACGTGTAATTATGGTTTGGTTTTATGGCTTTTTACTTTTGGACTTAGTGGGTTTTTTGTGTTTTAGGTATTTAAAAGAATATTTCCAATTTTCGGTCAGAGTTTGGCTAGATTTAGGCAATAAAACTACTTGGTCGGATTTAGGACATAAAACAACAAGATCAGATTTTGACATTGATAAAACTTGGTTAGGTTTTGGAAAAGACCACGGCGTTGATCCAGTTGATAACTCAGGGTTCACTTTCAGTTTCACATGGGTCAGAAGCAGCAATGATCACCAAAAATAGAATAAGTCAGCCAAGACTCCGCCCCCCTGGGCAAAATACCAAGTTTTAGGGAGTCCAATCTTTGTGCACCCTGCCAGAAAGCCTTTGGGGAAATCACAAAACGTTGGTGTTTGACGCCATGGGAATCAGAACAAGCTAAGTGAGCTAACAAGTTCAAACTTATGGATAGGTGCTGGAAGGTGATGAAGCGGAACGTTAGGTTAGCTTAACATGATTGCAGGAGGAATCATGGGTAGCCTATCATCAGTGTTGTTGGAATTTATCTTTGCTGATAACATATACTATTCCTGTCAATTTTCAGCCAGTAACTATTTATTTATTCTTTTCAAATTTTTCTAATTATTTCACTTCCCACGTTATTATGATTATTGTTACATGTGGAGGTGTGTTGCCATGCTCCTGAAGTCACTCCCAGGCTCAGGAGACCCTGCATGCATAACACAGTGTGTGTGGGGGTCTCCACAGTAATATCTCCTCCTCTGGCATTGATGTAGACTAATGTAGCCCACCTCCCCTTGGGTAAACCTGTCTGGATCGTCTCATAAGAATCCCATTCATCCATCCATCCGTCCCGTAATAAAATGGTCTAAGCCGAGAGAGGCCGTTTGATTGCTGCCGGCCAGCTAGACGGCGGCTATTCACCATAATATAATATTCCCCCTGTAGTCTGCACTTTAAACCTGTCTCACACTGACAAGCGTGCATCACCCTGTGGGGTCAGCGGGGTCTCCCATCACTGTCCAACCACCTAGTCTGACTGACGCAAATCCTTTAGAATTGCCTGTTTTGAGCCTGAGCACGCGTCCCCTGTTGACACTTCTCGCACGTCTGCAGATCTCCAGTAACAATATCACCTATGGAATCAATCTCCGCGCCGTGTTTGAGGCCTATGGAAAGCCATTGATCAGCGCTTTGATGTCATGGCCTTTCATAAATTGTGACCTTTTTAGTATTGGCATGCCCCGTCACCGCCGGAGAGAGTCATGCTCGTGACTCACTCCAGTGAAAAGACTGGAAGTGCGAGGCAAACCAGTGTCACAGGTGTCAATGCAGCTGCTCCTTATTGACAATTAGGCTCCTCTGGACGACTGAAATGAAATCGGAGATGACAAGACCCCCCCGACTTTGATCCTGACCCGACACCTCATATCAGAAATATGTAACTGTAGCCCCTCCAGGGCAATTCAGTTTTTTTTATTAAGAAATAAAAAAAGTCAATGCTTGTATGAACTATGTTTTTTTTTTTAAGGGCGGGTTATAAGAAACGAGAAGATTGGTACTGTAGTAGTCATTCCCATATATATTTAAAAGGAGATGTCCAACAGGCAGCATTATGTGTTTTATGTGCTCGGGGGGCATTTCCAGTGACACAGAGCCATCTCGTGCTATTCTTTCTCTCTCCTACGCTCGGAGCAGTTTGAGTTTTCAGCAGAAGACAGCAGTCAGAAGTACTTCAGCTTGTTAAAATTGACCATAAACAGCTCATTGTTTTAAGAGGGCCAGGCACGGTCATTTGATACCGGCACTAGACTTGCTTCTCGCCCCTTAGCTATCCTGTTATTTCACTCTCATAGTACACATCGGGGTTCTGGGGATGAAATATTGGCAGTGTAAGGCGAGCAAATACTGCTTGCGAAAGATGCGTATGGAGTATTCTTTACACTAGGGGAAAACGTTAGGAGCTGAGACTCGAAGCTCACGGTGGATATTATCATTACAGGGCACTATAACGGCTTCATTTTGCTTTCATGTAGTAGAGTGTCACTTGTATCAAAGCTGTTTTTCCTCAGTACCTTTTTCTATTTGCATTTTTCTTTGAAATCGTTCGTGTTGAAACAAATGAACTTAGAGCAGCATGTGGTAAAAAACATGATCAGAAAACGGCAGAAAAAAAAATCACATTTTAAAAAAAAAAAAAATCTGAGTTGTTTGTTTGGATGAAGGCAAAATTCCTTTTCTGTGAAGATAAAAGAGATGGTGCTTTCAGTACCCCACCTGTCTCTTTTCCACAGTCCTCTTCCTCCACACCCTCCTCTCTCTGTTTCTCTCTTTCATATTCAGCCCGTCATCGGTGTGCCTGACGGCAGTCTGATGTGTTCTCAGCGTGCTCCTTTACATGCACATGTCAGCGCAGTTGAATGAGTCACCCGAACTGACAGCAGATGGTGCTCTTTGGGTAGGAGAGGCCTGCTCCGTCCGCTCAGCCTGCTCTCCGTGCAATCTATCATCATTCTCCTTCTCTGTCTTCTCCCCCAAGACCACTGAGGAGACTCTGGACCACCATCCTCTGTGCCATCATTTACCTTTGTGCAGGGGAATGTCAGCCTGCTCAGCCTTGGGCTTTTATCCAGGGAGCTTGCGGCAGCTAGTCGACGTGCAGTTTAGACAGGGATCCATGGGGCACTTCTTAATGATGTGGTTCAGTGATAAACCGGGGAAGACTGACTGACTGACTGAAAATTGTCTCGGTGCGGCAGGAAAAGCAGGAACGAGAAAGAGAAGCATTGTAGATAGACTGCCGGAGGAAGGCAGAGTGAGCAGTTCACAGAAGTTTAATGCTTTAAACTTTTAGAACTCGTCTCAGTCTCCAAATGTTTGCATTATCAAGTGAATGAAAGATGGTTCTCCTGCAGCAGGGGCATAATTTCAATAAACCTTAAAGTGGTTGAGGCTACGGGAACACTGTAAAATAAGAAATCCTTATCGATTAGCATTCATTAAATGTGCACACAAGACACATTTTACTCAGGAGTGTCTATAATGTGATATAAACGCCATAATGAATTCATTAGGGAACCTGATATACAGTGTGTAGGATTTAGCTGTTCACAAGCTCTCTGACCCGTTTCTGCAATGCAAATGTTTTAATATGCCGGAGTGTTGCTTGGAGCCAATCAGGTATATTGCAGTGATTAGATTAAAATCCGATTTTTCCGTCAACTCAGCAAAGCTGTATCGGTAGTCAATTAAGATCTGTCATAATGTGATGGAGGACAGTTTGAAATGATCCCCTGCTCTGCTAAATGTATGACAGGCTACTACTAAAAGGGTCAGCGCCGTGACCTTGATCCACCAGAGGCTTTAAATACACAATCTGCTGGTTTCAGCATATGCAATATTTCTCGTAGTATCCAAGTGAAACGTCAATGAAGTGTGTCTGCAGGCGCTCGTGCAGACGGTCCTTTATACGTTTTCCATTTTCCCACACAATAGAAATCAATGCACAAGTAATTCACATATTCATTAAGAAAATATGTCCACAGTTCTAAGCCTATTTGTGAATTAGCTGACAAATTATTCCTTTCACATTAGTGCTTTGACTGAGCGGCGGGTAGTGGGATTCAGACTTGGACACCTTTTTTTTTTTTCCCCCCCACTCTGTTAATAGTCCTACTTAATACTCATCAATCACAGCAGTCAAAAAATATTGATCGCTGGCTAGATTAAATCAGAGTTATTCCACTGCGATGGCTATTACAAAGTACAGCTATTACAGTGAAACAGTTCTTGATTTACTATGAGAGAGGATCTGCTGCCTTGTTGTAGTGAATTGCACTGAGCTACTGTATGTGTGTGTGTGTGCGTGTAGTTCAATCCAGCTGACTCCATCATCAATCCATTTTTTCTTTTACCACAGCGTGTATCTGCATTTCCATTCACCACCTGGAGCTTTATTACAAAATAACCATGCATAAAATTAAACTTTGACCGCTTTGTTTTGTGATCGTGAGTGTTTGTGGGGGGACCACGCGAGGTGGATGTTGCACTGTGTGACATCATCTTTGCATAACGCGGATGACCCATAGGTATGTGTGTCAGATATGATGTCACCAGAAACAGTCACAGTCGCATTACTAACACAGCCCTGGCACCTGCGACACTTTGGACAGCGTCTGAATCATACAAATGAGCTGATAATCGACTGTGCACGGAAACCATGATATTCTCCATCTAATACAACCTGTTTTTTAAGCCACACTGGCAGTAAAGAACCACGCTCTGCTGGAGATGTACTGTCTGCCCCGTTTGACCTCTGTTGACTTCATCACCGGGGAGTTATGAAAGCCCTGTGAGTAGCGGCCCTGTTCTCTGCCTGCACTTGTGCAAGCTGAAACGCCTTCAGACAGGTGCTGCAGAGTGTGCCTCACTGCACCGAAAACAGCTGGGGCCGGTCATCAGCGCTCACTGGAGATGACATCACCTGACAAGTGTTCATCTGACTCATCTCCCGCTCTCTGGCTCCATCTCGGGCCCCTGACACATGCTTCACCTCGGAGGCACTTGTACAGGAAACCGGGGGGCCAGACAGGACGGGTAGCTGCGGGCTTTAAGTTCAGTCATGCTCATGCGCCGTGCCAAGAAAGGGGGTGAGGTAAGAGGGCAGAGGCAGGTGATGCAGTCTCGCTCATCATCACACTTTGGCAGGTGCGATGCTTTGCATCAGTGCATCACTGGCCCTTTTAATATCTCAAAGAAGAATGCTGCACTCAGTGTGTCATATATTAGGGCTGTTAGAGAAGAAATAAGCCGGACACAAAGGGCAATTAAACTAGAGGAGTCAAGAGTAGGAACAAGGCTATTCCACTTTAGTGTGTAGGGTTGTGAATCAGGGAAGGTCCATCCCTGCCTAGGACATAAAACAGTGATCTCTTTAATTACCTAGCATAAAACCCACGGCATAATATTCTCACCCCAGTATTATACAGGACTGAAGTCGTATGATTCTCTGGAGGTGACTGTCTCGTAGCGTGGCAAGGGGAAAGATGGAGGTAATGTAAATGGATGGGCTCTTTTGTAGACCGCTGTAAAAAGCAATCAATTAATTTGGTAATTTATACATTTCAGTAGAAGGTGAACTGGATGGAATATGTGATTTGCCATTAAACTGTCCAGCACATCATTCTTAACTTTAGATGGCTTAGCATGCTGTGAATGTCTGGCGAACGTGCTCCGTGGCTTCACAGCGCGTTTTGAGGCGCTGTAGTGCCTTTTTAATTTTCAGTCTTCCCATCCCATGCTTGTAAGTACTGATGTTATATATCTGTTTATTTATACAGCAGAAATAATACGATATATGTAACTTTATTGTACCTAATGATTATAAAGACAATTCTCCACTCATACATGTGGTGTGGCAAATATCTGCTTTTTCCGGTATATATTCTTTTGCTTCTGGTGCCAAACTCTACAGTTTATTTCCATAGTAACCGTATCTCATTGTGTTTTCATCCATAATTTTGTTTAAATACTGCTATTGTACATATGTTGTTAATAGGCTATGTTCATTTTTGTATATAGTGTCATTTAGTTAATAGCGCAGGTTTAGCAAGGTTAGCCTGTCAGCTAGCCTAGATGGCTTCCCAAATAGTTCGGCATAAACACATAACAATAGAACCAGTCACCCATCTCTGTGATTCATGCTTAAATTCCTTATCCAGCAGCTGAGGTCGGAGCTTTACTGCTTGCTTTCTCAAGATGGTGAACGTCAGTCGCCTTCATTTTGGGCAGCTCTTCCAAGCACCGAGTGCAAAAAACAGAGCCACAGAAATGTTAGCGTGTGGCTAGCTAACGTCACTAATGGTTAAAAAAAAAGTTAAAAACGCTACAAACAACAACGAACAGTCAACTAGTAACAATGTCTACAAAGAAAACTGTGAAAAGTGAAAATTTTTAACGAAGTTACTGATGAAAAAGCACCAAAACAACTGTAGACGTGTACCATAGAGTTAGAAACCAGCTTCACCAGTTTGCAAAGCGGATATACATCACACTAAGTTGTGCAAGTGGCGAATGCATTTTTCATAATAAAGGCTTCTAAAGTGAAATGACATTGATTGACTATACTGAGTGATTGATTGACTGTACTGATTGATTGATCGACTGTACTGATTGTATGACACATCCACTGATTTAAAAAAAATAATAATAGGAAAACCACTAATTAGGCTTCAGTTAAGTAAGGCTAATGAATATATAAAGAAGTACACTGTATATATAGAGAGAGAGTGTCTGATTATGGTGGCAGTTACAGTAATCATGCTTATGATAAAGATGATGACGCCTCATAAAATCATAGCTGAGGTGTTATTATTGCACTGCTCTCTCAGCCCCTCCTCTCTTCCATAGCGCATCAGATAAGTGCGCGCTGGTGCCGCCGCGCGAACAGCATTACATCATCTCACTCCTTCCCGGCAAAGCGAGCCACCGTGCGATGAGATCAGAGCCCCCTTGTTATCCCAGTAGCAGAGCAGACTGCTGCAGGACCTAAAGGATCCACTTCACAGCCAGGGGAAAAATATGCGAGACGGCTGTTTTGTCTGCCGCCCCACACGACCCAAAAAATGGGAGCTCGGCTCAGGTTCATTCACAGGTGAAGCCTCTATTTCAGGTGCAGAGCAGAGGAAGTCTGTCGGGGGGGCTTTAAATACACTCGCATACAAACAGATAGTATACACAGACACTCGGAAACTTGCAAATCCCCCCAAAAACCACCCTGTGGTGTTTGCTGTGTGATCACAGAGCATACAAATCATTTTCTAGATCAAAGACTCCTCGTAACTCGGAGAGCTTATTCAGTTTAAATCTTTTTATATCTCTTCCGAATTATCCCCAGTTTTACAGCAAACACAAACCCAGACGTAGGAGTTTCATTTATTGGGTGAGATTCACTTTGTTGTGTAACAAAAAACAGATTTTTTTTTTTTGTCTCATCACTGGTTCTCAATGAAGATTTAGCTTTATCAGATGTATGTTATTCTGGGCAGTGCTCTGTGTCCTTCCCCCCTCTGGGTTACCGAGTGCTCAGTTGCCATTTGGGATTCAGCTGTATGAAGATGAATGGATGGATGATCTGATTCTTGTGGACCTAGGTGACTCCTGCCCGGCTCCGGTTACACAGTCTCCGCCCTCGCCCCCTTTCTCCCATTCTGGTTATCCTGTCTGTGACACCGTAATGATGACAAAGACTAACAAGTAAACAGCAGCATCCAGCACCACAGAGGACCCTTTTATGGCGCAATGAAAGTGAGGGATGAAGCGCAGTTGTCATCCAGGAGAGCTCCAGCAAATCACCGCGCAACAGCGAAACAGTCGGGGCGGCGGAGTGGAGATGACCGTGGCGGGCGCTGGCATTGAGTTGAGCTGTTTGTCAACAATCAGTCGATCTGTCAGTGTAAAGCAGCGCAACAAATCAGCTCAGCCACCAGTCTCTGTCCGTGGCAGAGTGCTGGGGGAAAAAAAAAAAAAGATCTGTGTCACCGCCGCTGGAAGCTGAGCGCACACTCACATACCTTAGTATGACTTGGTGTTACTAATGAGGAGCTGATCCTGCTTTAAAGTGGTGTCAGATTTACAGTTTTAACAAGTTTTCCACTTTGAAGTGCCACATTAAAACCTCATTAAGTCAAAAGTAATGCAAATACATTTGTTTTGTTCAACATTTTTGGCCTCTATATCCTGATTAGCTGGCGCTTTAGACGTTTAGGTTTTTTTTTTTTTCACTCCGCAAAGTGGATGAGTTTAAAAATGCAGCCTGACAGCTTGTGGCTCACCAAATGTTTTCTCTTTTTTTTTCCTTTCACTCCCCGGGTTGCCAATGCCTTCATGCCTACTTCTCCCTTTTGTTGCCTGTCCCATGCCAAGTTTCAGCAGCTGTGACAACACAGGGACCAGAGACTTGAAGAGATATATTGTTAAACACAAACCCGTCACGCACGCTGCCATTCAAACACCCCCCTCTAACTAGATTAACATGTTGCCGGCGCTCTGACGACTACAACTTACATACTTCTTTTTTTTTTTTTTCACTGCTCTCCGCACAGGGAGCCGGGACAGTCTAATGACCTCGTGCAAACCTCGCTGTGCTCGAACACACAGGAACACATGTGCACATGAACACACACGCACTTTCACACTTTTTTCTCCTCCATGAAATCAGCGCTCAGACGCCGTGGCCACGCTTGCAGTTGTCCCCTTTCACTGCTCTTACCATTGTCGGGTAAAGCGCCATTGTGAGCCCAAAAAGGATTAGAAAGCGGGGAATAAAGAGCAAGCTGCACACATTTCCAAACTTCTTTAAGATGCTGCCCACAGTGATATAATACACCGCCGCCGGTACACAATGCAAGCGGGAGCTTTCGGGGGGAGATGTAATCCCTCAGGTCACTGGTTACACATGGTAAGACATTCTTAAACACACACACACTCAACCTTGTATTCTGTAGTGCTGGATTTGTGTGATTAAATGTGTATTGTCAAGTGCGGGGTGGATGCATAGTTATCAATATTAATCATCAGCCGAGCATATGGCCCTCAATCACCGCTTGATTAATCAATATATTGACATTATCACACCTGCACAAGATAAATCACCCATGAACATGAGCTTGTTGTGCAGTTCATTCAATATACATGAGGGAATCATTCAAGGGGTAACATCCCTGTGGTACAGCTGAGGACGGCCTGAAGGTGATGCAGCATGTAGGAGGCACGCGCGTGTGTGCGCTCGTTTACCTCACGCACGCGGCGCAGGAGACGGCGTGTGGAAATGCATGTTCCACTCTGATGACATCACCGTCTTGGCTAGGTAGCAGGGGCATTTTCCATAGGCTGTCTTCTGTTGCTGTGGAGAGGCCTCCACCAATCCCCTCCCCTTTCCCTCCTTAATGTATACAACACCGGCTCCGTGAATGATCTGTGACATCGCTTCCTTGGGCCGATCCAAAGACAACATTATGTGACCGTTCGGAATTCAACACCACCGCCGCCGCCACCCACCGCCCCTCCCTCCATCCCCACAAACCCCCTTTCAGCTTTGGAATCGCCTGACGCAGGCCGTTTAGGGCCATTTGTCGCCTACTGTGTGAGGAGAATACTGAGCCGGGCCTCATGAGGGTCTGATATGACATGTGACAGCCCATCATCTGAGCCGTACTTAATGTTAACTAAGCATTTCCATTTAACTGGATCTCTTGGTCCTGGCTTGTACGAATACTAAGGGTGTTCCGCATGTCAGTTTGTTTGGGGATCTTAAGCATGATACAGTAAACACTGAGCGCAGCGGCCCGGAAGAGAATTGACCAGCTTTGTATACAGTCTGTGATTTAACACTGAGCAGAGCTCAGGCAGAGAACTGCTGACAACACTGTCCATTACTCTGGCCTCTCTGACCACAGACCATGCACAGTACATGAAGTGTGCGCGCCGTAAATCCTCGGCTGTTTTGCTCGATATTCACACCTGACACCAGCCGAAGATCTATACCTGTCTTGAAATGTCTCTGTGCCCCCTTGTCTCAATAGCCGCGTCCCTTGGTAGACATTTAAAGAGGCGTGGGCAGCTAAAGCATTCTTTCTCTTGGGCTTTTCGGAGAAGAAAAGGGTTCAAGAGGTCAGAGATATGTGTTATTTTCCCACCGGTGCAATACTCAGGATGTGTCAGAGCCATGTGTCAGGGAATGACAGCGGAGAAGAAAGACGGCAGGAGAGGTAGATCTGGCAGACAAAGGCCAGACTTCACACAGAAAGCTTGAGATCAATGGATCGGCAGGCTATGCACCCTACATACACTCGCCAGCAAACGCACGGTGCTGCGATTTGATGGCGAGATTGACCTATCCGGGGCCTGTCATGAAAACTCGAGCAAGACATACGGACAAACACACAAGGAGACGGACGGAAACGCACACAAATGAAACACTTCCACCTCGATACCTCGCCGGGTGCATTCTGGGTGCTCCACAACAGTCCCCCTCCCCGAGCTTGTCATCTTGACGAATGGATCTGGGTAACTGTCAATTAAAATGAAATCCCATCTGTGGAGTAGAACGAGGAGGACACATTGAATGCAGCACACACACACACATTATACACACACACCCACGCATGCAAACACAAAGCACGGTTGTGGAGACCAGTCTGAGCTTCTGCCCAGAGACAGGGGTTGATCCACACGCTGGGCTTCATGTGGGCAATACATCAAACAGACAACATTATCCCTGACTACACCTCTGAAAACTTCAACATGATTAATTATAATTAATTAGCAAAATGCTACGTGTTGGCTAATTTATCATATTTGCATTATTCAAAAATCCATCATCAAAATGTAGCCAGCAGCAGGCCTCCTGTATTTTTTTTTCTCTCTCTCTTTATAATTATTTTGCAACATAGTGCTAAATCAGCAAGTTGCAGTTTTTGCGTTTTTCAGTCACTCCCTGGAGATGATCCCAGACAGTCGTTGGTAAGCAGTTTAGTTTTCAGCCTTTGTGGAATTCCAGCTCAAAATGAATTTGTTTTCGGTGTGTGTGTGTGTGTGTGCGGATGCTAATTCATTTTAAAGCACATTTGTCAGTTATATCGATCACTGATTGACATCTTGTAACCTTGCTGAATAAGGCACGTTTGTCAATTTGTGCTGTTTAATAAAGTAGAGCATTCACGTGGTACAGAACGCATTTCTGAGACGGGGCGTGGGGGGGTGAGCCGGCGTCGTTAAGCTTTATAAATATTTATAAATAAGTATCGTCTGAGGCTTCCTTTTTCTTTTTCAGGTTTACAAAAAAGCTGCTAAGCTGTTTTAAAGTGTTCTCCATTTAAAAGCAGAACTATGACAACCATGTATTACTAATGACCTCAGCCGGGACTCCAGCCAATCCCTTTTATGCAAAATCATCACTATATGATTGAGACCAAAAGTGGTGGTGAAAGTCAGTATGCAAGCCTCATTACCCCAATTAATGGCGATTCTTATTGCATAAGCAAAACTCATCTGAGGGTAGAAGTCAATACCTTTGTCATGGTTATGATAATGGCCTTAAATGCTCATCTGTAGTCATATGTGCAGGGAGAACTTCGGAGACTGACACTGAAGGACATCAATGCTGCAATATAGGTAATTAAAATGAGTGCGTCCTAGCCATTGCAATTAAACAGGGAAAAGTGTGTCAGGGCCTGTGTATGATTTGTGTCATTAATTTTCATTACCAAGTGTTTATTAACCTTTTTATCTTGTGCCATCCTGATGCTAGTCTGCTCGGTGTATATCACCACCTTGGGTGTGTGTGTGTGTGTGTGTGTGTTTGTGGGCCCTCCTGGTGTTTTTTTTTTTTTCCCCCACCTCCTAAAGAATGTTTCGATCATGGGAAATTTCACGTGCGTTCCGGGGGAACTGTAAATGTTTGTGTTCTTTAATACGCAGTGCATTCATCAGCGGCGGGTGAAAAAAAAAACTGCGCGGCATTAGCAGTCGGTCCGATGAAGGTAACGTTATGACTCGTAATTAAATTTGAAATTAAGTGATATTTCATCTCTTCTCGTTAATTAGAAAAGAGGTCTTCTGCGATATAATTATTTATTTTCAGCAATGGGAGAGGACAGTCGTAATCCTCTGAGTGATGTTAGGTGTTATTGCACATCAGGTGAGGTGGCGGCGTGCATGCATACATGCATTTGAGATGTCCTCTGCGTCCTCATGTTCAAGTGAGGTTCCAGAGATTTTCGGAGCTCATCCGTTGCTCGATAGCTACAAGGCCAGCCGAGGTGTATTTTAGTATTAACTGATGTGTATCTGTTAACGTCAAAGCTCTGATCTTGATTCAGTCGACTACAGCACCAAAAAAAAAAAACACAATTGAAGGGGATCTGCAAGATGGCACGCATTAATCAGGCTATAATGATATTACCATTTCCTTTTTGTGCATCTGGGGGAAAGTGAAAGTGTTGCTCAATGGTGATCACTATCGAAGCTTAAAGCGACAATCCCTGTTAAAGATGCATAGAGGTATGGATAGTGGCTGGTAAGGGATTAAGAGCACGATCTCTCATTCCAGCCCCATGCATTCTCGGTAATGTCAAGAGGGGATCTGGAGAATAAATACCTTTGCCCAGATACATGGATACCGATGCCACCCCAGTCACCTGGTCTTAACTTTGATCAGTAATTTTCTAGTAACGAGATTCCTCTGATTTCATTAAATAGTCATTTCGCACCTGGAAGCCCAAGGCTTTGCAGAGAGATCAATGATCTAATCACGTTACCGTTAAGCCAATTGGCTTGAAAGTCCTTTGTGATATCCCTTTACTGTTTTAATGACTTAGTTCAGATTAAACAGGTTTTAGGAGCCAGGGATTAAGGGACACATCCATTGAGGTGGAAAAAGCTTTTTCTGATGCATAATTTATTGCAAAGAAAGGGAAAGGATTATCGAGGGGCCATGTGCCCGCCACTCAACATCCACTGGTCAGTGATTAGAACGGAGACCTCGGGACAGGAGAGATATAACTCGGCTTAAAAAAATGATTCAGTTCCTCCTTTTGTCGTCAAAAATAAGACGCGGCATTAATAACGGGTCTGGAAGCGTCTCGCAGCTACTGTTCATGACTCACCACTTCCTCTTCGCGAAGCATTGAGTGTTGTGTTCAAAGCCCTAATGAGTCAACCTCATTAACCAGCAGATTTAAACAATGACTTGCTAACCATGTACTGTGTACGGTGGTGGTGGGTGATGATTATCTGACTCAGTGAGGGAGCCGCAACATCTAATTTGCACAATTAGTGTTTTATTAGTCACATACCGAACTCACCTGATGGCTGCCTGAGGTGTAGTAATTAATCCATAAATACATAGCTTCAAAACATTCTGCTTTTTTTAAAGACAAATATTGTTTTCGTAACATAAATGACTTGATTCTCCTGTCCGAGAGGGCTGCAACTCATCTACAGTCCGCTCAGTTATACAAATGTCTGACATGCGAGGACTGCTGTATTTCTCCCGCAGACAGAGTGCGCGCTTGTCGGCCCCCCTGGCAACACGTGTTCCCTCGAACTACCTCATATACGGCTGGCACTGAGCAAACATGTAAATAAACATAATAAAACACAGCAGAGTCACATCTGCCAGTGAAAAGGAATAGCTCTGCTGGCACGAGCCCCACTCCCGTAGCTTTGTGGAGGTTCTAAAAAGTTAATTATGAATTGGAGACATGTGGTTGAACACTTTCCAGGCATATTTTGTCTCTCGCTGCCCTGCTCTCCCCTCCCCTGATTTTTTTTTTTTTTTTCTGGCTCTTGCTTCATCCTTTTTTTTTATTTTTACCAAAACTGTCCTTTTCTTTCCAGCCCTGTTTTTTTATTTTTTTATTTCTTTCGCCGCGGTAATCTTCCTCAGGCTCCTCAATTATGTGTCCATGGGCAGGAAGAGCCATTTGCTCCCGCTTGAATACCATGAATAGCAATAACAGGTGCTTCAAAAACACATTACCAAACACAATTAGAGCAGACAATGCTTCTATAACCTGCTAGGGCCACAAACTCACAGCCCTGTAAACACATATTTGCTTTTAAATGAATTTTATTCTCTGTCTCTGCTGGCGGGGTCCTTTATTATGTCTCTGTGCACGTGTTCTCCTCCTGTGAGTAATTTTTAATGTATGTAATTGGCTGGAATGGGAGTGGATTTATGAAATAAGATACAAAAAAAAAAAACCTGAATAAACCCTCAGGTGTGATGTTTAACAGAGCCTTTTTCATGCACTTGCCGTTAGTAGATGAATTGCCGTTCTGTTGGCCCGAGGATACCAAAGCTGAGTTTTTTTATTGGTTCACCTGGTGCCTATAAAAGCCACTGGTAGGCTGTTACTGTGTCAGTGACAAACGGCTGATTCACCATGCACTGACTAATCTAATGCAGCCAAGAGAGAGCAAAGCGAAGGCCTGAGAGCTTCATCTTCCTCACACACCCTACTCTAGTGAAACACTCCAAACACTGCCCCTGGCTGTGCAGGAAGTCAGGATTATGAGTACACACTCCGATACTCGTCTCGCTTTGTCTGAAAGTGTGCGAGAGCTGGAGCAAGGAGTGGAAGTGAAACATGATTATGAAAGGAGCAGTAGACTTAAAACACATGTTGAATATGTGATCCTTTTGTTGTTTTTGACACAGAGATGGCAGGTTCTCATGATATGCCTGAAAATAACACAGCTCATTTACTGAATAGGGAGGATGCAGTGCGAAGATAGTGACGTTTCACATGCTAAACATCAGAGTTTGGTAAAAACTAAACTTTTCTCATAAACACCTCTTAACTCTGTGTGCACCGTTACGTTTGAGTGACTTTTCAAGTCTTTAAACACAGGCTTGATTTATATCTGAGTGAGTCGAGCTGTTGAGTCAGCTAAATAAAGGAAACAGAATCCTTGCTTTATATGGTGTTTGTTTCATCAGTGAAGCATATGGTCTGGTATAAAAAAGTATGCCTGCACTTCCCCCTATTTTTTACACAGGACAAGAAAAATAATTGTCCTTGTTGGCAGTGTAGCCCGGACGTTGCAAGACAAATTAGCTATACAAGACTGAAATGAGACTAAAAGGCGAAGTTTTGTCTACACAAAAATGGCTTCAGGTTTTGTTGACTAAAATGCAACTGAAATTAATGTACATATGGTAAAGATCTAACACTAAATAAAAATCTAAATCATGGCACTGGTGGAGCACATACCTCCACTAAGGCCCCGGATCCATACCTTTCATACCAGTTTAATGCGAAAAGGTAATGGGATCCATTTTGTAGCACGGACATGGTGAAAACAATGACCACCTTGGTGGAGACAGGAAGATGCCAAAATGACAAACCAATCACCAGAGAAAATGTCCGTTATGTATTTTTCTTCAAACCATCCATGTTAAAAACGTGTCTCTTTATGGTCCAAATTCTCGTTCATTTTCAAATTTTAACACTGGTTTTGGTCTGGTTTTGGCCTACGTGTGTCTGTCGCCACAAGCACATCCGACACCTGTCCAGATGTCTTGTTAAAAATACCCAGTTCTGGCTGCAAATTGTCCCAATGTCTTGCCAATATTATCCAGTTTTGTTGCCACTAGCACGGCAGGAAAAATGTCTTGACATCTCGTTAAAAGTGCGTCGTGGTTACCTGCCTTCATATGATAAAGCGGGGTGTCACCTGACTGTCAGGCCATCACACCACCCCCTTCACCTCCTGACATAGAAGTCACCTCATATACATGATCTAAACACGATATAACATACAAATGATAAAAAAATGTTGTCTGGTGACTGGGCTGCAAAATGGTTTAAGAAAGTAAACAACAATTAATTACATTAATTTGATTAGGTTTCATGTAACCACCAACATTTAATGAGTACAAAAAGCATTACCTCGAATACTGTGTGTCTGGGTCTGAATGCTATTCTTCTTTGACTGACTTATTCTATGAAAACCATGTCTGTTCCCTGGAAAAGCATAATTAGTCAGGACCAGGCTTAATCCACCTCAGGGAACGTAGCCCAGGATGTACCGTTAATGGAGGCATTTTTGCTGCACAGCAACACCTGCTAATTCTGTGTTATCTTATAGTGCGGGAGATTGTCAAACTGCATTATTACACCTGTCTGAAGAGCAACATACAATAGATGTGTAAGCCCGCTGCACACCGCCTTCTGTCTAAGCATGTGGCGCTCGGCTTATCATGATTAATTATCACATCCAAACGTCCACGTGTCAGTGTTGACTCTGAAAAACAAACATGAGTATGTCTTTGTGGTGCGGCGGAGTTTGACTCATGCGGTGAAGTTATTAATCTGTTCTCCCCAACTCATCTCATTGTCCCCTGTATAATGACAGTCTGTGTTAATTGTGACTGTTTATAAAATGGAGCTCGACGTCAGAGCCAAGCTGCGCTAATCTCATCATCCTCGTTTTCTTTCTCTGCACCACTAGGTTTGAAAATCAACTATTGATGTTCCTTATTACATTAGGTGAGCTGCTTGATGGCAACACACAGCTGCAGGCCGTTTGTATGGATATCCTATTGATCTGATTTACATATATAGAGAGTTTGTTGTTTGTTGCTGAGCAGACACTGTGTGTCTGGAAGTGAACTATTGAAAATGTGACATTCTCCGTCACTGTGAAGAGAGTTTTTCTTAATACAGCTGGTGACACAAGTTTTATCACAGGAGCCACTGCTCTATATTGTAGTAAAATGTGTCTGTGGAAGTATCCAGATATGGCAATTCTGATAGCGATTAGCAAGTTGTATCCTTCATCCATTCATGTTTTTATTAGTTGGCAATGGGAAGAGCTTCAGCTAACATTGCACTTTGAGTGCACAACAAAAAACATGTTATGTTAGTACTGAATGCTAACAAATCATTAATTGAACATGTTTCATGCTTTAAAGTGTATTGAAGAAAGCCCCTATGGGAAAGTGGAACCTTGGTAAGCTACAATGGGGAAGAAATATGGAGTGCAACAGAGGTGACATATTTTTGTAGGTAAACCTGGAGGTTAGCATCGCCCTGGTTCCCTCAGCTAAAGGCCTTTAGGATTTTCTTAATGAATTTTGGATTATTGCTGAAAATAAAGCCTGTGGCAAAGGAATGTTTATGCTGCTTACACATTTTGTTGAGCCTTTGTGATTTTAGGCCAAAATGAAACCAACAGAAGCAAAAAGCTAATGTTGGGCTGTAAACGAACCACACTGCAGCTGCGTGACTTCAAGGTCACCGATATTTAGCATCCTACTACGCTTAAGTATGCACACAAGTGATTAATCTATAAATTGTAAAGTTGTAAAATTAGAGTTAGAATAGTTTGCCTGTAAAGACCAACTAGTGACAAGGTGACTCCCCGTGTTTGGCATGATGATGCCCTCAGCAACCCCTGTAGTCTCATTTTGCCATGTTAGGAACACACGTAAACACTTGATTATAATTCAAACATGAACAAAATGTATTAATTTAATTGTTAATTGTTGACCTCATTTCAGGCATTTATCTAAAAATCCATAGATTTCAAGATGAAGGAACCGGAAGTCCAAAAATACTAACCGATTTCCATGTTTTAGGACTCTGAGTGGTGTACATTCTCAGAGTTGAAATATACGCAAACATTTTCTCTGTAACAGCCTAAGTTTAGTGATGAAACTTAGGAATGGTATATTTTATAAAACCTGCCCTGGGCCGCTTAACTATTCTTGCACAGTCAACGAGTTGCTCATCAACAAACTACATTCATCATAGAAAATACAAGAAAATCAAGGAAGCAGGCTATTTTGGTGTTCAAAGCATGTGTGCATGCACAGCGAGCTCAGCTTGTAATTGTGCAACACTGAGACGGTAACACACTGCACAACGTACTGTATCGACACTTCTAGAAGCATATTTAACTTTGCATTAGTTTGCTGCTGTGATCTGGTGCTAGTTGTAAACGATGCTGCCCTAATTTCATGGCTTTCCGGGGCGAGCAAAGGAATCCTGCCTCATTTGTCTCTAATTTGTTCCCAGTGCACATATGAGAGGGGTTATAAATACATTAGTCCTCTCCATAGCGCGGCGCGCTGGGGGGCCGCCGGGCAATCAAGCAGCTCGCTGTACGTATAGTGCTGCTTTTTACCCATTCCAACAGGGGCGGCGTGGAGATGGGACAGCATGTACCATCTACCTCATGCAGAGACTGTTAGCAGGTTGCACGGTCCCAGAGGTGGGCCGCCTGCGCCGCGCATTAAAGCCTTGAGCGTTGGACGGATCGGATGCGAGCCGGTGCAACAAAGGGAACTGTGGGCCATGCAGATACAAAAACTACTCCTATCTCTCATCCCCTTGATGCAATCCACCGGTGGTTTGAGTCAGTGGTGCGGAAACATCAATTAAAACATGACGATTATCACTAAATTTGTCATTAGCCCTGAGGAGGAAGCAGCCACGGCCAGAATTTTTCTGTCTTTTCTCTCGCAGACACACATGCACATGAGTATTGCCTGCGGGACTTTGCAGAGAGAGAGATAGGTCTTAACTTGTTCTCCACTTGGGAGGAAATCAAATCCTGCTGCATTTTCATCAGCTGTCAGTGTCAGACAGATATTTCTGCCGGGCTGGGCAGGAAATTAGGCTGTTAAGCTTTTCACAAGGCCCCTCGTCATTTTGCCTGCTTTGCTACAGATGTTCTATCAAAGTACGTCATTGTAACCATCTATCTTTCCCATGGCTAAATACCTTCTTTCAGTAGACCCAAAATGTAGTTCTGTTCTCTCCCGACCCTTTGTTCTCTCTTCCTCTGCTCCTCTCTCTCGCTGTCTGCTGATATCTTGGCTTAATTTGCGCCTGCTTTGGGTTCAAGCACAAAATCAATTCCGAGGAGGTCAGCAGGGGTCACTGGCCAGGCCAGAGCCAGAGCAAAGTGGATTACTGATTATCATGCAGGCAACATGGCCTCCATATCGGGACAATCGGCGACCTAGATATCGCATCTGTATTATGCACTGTCTGAGAACCAATCACAAGATTTGAAATGTGGAGAAGAGGTGGGAGCCAGTGTAGCATAGAAAAACCAACACACATTCATTCACATGATTCAAACCTTATTTCCAGCCCAAGAAATGGGTGTTGGGGTAATGTTTTTCATTCCAATAAGAAGGAGGAGGCAGATGTATGAATTCTCAATGCCTGTTTTTAGGAAAGGGATCGTGATGGCTTTTTTTCCTTTTTGTTTTCTTTCGGAGACAAAGCTCCAAACAAAATGTGTCTATAAATTCACTGTGAACAAACACTGCAGAATAAGAGGTTCTCGGGTTATGATTGTAACTCTCAATGAAAACTGTCACCATACATTCAGACACCCTGCCATTGACTGTGACACTGGAGACAAAGGATATCACATACCAAACTCGTATTTAATACCATGCAGCAGTTAGAGGAGCACAATCAATGCCATCAACTCTGGGCCGTGCTAACGTGTGAGGCTGTTGAATGTTGTGATGATCGGCTGCGTAAGAAGCAGAGGATTCTGTGAGCAATGTGAGAATAGGGCAGAAGAATATAACTTTTCACTATTGCAGGGTTATTACTTTGTATCGTTGTGTAAGATGCATTGTGTTTAGACTTTTCAGCGTTCACTTATTCACAAAGGGCTAGCTTAGCTTATGAGTTGCTGGTTGGAGGCAGAGGAAACAGCGAGCCTGGCTATATCCAAAGGTTACAAAATCCAGCTACCTGCATCTCCAGAGCTAATTACTTAACATACACAGACTGCAGGAAGTGACTTGCCTAACAGATAAATGGTAATAATAGCAGCTGATTGTTGTTTTTACAGTTGGATGTTTAAATGGAGTAGACCATCGACTATTCATGGATGGCAGCCCTCCTGCTCCATGTTAGTATCTTTTTTCCCCAAGATGGGTTCTGTCATTTTAGGTAGTTCTGATCACACTGATGTATGTTCAAGTGTTAATTGTGCTGATGAGCTTGGCTTCAATTAGTTAAATGTGGATTTTTTTTGTCTAAAACATTCAAATTAAGTGAAGTAAGTTCAGTTAAGTAAAAAAAAAAAAAAAAGAAGCAGAACCTGAAGAATTTTGATGTTAATGAGTGAGCTTTAGAAGTTTGCTTGGGGCGGACTTTGTTGTTTCACCTGTTTTCAGTCTTTGTGCTAGCTAATCAGCTTCGGGCTGTAGCCTTATATTCAATGGGTATCAACCTTCTCATCACATTGCCACCAGACAGCAAAAAAAACGTATCATTCAAAAATATTGCACAATAGCTTGAACTTGTTTACGCTCAGTAAATGTTTCCCTCAAAATACAATCAGAGAATTAAAAATGAGACTTGCATTACCTTAGAGACGTCCTCTCCATGGACGTGGTCTTCCACCACTGCAGTCATAAGACATTTGAGAGGCCTGATTGGAAGATACAGCGTTTGACATCGAGCAACCACAGCATCAACAGCAGATATGTTTGTATATGTAAATTATACCATTCTGTTCTCTGAGTTATGAGTTTATGAGGGGAGGAGGCGGACGTGATGAAATGTCAATTGAAAGATTTACACATATTCACATGCCCATCAGTCCTACTATTCCTCAGAAGCCTTGACATGCTTGCTTCGGCGCTGTTTTTCTTGAGCGCTATGCGTTTTCATACAGTCAGTTTTATAGGCCACAAACTGGATAATTGATTTGCCTCGCTTTTTATTTTTAGATTTGAATGACATTCCAGGGAATTTTTCCAATTGTCATGATCTCATTTGTACTTCCTCCTTTGCTTGCCGAGATGTCGATGGGGGATCTGGAGGTACCGCGGCATTTCAAAAGGGGGGCACATTACGCAGCACTTTTATCCAAGTTCGATTGGAACAGCTGCAGTTCCCTGGTTTCTTTTTCTCTTTATCCCCCCCCCCCCCCCTTCCCTCTTGTAAGGAGCCCTCTCAACTAATCTATCATCCTCTCTCTCTCTCTCTCTCTCTCTACTTAAACTTGACTTTACTATTGGAAGGAAAAGGTAGAATGAAAGGGAAATAGGATCTCATTATTTCAGACCCACCGCTCACTCTGCTCATGATTGATCATTATCAAAAAAAAAACCCATTTGGAAGCAAGTGATTTCTGCTTTAGAGGAGAAGGCATACATAGGTCTATTAAAAAAATGATATCCAAAGTCCTCACAGAATAAACGAAAGCGTACTTCCTCTGTGCAGGTGCGGAGATGGAAATTATCAATCTTTCACCCTGCACATAAAATGCGCTTTTTCAATAGGGTGCGTTGTTGTTTTTATGAATGTTAACAAAGTTACTTGCAGGAGCTTTTGGGGTTTGCAACTGAGTACATTTACTCAAATACTGCACTAAAGTAGCATTTGAGGGTCTTTACTTGAATGGTTCCTTTTCATGCAGCTTTGTACTTCTACTGAACTGCACCTCAAAGGCAAATAGTACTTTCCACTCTATTATATTTGTCTGGCAGCTCAATTGAAAACCATGTATCTCCAAATGTGGTGATTTTGAGTCATCAACTGAAGGATAGATTGTTCTTTTCTGGGTTGAAGAAAATTATCCTACTTGGTAAGATAAACAAGCTATTTGTAGACCGTCTTGGTTCAGCTTGAACATTTGAAAAGTTGACTTGTAGAGACTGGACAGCGACGCTACTGACATATGATGATCTCGCAGCATAGTAATCTTGAATCTTGCAGTACATACAAACCCCATGTTATATTACTGTAAAGGATAAAAGGACTATCTTCTATAGAAATGTCTTTCATTCATCCATATTATTGAATGTACAATTCTTGGAAGTCAGTAACTTGCTTTCAGTGTTACCTACTAACTTGCAAAGCTTTGTGGGTAAAGTGTGTTACAAAATCAGGGTTCTATAGTACGAGCACTGTGAACACAACTGCATGTCATAGATTAAAATGATGTAAAATGCACATGTCCATTTGTGTTTGTGTCACTACCACACCAGTAGTAATATCTTAATATCGAACAATCGCTTCTGATTTATGTTCTGATTTATGTAAGGGTGTGCAGGCCAGGGAGGTGGATGGGCATGCAGAATATCTCATATGCCCCGTCACAGACCAGTGATCGCTGCTCGTCTTTTTACTGACTGTAACCACCATACCGTACTCATACTGAGTTTTAGAAGCCGAACCAAAACCATATCTTAACAAAAGTTTATATCCCAACATTAACCATACAGCAGATCCTCTGCACCAATATTGGCACTGAATTAAAAAAATAAATAAATAATGTCATGATTAAATGGCATCAGTATGTTGTCAAATATGAACCTTCTTTTAGGGTAGGATCTTTAATAACAGCATTGTGATTTATTCTATCATCATAGTGTAGTATTACTCATACTCATCTCTGTATACTATAGTTCTCAGTATTGCCAATTTGGGGCACATTCAGATTAAAATCTCATCTTTCATCATTAGTTACTGCAGTGATGCGGCCGAGCAATGCGAGACAAGGCAAGGAAAAGTTGGCCGTAAAAGGAAGAAATTTATATTTTTTCCAGACAGTCTGAACGCAGCCGTGACCTCTTGTGCCTCTTTTTAAAGCGAGTACAGTGACTCTGGAACAATGAGCTCCCAAACTGTATAAGACATCAAACCAGGGTAGACACTGATGACAACAAAAGACAAAAGGCCATGTGAAAGAGCAGCTTTATGAGCTACTCTATGCACTCTAACCTGTCAGACAGAGTTTTGGGGGTCTTGGCCTGGCTGCCAGTAGATATGACATGCCATAAGGGAGCATGCCCTTTGGGAGTGGTCTAAAACTACACAGTTGGAGGGTTGGACATACAGCATATTTCTGCTCCACACTTACACTGACTGTATGCAGTTCAGATAACTGCTCTTGACATTAACTGTAACAGTGCTGGCATTGCATTACAGCGTAGCCGTTTTTAATATTGGGGTTAAATACACAGCACTCTGGCAACTTTAATTGCACAAATCCCAAGTTGTATAAGGATCACTGCCAACTGCAACTGCTAGCCGCAACTTCCACTGATATATCTCTAAAAGTAGATGGGGGGAAAATATTAAATGATCCATGGAAATGGGGCTCATGAAATCCAGAACATGAGTAGCCTCCGGCATGCCACACACTTGCTGACCTCACACCTCGCATGGCACCCCAGACACCGCAAACGTATGCTCATTCATGTAAGACGTGTGCCTTTGCTGCAGCTTAATTTCAGTTCCCTCAGACCGAGCACAGCGACGGTGTGCGCCTGCGAGGGAACAACGCACCCAGGTGACTGTTCGCCAGTTTAGAAGAAGTTCAAGCCACTCCGGGAGGGCATTTATATGCGCTCAGCACATCTTTGTCCCACAGGCCAGAATTTACAAATAGATTTCAAATTAGAGCCTCTGCTTTAATTTTCTAATGCAGTGACCCATTCTGCAGCAGTGTAATGGGAGGTCCCAGTGTGACAATTAAAATAAATCACGTCTGAACAGAATTCACCATATGTATTCATGCCTCATCAGTAACTGAATTGACGTAAATGATTTATCCCAGGGAACTTAAATACCAATGCCCATACCACATAGGGCGGCCACCCCGCGAGCACTCAAGTTCTACATGCGTTTTCAACAGCCCTGCTGTGTATAATGAAATTGACTTGTCTAAGATGAATGAAGAGACGTGGAGAGAGAGACAACGGTGAGCTGTTCGAAACACACTGACCTTACTCAGAGTGATGTGCTTGCAGATAGAACTTGTTGTTGCCTCTCCTGAATGTTTTGGTAACACTTTGTAATAACCATTATTAATAAATGTTAAATGTTAAATTCATAGTTACTTGCGCTTTAGTTAATAGTTATTTCCCTGTTAATAAATAATTACATGCTTTATAACCCATTTATTAAGCATTGTACTGTAGATCAATAAACATCAGTTGCAACTTTATAATTAGCGGTTGCGCAATTAATGGTTTATACAGCATTTTGTTGTTTGTTAAGGGGGAAATAACTATTTGCTTAAGCCTACTTAACTTAAAGGAGAACTTCGGTCGATTTAAACATGCAGCTTCATTGCTCAAGCTACCCTTGACTTGCGAGTACCGAAGACGCGAACAAATTTGGTCCAGCCATTACAGAGCTCCGTGAACGGAGATGTAGCATTGAACGCTAACTGCATGGGGTCAGAACTTCACGCTGTGTTTTAAGCATCTTAACATGCTCCACATCTCACACCAGAAGTTATGCAACATCAGCAGACACCTTAGCACACAGCACTGTAGCGTGTATGACTCAAAATGAATAAAAAAGTAGTTAAAATAGTGTGTTTGTGCAAGGAGCTACTTACCTGTTTGTTGACATCCGCGTCTTCCGGTAGCTAGACCAAACTAGTGTATCCACCGAGTGTGCACTTAACAGGCTTAACAGGCTATTGTAAGGCTCATGGCTCATGACAGGTTGTAACATGGACATGTACATTATGAACATACACACGAAAATGCTGGAATACGTTTCCGTCTCCGCCAGTGAGGGAGTAAGTGCACGCTCGACGGATTGACTAGTTTGGTCTAGCTACCGGAACACACGGATGTCAACAAACAGGTAAGTAGCTGCTTGCACAAACACACTATTTTAACTACTTTTTTATTCAGTTTGAGTCATACACGCTACAGTGCTGTGTGCTAAGGTGTCTGCTGATGTTGCATAACTTCTGGTGTGAGATGTGGAGCATGTTAAGATACTTAAAACACAGCGTGAAGTTCTGACCCCATGCAGTTAGCGTTCAATGCTACATCTCCGTTCACGGAGCTCTGTAATGGCTGGACCAAATTTGTTCGCATCTTCGGTACTCGCAAGTCAAGGGTAGCTTGAGCAATGAAGCTGCATGTTTAAATCGACCGAAGTTCTCCTTTAAAATTCACCATATTGATGATGGTTATCAGGGCAGCATCCAGGATTTTATAAATACAGAGGTCATGTCCCACCCAACCCCCACCCCTGAAGACTACAGTATAAATCTATGCATTTCAATGCATTATGCCAGGATCAGTAATCAATAAGGAAGTAATATCGGTGCCAGCCCACAGGTTAAAGCTGACAAAAGTAGTAGAAGATAAGAAACAAATCTGGCAAATTTTGACTGAAAGTTAATTCTTTGCAAAAAAGAGCTTATTAACATGTGTAACACTTTATAATAACCATGATTTATAAATGGTAAGTTTATAGTAAATTAGATTTAGATAGTCATTTCACTATAAAGAAACAATGAAATGGTTAATGAAACACACAACTTTTAAATTAACAATCACCTAATAAATGGTCTATAAAGCATTTCATTGAAACAATCAAATAACTATAAACGAAAGGTTAAATAGCTATAAATTTGCCATTTGTAATGATATACAATTGTTTATTTTCTATTACATGAAAGATGATATAAAGTCTGACCAAATATATATATTGAAATATTAAAGACCTATAAAATATCAAGGACATGACCTCAGTGTCCTCAACAGTAGCTCATTATTAAGTGTTTTTCAATGTTATAATCCGCTGACTCTAACAATTCTTTCGTTTGCTTCAACTTCAGAAAATGTGCTTTTCATGCAAACCAGAAACTCTTCAATGAACTCAATCTTACTTGCCAGACAAAGAACTCTTTTTTTCTTCTGGCTCAAAAAAAAAAGAAAGAAAAAAAGCCAATCGGCAATTAAGTACCACCGTAATGATTAGACCACATTTGAACCTTACCAGGCCAAAGAAGAAAAAAAAAATGTGACACCATGGGCTCCCTTCAGGTTTTATTAAGAAAGACAGCTACAGTGTGTAAAAAAGTCCTTTGATTAAAGTGGGGAAGCACACTTTGAGCTCTAAATATCATTATGCGCTCATGTGGAGCTACTTACACTGTTTTAGTCGCAGAGCCCCCGCCGGCCATTAAAATAACTTGGATGCGTTGCCCACTGTGTCTAACCAGTCACCTTCCTCCTGATTTTGACATCCTCATCCTCATGCGCTGCTTCACCCTCATCAGCTTTACTTTCTCTGCTTTTGATTAATCCTGTCTCATTTGAGATTTTGAAACTATCAATGGGAATTATTCAAATCCCCGAGGTATGAAATAGCTATGAGGAGGCTGTGGAAGACACTCATTAACCCCAAATGGAGGGGAGCCCACAGTAAATCTCGATGAATTCTCTCTGTCATAGAAATCTGATTAGTTACGGTGGCTGTACTTAATCCCAGTTGAAGGTAGAAGTTAATTTTGTCCAGTGTGTATGGAGCTATTCAAGATATGAAAAAAAGAAGCATTATGTTTTTCTGCCACATGCTGCTTTTAAAGTATATATTACCAGGAGTTTCATAATAATAATAATAATTCTGTAGAGACTTTGGTTTATACATTTATGAAATTGGAGGGCTTAAAACTGCAGAAAATACAACTTATCGCAAAAAAAGGGGAAAAGAAATATTAAGTCATCAGCCCAAGTCTGTGACAGTTTGCTCCGACTGAATGAATCTAATAGTGCCAGATTTGGACCCATAACATTGCACTCATATGGATTTAATCACTGGGATGTAATGGCTTGTTCAAAGGCCCCTACAGATTGTGTTCTATTGATCACGCCGCTGTAGTTAGTTCTGCACTTCCATCCTCAGAGGCATGTCTTTATCCTTTGTTAATTAATGGAGGATTTTTATTATTTTAATTTTTTGCATAAAGTCATGAAATGCGCCACGGACAACCAGCTGAAGACATCTTGCCACATATACCAAAAACTCGACGCTCTTCCCTGGAGGGACTTGTTTTAGCTGTAGCACCACCATCCAAATTGGATCAACAGCTGCTGTATATGATTCCATAATTTGCGGCATAATATGTCCCATTAATGCCGGAGCACTCGCAGGCATCGCGCAGACAGTTGATGCAAACCTCTCAGGATGTGCTCTGCTTATTCTCTGCCTTATTTTCCCAGAAAACATGGCACAGACTGGTGCCGCTGCCATTCTCTTACATGCAGATGTCAATTATAGAGGTGGCAGAGAGTGGTGAGCTGTGCTGCACATCTGCCTGTGGATGATGTCTCCCAGAGCGCCGCGCAAAACCGATGAAGCGTGAATCTCAGCCATCAGTTGGCAAGACTCACCTTAACATAATGTGAGCAAGACAGTGCCAAACCGAAAAGGAGTCTCTCTTTCTTTCTTTCTTTTTTTCTTTCTTTCTTATTCTTTTTATCCTTTTGTCCTTCATGGGTCACATGGCCTGCAGGGTATATGGGGCATGTCTGTGCTTTACGTCTTCCTCTGTGCTCGTGATGGGGGGGTTCTTCTTCATCGCACCCAGACCTCTGTCGCCTGCTGTGTTATTAGGCAAATACAGTACATTAGGGACAGACCAGCTCCACCACTGTTGTCATCGAGAACATCTAGTTATCACATCTCGCGCTCAACCACCTGCTGAGTTCACAGAGCCATCAGCATCCCCCATGACCCGCTTGTGTCTCTGTATGTCTCTGCTGGAGACCTTGGATATGTTAAACACCCCCATACGGCCAGGGACCAAGTTTTATTTTTCCATACGCAACATCTCCCTCAGAAAATAGTAAGCTCACAACGCTTGTTTGCACCGACACATGTACACATACACACACACACACACACACACACACACACACACACACACACACACACACACACACACACACACACACACACACACACAAACAAACAAACTTCAATTTGCGCATTGTCGGGAACGTAGGCCACCTCCGGTCCCTGTGCCGACTTGTACCGGAGCGACTCTGTTTGTGCCATACTGTCTCCCAAGCTGTTTGTCATCGTCAACGCGACTGTTTCCAAAAGCACTGGGCTCTAAGTGTGTGGATTACAGCGGTATACATTTGTATAATGCCTGTGATAATGGGATAAAGCAGCTTCCGTGGGAGAAATCTGTATGGAGAATGGATTATGCCAAAGCTCTGCCTATGGGATGTCGAACCCAGGAGTTATCACAAGCAGTCAGCATCTCAAGTGGGTGCGTTGCCTCAGAAAAAGTGTTCCGATGCTGCATTTCATGTCCGCGTTCTATTCTCTGGAGAGAAAACATGAGATGGGGAGGCCACAGTCGTGTATGTTTTAGTTAGTAATTACCATAGGAGCACTCGAAAAAGGATGAGATATAGCGGCACCGTTGCAAATTTGCATTTGCTTTACATTAGGACGGTCCCGTTTTATTTATTGTTCTCTCGTCCATGATACAGGAACCCACTGAACTAGTTTGTATGTTTCTCTTGATAGCCATTATAGAGGAAAATTAGCATTTCCATGCATACAAAAGCAATTACCTTCAATTTAGACACATTTCATAGAAACATGTCCCCAATTAGAGGGCCATTTCAGGGGACAGATAAGACGAGCAGCTCTCACGTTGAACATCTGAGGTCTGGACAGACAGCGCGTCCCGCTTTCCCCCTGATCCCTATCTCTGTCCACGGCTTATGAGGAGTTCAGTATGCAGCTCTTACTCATTTCAAGCGCGGCTAATTTCACCCTGAATAACGGCACTGGTGGCGAGAAACAAATGCTGCTGTGCTGATAGTGATGCTTTGATATTTGCACAACAGCGACTGGACAGTCACGCAGGCCGGAACTCTTTATTGTCTGCATCAAAGGCGGCTGTCCCTTTTTTTATTATTATTTTTTTTTTATGTGCCTGGTATGTTTATAATAAAGTTGCTGGCAGATCTTAACAAGATTTAGCATAATATGAATTGAAAAACTGTATTTTTCTCTAATTCCTTTATCGGCTCTAATGGTTTTTACGCGGGTACACTTGAGTGCCCTTCCTCAGCCGCGTCCTGTCGCCATTTACATGAGGAGGAGAAATCTCAGATGACATCTCCGAATCTGCCCATTCATTAGCCCAAACAGGCTTATCTGCTTAAAGACTTTGGCTAAGACCCCATTTTCACTGAGGAATGACTCACCTCCATATTGCCGCGTTATTCACTAACAGCAACAATTACGTCACCCTGTTACTGGCTGTTGGAGATTATGGAGTTTTTTGTGCAAATCCTCTTCTACGTGGTATCCAATGCTCCGCCAGAGGTGTGTGTGTGTGTGTGTGTGCACGCGGGGACGGAAGGATGACGCTCAGCACACCTCGGCTCTTGAGCAACCTGAGTGATTTTAAGGAGTTTGCCGATGGTTATAGGGAGGAGAGAAGGTGGTGGAAGGAGAAGATGATGATGACGGGATTGATGACTAGGATGAGATCAGCCAAGTTTAGTTCAGCAGTGAGGGAGTCAGAGGACAAACAAGTGCATACTTTTCCAAAGGCAAATGTTTACATCTTGGATAATCAAGGGTGTATTTAACACATGAAGTACTACCCTGATATTTTCCAGACATTACCCAGAGGAGCCGTACGTGTACTGTAAATACAAGAGTCAGTTGGCGGGACATTTAATTGACTCTACCCTGCCAGCTCCCAAGTGCAAAGTCCGTTTAATGTTCGATTGAGCCTTTGTCTGAATATTGTCCTTGTCAATGAGAATTCACAGCAAGTGAGTGTAGTTGCTTCGTATTCTTCTCTTTTTCACTTGCCTGTAAATTGCTTCCCACTCTTTTGTTGATATTGTTGATATGTCCAAATTAGGGGTGTCGCAACATTGCGGTATTAATGAAAACCCTGATATTAGAAAATAAAATATTGATGTTGTGTTGCTAATACACATACGATGATATTGTCTGACTAGTCCAGCAAAGCAGTTTGACCTTGTGCGTTATGATTAAAGACTCTTTCCTCTTTCCCTTTACATTCATAGTTTGGGTGTTTACCAAAAAAGGGTAAAAAAAACGCACAGTACACAAAATTTAAGATTTTATTTGAAAAAGATCGTATAGATATTGCGTTAAAATCGCTACCTTAAATTTGTTTAGCCCCGATAATCTTGCAGTGAAAATGTGATATAATGACAGAATGTAATTCATATAGTCAAATCAATATCATTGCAAAAGTAATAGTACTAATAATAGCATTCCCCTTTTTCACATTCAGAACCTGGAGATGGTTAGCTTAGCTTACAGTTAAGACAGTAAGCAGGGATACATAGCTAACCTGGCTAAAAATTCAGCAACTCGGTTAGCCCAGCTCAGTGTTTTGATGTTGTAACACTTTGCACATAATTCTCCATAAACTGCAACAACTTGTTGTTTTTACATTTCAGTCTTTAAACAGGCAAATAGAACAAGATATACTGTTCAAGTATCATCAAAGGAAAACGTTTTAATATCCGTACTTGTGAAGTGAAATTCTCATCGGGTAGCTGACTGAAGTCTATTTATTCAAGTTGAGGAAAAAAAAAATACTTGTTCTGTAAATACAACTCTTACTCTTTCTGTGATCAAAAACATCAATCTGAAGTGCAGCTCAGAAGTTTTCTTATGAATATTAGATGTAGCAACTTCTGATCGAGCACTATTTAATTTCAGGCTTAAATAAACAACTTCTGGTTAGTTCTGCCCGTCTGAGTATGGATGCAGATAATTTAGGTGGTTGAACAGGTACAGTACTTCATCGTCTATATCAGTTAATACATTTTAATAGTTCTTTATGCTATGCTAACGGGCTGCTGGATCAAATCATCTACCTCACTGATGATATCAGACTAACCCAGCTACATTTTTAAGTATGTGGAAGTATGAGCAGACGCACAGTGGTAAAATAAAATAAAAAAATACTCTTACAGATAATCTTATCTGCACCGTGGTGGTTGTATCCTGGATGGTTATTTCTGCTGTATTGCAGTTAGGGTCTCATGATTCTGCCATTTGTTTATTTGGGAACCATATATACTTGGGAGGAATGGCCCAGGATTGTGAACTCAATCACAGTGCGAGAGGATGTCAGCGCGCAGGGCGCTCCCCGTGAATCACACACTGAAAGGCTATCACCCAAACCTCCAAGGTCCACTGCCAACTCATCAGTCATCACGGACCATGCCGGGCCACAGACCGATCAGCCATGCACACCCTCTGGTCACTGGGGACATCCACAAACTCAGCCCCTCCTTCCCCCTTCCCCTATATCCATACCAATATCCATAGTCTCCGCTGAAACCATAGCATAACATATTCCAAGGTCTGAGTGTGACTTTGCCTCTCAAAATTCTGTCACTCTGCCTAGATTGTGTATGAAACCGAAGGCCACAACAGAGGCTTGTTTTGTCACACTGGCTGCTCTTTCAAGATGGATTTTCATACTTTCATTTATAGCTGTTACGTTTTCAGGTAGCAGTTATCAAGCACTTCAAGCCCTCAATTACAGAGCCAAATATAACATTTCATGAAAATACACAACGTGATACAGTTTTGGTTATGTTCATTTTGTGTTTATGTATTTGCTTGCTATGGTTTGATCAACTTTTGAGTGCAAGATTTAAGTGCGTACTGATTTTTTATTGGAATAACTATAAAACTGTTGAACTGGCCAGACCTCAGAGATATTCCCTATATAACAGACAAATATCTGCTGACAAATATCTTTTTCCACCATTTTAAATGAATATAATTACAAGTTACCCTGTTCAATGTGTTAATGTTACTTTGCAAATTCAAATTCAAACAAGAGAACCAATCTTAACACCTGCCAAGCTTTGAGCGTATCCTACCTAATGTCTGCACAGAGCCCAAAGGATACTAACAAACAACACCCAACCCAGCCACAGTCCTTTTTAATTTTTGGATGAACTTGTCCTTTAAGTCGTATGTCATGAACTGCAGTATTGGACAAGTTACGTTTCCGGTGCAAGATAAAAACCTCGTAAGCTCAACGAAGTCATTAGGATTCATCTTCTGAGGATCATGACTTTTTCTGACACCTTTCCAAGGCAATCCATCCAGTTGTCGAAATCTCAGCACAACAGGCGGATATTCCCCAGATGCTGTGGTGAAAAAAACCCCACATATTGTACGTTTTAAACAGTCCAACATGATGTGGGCGATGAGGTCTGAAGAAAACATGCATAAATGAGTGACAAGAGCTGCGGCGGGACATGAGGGATAATGCAAATTTGCATGATTACACGGACAGATGAGTGATTTACCTGCGCTTAAGTCTGACAGCCATTTTAAATGAAGGACATATGAGTGGCATCTGATCCTGTATTCTTTAACTGTAGCTCCTGAACGAGGAGCCTGCATCATATCCCATAATTGATGTATGACCGTCAGGAGGCGCAGGATGCAGGGAATGGTGTTTATCTAGCGAATTTCACCACCGGGACACAGATGCATTATGGGATACGCGATGAAGGTTGATCCAGCGGTTGACACAAGTGAACCACTTCGTGATTCAAAACACTTTTTTTTAAAAGTATTATCTGCCTAGTTCACCCTCTGCGGCTTATTCGAGCCGCTGTGCATGCTACGCAGACGTGCACGCCTCTCACATTTGGCACTATCATGCCTCGCCAAAGCCACATTAGAAAAATAGATGATATGACAATTTCACACATATGGCGTTATCCTTTGCCTCACTCCGATTCACCTGTGGCCAAGCAATCTTCCTCAAGTAAGCACAATAATAAGTAATTACCATAATGTTTGAATAAAAAAAAAAAAAAGAGAGAAGAAGAAAAAAAAAACTTTGAATGGAAGCAGGAGTCGGGGGGGTGGGGGGGGTGGGGGGGGGGGGGGGGGGGTTGTAGGGGAGGAGAAATATTTGATTAATCTTCTTAACACGTTTCATGTGCAGATTCTTTGAGTTAATTTCAAGGACCATGCCTAAAGGAGATTACCTCCCCATGCTCCTGCACATTTGCTCATGAGTGATTTTGTTTATTCATGTTTTATATTATAATGCTCCTCCTGCCGTCTGCAGCCACAGAACCAACGGCAAAAATGCAATTTATTTCCCGCTCTGCACACGATGGAGACAGCTGATAATGTCACAAGGAAATATGAAGACTGCTGGGACGGGACCAAACAGCCTACTATTTATGTATGGAATATAAATAAAATATTTTTGCAGAGGGTTTTCTTAACCCACATGGGCGCACGCACACAGACACACACGTACACTCAACTCTCCCTCCCAAAAAAGTTGAGTGTCATTAAATTTGTTTTCAACCAACACTTAAGGCGGGCTGGTGTGTGTGTGTTTGTGTGCGTCTTTGTGATTTTGATTTACATATCTGTCATCTGTCAGTGGGTCGGCATGCATCTGCAATAACATGGGTCATTACAGAGAGTCATATAAAGAAAAGGTCAAAGATGCGTTCAGGTTCTCCGGGGTGGCAGATTATGCTTCTGCTCGGTTGCCAATCACACTTATCATCGATGGCGTATGGAAAGCTCGTCCCGGCCGCTGAACGTTCCTCCCTCGTATGAAAACCCATCTACTGTATGTTGTCATGACATATACGACACAGCCCACTCATATTTCACTGACGCGACTCAGTTATGAACATGCATCAAAGTCCCTTTCACCACTCCTGCTAATATGGATTTATCTGCTCCTCTGGCAGTGATGGGACGGCTGACGTAACTGTTTACAGTGACTCCTCTGCTCCCCCTCCGGATGACGAGGACGATGATGATGACGACCGACGCTCTTTTGCCCGGCAGACTGCCCGGATGGCAGGATTTATGGCCCGCCGGTGCCCATCCTCGGCACAAGAACACATTGTCTCTGGGTAGATCGTTCAGCCTGTCCTTGCTTTATTGATCTCACTCCTCGCGAGTTCACAACTTCCGCGTTCCTGGTGCATCGGCTGACAGGAGAGAGATTTAGTGGAGGGATGAGGTCAGATAGAGGAAGAGAGATGGAGGTAGAGGAGAGGAGAGAGGAAGAGGGCGGTGGATAGAGAAGGACAACGGGAAAACAGAGAAGGGAGGGAAATAAAGAGACAGGGATAAGGGAAGAAGAGGGAGTGAGGGAGGTGGAAGGAGAGAGTTACTTCCTCTGGGAGGATGCAGCTCTAGGCCAGGTCAGAGAAGATTGATACTTGTGAGTGTGTAGAAGCCTGCTGAATTAGCCTCCGGTACAGTAGAAATCCACTGGTAAACACAGCCAGCGGCTCTCAAAGGTGTTCACATCAATCTCAGGACTCGTTTTGCGGCGCAAAGTGTACCCGCACGTGCACTCATATCGCGCACGTGTATTCGACGCACTGAAGTGGCCAGTAAAACAAACATCTCAGAGTCTGACTTCGGCACTCGTTCCATCATCTTTTCACCTGATGATTTTCCTTTTAGCACTTTTAAAAAAACACGCTGAGACGCTCAGCGTCCTCGCCATGTAGACGATGTGTGCACAGGCATGCTCAAACATGTGTTGACAGGCATTCACTGTACTCCAAGGTGACACACAGTGTGCTCCGGCCATTCGCCTCCTCAGGAGCCTTTGGTCGTAGTGGCCCCCTCAAATCCTGTTTCAGACATGACTTTGAATGACCTCCTCCCGTTTCTTCTGCCTTTCTCTTTTCAGAGAGCTTTAGCTTTTTTTTCCCCCCAGAGTCCACAAGATTACATTAGAGACTCTGTGCTGTTCACAAAGCCCACAGGGAGCGTGAAGAAGGCAAGGCAGGCGACTTACATAAGGCCAAACTCACAACCCAGTGGCCCAGAGGGAGGACCGAGACATGGCTCTATAATGTTTATGTCAACCCTTGTAGCCTAATTGGCTTGGCAATCATGGAATATGAACTGTTTGTGTGTCAGTGAGTGGTGGGTGGGTCTTGAGAGTATTCTCGATGTGTTTATACAATGCACTGTACATTTGCTCTCTGTTTGTGTACACTATTCATTGTTCATGACTTGTCTGGTGCGTCATTCACCAATCCGCTGTCGGAACATTCATTAGCTGTGCATAAGGAGCCGCTCTGCAGCGTAACCCCTTATCTTTTGAACTCAGACACTGTGATAGGGATTTCAGAATGACTGGAGATCAGAGTGCAACTCCATTCAATTACTCCTCCGCCATTTGAAAAGGAGACAGACTTCCAAATGGAGCCAGAGAGCCTGAAATGTGAATTGGCATGGCATTCTTTTCAAAAGACAAGGGAGAGAAAAAAGAAATGTTGGCGATATCTTATTGAAGTAGTGAACAGGAAAATAAAATGAAATGCGGCTGTGTGCTGTGCCATCAGCATGGGGAGCCTTTGATAATCAGACTTTTTATTCTTTTACTGGAGTCGGTGAATGTAGAGTACACACAGAGCAGCACACACGGGAGACGAGCAGAGAGATTCGGGGTGCGTGATCCAAAAACGAAATGGGTCATCAAATTACCCCTGTGATTGTGTGTACCTGCCCAATTATGATTGATCTTTGCAAGAGAAAACAAAGTGGTGTATTTTATTTGCATGTTAAAAGATGCTGTCTCTCTCTCTCCCTCTCTCTCTCCCAGCACCATAATTATCTCAAATGTGAAATGCTATTTAGGTATTCATAATTTATTTCTGTGTGGGGAGGACACAATAGACAAGCGTGCAACGCTCTGCCAAGCCCCAGATTTTTTTTTTTTTTTTTTTTTTTTTTTTTGTTAATTGAAAATCTCATTTGCATGAGGAGAAAATCAAACACTCATTTCCATACATGAGATTATAAAAAGATAACTGCTAGTGTTTGTTGTTCCATATTTGATCTGAGCATTTCCACCTAATTGCTAAATGCTGCAAATAGGGCTAGAGTGTAACCTCCAAACTAATGTTCACAAGGCGACTGGATGTTATGTTTCGGTTCAGATGCCTCACTCTATTTTCTATCTGTGTTCTTTTCCAAAGTTTGCATGTGCAATCAGGCGGATGCGTGAGCTCCCACGATTCCATATCAGAAACACAGAAAATGCATAGCTTGCTTAGCTGGGCGTCTGCCAACTTCATAAACAGCGGTGCCAGCCCAGCTGGATGTTGTGCAGGGAGGCACGTGCATGGAGCGGACTGTAGCAGCCAGAGCCACTGATCTTCTCTATGATTTGTGTGTGAGAGATCAGAGGTGTCCTGTTTCACCCCTAACAAACAACCCCATGTATTCTAACTTGCCTCTCCTCCTCCCGCTCTCTCGCGCACACACAAACACAACCCCGTCTATTCCAGGCGGACACCATTACAGACCCGGCCTCAGCCTCTGTTCCCTACTTGAAGCTCATTAATGCAGCCTCCTACATGGGCGGACATTGGGAGATTCCCCCCCTCCCTCTTCCCCGCTCCCCCAAAAAAACATGATTAATATGGGGGTTCATTTTGAAACCCCCACGTAAAAAAAACGGCCTGAGCACTGACGTGCACGACTTACACAAACAGCACCGACACATTACTGTCTCGCGCGTTATGAATCAGTGATGGTAATCTTAGATGAGGCCATAAACAGCGAAGTAAACTGTTATTGGATGAGGGTTTTTTTTTCTTTTTTGTAAACACAGCCTGTGGGGATTTGCTGTTGATGTAGTATGATTTACTCAGAGACTATAAGGAAAAGTAACATTGCAGTTGTTTTATACCTCATCTTGAATGTTTACAATTTTTTAACTTTATTTCAGCACGGCATGCTCGTTAGCACCTGTCGAGAGCTTCAACAATTGACACAACTTTTGAGGCTTTTGACAGGTGCTAACTACCTATTATCTACTTATTAACTACCCATTAACAACTAAGTGCATTCAATTCCTCTGTGTGCTCCATGTTACCTGCCGTACACTCCGACAGGGTCAAGAAATTGTAAACATCCGGGTTTGATTCACCATCAATGATTAGGTTACGATCTTCATGTGTTACTCGTAGAGGATACAGAAACCTAAACCCTGTGGTTTGCTCACACAGGTGATGATGAGGTGATAAGGGCTACGTTGTGTTTTTTTTTTTTTTTCCTCCCCCGCTGAGGTGAATAATGTAGCCGGGATGCTGTGTACGGATTCCTACTGTTTGTCTGTTGCGAAGCTAAATCCCTCGATTCGTAAACACATCTGCATCTGCACAGCCGGCGCTCCCACAGCTGTGGCGTGTGACGACCTCTATTCAGTAGCCGGGAAAGGACAACTGTCAAATTAAATGACATAAGGTATATTTTATTTCTCAGTGCGTCTGACCTAAGCATTTTGCCTCAGAAATATGTGCTATGTATTTTCATCTCGGGCTCCGGCGCAGGTAATTGAAAAGCATTGCTCAGTGTAGCGTATGCACTCAGACATGCGATGAGGCCACCATTACAGTTCAGCATGGCCTGGAGGGATGAGGGGATGGAGGGATGGAAGAGCTGCGTGCCATGATAGAAAATTTTAGATTAACTGGGACTCTTCACACTCCCCCCCAATGTCAACGGGTAAAGACCGGAGACACCTGGAAATCTCAAAAAACACAATTATAACAGCTACGAAGAAGTATTTTTATTGTTATTATTACTAAAGGGTAGCGACGTAATCTTTGTCCAACTGGAAGTATACTGCACTCAAGACCTTAAATCTTCTTCTTAAATGACACATGTGATTTTTTTCTTTTCTTTCCCCCTCTCTTTTTTAATTTTTTTTTTTCCATATGGCCTTCACGGGGAGTGTGCAGTAAATGGGGAGGGAGCGTGAATACTCAGTGCCTCATGTAATAAGCATATAATTAAACTCCTCTGACAATTACATCATGCATTATCAGCCTAAGCCAGATCCATTACTCCTCTCGATCAATGGCTTGGCCACAATAGGCCTCCTACTCTGACCACACCAGGGACCGGCGGCCAGGCAGCTGCAGCCTCCTTTGCTGTATTGCAGCACCAGTAAGTGCTGTTAGTGACATCCAACACCAAGGGTTTGAATGGGGAGAGGGAGGAGGGCCGGCTACTTAATGCTAGGTGAAGGGAAGGAGGAAATGGGAATTAGTCGTGATGAGGACGGCGAGGAGGTGGTGCAGCTACTTGCTGAGGCTCTAGAGTGTAATGATGAGTCATGGTAGAGTGAATTAGAGCGTGGTCCTCTTTCCTCTGCAGTATCGGAGATTGCTAACTCTAATAATGAAATCCTCAAAGATTACTGGGGTCGAGCAAAGGCTAGTCCAGCGCCGGGTTGCATAATGATTATGAATTAAACATCAGAGGAAGTTCCAGCCAAGCATGTGGGCTCACAGAGATACGTTTTAAACTCCGGGTACATCAACAATTCAGATATGGAATATTTTAAAGTCGGCCCTTTCATTCCGTAATGACTGCGCGAGTAATGCATTCAGGGTGGAAAAAGAAAGGGAATTAAGTTGTGGCATGGCCTCAAAGTCAAGCTTTCCTTCAAGAGATCATCAGCTATTATCGCATATTCGATGGCATCGTTGGCAGGAGGAACTCAGGAGCGCGAGCACATGCGTGCCATCTGCCAATGTGATGTGAGAAGGGTATGAGATTATAATTTTGATCAGTCTGCCAAATCCCCTCTGCCTGTCAGAGTGGTCTGAGAGGAGCGACCGCAGGCCCTGCGAATAGATTAAATCAGCCCAACCTCTTTCTGGCTCCATCTGCTTTCCACTCTTTCCTTTCTCACTCTTTCACTCTCTAACCTCTATTCATCTATTCCCCCACTCATCTGTCCATTTCATCTTTTTTTTCTTCTTCCTCCCATGCTCTCCTGCTCCTTTTCACCAAAAAATTATTACATTACACGTCCAGAGAACATCCATTAGCTCGGAAACATGTTCTTTCTTCTCCTTCACCTCCTCCTCCTTCTCCTTCTTCTTCTTCGCTCCCTCTCCTTCCAGGAATTGGCTAAGGCAATGTTATTTCAGATTATACAGTTGTTAAAGCTCATTTTAAGCTAACAACGGGACATCAAAAGCGGTGAACCCTGCACAGAGGGGGAGGAGGAGGTGTTGATGGAGTTTCTGGGCAGGTGAGAAATGGAGAGGGGCTGTGAAGAAAAGACCTGATCAGATGGAAGGGGGAGATTAGAGAGGGAATTATTAATGGGGCCAGGGCCCTTTGGAGCAGGAGATTTGTTTGGAGGAAGATGCAAAACTGCATGCGAGATAATCGAGCGAGGGGAAGAAAACTGATTTTCTCTCCTTTAGCACAATATGAAATCGGGAGATATGAGGATCTGGACAGGGTGTATCGCTTTTACTCTTTTCTTCAGAATCATTTTAATCATAGAATACAATATGAGGATTAAAGAAGTACGCTAAAGTGTTAAATGTAATGCCCTGATAACTTGCATTGTGCAGGTGATGCTAGAAAATGGCCCTGGAATAAAAAAAATAAAAAAAAACTATGTCCTTTTCTGAAATATGTGCTGCTGTATTTTTTTTTTTACTCTGTATTCTTTCCTGGAGCAAGCAGGTCACCCCAAAGGGAGCTGGAGTGATTGATGCCCTGGTGTCGTGCTGATTGACTTCATGGTTGCATACCCTGGAAGAAGGGATGAGGTACAGATGAGGTTCACTGTGGTGGGGCAATCACAGCCACCCAGGACATACTTCATTTTCTAGGCCCCCTTCTCCCCACGGATCGGTCCGCCATCCACCCACACACCTTGCAGGTTGAGCGGGCTAAAGGCAGGGCGGGTTCTCGCCGTAAACTGTGACCCCCGCGTGAGCGCACTTGTTTTGCTTTCTTGTTTGATGGGGAATTTAGGGGTCAGTTGGTCTTGAACTGTGCACTCCCAGGAGGTCAATATGACCATTGTGTTCTGACATGGAAGGGCTGCAGACTGGGGAGTTACCTGTGGCGTCTGTCTGTCAGTCAGTTTGTATGTGGATTCAAGGAGGCAGTGTATAGATTGTGTGCACTAAATGCACCTCTGCTGTGATTCCATACCACCACAGGCTTTTTGATTTCTCTCGATTCGAGCTGTAATCTTCGGGGATTACTTGCTTTTAAAATGCATTTTGAGCCTCTAAAATAATATATTATTAGAGGTACACTTTAGAAATGACATGTACGAGGGGCTGTATCTTAAACACAAAGTGGCTTGTGCACTGCACAGGCCTGGTACTGTATTTATATTGGGGTTGCACATGATGAGAAACAGATGGAGTGTGTCAAAGATAAAAGGGAAGGAAGTATGAAGTATGACTAAGGTTATAATGATGGGGAGCCAAGACCCAGGAGACCAAATACACATTTCTCTAACTCTCTCTCTCTCTCTCTCTCTCTCTGTGTCCCTCTCTCTCTCTCTCTCTCTCTCTCTCTCTCTCTCTCTCTCTCTCTCTCTCTCTCTCTCTCTTTCTTGCTCTCTGTTTTGCATTTGCTGATTTTCCTTTTTTTTCCTGCCTGGTCTTTGAGATGTTTGCTTATTTAGCCTCGAACCAGATTCACACCGGATCAATCTGCGGTACAGCAGAGCCCCCCCACCACCACACACACACACACACACACACACACACACACACACGCACACACACACACGGCAGTTATTGGTCCGTACAGAAGTGGGGGGGGGGGAAGAAAAACTGTAGCGAGGGAAGTCTTAAGTGGCCGAGTGCTGGCTGGTAGTGAAGCCAGACTAATATCAAGCTCATTGCTCAGTTCTTCAGCCGGTATCGATCTACCATAATGTATGTTTAGCTGATCCTGTTCTGAACTCCTTTCAGTAAACAGGCCGCGGTCAATACTGTCACACCATGTTTGACTAACACCCTCCATGCCAAGCCAACGACCAGCGCCTCACTGACTTGTTGAGTGAAGCGAGTTGGAGCGAGGAAAACAAAAAAAGGCAGCTTCTTAAAACCAGCCGGCATTAAACTGCACCAGAGCGGCGGCAACGGCGGCAGTGACGCTAATGGGCAACAGAGTCCCAAACTGTCATGTAACAGCGTTGTTTGTGTCATCTCCGAGAGCCAGCCCCCCATGTGCACCTGCTGCTGGTGGGGTTCATTATGGATTTCTCTAATGGCTTTTAGAGTTTTAATAGCAGGGTTTTGCATGGAGCGGGTAATGAATAACTCGATGTCGTCCCTGTGCCTAATGAGAGTGCCCACTGTTTCTCGGAGACACGAGGAAGAGGCGAGCATGGCAGGCAGCTCCTGGAAGCCGTCTTTATTTATTCATTTGTACATATTTGTTTGCGTGATGGATTATTTGTGCAACTGTCTCATTTTGGGGGGGAACACAAAGAACTTATCCAGTCTTGTTGACTTGGTAAATCCTTTTTTGTGTGCCTATTTTATTTTTATTTTTCTGGAGAATGCTTCTTAGCTTTTTTTGCAACGGCCAATATGCTTCCCACACAACAGAAAAATAAGCCAGGGAACATCAGGGGGGAAACAACAGGGGAGGGTGATGGCATTACACACCTGTGGTCCTAATGAGGCTGGCTGCTCCAGTATCAGTCATATCCACTAACTGGGTTTTCAGCCTGCCATTTCTTTCACATGGGGGGAAACAAAATAGGAAAAAAACAAGACGTGTGAAGTAATAAGAAGCTGAATTCTGATTTAATTTGAATCCATAACTGGGAAGAGATCCTCCAACCTCTAGCCTTACTAGTAAAAGACATACGCCTGAATTCACTGCTGGGGAAACTTTGGGTCCTGGTGTTCATGTAGATGCCAGCACCTTTGCAGATCAAGTACACACCATCGTGGTAACAACAGCCCCCCCCCCCCCCCCCCCGCAATGCAAAAACTGCAAAAACTGCTCACAAACGGCCATAGGAACATGACAAACAGCTGAAGAGGTCGACCTGGTCTGCAAACTCTCAGCCCAGTGACCGGAATAGAATGTTAGCATTGCATGTTTTCAGCACGGATGCATTAAGAATGTGTATGTGTCAAAAGTTACCTTATTAACAATTCTACAATTTGTGTCATGTTACGTTCAGATTCTATGTGAGCTGACTTCCATGTTGGGCATGTTTGGGCAAGAAGACGAAAAAGCCAGAACCCGCCATTCGGAACAGTGTCTCCACATTTGCAAGTGCTAAACCACCACATATGTTTAATTCGGGACATCGGTACATTCAATTCAGATGTATTCCATGTATTCTCTATCAGTTCCTATGTATTTCTTAGGTATCTGATCTGCAGTGTCAGTAGAGCGACAGTTTGGTCAGATGGTAAAAAAATAAGAGTTTAACTCTTACAACCCCAATCAATATGACCTCTAGAAAACACATTGGCATAATCAATCACTCGGTCGCTTGTTTTAAAATTCCATCTTTCAGCAGCAGGTGACAGCATGGATTACCATTAATACCATTCATTCAGATACCTGTGCTCCCTCCGCCTCACGCGGGGCAATACTTTTTTTGCCGCCAAATGTTTGATGAAAAATAGAAAGTGGGGCGAAGACTCTGCTCTTCAAGCACTTTTTCTGATGAATCACTGTTATGTTGGTGGTGTTGTCTCTCGGCGGAATGAGCCGGTTCGATATTCTCGCTCTGTCTCCTCCGGAGCAATAGACAGCTGTCTGTTCTCGCAAATTGACTGCAGGTGCTGATGTAATGAAAGCAGCGCCGGCTTCTATGGAGAACAAGAGCGGAATAACGCCCAAGCAAAGGTCATATGCAGAAATGATATAATGTGCATAGCTCAGATGAATACTGCGCACTAAACGCACAGGAACGAGGTGGGGGGGGCTTCTGCTCCTTTTCATGGAGAATGCCGTTGAGGGAAATGCAAAGTAAGTGAGTTAAAGCCTTTATCCCCTATTGATTCGCCTTATTGAATCTGTACCAATCACAGCAGAGGAGATGTAAAAGAGAGAAAAGGCGCTTGCGGAGGAATGTTCAAGTTTAAGGGAAAATTGAATTGTTGAATGTGCAAAATATCTTCCTGATATTCACATCAGTGAGATGTTTTGTGCTTCATTTGTACTATATAGAGCTGTCACACTGCAGGAAAGAGAAATCAAACTGTATGCACGTGATGGGAGATACAGAACCTACCATTGAATTCAAACTAATGCTTCACTGCCATCATTTTCAAGGTGAAACGCCCAGTCCTACATAATGCAACGTCCTCTCCTCTTGGGTTTGGCAACAATTGCTCCTGTAAATATCGACCCCGTACTATTCTAATGTACTGCAATGAATGAGAATATGGCCTTTTCTCTGAGACGGACCGTCCACATTAACTAATGTGTGACACATAGCGGTATGGGCATGTTGTCCCCTGTACAGCATGTGCACTTTGTCAGAAGAGTTTTGAAATCAATCAGCCCCGTGTGAGTTATTCACAGTCCAACATCAAAAAGGCATTACTTATCTAAGGCTTTTAATTTCCAATCCATCTGTCAAGCCAGTTGAAATATGGAATCTCATTACTTTGAACAAGTGGGGAGGGGGACAACATAAATCATTTTATTTTCATCTTAGCTGTGACAGAGTCTGTTTAGAACCGGACCAGGGAGAAATGGCGGAGAAAGTGGGGAGCCTGAGAGCGAAAGTGACAATCAGAAGAAGAGAGAGAGAGATCTGAAGTGACACCTGGAGGGACAGAGAGTTGGAGAGAGGGGAGGGTGGAGGGGTTACTTTTTCACTTAGTTGATTTTTTTCACATTTTTTCGCCTGCATCCCCTTAAAAAGTATGTTATATATATATATTATATATATCTTTAAAGTATACTCCGTATCGATAAATCTGCTTATCATTTTCACAATCCATTAATCAGAAGTCGATAAAATGTCCAAAGTGGCGTCTTTAATTGCTTCCAAAACCCAAAGACTTTTCATTTACTATCATAAGTGACAAGCGAAACACCTAAGGTGCAGTGTGTAGTTTTGAAGCTCGAACCAGCACATTTTTGACATTTTTGCTTGAAAAATGACTGAAACCATTAATTTTATTTTGAGCGCACAAATCAATTAACCGACTAATGAAACATTTCAGCTTTATTTACTAGTCATTGAGTCAACCTGCAAATAAGAAGAAGAAGAAAAGGGGCAAATTGGATTTTTCAAGATGTATTTAGTTTTTCCTACGTACTGCAGATCTTGCTCCATATGAAATAATAATAAAAAAAGCAATTGCAAATAGGCTAATATTTGTTAAAGAGAATTAAATGAATAGAGTGCAAGTGTAATGCAAAGAGGCACGTATTTATTAGGATGCTGGTCGTTCGGTACGCCGGTATTCACTTCCATACATGCCCACAGGGGGGGCATTTTTCTGCTAATTATTCATGTCACCCTGGGAGGGACTGAGGCACAAATCGAGTGTAGTGCCCCTTTAAATCCATCACTGTACCATAGTCTAATAATTCATGTCTATTACAGACCCTCTGAATTATTAATTTGCCAAGATAATGAAAATATGCTAATTAGAGAATTGCCATAGAGAAAAATAATGCATAACACTCCTCAGCCATCATAATTAGGATAAGTAATTATTTAAGCATTACTTTGTGAAGTTGAGTTATTACGACCTGTCAGGTCCCTGTGAAGGATCAGAACGCCGAATTGTGTTTGATTGACGGCAACATTTTTTGATGACTCATTTCGAGGAAATACCGTCCTGACAGGTTTCTGAGCGTCTGGGTGAAGATTGTAGAAATGATTGCCTGCGTTACTGCGGGCGGAATACAAAAAAAAAAAAAAATGCTGTTGCATGCAAGAATGCACAGGCATTATGTTTATGCGGGCAAACAGTATTGAGTCCTGTCGTCCCTTACAGGCTTTTGCTTTGGTCGTATAGATTGTGAAAACAATTTGAAACGCGGCCCGAAGAGTGAAACAGCACTTCTTCCCGAACTGTCGCCCTTCACTCAGCTGCTTCTGATTAAGCAAAGGAAACCCTTCCATCCCTCTCCCTCGGCCTGCTCTTTTTTTTCCTTCGTACTTTTTTCTTCTCCCCTCTTTCATGATGGGGCCGCCGAGCGATTTCCAACAGAGAACTATTCTGAAAGTTTATCAACAGCTCCTAGTCAATCCGTTCCTCCCTCTTTGTGCTCTCTTCTCCGGCGTCCCTTTTCCTTCTTCCTCCCCCTCGGGGCCTGCTAGAAAGGAGAGCTCTGTCATGGCCCTGTGGAGAGAAAATGGCGGAATTCATCCCATGCTGTGTCGGTGATAACACTCCCAAGCGTGACACATCCCGCCTCAGATTACAAGCAGAGGATTCATTCCTTGCATTCTCCTTGTCACCTCGCCTTCAATGCCAGCATTAAGTAATTTGCCATAGAATAATGGGCTCTATCAGGGGAGAGGCCCTGCCTGCGAGAGAGAGCGGCTGTCTGTGCAGCCATCATGTCACATGAATGACATACAATGTGGTTTGCATGCATAAGGTTTATAAACAGAAATGTACAAAAAGCACACATGCACGCATTGGAGCGACAAAACAAAGCGCGCCACGCTGAGCACGCACCCACACACCAAGTTCTGCAGAGAGAACAGCGCAGCACGGATTCTTTATCAGAAACATGGCTGCCTTAGCCTCCAGTACCATTCTGTAAGTGACCCAGATTACAATAAATGACACTAACTGTGAGTTATCAGCTGATCTGTGAACTCACCACCGGATGCAGCGCAGTAGCTGTAGCCGGAGAGAAAATACTGCTGACTAATGTCTCTCTCTGTGTGCCTGGCTGGTGCCAGAGCTGATGTAACTCTGCCAGGAAGCAGTCTGTTAACAGATATTTGAGTCGCAGCAATTGCCAGCCAAGACTGAGTCACTTGATTCTTCAATGGGCTCTTTTTTTTTTTTTTTTTGCCATGCTAGATCTACTGTATGAAAATAGATAACATTTCCAGACAAAAGCTACTGAATGATGTCACTGACAGTAAACAGAGCACGGGAAAAATGCTGTTTGTTGGATGTTATTTATTACAATGTGAGATTCGACAAGAGTTTCTAACAAGACAGACCTTTAGAAACCATTACAACTGACAAACATCTATTAAGTCTCTGATAAGATTACAGTATCTGTCTGACATGGCACCTCATTTACACATTGCATTAGCATACAATCTGTAGCTGGACATCCCATCTGGATAAGGAACATACATGTTAACAGCATTGTAAATGGACTGTGTTTGGATTAGCCACGGTCACACTGCGATCGGATCTCAGCTAGATATTAATCCCAATTCATCTAACAGGACTGTAAACTCTAGTGATATGTCTATCCCGAAAGCAATACTAAGAATACTAAGAAGATTATCCACTATCCACTATCCGCCAAACCAAGCCATGTCACATCATGGCCCGGCTTGACGGCATACTTCACTTTTTTTCCCACGACTCACAGCACCAAAATCAGCTGAGCTCAGCCCCCTCTCATCCCTCCAGACGGCCAGTTCAAGCCTCGGAATGAACCAATTCACGCGTTTCACCCTTGTACCGTTCCTTTCATTTTAATAGCAACACCGTTCCCCCACCCTTCCTTTCCTCCCCTCCTGCGGTACTCTGCTTAACAACGATGACCCTCGCTGACCCCGACACAACCTCACTGTCTTCTCCTGAGTAGCTAATGGCCGGCAGGCCTCATCTCTCCATTGACCCCTCGCCCATACCGAGGTGAATTATGGCACCTGAGCGGCGGTCTAATGCGGCAGGTCCTGACACAGAGACATCAGTCCAGAAGGGCCGGTCTGGGCAGGCTAATGATGCAGACACTGGTGAATGGCCGGCAATGTTAGAGAGAGACAGAGACAGACAGGGAGAGAGAGAAGGAGAGGGGGCGGGCGGATGGAGGGGGGAGCTTATTAAGGCTGATTGCCTCATCATTGTGTAGGGAAGACAAGCAGAAAGACTATGGAGTTCATTCCTCCAGGGTGACTCTGTTTCTGCCCGACTTCATTCCAGGCGCTGATCAATGAATTGATTATGGACTTGATATGAGAGCTGATTGCAAATCTTGCGGATACCGAACACTGCTGCCGACTAGCTGATGTGACAGTCTTTTGAAGTAACATCTCACCTTGCCCATTATTCACGTTGTGTTTGTACTGCGCAGATAAAACGTCAGCCGGGAGAGGTCTCTGAAGGTCAGTTCCTAACACGCCTGGCCACGTTTTTTTTAATTTGAAAGAAATTAGATTTCGCATCACGCTCTTCGAAGGCAAATACTGTTTGTTTGCGTGTGTTTATTGGCTGCTCACATCCCTCTTTTCTCTCAGTCACAGGCTAGAATAGATTCCCTGCAGTGTCAGACTGCACTGCACAACATGCTTCTCCTCTGGGATCTGGACACATTCTGCCTCCTGCTGTCAGGCTCAGGAGACCCACTTCCCTCCACTTCCACTCCCCCCTCTCCTTTTTCCCTCCTCCTTCTCCCCTATTACCCCCTCTTTTCCCTGGCCTGAGACAGAGGACGTGTGATGACAGAGGTGTCAGCACAGGTCACAGTGATCCTCTCCTACCGTTCTGTTCCCACTGGCCCCAGGAGTCGATGCATTCCTCCCCGTTCTCGGTCTCCATCAATCTGCTCTCTGTGCTCTCGGGATCCACATTCCTTCCCATCAAGAGCTTCCACTGTCCAGCCTGGCAGGGGTCTGGTTACTCTGGACTGTAGTCGGAGAGAAGTCTGTGTGAATGTTTCTCTCTCTCTAATCCCTCATCTCTTCTTCTAGTCGTCCAGATTAGTCATTGTGCGCGGGTCTCTCTCCTTTTTCATTCCGTCTACCTACTTATCCCTTCTCCCTCCCCGGTCAGTGTGTGTTTCTCACCGTCTCTGTGCCCTTCTCCTCACTCTCTGTAACTTCCAGGCCATCCTCCATGTATGTCCTCTAGTCAGGGTTCCAAATTAGCACCTGCCAGGGGCCAAATGGCAGTAATATTTGTCTTCTAAGGAGAGATCAATAAGGGTCATTTAACACACACTTCTCCATTACTTTGTCACAGAGTAGCATTTAAATGCCTTTTGGGCTCTTACCAAATGTCACCTCTCTTGTGTATTACAGCATTCAGTGGTGGAAAAATACATTTACTCAAGTACTAAACTCAACTTCAAATTTGATGTACTTGTACTTCAGTTTTTTCATATTATACAACTTTATTCAGCTACTCTACTACATCTCAGAGACAGATGTTATACTTTTCACCACTGTTATTTGTCTGTCAGCTAGTGTTGTTAGTTCTCAGAATACATTTTTTTAATACCCTTCCTGTCCTTTGAAAACCATGTATTTCAAAATAATGAAATTTTCAATTTCTTGATGACACTGAAGGATTAAGTGTTTGTTTATATGTGATGGAAGTCCTCCTACTTCTTCAGGTAAATTAAGTATTTAAAAACCATATTGGAATAGCTGGAAAAAGCACGGTCAAAAAGCCAAAAATTAAAAAAACACATACTGTTTTTTCTAAGCTCATGAAAAGTTGACTTCCAAGAGGTACGTGTTTCTACCGGGACAGCAACGGCACAAACACATGATGATTTATAGATTATGACTGTAGATTTAACTACTCAAAAGCAGTTAAAACAGCAGTCAAACACAAGATACACATGGATGTAATAATACAACACAGAGAAGGAACATTTTACTACATCGTACTTGTACTTTTTACTTTTTGAAAGTACATTTTACAGATTATACGTATTCTTTCTGTCTTTTTTCCCCACCAGCCTTTTAAATGTAAGCAGAATTTTATGTCTGTGTTCAGGGTAAGCTTCATACAATATTGTTTCACAACAAAACATACAGTAAGTCCATGCTTTTATATCTGAGACCTGTACAAGACTGTTGAACAAACAGTGTGCACCAACAGTGTGTCGTCCATCCTTCTATGACCACGTCTCTTCCGTTTAGGGTCAAGGCTACCTCGCTGAGCCCATCCCAGCATGCACTGGAGGAGAGGGTACTGGTTACCAGTCTCCCACAGGGCTCACATAGACGGACAAACAAATTCACACTTATATTCACACCTACGGGCAATTTACAGTTTCCAGTTGAGCTAACCTGGATGTCTTTGGACAAGCTGTTTGCACAGCTCCTGGTGTATATCTGTGAAACCCTACGTGCGGAGCTAACTTCTGGGGTGGTCAACAAAAGGCCACTATCTCTGGGTGACTCGACTCTCTGCTTGATAAATTCCCTGCGTCGCACAGGCTGTTTATTGGCTTCCTGCTTTGGTGGTTCTATAGATGGATGCAGTCCCTAAACTTCTGGAGGTAGGCAGGTCCTCTGACTGAGTATTCATTTCATATTAATTACAAACTCAACAAAGTATTTCAAGAAAAACATTAAATGTGTGGTCCTCTATGAATTTGCATTCATCAATGTTTTTGAAATAACAATGGGCCAAAGTATAGATATCAGGTGTCTGATATCTGCTGTGTTTTACTGTTTCATGGTATTGGCTTTTAGCTGTTTCAGGAGTCGTGTTAAATTATTGCCGGTGAAAACCAGTGGCAGACATAGGATATTTGAGGGGCAGGGGTGAAAAGGGGCATCAGCTGTATGTGGTGGGGAACCAGGGTGCAAAAAGGGCACCCTAGAGGGCATTTTATCATATTTTATCTACCATAGGGGCATCCAAGAGGGCGATTTTGCAGAGTTTCTTTGAATGTGAGGGCTCCAGGGAGAGGTACATTTCTTTTTTAAAAACACTACCAGTCCACCAGTGGTAAAAACCCTATATTTCCTGATTTTTACTGCTTTATAACAAAAGCTAAAAGAAGAGTCAGTGCTGGACTTTCAGTTCATCCGGTAGCCGTAAACATGAATCCAAGTGTTGGCTTATATTGCTTCATGTTACTTGCTTCAGCGTTACTACTGCTCTGCTCTGCTGATCATTGTTGGTAGCTCATCTCTGTCAATGAAGTAAGCACAATGATTTGACTTTTTCATGTTGAAGATATTGATAGGATGATAATGTGTCCTGCGTCAGTGTTGTCAAATCCAATGGGACATTGTTGTATTTTCAGCATAACAACATATATCCTGTTTTAACGATTTCCAACCTCCTAGTTTCAGCAGGAGCTAGCTCACATGTTTTATGCATAGAGGGAGTCTACACGTCTACAGCTGTCCTGAAGTTTTATTCAACTTCCATTTCTTTCTTACTCCGATCTTTTCCAATATTACAGCCCTGCACTGTATCCCATCGCCCGGGGCAATATTAGCGACAGACAGTATTAAACAAGAAAGCTAAAATCAGATTTTTTCCCACCCCATGAGTGTTCACTTTGCTAAAGTTCTCATTACCTGAGGGAGACAAGGGCTAGAGAAGTCTCATTTCAGCGAGATTTCAGAAGCCAGGTGCCCAGACCTTATATCTTTATATTCAATGTTTCAGATGCAATCTCCTCCACACCCTCTCCTCTTGGTTATGAAGTAACCCCTGCCAAATACATTGGCTTTTCTCCCTTGGCTAATCTCACATCATCACATCAGGCCTGTTGTATTGATTTCTGGGGAAAGTAGTCCTAAATTGCTCTTCCTTTGTCAATCTGAGGCTTGTTACCAGGCAACAGGATGACCCCCCCCCCCCTCACCGACCCTACACACACTACACACAACCCCAAAAACGCGCACGCACTCCAACACTCGCGCACACAAACACACATGCTCAATTACACTCTTGACATAGTGCCAAAAATGCAATCTGAGAGTACCTTTTCCCCCTCGTCTAATGTGAGATATGAAACGGTGCTGGTGACAAACGTGTTTTCAGCACATGCAAACTCCAAATCAGTGTTGGAAGGTAAAGCCATGTCTTTATTGAAGGTATAAAATTACTCGACTAGAAATTTCTAGCATAAAACCCCTTTTCTCCTTTAGATGTCGGTTTAAAAAGTGCACTGTGCAGTTTTGGAGAAGACATTTTTAAACGAAAATAGAAAGATCACTGTTGACTGAATGTTATGCCTGAACAAACTAAACATGCAAACTCTAATTCGACCAGTTAAGCATACTACACTTAAACTCACTTCCTACTACTACTGCTACGCTTTCATACTGTTTTACTTTGTTTCTATTTGGCGGACCCTGACACTTTTTCTAGCCTCAACTAATGTTCTGGGGACATTGTTACAACCTTATTGCTTTTGTAAATATTAAAGTTCTGAGTTTTCATTCTTCTCCACATAGTGCCCCTGTATAGGGAAATTCCCCTGGAAAAGCGTCCACAATAGCATCTGTTGAGGCCTTGGGATTCAAGACACAGGAATATTCACGCTCCCCTAATTTTGATTAAAAATACGTCTTGTAGCGACTTTGTGGCATTTTGATGAATGATGAAAAAATGTAGGCTTTTTCTGTTAGAAACAGTGTAGTGTGTGTAATAATTTAATAGCACGAATGCCGAGCTGGAGGCCATTTGGTTAAATATCGCCTTTCACATTAGAAGTGATGACTGTCAAGTCAAATTCCTGAGAAAGAAATTTCAGCTAAGACAAATTGTCTCTGGCTTTTTTTGATAGATTGTCCAAATATTTAAATACAATTATTCAAATACAATTCTTCACATTAATCACATTTGGACAATGCTCTTCTGTTCCCGGCACCGATCTTTCATTTGTAACTGCCCCTAACCCCCTTCAATCTAAAGTGGGGAAACTCACTGGAGTAATTTCTGTCTAATTCCAATATTCAATCTGAAACGCATGGAATAGATGCACACACACTGCAGAGGGCACACATTCACAACCTCAGAGGGGTGGAACGACATTGGTAGCCAATAGGCTGGGTTGTGGGAAGGCTGGGTGGCTGGGTGTTTTGGGGGGGGGGATTAAATTTTGGACCACCTGCTTCTATCACCTGGGACATATTTTACATGATTGAGCCAAGTGCTCGAGATTGGACACACATGACAACATTCAGGCAGCCAGGCTGGATACGAATGTGCATTTTTGGCAAGAAACCGTGGGCAATATTTGTACCTCCGCTGCTGCTCCTATCTCCTTTTATGTCTCTTACACCCAATAAGTTATTCCAAACAAACAGACAACTGACGGATAGGGATTGAGGTTTTTAATGAGAAAGAGACAGACAGAAGCGGAAATGAAACACTGGTCGCCCATACAAATTGCTATAATAACCACATCTACATTAAAGCTTTGTAATAACTTATACAGCATTGCTTTATTGAGGTGGGGAGGGAGAAAAAAAAAAGAAAGAAGAAGAAAATAAATGCCTATCTGCAGTGTTTCTGAATTAATATCTCATTATGGTTCCGCATCATCATTTTTTGGTCTCATTTTAAAAAGGCAGGGGATTACACACTAATTACATATTGCATGGTGGGGGAACGTCTCTGCTGGTGATGAATAAAAGTCCAACTGCTCACAGGGAAGTGTTCCTTTTTTCACTGGGGGGGGGATGCTGCTCTTTATCAATCAAGTTGGCTGCACAGGAAAGAGGATAATGAATCGGAGTAAGACCTCTTGATCCCAGTCATTTCTGTTTATTTGTCACTGTCTCCAGATCGTTCTTGTTAGTCGATTTATTCCCTTTCATTAAAAAAAGTCCTCCCTGAGACTTGTGTTTTGAGGATCTTACCCCGCGATATATACGAGCTTGAATGACATTCCTGTATATCGCCGGTTTTCATCGTAATTTGGTCAAACTTGAAACAAATTTCCTCCTCTGTGTTCATGAAAAGATTTCTGTATTCATGCACATTCACTGACTCCTTCATGTCACGAGGGTTTTATCTCCCCTCGTGCACATATTCAGAACATGGAACTGGAAAAAAAAAAAAAAAAGAATTCCCTCGCCATCACATCTTTCCACTGATGAAATTGGCTCCTTTTAGAAATGATTCCAAATGTGCATGTGTCTATGTCTGTGCGCGCGCGCGTGTGTGTGTGTGTGTGTGTGTGTGTGTGTGTGTGTGTGTGTGTGTGTGTGTGTGTGTGTGTGTGTGTGTGTGTGTGTGTGTGTGTGTGTGTGTACCCACATCGCAGGGAGGCTGCAGTGATAGCCTCGGGCTGCACTCCTCTGTATGTATCTGATCTAGGCCTAATGAAGCTGAAAGCCTGGCAGTTGTGAGGAGCATCTGCAGAGCCACAGAGTGATGGGCATCTCATTCTGCTGCCGTGTCCCAGGGGGTCCACACACATCTGAGGACCCTGCCTGCTGTTTGCACAGTGACTCGGTGCCCCCGTGTATCCGCGCTGCAGAAGGTCATGCCACATATGCTGTGGATGCCATCTGGAAGGTCTGCTTGACTGCCACAACAGCCTCTCATGCAACCCTGGACTGGTGATATAACTGGCTCAGAGGCTGACCAAATACATTTTTTTTTTTTTGGGGGGGGGGGGATGAAACTGCCAGGTTTTTTTTTTTTCTTTTTTTGTTTACATGCATACCTCCACATGTAATCAGTGTGAATAGTTGGACTGATCCCGGTAATTATTTATGTTTTCTGTTCTTGTTCGCTGTCTTGACACCACTGCAAATCTAACGCTGAATCTGAGGAGAAAATTACTTGACACTAATAAAATAAACCGTCTGTGGAGCAAGATAGTTTCATTTCAAGGTGCAATATTCAAATTCATACTAAAAAAAAATGGGGGACAGCATATCACCGGAATAACCATGAACTGCCACATACTTTCGCTGTGGTTGGCTAGTTAGCTCAGTTAGCTGTGCAGCTAGCAGTCTTGACAGGGAGCTCAGAGCACCCTGGAGTTTTGGTTTTTACATTGGTAGCACAGGAGCTTTGAACTGGAGCCGGGCAGGGCTAGTTAGCACCTACATAACATCTGACAAATTGTTACCAACATGGGACTTGTATTTCTTAGCGTGTTGCATCCAGAAAGTATGGGGGGGGGGGGGCAAATCGCACAAAATACCAACTTCGACATAATGTTGCTTTAATTGACTGCATACCTTTAGTACGCTTGTCAACACACAAACGCAACTGACACCCAACTGAACTGTACGAAGCACAGTGCGCATGTCACCCTCTTAGAGATATGGACAGTTGTTGTTTTGATGAATCAGCGACGTGCTTATCCAAGGCTTGTCTAATTGTGTTGTTAATCTCAGCTCTTTTGTGCATCTAAACAGCCTTTGTTTTCTTTTTTTCCCCTCTGCCTTGTATTATTATTATTATTCATTCCTTCATGTTGATGCTTCCCAATTTCCACGATCCAGAAACGATTACATTACAGGCATTAATATGGTGAGTGAGTCCCGTGCAACAGGGTCCAGGCCGCTGTACCCCATACATCTAAATATAGATTTAATAACAGAGGCTGTTTTTTTCATCAGGGGCCTGAAATGCTTACAGTGCATTCTGCAACTCCCTGTCTTTCTCTCCCTCTCTTCTTCTCTCGCCATACATATGAACATCAAAATACTCGTCCGGAAAAGGAGAAGAACTACTGTAGCTCCCTCTCTTCCTCCGTCTCTCCGTAATGAGGAGAGCAAAGAAGAATGCATGTCTTACCATTTGCTTTTCAGGCTACATTAACCACAGAGCCAGAAGAGATGCTCCTTGGCAGATTTCATAACCGTGGTGTAATAAAAAAAAAAAAAAAAAGGGGGACCTCTAACCAGTGGTGCTCTGCAGCGAAATGCATTTGGGCAAAATGACTAACTGATGGGCCTCCTTTCTCTCCCGCTCCAGCTCAACTAAAGCTTCTGACAACTCCTCCGCGGTGTTCTTTTGTCGCTCATCTGCGTCGCCACGATGATGAGGGCTCACGTTTTTCAGAATAGGCGGGAGAATGGGACAGATGCACACACCAGGAAACATGAGAGGTCTTGGCAGCAAGAGGACAGCACGTTATTGGATGAGAGAGGAAGGCGGCTTCAAGTAAACCCGCCAGGCGTCGCGCGGGACAAGCGGCGATGTACCCGCTCCATCCTGACACGTCGAGAAAACATCTTGCAGCGAAAACGCCTTGCCAGGAAGCTTTAACGTCAGTGCGTCTCCCGCTCAATTCTTGTGTCAATTAGTTTAGATTACCTCATAGGAAATCAAATTACCGCTCTGATGTGAAGGTGTTATTTATCAAAATTTGCAACACAGTGAATTCATAATAGATCCGGTGGAAACCGCCCTCGTCTCTCTTTCAACCACTGTATTCCTGTGGTCTCCCTGCTTAGTCTGCAGTCAGCCGGTGGTTCTGTGTGTCTCTGTGCAGCTTCCATTGGGTATATTGAATGTGTCTGACCCACACTGTCTTTTATGGAACGTCTTCCAGTGGTTCCTAATTACCTTTGGTTTTATGGTCAGACCTGTGTCAGTCCCCCGCTCAATTTGTTCCTGTGAAATATGGCTCGGCCTTGGGTTCAAGTAGGGGAGAAAACACGGTGCATTGATTAATCAAGGCATGCAGGTTCAACCTCTGTTCCCGGAGAAGTCAATCCAATGACAAGTTTTCACCTGGGGCACATTCGAGAAGTCTGAAGTTGCCTCCTCTCTTTAATTAATTTCCTTACATCTTCCCTCCATCGCTCTTTCTCTCTCCTCCTCTTTCCTTCAGCTGATTATGTTTCAAAATGTTCCGAGTCTTTATGAGAATTAAAAACTAAATTATGCAAGCGGACAAATTGTTAACGCAGGACATTTTGCTTGTTCGGTGAATGCAGTGTGGAAAAAAAGATTCTAGACTGGCCCTCAGAAAAGATGATGCTTCATGTTGTCTGAGAGAACATAGAGTGGTGTTATGTGTGGTAAACACACTCTCGACACAACATGTGGGGCTGTAGATGAGGAAATGACAGGCCTGCTTGACTTTTACTGTCTGAACGACAAAACTGCTTTGCAAGTGGAGTAATCCAAACATTTTATTGTTAAAACACCCGAGAAACAAGTCACAGAAAGTACTTTTTACCTTTTACCTCTTTACATTTCGCTTTGCAATGTGTGCATCTGTTGCATGTGTGATTTTAAAGGTGCACTGTGTAGTTTTGTGGAACACATTTTTAATCAGAAGAGAGAGAGATCTTCTTTGACAGATTTTTTTATGCCTTAACAAAGTAAATAAACAAATCCTCTTCGTTTTCATGTCTGAATAAACAAACTGACCTTAAAGCCCAACACAATTTAACAGTTTTTTACTTTGTTTATATTTGGGGGACCCTGCCACCTTTCTAGCTTCAAGGATCTGGGGATCTTATTTTCCTCTGAGAACAGCTTCTTTATTAAGGTATGGAGCACGTTTGTATTATTACCTCATTAATATTGTAAGCATTCAAATTCTGAGTTTGAATTTCTTCTCCAAAAATATTTCGTGCCCCTTTTAAGAGCAACGATCTAATGAAAATGAAACTGACACGCTCCATACATTGGTTAAAAACAACCAAATGAAATGGCCATAGTTCGCAAAAAATTGAAAAACATTTGGGGGAGCAATTTTACCCCGCAAGGTTATCTAAATGCCTTTGATGTCTCCGCAGTTTGCTTTATTAGGGAAGTGTCTTAGCTTACCATGAGCAGTGAGACAATTACAAAGACAATTTCACGGGGAGGGTTTCTATAATCATCAATGCATGCTGGGAGCCCATATCAGAGTAAGTTTCATTTGGACTGAAGAGAATTCATTTGTAGTTTATAACTCACAATGCAGCCATTAGCAACCGCACTCAATCAGAGATTTTGAAAAGAGAGCGAGAGAGTGAGAGAGGGGAGGGAGAAAAAGTGAGGATGGAAATTGTGAAAACAACATGCAAATTAAAGCTTTTGAGCTCGAGTAAATGAGCGACTTAAATGATTTATCCGGCGCAGATTAAGTGCAGCCCTTTAAGTATGCATTGTTGAGTCTCTGGACCGAACACACACACAAATTCATTCAAAAAACAAATTCATGAGAGCAGTAGGATTCATGCAAAAAAAAAAGAAATGTCAAAAAACTTAACTTGAAGTGAACGCAAGTCTGCAACAACCGAGGCTGAACTTGTTGTTTTGGGGTTTTTTTTAGGTTCAGAGAGAAACCCGAGCTGGCCCGACACCGGGGCCCGCTTACAGTAATCCCCATTATGCATGCTTACATCAGGCTGCGGCGTTGTTTTGATGAAAACATAACAAGTCATAATGAATGGAAATGAATGTATGTTTGCGGGATCAAAATAGCACATAATTACACTATTACCCCTGACGATACAGGTATGCCCCCTTCTAACACCGCAAACATCAAGGTCTCTCCAGCAAATATTTCCTTGAGGTTAGTTTGTAAACAAATTAAATTCATTAAGGGGGGGATGACTGGAGGTAAACACCAGCATGCCTCACGCGTCGCTCCTAGCCTACACTGCCAGTGATTTTTTGCCCTGCTGAGGTGAATATAACGCGATTCACTCGGCGCAATGCCGTCGGACGTAAAGCATAGCAGGTGATTTTGCATTAATGCACAGGGCTGATTATTATTGGTTTAAATTAGGATGCATTTCCCCCCGAAGCTCAGGGTTTATTGTGTTTAGAATATCATCACGTTAATGACGGTTTTATGATGAATGAGTTTGCGCCACGCCATGATAGACGTGGCTATTAGGGGCTAAAAGGAGATGGGACCCGCACCCACAGGAGCCGCAGCAATTAGTTTCAGCCAGATCAGAGGGTGTTGGCATAATGACCTGATTCTGGCAGCTTATTCTATTCCTGATCTCTAATCATGGCCGCCACTGGCATCTTCCTCGTTCTCTCTCTATTTATCTCTGTCCTCTCCCTCCTGGTCTGGGGATATGCGTTAATGAAATAATAAAGACTAATGTGAATGTAGCGGAGGCCGAGTGACCACTCACACGTGGCTCTCTTGCTTTAGCGACTACAATTACACAGTAAGTTTGATCGGCGGTGATAGACAAAACAGCAGGGGCTCATAAATATGGATGGAGAGTCTGAGAAAATAAATTAACAGGGCCTGGCCTCTCGGCTGCCCCACTTAGACTGTCAATTACGGACCTGACAGGAGCCTTGCGAAAGAGCCACACTAGGATGACACACTCGCGCACGCACGCACACACACACACACACACATACACAGTCATTAAACTGTGCATTTGAGACCATTGTGAAGCCATACAGCAGTCCCCTGCTTCATTATCAGCACACAGAGTTCATGCTTTCTGACATGTATCAAGAGCTTAGCGTTATTGAGGAGTGTCAGCCGGTGCACAAAATCCAATACATAAAAAAAAAAAAAAAAAAGAGAGAGAGAAAAGAATGACAGAAATTCTCATTTTCAGATAATGTAAAAAATATTTTAAGTCGGAGCAGGTTTCCAGGTGGTTTTTCGAGGGAGTTGCGCAAAGACATTTTGGAGGCCAGGGGGCTTAAAATGAAACAGACAGGCCAAAATAGAATCTGCATCTTATAACCGGTGGAAGGGAGGAATTGTGAACCCTTTTATTTTTTTTTTTGAGTGGGGTCACTGTTTTTACATGACTTTTTATTTTCAAAACGTGGCAGTGATATTTAAATTATGTATGGCGAGAGGATGACCCGTTATAAGAGGGCAAAGAGTGGAAGGACAAAACAGGCAGGAATTTGAAGACCTATTTGGACCATGTCGGCGCGCGTGTCTCCTGGATCCATGTTCTGCGTGACGGGGTCAGCCCTGCGGTTTCAATACCGGCGATAAGTCACCTCCTGACCTGAGATGCTGGCTCGGAGCCAATTTATGACGGTTTGCAGAGAGAATGAGCATAAATTTGCATGTGTCAATATATCAATACGATGTGATGCACGGATGCAATTTAGCTCCTTGTTTTGGTTGTTTTATATCATGTATTATATAATTTATTTACGGCATTTATAGACCCTAAATTTTGTGTGCACATATTGGTGGCTTCGGTTCGCATCTGCTCATTTCTCCATGTGAAAACACTCAAGGAGAAGTGGATGGGACCACGGTTTTGCAGCCTCGCGAAGGTATATGGAGAGTTATTGATTTTTCCTTAAAGACACTGATGATCCACAAATATCAGCTGCCATAATAATCTAAAAGCAATAACATTTCTCCTGCCAACCTCCCTTTTTTTATATATAAGGAGCCAGAATGTCTGTGCAGATTATCCTCAGCCTGCACATAGCAGAGGGTCCAGTGGTGGTGGGGGGGGGTCCAGAGTGCAGGCCATCCTACAACACCACTCCGCTTCTAATGAAAATTGGAGCCAATTGCAGACCCAAGAGGTCTGCGTTGTGTTCTGCCGGCAAGTCCAGCAAGGAAAAATACCGCCTTCAGCCTTTTCTAAAAAGAAAAGAAAAAAAAATTGCTTCTAAGCATTTTGAATAATGAATCTCACAAGTTACCTTTGAGGATGTCGGGCTCTGGATAAGCAGTCAGATGTGTGAACAAACAATCCACCAGAGTATTACGCACCATACAAAACGAATGCATATTGACTCCAGCAGCATCAAAGAGATGGAAACTTTTAATTTTCTTTCTCCAGGATACTGCTGAGGCCGTGCAAGTGAAGGTATTAAAAAAAAGTTAATCTATTTATAGTTTTACGCGATAGATGTGCGTAAAGAGAGTATCGGAGGAGGGATCGGAATTTGAAGAGAAGTGAGTTTTTTTTTCTTTGGGAGAGATTAAATATTCAGTGTTTTTGCCAAAGATTGCCAACATTAACGGTTCAGCCAATGAGCGTTTAGATAGTTGATTAACCGAGATGCGAGAGCGAGGAGTGAAAGGTCCCAGACGTTACACTCGTACTGTAAACAGCGCAGAGTCCGAGGACAGTTGCTCTTTCTTCAAATTCTTATAAAAAATGAGGAGAGAGAAGCCGAGCAGACGGTATCCACGTCGCGTCAGTCAATCAATCAATCAGACAACACAGATGGCATCTCAGCGAAGCACATTTTTCTCTCCGTGAACCCTCAGAAGTTAATCATCTGCTGTACCACTTTTACACCAAAAGTAGCGAGTGTGTTCAGGTTTTTTCTTCTTTTTTTTTTAACACAGGCGATCGACTCCTTCACCATTGCCAGAAGGCGAGCTCGCCTTTCTGTTTTGTTATTTTTGAAGATTGATCTTAATCAATAACATTCTGAATCAGACACAGCGTTTTTTTTTTTTTTTTTTTTCCAGAGCCGGTGATTGAAGTTGCCGAGGAGTGAGACATCTCGCTTCTTTTTCTTGTTGTCATCTCCGTTTAGTGTTGCACATGTGAAAGAAAGCGGTGGTTACTTTTTTGATATTTTTTACTTTGGTCTCTCTTTCAAAGTCAGCACAAGTCGAATGATGTTCGGGCACTGCTTGAGCAGAGATGGACTGAAAATGGGTGTTGGGGTCATTTGGTGTGGGAGTGATGCCGATTGTACCCATTCCCATTAAACAGAAAAGCCAGACATTAGTGGGTGTTAGTTGTTCATTTATTTCGTCCAGTGTGAACGGGGTATTAGAGATAAAACTTTCACTGTACATCCTCGCTTGTTACTAATTACAACATTTTTAAGAGTAGCAAATGCGCCCGGTCCAAATGAACTCTCCTGCCACCGTTTGTGGAAAAAAAAGGGGGCTGTGTTCAAACCGACGGTGATGGGGAGACAACAACTTCCCAGAGTCATACAATCCTGCTGTGAGTGTTACAAACTGTTGTGTAGTGTTTTGGTGCCTTTAAGCCTTTAAACGCGTTAATCTGTTACTCCAACTGGATTACCCGGATCGTGTTTCATCATCTCACGGGTACCTTAAATGTCGTGCCCCCACCAACGCGGCCCCATGTAGTGGTTTTAATGCAGGGCTGTTTTTTGTCACAATCTCTGCTGATAGTCAATGACTGCTGCCTTCTTTTTCCTACAGAGATGACAATGCTCAATGGATCTCAATTTCAGATTACATTTCTCCTCAAATACAATAACTTTCTCAATCTTTCCTCTTCAATCTACTGTGAATGCAGTTCAATTATTGATTCAGTTTTATAAAATAATAATTTATAAATGAAACCAAGAGTTTCCCCAAACAATTAGCCGACCCAGTGAAGATGCTCCTTTAATATTTTTCCCTGGACAGTTAGAGGGTCATTTGAACATCTCCGAACTTTAATTTTAACCAGAAATGGCACCTGAAGCAGATGCGAACGAGTCGCTCTCAGCGAGTCAAATGATTTCATTGCTTTTCTGTGATCAGCAGACTGTTCTTTATATAGTATAAAGTCTTTGTTGTCACAAAAGCAGGAGAGATCGGCGCCTGCCAATAGAAGCAAAAAGCTTTAGAGACGGATTGAAAAGCCGCAACTCTCTGCCAATTCTCCATGATCATTAACTCATTGACAATTTGTCAGCAAATTAGGCATAGTCTGCGTCAGGTTTCCAGGCAATTTCCTTGTGCACCATAAAGTTGTTTATCTACCGCGCTTCCTGGTAGAAAAAAAATATATATAAATAGAAAAATAATAAACACCCTGTGAGGGAAACAAATCTTCATGCTTTGGCCGGTAAATTAATGAGAACTGTCCATACTACCCTGTATCAGGTAAAAGGGAAGAGACTGCCGAAGTCCATATTGGACATGGAAGACGATTAGTCTGGAAGACAGCGATGTTGACGATGTGTGATATCTACTGTGCCACCTAGAGTAAGTTGCCATAACGGTATCTTATTGATCCGAATCATCGACGGCATAAAGTAAGTTTCACTGCCCCGTGGACATATTCAATTGTATTGATAGAGGCATGTTGAGAGGATCAACTGCATGTCTATACCATACTGCGTGTGGGAGGAATAGCAGAATGATACACAGCCGATTAGTCAAGTTAAGTTACACCCACAACAGTCTAGACCGCATACGAGCTGCGGTGTACACATGACCGACATATCAAACGAATGTGTAAGTGTGCCGGGCGTCTCATGTACGTCCCTGCTGTCCCCTTCGCAGGTTTTTTTTCCAAGACGTGGAATTAATTCTGTGTCTAAATAAAAGGGGGGAAAAAGATAATATGCTAATTGTAGCGTGTACAAAAGCTCCGCTGTGCGCGTGACTGGACGGGCAGATGGACAGATTTCAGTAGCTGTAACTAAAGGATAGATTAGTGGTTAATCTTGTTGTAGGGGTTTCTTCTTTCACTCCGAAATCATTCCAGGAAACAAGAGCAGATTTGAAATCCATCCAAATCTAATTAAAACGCCCGATACAAAGGACTGTGCTTTTTTGACAGTTTGATTGGAGGGATGAGAGGCACGGCGAGGGGAGGGCCTATACTGTAACCATTTCACAGGAGGCTCCATGCCGTGTTGTTCTTAGGAGGGGGTGCCTTTTGTTGTTACTGGAGACAGATAGGCATTCCTGATAAATGTGAAAATGTGTCAAAACTCCGGAGGGAAGCCGGGAAAGTACCAGAGGTAAATTTGGCCTACTTGGGCGCCGTTACAGCTATTGTGCGACTGTCAGTAAGTTCACCCACATTGTACTGTATTTTTTGCTGATGCGGTGCCTGCTTAGTAAATTACTACTTCCTGCGGCGCTGCTATGTTGCTATGCAGGCTGCAGTTGTCAAGTATTTTCATTGTGAAATAAAGTTAAAATCCAGTTTAAGGGATTGCTTTTAAAAGGAGCAGGAACACAATCTACTCACTCCCATGGTGATGGAAAATCAGATAAAGTTCTGCAGTCCACAAAACTTACCTGGAGCTTAAGAGCAATTCAACTGAAGTAGATGGGGACTTGTTTCAAAATGTCAAAAACAACCAGATAAAAGCCTAACATGGCTCCATACAGCATGAATTCAGAATAAGCTATGTCTCCAAGAAGCCCTGAGATCCAAAATTGAGTTGATATGACGTTATTTGAACTTATTTTTGAGTCAAAACCTTGTCTGTGGCTGCTAAGTGTTAAGTGTTAGCTGTCTAAAGTGGGTGCATGAGCTTGACTGCACTTCTAAGGTAATAATAGCATTTTTGGGGGGTTCTCTGGGCTCTGAAACTTTACTTATACCAAACGAGCTGAATGAATGCATGGTATGTTTGTTTTTTAACATTTTAAAACTAGTCCCCATTTACCTCAGATGTTAAGGAGAATGAATCAATGTTTCATTGCTGCCAAACTCCAGAGATGTTTTGAGGACTACAAAAGCTTCAACTGACTTTCCATCAGTGTGGGGGTGAGCAGATGATGACTGAATTTTTCATTTTGGGTGAACCTTACTTTCAGACTTTTCATTTTTAAGAAAGTTTATTTCTAATAAAAAACACTCCACAACATCTGAAATGACCACTGCTGAACTGCCGACTCTACCTAAATAACTGGGCATGAAGCCACAAGGCAATATGAGAGAGTGGCTAGCTTCTCATGGACAGGACTTCACATGCTGTCTGACCACAGGCAAAAAAAGAGAAATCAATATTTCTTTACAGACCTGGGAGACTCTGAGGGCTTGCTTAACGCCCTAACAACATGCTTCAGAGCTCTGTCTGTCCTGTAAACCTATCGGATCTCTGCAATCTCCAACTCTGCCCGGCGACAGGCCCTCCCGGGCACCCCACTCGTACTTTACTGTCTGGCCCCTGTAGTCCCAGCCCTTGCAGCCCCCTGTCCCAGTCCCTGCTACCTCTCGCTCCCCAGCCTCTACATCAGCAACAGCAGTGCTGTTAGCATTGTTAATGGCTATTGTTATGAATGAGGACCTCTGCTCCTCTTTCTTCATTGGCAGGCCCTGGGCAGGCAGATGGATAGGCTGCTACTCCTTCTCTGCTATCAGGACAGCCCAGACGCTGGGCCCGGGACTGGCGGAACAAAGTAGGAGGAATGATGCCCCGGTGGGGAGAAAAGGGCGAGAGGGACCAAGGCGGAGAGGAGGGCAAAGGGGGGAAAGGGATGAGGGAGGAGAGTCAAGGGAAGACGGCGACAGAGAGAAAAAAAAAAAAAGAAGCAGAATGGGAGGGGGCAAGAGACAAAGGTGAAGGAGCAAGGGAGCAATAGAAGGGAGCAGGTCTCTCCTCCCCTGAATAAATTTGGAGCGCCATTGTGAGGGCTGTATGAGAGGAGTGTGGCTGCTGTCTGTGGCAGAGGCCTATATTCTCAGCAGCCTGTGGAGAAGAAAAGAGGAGGGGGGTGAGGGGCACACACTGCCCCGTTACTGGCCCCCTGCCGTACCCCCCCATAACCCCCCCCCACACACACACACACACTCATGCACCCCTGCCTGGTGATGAATGGTGGTACTTGCTGAAAGTGAAGCCTGCTGGTGAGCCTTGGCTCAGGCTGGGAGGCAGGGGGAGACTGCTTGGAAGATCACGGGGACAAACTCAGCAAAAGGCTGCCCTTCACTCGCCCATATACTTCACCAAGATGGCAGGCCCGCTGTTGGCACACAACCACAGAAACGGGTGACAGAAAAAAAGAAAAGGAGACTAAACTTGCGCCTAAAGAGAGCTCTCTCTAGCAGAATCATAATCAAATCCACCAAGGCCCATTTTTTTGTTTTTTGTGCATTCTCCAACACTGTGAGAGAAGAATCCTGGCAGAGGAAAAGGCACAACACTTGCAATAAACAGCAACTGTTACTATACGACTGTTGCAAATTAATCCCGCATGTTCTTCTCATGTTATATCTGGAGCAGGAACAACTCGTCTTCACTATTGATCATGATCTCACCTCCATAAATTACTTATTGCGGTCTGGAACGTCAGCCAAGACATTTGCTACAACCGCAAAAAAATGGAAAATACTAATTGCTCGCTCAAATAATGAACATACTATTTGCTGACTGCATCACAAAATATGCTGCTCTGTAGATATGATTTGTTTTATTTTTTTTTCATTTGGCTGTGTACATAAAAAATAAAAATAAAAAAACAAATCCCATGTCAAACAACACTGCTTTCTTGCAATCTCTCTAATGAGTGGTGTCTCTGGTCCTCACTACACACTTCCCCTTCTCGCTCGGCCTCATTTTCTCTCTATGTCACACACACACACACACACAAAATGAGAAAGTGCTCTAAAGCAGACCTTGCCGTATTAGAGAAAGAGACAGGGAGATGGAGAGAAAAGTAGGAGGAGAGATGGAGAGAGAGCCTGGGGGCTGGCCTCTGTCCCGGCTCCCCCAGCCTCTCTGGATCCCAGCCATCTGCCACAGCTGCTGCCTGGCTTTAACTGCCACTCTAATTGACAATGAACCCAGAGCCCTGTGATAATTGTGGCTGCTTGGTGACTTGGGCAGGTAATGCCTCCCTTTCAGGATTTATCAGGCCCCATCTGTTCCTCGTAGTGCTATATGTGGCAGAAAAGGCCCCCTGCCCGACCATCAGCACTCGCCACTACTTCATCCCCTACCTCCTCCTTCTCCTTTAGTACACCATCCCCTTTCTACCCCCCCCAATCCATCCCTCAATCTGCAATCCCCCCCTCCCGCCCTGCTTGGTCTTCATGTGCATTGTCATAGCCAACCAATATCCTGCTCCCTAACGGCTCCTCGGTCTCCTCCTCCAGTTGCTGAGCAAATATTGGGGCTGTTTTCGTGAAAGGATGCTTATTAGAGAACAGCTCCCTGGCTGGGGGGGGCAGCCACACCCACCAGAGGGCACAGCTCCGAGGCTTGGATTGTTTGTTCAATCATTAACTAAAAATAAAAGACTGCTTGCCGTTGCCCGAAAACTCCCCCTTTTTCCCCTCTGTTCTGTTGCGTGAGATGAATGTTGTGCGCGGTAAGTCAAGAACAACTGGGGGGGGGGGGGGATTGTAACCTCACACCCTCGCCAACACCACAACACCACCTTTGCTCTGTTGATTTGATAGTACCCATCGTTCTCACGTGGGGGTGGGGGGGACAATTGAGATCTCTGCAGTGTTAGCAGGTGTTGTGTCCAATGGTGTTTGATTATTGCTATGCTCAATCTTGATCAAGTCTGCTCGCCAGCGGTCCCCCACGTTCTGAACTGTCACTGTCAACAACATTGCACATTTAGCATGTCAGGAATTGTAATGCTGATAAATTGACAGATAATTCTCGTATCATTCTCTATGTAAATAATTGACAATTCCAGTATGGAGCTTTTTGTGAATATACTCGGCGTAAACTTCCAAAGTCGGAGAGTTTAGCCCTTTTTTTTTTTTTTTTTTTTTCTTTTTTAAGCCAGTCAACAGCTGTTCTTCAGATGCTTTTCGGAAACTGTTATGACAACAGGTTGTCTCTGAACGTATCTGTTTCTAACAAAGGCAAAAAAAAAAGAAAAAAGATATGGTCCTAAATAGTATCATCCGAAGATGCAGACAGGAAGCACACACCACCACGGGCACGGGGGAGGCCGTGCCAAATGCTTTTTTTCTATTGCCAGATTAATGTCAGATACTGGCAGATAACGGGAAAATATGTCAGCCTTACTTTCCAGAAATGGACAGATCTTGGCCATGTGCTGCCTAATTGTGGGCAGTGTTTCCTATCTGTTAGGAGCAGATATAATTTTCAGACAGAATGATCAGATATGGTACACATTTACTATCATCATCCTAAATGGACAATACATATTTATTTATAGCGCGATTCGGAGCGCGGTTGGCTGTTCATAGGGTCAGGTACAACGTGTACTGCCACAGCTCACTTGGGCGGGCGCCACAGTGTGTTGTTGTTTGATGCCAGAAAAAAAAAGAAAAAGGAAGAAAGACACAAGAATGCTTCAGTGGTTTTTGATCAGCGCAGAAATCAAGTCATAACTGTTTATGGAATTATTTTCCCAATTCGCAGCGGGATTTTTTTTTTTTTCTCTTTTTCTTTTTTTTTTCTGCTCTTCACTTAATTATTGTATGTTGCCTAAATTAACGGTAATTGTGTTTCATGGAACAACACTGGTTCGAGCTTCCTTCCCTGTTTGTAAACTACGCATAGAAAACATGTTTTACAAACCATTAAGCTCACAAATTTATTCACACAAATAAAAACCAGCCATCTGTAATTTAGCATTATTTCAGTGCATTAGGAACAGAACATTTAACTCAGCCATAATTTTAGGCTTTGAATTAGAGCTTGGATGAGAAGGCACTCTAAACAGGAGTGGCGTGTGGACACAGGATATCACACGAGAGTGGGAAAATGTCATGCGGAGAGTTTATGAATATGAAACAGGGTTACGATTGAGACACAGAAAAGGCATTCCGCGTAGCTGACATTCAATCATTTAACGAGTTGGTTGTAGGGAAAATAGATATTTGAATATGGATGTGATATAAAAGCATTGCTGCATCACAGGAGCTGCGACCAGCGAATGGGAATAATGACTCCCACTCTTTTGCCGAGATTACGACATGAAATTGCTTCGTTCTCTGACATTTACCAAACTGTTCGGGACCTAGGCCTGATTCACCCGTGCATCCCCTTTTCTAATACCTCATCACTTTCAGAGCAGTTTTCCGGGATTTCAGGCGCAAGGACATGTTTAGGCCGTGAAAAGCCTCCACCCTGCCAGATTCAGCAAGGCATGTGATACAGAAACAGCAAGGTCCCTCACTCTCTGACACACCTACACACTCACAAACATACACACAGAAACACGCTCACTCACAAATTCATCCTGCTGACAACCCACCACTCCTAATCCCTCCTCATCATGGCTGCCTGAGCCCTCAGGGTTTCAGTCATTTGCCGTGTATCTACCTCTGGATACTGACGCTGCTGTGTTGCCCCGCTCAGGTGCAGGTGTGTGTGTTTGTGTGTGCGTGTGTGTGCACGCTCAAAATGCGGTCGCATGATTCCAAAACAGGAATCAGCTGGCTAAATGCCATGCTAACCTTCAGAGTGCTCGCTTGCAAAGTAATCTTAACGGTTAACAAAATGGAATTAACGCCTCTGATGGTTAATAGATTTTTTTTTTTTTTACTTGTCAGCAAATGAACAGCTTGAGAATTTTGGTTTAAGAACATAAGCAGGACTGTAGCGGAGTGAAAATGTATGTAAATTCTTGAAATTGCGTTTATGCAGCACCCCCTCAGTGTTCAAGCCTCCTTTACATGTGATAGTGTACTCGAACAGGGTTCACTCACAGCCTCTATTGCAAATTGTAAGATTGCCTACTTTGTTCTCAGTCGGATCTCCAGCACCGTTCTATCTCGTTAACGCAGAGCATCAAGCAGCCCACTACCCATTTGTGCTACGTTGGATTAAAAAAAAAAAAAAAAGGCAAACCCACCACACTGAGGCTAACAGGAAGAAGCAAGGTGATCAACATGTGACTTTTTAAACATGCTGCATCAAATAATAATCTGTTGTATAAAAGAACACAAACTAATGGTTTACTCACTAGCACATAAGTTCAATACATTTTTAAATGTGTTCTTTAACTAATCAGTTTTTTTTATGCAGTTTGCTCTGGTAGTGGTTTGTGTCTATGTGAAATCCATATTGACTTGCTGTGTATTCCCAAGAACATTGTGTTATGGCTGTAATAAAAAAAAAATAAAAAATACAAGGGGGTTTACTGAGTAGCAGCTGTGGTAGTTACATTTCATGTCAGATTTTTAGTTTCTTAAACTAATGAAAAGGTTTCAAAATAATGACTTAGACTAGCAAAATGATTCGGGCTTTTTCCAAAAATGTCTTAGTATCTCAAAATGATAAGACATCCTCTTAAATGAGTCACTTAGTATCTCAAAATAATGAGCAAGTATCTCAAAATGAGAAGCGTTCTCAAATGAGTGAATAATGGCGTTGACTTGTCTACTTATCTTTAATCCAAAGTAATGGGAAGTTTACTAAAATAAGTTCTCAAACTAAAGAATAATTATCTCCGAATAATGAGTTATGTCTAACTAATGAGTCATCTCAAAATAATGAGACGTTATCTCAGTCCAAGTCACTCATTTGAGAAAGCTTCTCATTTTGAGATACTAAATCATTATTTTCAAATACCAAGTCATTATGTGAGATACTAAGTCATTATATGAGATAATTTTTTGATATACTACATCGTTATGTCCAAATACTAAGTCTCTATCTTGAGATACTTAGTCATCATATAAGAAACTAAGTCATTCTTAAACTCCACAAATCTCTTTATGAATAAAGAATTAAGCTCTGCACTCAAAACCATGTTCTCTCTTCTCAGTTCTCTCCCCCCAAACCATATACACAGCTACCATATGAACATTTCCACAGAACATTAATTCAAAGACTGATGTGACAAATGTAGCCCACTACTGTCAGAATACTGTTTATAGATGTTTGGCTTAACAAGGCCATGTTACATTCCAATGTATAAAACTGAGAGGATTTTTTTTTTTTTTTTTACTGTAATGATTAAATCCGTGCACAAATTCAAAAAGGAAACAAAACAAATGTATTTACTGTGATTCTACCCCCACAGCTCTGATTAGAAGTTCAAATTCCCATGGACATTTTTAATGAATATGCATTTCACGTATTCCGTCGAAACTTTTTAAATCACATGCAATCTGTAAGGCAGGAATCTGATGATAGTTCAGAGGATGCAATGTGTTGGATCAGGCTAATTAAACGCAAAAACTGCTCTCGGAGCTCTCTGACTCACATATAAGTGAGTACAAAGGCAATGACATGATCTTAATCAAAATGACAAGAACATTAAAAATGTAGCATTGCTCAACACAGGCAAAGATAAGAATCGATTTGGGCTGCTGATGATGGTTATCACCATTAATTATTGAATTAGTTCTCCATCGTCATATAAGTGCACTGCGGCATCCTTCAGGAAAAGGGACAGGAACATGCCTCTCTCTCTGTGCTAATGTACAATTTTGCTTTGCTATTCTACTATGGGCCCTCAAGCTAAATTCACACTTACAAGTTAGACATGTAAACATAACATACCCACTTGATCCTTACGTCTCAGAGAAGATGACTGGTTGTGCTGTCTTTCTCTCTTCCTATTGGTCTTTATCTCTCTGAAACGTGCCAGTGGATTGAACGCTAGCTGGTGCGATAGGACACATCTCCAGCTTTCTCTTGTAATAACTACAGAGTCCCGTGTGTTGTGAGCCTGTGATCCTGCGAGCCTGCGGCCCATCAGAAACACCATGTCCCTCAAGGTGCATTAATCCGACAGGCAAGGCTTGACGCTGAGGGCTGGGGGCCCAGCTATCTCCTGCCTTGGCCTCCCAGGATGGCCCTGCTTAGGCAGAGGAGCTCCCCACTGACCCCCGGGCTACAGGGGCGCCGAGATTAGCGGCTTTGTAACTTTGTATCTGTCACAGGCCAGTGCTGTGGGGATGGACGGGCCTGGATTAGCACAGGGGAGAGAGGAGAGCTATTCTACATTTCACACACAGCTAAGAGGGGATTCGGGATTCTGGTCACTGCCAACTGGGAGATGAAGTGTAGATGAGAGTTTTGGAAGATATTGCATGCATGTGTATGTGTGCGGGTCTGTTTCAGGATGTTTGAAGTAGAATTAAAACAAAGATTAGAAAGTTAATCCCGGGTTTTGAGAGATGTACTGTTCACTGTTCACTGGAGGAGATGTCCCATCACAAGAAACCCACTTGCACCACACGATATTCAAGATGTGGCTTTATACCTCCGCCGAGAGGACGTGTTGTCACCTGTCCATGTGTTGGTTGGGTCGATTGGATCAGCAAGTGATGGATCCAGGGATCTTTTTGCCTTTATTCATTAAAAGTCCCTATGAAACTAACGGCGGAGTGTTATTTGCTTGTTATGTCTACGTTTCCTGGTCGAGGATATTGTTTGCTGTTTATTCTAGCCAATAGTGTAAGCGTGCTGCCTTTGAATTATGCCCGCTGCCAGGCTGCTATGTGTCAAAGTAGCCGACTCTGTCTGACTGGTCGGTTCAGACAGAGCAACCGGGGAACATCAGAGGGACGCTCCTATAAAATATGATACTGTTTCACCCAAATATATGAATAAAGTTTTAATTGTTGTTTTTGTTGCAGCAATCAGCCCCTAGAAAACATCCCACTCCAGCAGTGTTTTCTAGCTCTGAGTCACCCAATCGCCACTTAAAACAACATCACGGAAGTTTTTTCATTTTTTTTATTGATTGTTCCAGAATTGTGTAAGAACACTTGGCATTTTGTTTTTCAGGATGAAGACTTGACTGGATTTTGATATAAAATTGCAACGAAATTGAGGTTCTATAAATTTTTATCCCAGTCTAAGTCATGTATTGTTAAATAGCTGAACAACATGACCGTAGATGTGATCTAAAAGGGTTAAAGGCATTTTTCTTTACAGCTCAACTTTGATATTGTTTTTCTTGTTGTCGACCTAGTATTCTTCAACAACACAATGGAGATTATGATTCCATCTGCACCATGTTGTTGCCCTAGCGCTTGGCTGTTACAGATCTGGTGAGCTTAAAGGGGCTATATGTACGAATTTTGATTTAAAACGTTAAATAAATGAAACTCTGTCAACAAAATGTGAAGAACTGGACGTCTGTGTATAATGTTGAAGAGATATCTACTGAAGTTAGCGTGCCAACTAGCGAGCCCCCAGGCCTGAATACCCCTTTTCTCCTAGTCGTCCAAATCTCCTAGCAGTGTAAACACTAACTACTCCCCTTGTAGTCCAGCTAGCTTCATAGTTAAGTGAGCTAACAAGCTAATCCTAGCTACAGTCATGGATGTATGTATAAAAAGAGAGCACAGTCAGCAGCAGTTAGCAGTTACTCTAGTGATATTCTGCCCCTATTTGTTGGGAGTATGGACTGAAGTTGGCCAATTCCTACATATAGCACCTTTGAACTATGATTTAGCAGTTATGGGTGGATTTAAGTTTTTAGTGATACAGAATTAAATAAGACTCTTTTTCATTAATTTTACACACCTTATTAAGACACTGGTTTTGTAAACTCAATATAAAAACATCTGGGTCAACGTCCATGTTTACCACAAAACAACATCAACCAGCTTTGACTGAATGCTGCGAGGATCCAAAGCTAATCAAGAATCTCTACACTATTTATTGTGTACTGAAATGCTTTTGAGGATCTTCCCATTCAATGAGGCACAATGGGCCGGGGTGAATAATCCGAGCAGCAAACATAATGCTAATCAGACACTCAATCATGCCAAACAATACACGGTGGACACTAAATAGGAAGATGACTGTATAGTTCACGTGAATGGTCACCCTGCAGGTTCCAGGTTACATTGATAGCGGAGCATTGTGAGGGCCCATTACCATATGTTTTAGCCATTGTCATTAGCCTGCTATTTGTCGGTCAAGGGACCCTGACACGGCAGAGAAGGAGCGCTCATTTATCATAAACACACAACAGTGAGTCGGGCACTCACAAAGAGACCTCGTACCTCTGCATTAATATTCATTGCTTCATTGGAATTGGTCTGCTATCAACAATACTTAACAATAAAACATTATACCCTTTCTTCCTTTTTCTCTCTGTTCCACTCTAAGAACTCTTACTTGCTCTGGGTTTTCCCTGTACATTTTTTTCTATTATGAGAAGTCTCTTTTTTTTCTTTTTAGTGTCATTCTTTCTCCACTTTGCGTAATGGTGTCAAGGTTAATAGCCTTAGTAATAGTGCTTACACTGCATATTCCCAAATTCCCAGGCTCTGCCGGGGAAGAAGATCACATATTCTTCAAAAACGTGGCAACTGAGGAAACATGCAAACCACTAAAGCGTTACTTGTTAGCATTATTAAGTGAGCCCGTCCTTCACAATACAAGCTATGGCAGTTACAAGGCAATACTTAAAAGTCTCTGTCTAAGTCAACTGTCACAGATGGAAGGACGGACGGACAGAACCACCTTTCAGACGACTTGGCTTGGCCCCTTCGCTAAATGGCATCCGACAGCCAGACTCATCAGTGTCTCATCTGTGCTGTTTACACTGTTTAATTGTTTGACAGTTCCTGTTTATGCTGTGTCACTTCCAATCCTCGCCGCCTCCATTAAACGGCCGAGCTTTCCTTCCGATAAATGAGCGGCATGTGAAATTTGCCAGTGGCCGCACTGCTGGATGTGATCAAACAAAACGTGGCTGTCCGGCTTCCTGCAGGCGTCACTCTCACATCCTGGAACTGAGGCGAGGTCAATCAACACTTAAGGCACTATTTGTACGGCGTGTGTGCATGTGAGTATGTGTGTGTGCGTGAGTTACTCTCAATTTCCCTGCAGCTGTTTTTTTTTTTTTTTTTTCACCAGACACCACAAAGTGGGAGGCCTGATCGAGAATCAGTTGAGCCATTGAAGTCTGTTATAAATAAGATGGTTAAGAGGACCTCCATGGGCAGTGATCCTGGATCGCTACTTTTAAGAAGCTTGATATATACGGGTCATTGACTTAAGATGACTTATTAGCACACATGCGCTGCAGGTAATGGAAGCGTAGTTATACAAGCTTGCACTTTGCATGCCATGACTATTCAACCTTCAACAACTCCTGTATAGCCGAGAACAGTGGACTCGGGGGAGAGAGAGAGAGAGCGAGTGAGCGAGACTGAGGGAGAGCAAAACAGACAGCCAGAGGGAGGAAAGAGAGAGCCGGTGGAGAGAGTCGGCGAGTCATAGAGAGAGAGAGAAAGAGCGCGGGCCTGCGAAGATGAAAGACAATGCAATCAATAAGATATATAAGATAACAAATAATGCCCTGGGTATCTCATTAATCGTAACATAGGCTTATTATGCTGAGCACAGGTTTATAAAGCTGGGTCACTTTGGCTCTCTTTATTGAAATATCAGCAAAGGTGAGGGGAGGTAAAACACCACTGAGACTAAAAACTTGCAGTGGCTTCAGCAAAAATGTGGGACAGAAGGTCACCCACTCGCCTACAAAGGTGGGGAGCCTGTTGTTTGCTGTTGCACGCCGAAACATATGGGGCCCGTTTTCCAAGGAGAGGATTTTAGATGACTTTTCATTTCGGCGCGCGCTTAAACCGCTAATGGCCGACGATTACACCATGCACTTAAAAAAACGTGCAAACTTTCCAGAACAACTCACACGGGCTGTAAAAGCGACCTGCTGTTTTGCACATCAGGTTGTGTGTGTTGCTCCGTGAGTTGCGTGTTATTGTAGACACTGTGATGACATTGGACCCTCCGTCATTCCTCCCTTCACGCGCAAGAAGAAAAAAATGATAGCTTATCCCTCGATGCCCTTGAAGGCAAGGTGTCTCTACATAGTATATCCATCACAATCAACACCAGATCATTTATATTAAATGCCTTCTTCTTCGTCTTCTTCTTCTTCTTCTTCCTCTTCTTCTTTTTTTTTTTCTTTTTTAAAAGACATCCCGAATGGAGGTTGAATTTAAACAGAGCAATAAACAGTGATCGTCGAACGCAACTTGTCCTTCTAATTTACAGCCTGGAGCTGGGCACTGGGCTAAGGAGAGGGGAAGGTTGGGAGTCCAGATGCATAATGACCCTACGCATTTCCACCTGATCTCTATTCTCTGGGTGCCATGGCTTTCTGCCATAAAGGTGCATAAAATCCATTAGCGGGGACCACGGTTTACAAAGAGTAATATTGTAATTTCCATAAATGCAATGTCTGTTGGTCTTTCCATTAATCTTGATGACATTTCAGCATGATAATTTATTTATATATATGTATACACGTCGCCTCTTTTAATAGCAAATTAATAAAATGAACTGTTATTAGCATAAAACATGGCTTGCCGTTTTGATTGGGATTACAGTCCCCGGGTAGCCAGGTCAACACCTAGCTTAATCCTCATTTTTAAATTGGTAAAGTACGCTGTCAACTTGCTGTGACTGGAAAAAGCTCTCAGCTCATCACATGCACCGTTTCACAGACCTTATTGCTGTCTGGTCTGACGTTGACTTGTTCCAATTTTACTTCTACCGTTCTGTGGGTTGTTATTTGATTGTTTTTCGTACATTTTTTATCTGTCATCTTATTTTTGGTGTATCCGAATGCTTGCAAGTGGGTATGAATAGCTCGAGACATATGAGCAATCATGAATCATCAAGATGACAGCAGGGATAAAAACTCTCAAACTCTAAGAAAGTCTCAAACAAGGGGGGGGGGGACGCGTTCTAGTGACGTGTATCTGCATTACAAAGCATTTCAGCTTCAGGATTAAACACATTCCCCAATTACCGAGCACATTCTGCATGTGAGCCTAAAAGCAGCTTAGTGACTGCGAGCATGACATCACCTCGCAGAGTAATGCTGATTCACATACATTCTACCGCAATTGTCGTTTCTCCACAAATCACTAAATCTCCACAAATGTCACCCAGTGCAGAGTGCCACATGGCCTTCTCCCTCACATTAGTCTGCCTGCAGACAGAGAGAAATGTTACCTTCATCAGACACTGATCAGTGAGTTCCACAACATTGCCCCCAAATGTATCGGGGCATGTATATGCGGGACCTTTTCCATGAATTGGAAATTTTCCATCCCTGAATTTTGCGTATGACTAATGGCGTATTGTTTTCTGACTTACAAAGACGGATATGGTGCGAGCAATGCCACTGCATAAATAGGCAAGCGGGACGTGCTTCATTAATAAACTAACTCGCGCATTTTTCTTTTTGCGATGTGATAGGTCGCTGTTGGTTTTATCATGGGATTTGCTGCTTGAACTAGCAAATAGCAAGTGCTGTTATAGCATCAGACTGCTATATAATTGATTGAGATCCAGGCCCTGTCGTTTTCTGGATGGTGGTGGCGGCGGCAGGCACAAGCTGTGTGCAGGATAATGCAAGGGCTTTGACCCAGGGCCCCCTGGCAAGTCGCAGCTCACCTATAAAAAATTTCCATGGATGATTAATACAGGAATCGTGTCAGCTTATTAGGGCTCAATTCAGCAGCCAGTGGAAGGGTGTGAGCATGCATGCTAAGAGCTATCCAAAACAGGCGAGCCTGGAATAGCCTGGTGAAGTCTGGGTGACTCGGATATGACTTATGCGTACGCACACACAGACGCACACACAAACATACATAGAACCAATCTGAATCCAGTCCACCCTACCACACCATTTCACTGCGCAGTGAAATGCTTGAATGAAGATGGATAGGATTTCCTGGAATGTAATCCGGAGGAGGCTGCTGGTCATTGCCGGACCCCATCTTGGTTTCCGAGCGTTGCTGTCACTTACTCACCCAGCCAGCTCGTTCCGTGGTGGGTCTAAATGCGATGGGCTTCACATGCCCTTGATTCCCCTACAAAGGGAAATTACCAGGGATGCTGAATATAAGCCAGGCATTCATGGCCATGCCTTTGCAGATGTCCAAAGTCAAGGTCTCGGTCACTTTGGCCCTCTGCCCGTCCCTTCCCCAACTCCGCTGATCAATATGTCATAGAGCACGGCCCAATCAAAGTGAAATACTTGGGACACGCCTCCTAATAACATATTTGCAGCCATAAATGTAAAGATTAACGATAACAAATGACCGAGCCAGCCTTATGTATGCCCTGACGCTCTCCCAATGCATGAAATTTCAGGCTAGCCGCTGCTTGTCTTCAGGTTCATTACCTCCACACGGAGGCATGGGGGGGTTTCAATCATACCACCCCAAAAATATAACCCCCCATTCTGCACACAAACTCGCACACACAAACACACACATGCACGCACACACACCGCCTCCTCCTCTCATAATGAAAACATAGGTTAGGCACACATTAATCAATGCAGACACCAAGTTCTATGCAATCTAAATGGGGTAAACATCCCCTGAGCATTCATTACCATTTTGTGTCAGGCTAAAGAAGTGAAATAAAAAATAGAAGAAAAAATACATTAGTATATTGATTCTTATACTGTTTTTTTTAATTTTTTTTTTATAGGTGTCAGCCCGTACGGGAATGGGTTGTACACAAAACCTTGTGAACCTGTGCGTTATAAAAATCCTCACGACTTTGAAGCTTACCCTTACAAGAACATATATAAGTGAAATAGGCCATTTAGCCTTAAGTCCATAAATGCAAATTGTGACAAAAGCGGAGATATAATGTGAATGTAGGTTACAGCCACATCGTAAATATTGACACAGTAAAGTGTAATATGTGTTGAAATGGAGCCTTGTAAAAGCAAAGGGGTTGTGACCCTGATTGTAAAGGGAAAATAAGACTACAAAAGAGCAAATTCCTTCCCATAATAAACTTTACAGCACATCTCTTTTAAATTTCAGAATAATCGCCTGTTTTCAAGCTGGGTTATATTGTTTCAACATCTAGAAATGTTGGTGGCTAATCGTTACCGCCGCTCCTCCATATCACCACTGAAGTTTCCTCCATCTCTCATCTGTCTTAAACATACTCCCCACTCTCCACTGTTCCTGTAGGGCAGTGGTAAGTCATAGCACGACATTCAGACATTAGAAATGCAACAGTCTAGGCACAGCCCTGACCCGAGGGGGGGTGGAGAAGAGAGGAGAGGAAGGCAAGGGGGGAGGGATTGACATGCAGAGGCTCTCAGCGCTGTTGGCCTACAACAGAAGAGCCCTTAACCAAATGAGAGGGCTGGTCTGGATGTCTTCCACGAGCCTCTGTGGGCCTCAGCAGGCCAGGAGCTGGATGAAAGCATAGCTATGATGTATCCACAGGCTCAGACGGTTGAGAACATCTGGGGTCTAAAACAAGATCCCTTCCTGATTCATCTTGTCTTAGAGGAGGAAAAAAAAAACTGTTGCAGATTTAAAAGGGGTGTGTGTGTGTGTGTGTGTGTGTGTGTGTGTGTGTGTGTGTGTGTGTGTGTGTGTGTGTGTGTGTGTGTGTGTGTGTGTGTGTGTGTGTGTGTGCGTGCGCATGCTTGCTTAGATTGCTATTTTTGTGTGGACTTTTGCTTTAAGCCAGCAGTGTGAGGACATGTTTGCTTCATGAGGACATATTGCATGATCCTCTGAATTTTGAAAGGCTGTTTGAAGGATAACACTGTTTTAAGGTTAGGGTTAGGATAGGTTAGGTTTAGTTTAGAGGACTGCAAATACCAACAGGCATCTGGTAGGCACCCTACGGTATGGATAAGATGTAGGGATGAGTGTACAAAACTAAATGAATCCTAAAAAAAACGCAGTAGAGCTGAAACATTTGTTTTCGTGTTGAATGAATGAAAATATCAGCATTGATGACAAAAGTCATTCCTTTGACTCCATTAGGGGACAGTCAGGGTTACAGGATGCATGGCCGCTGCCTCGTGTGATCTAGAGACTTGGATTGTCGTCTATTTCTACACGCAGTTCTTTCCAAAAATAGGACTGACAATGACCTGTAGACAGTCATATCCAAGTCATGCCAGCATTTCACTACAGTCTACATGTCTGTATCTTTAGAACATGTCACGGACTTGAAGAGAACACACAAGAGTTGAGGGTCAGTTTCTTTCTTGCACTTTCAATTTTCTTCCTCTCTCCCTCTCTTTCCCCCTCGTGCTTTCTCGCTCATTCAAAGGGGTTAACAAAAAAGGCATCATTATATTTATTGATAACGATCAAAGGCAAACTCCGCACCACAGCTGCGATGCAGCCTATGTGGACACAAACACGCAAGTGTGCAGCAGCAGCTCAGCAACGCCGCCGCCGCGCAGTACACAGGCCTCCACTGTGTCCAGCCTGTAAGGGTTAAGCACATAATTGTGATTTTTAAAGGAACAATCCAATAATGAGGATCCTGTCATAATCTACTCATCACCATGCCAATGGAAAGTCGGGTGACGTTTCCACAAACTTTTTTTATTGAAACTGTTTTACACCATTAAAAGGTCAGCCACACCAAATTCCCCAAAATATGATATTAACGCTCTTTTTTAAGTGAAAATCTTTACTGTAGCTGCTGTGCTAAAAACATCTAAAGTCAGTTTACAGTCCAAATAATTTCTTTTCAATTTGGGATCATCCGGAAACTGTAATCACAGCAACCACCTGATTTTCCACCTGCATGAGGGAAAGTAGATAATGACAACATTTTCATTTTTGGCTAATACACAACAGTCACTGGTAAAGGATTCATGTTATACTTGGAGAACACATGTTCATGTATGCGGAAACTGTGAATTATTCCTGATCTTCATGTAACCCTGAACTTCATGCTGCCCAGCACACCTAATTCTGCTCTGTTGACACTATCAATGATACGGTCACACCTCAGAAGAGGGATTCAGACCAGTAAATAAACATCAGTCAGGACACAGATAAAGCAGTTATCACCGCAGCCTGCAGCCATGATGAGCCTACCAGAGAGACAGTACCAGTTGCCCTTTACCGCAGTGCAAATTACATGCAGAAGTGGCATGTCAGACATGTGTGACTGTTGGCCTATGAATACATAGGCAGTAATCAACATTGTTTAAAATGCTCATTTGCATATGCATGCATCATTAATTCTATGCAAATGAGGCAGCGGGGACTGCACGAGTGTGACTCTCCTTGTAACCCAATAGTATAGCTGTCAGAGGAAGGTTACAAAGGGAGGCAAAGTCATTAGTTTGTAACAGTTCTCTTATACAGCTTCAGTCCTTGTCCTGATGATTAATTAAGAAGATGCACAAAAGTAACTTTTCGGTGATGTATGCGCTTCTGTATGCTTCTCAATGTCTTAATAGTGCACATGCATTGATAATGGTGCATACACAAGCATGTAGCCTCGGGAGGATTAACAATAAGAGGCTGTCTGTGGGCATTTGTGCCATAAATGCATCGGCCCATTATGTTAGACTTACCATCCTTGGTAATGTTATCTTCTTTTTTTTTTCAATTATGCATGCTTGCACTTAAGAAGCATTATTTATAAGTGATTATTTATTTCCCTCGCACGATCAAAGATGAACATGTCGCAATGCTTACAGTGGACGAAGCATCCTGCAGGACATCCCGTCCCATTGATCCTGACAATCACAACTGACTGAAATGCCACTGGGACACTGAAAAAAAAAAAAAAAAATCTGCGGTTTCACAGAAAGAAAAACTTGTGCTGTAAAGTGCCTCCCATATGCTCCACGTGCAGGAGGTTCAGAAAGAGGCCGGAATGTTCTCATACTCATCAGGGCTGGTAAATGATGGTACTCTCAATGAACTCGATATGCATAATGCAGGAGAGATGTTCTAATAACAAAAATACGGCATCAATAATGAATTGTCAGAGCGGACTCGCACAACAAACTGCTCTCACACCTACTACTTCACTTCGTCCTCCGCCGTCTCCTTTCTACTCTGTAATGAATCAGTCTGGCGCTGAGGAGAAAAAAGGTGGCATCAGCAAATATAGATGGGAATGACACCTTCTGGAGTTTGGAGAAGTTGAAGAGGCGTCTAATAACGCCGCTCCCCCCCCCCCCCCCCCCCACCCCCCCCGCTGCCCTCCCGCCTCCCTCTCGACGTGTATCCCCCTTAGCTGATGCGATGCTTCCGGAGGGGCCTAAGAAGACACATGATGACAGCCATGCTCAGAAGAAGATGGTAACAAGACATGATGCATAACACATGAGAGAGGCTGGGGTGTCATTACAGAGGGACGAGCAGGCTTCATCAAGCACATCACAAATACATTTTAGATGACACCTCCACTTGTGATGCGCTTACTTCCCGAGAAAAAATAACATTTATTACCCCCGTTATGTTTATTGGAAATATGCAGATGTATTAGACAGCTGTAGAGGACCCGGGGTGTAGATGAATTACTGGATTCCCATTTGTTTTACATAAACTTTTTTTTTCTATCACTTTAAAATACTTTTTCTTTGTTTCTTTTTTTATTTTTCCCCTCTTCACAGAATATTGGATATTAGTATTCTGATGCTGATAGACTGTCCCTTTTCACCGCTGCGCTCAGAATAAATTTGATATGCCTGAGTGCCTCCAGTAGACTTTGTTTTGCCTCCAAAAAGCGGTTGTTATAGACTCAATAAACATCCAAGCCTCGCGTTCCCCCTCTTTTTTTTAATTCTTTTTTTTTTCCAGTGAGAGAGCTTCCCAAAAACTGTCATGATTACTTTGGAAAAGAGCCTATATGAAAAGTTATGCAAATGGACTATTTAGCAGAATGCTCCTACCAGTGACATATGCTTGTGGCCAGGAACATTAAATCCTTACAAGGTCCATGTGAATCACGTGTTCGCAATTTGGAAGCTGCAGTGATGTATTTTCTAATTCCTGGCAGGCTCAATTTTTGATTTTTTTTCTGTAGACTTCTGGGAAGGTTAAAAAAGAAACATGTTACGAGGTACATCAGAGACAATCATCAAAAAATTTGGCTAACTAGACATGCAATTACATCTCTGAATATTTTTCCAAAACAATTATGTCACAATATAATTGTGCCAGGCTTAAGCCTTATTATCTCAGCCGTGCATTTATTATGTAATACGAAATACTTGGAGTTGAAGCACATCGTGGATATGGCAGGTTGTTATCAAAAACAAATATTAAGAATAGCTGTTCACATCATGACATTTTTACTTAAAGTTATATATAATTTGCATATAGAGAGAATCTTACGTGCATGAGACGTGCATATATGTATGTTTCCCTAGCCACACCTTATATGTCACAAAAAACAACATCCTCAAGTGCTTCATTACGACTGCTTTCTGTATTAAGTTTGAGCAACTACATTTATAGGCATGGAGCTAAATACTTTTTCTCATGTTCTGTACATGAGCACAATTTTGAGGTACTTATACTCATTTCCCATTTCCCACATCAGGCGTGTCGGAGCAGGAACACGTCTCAGATGGTAAATCTTGCTTGGTTAGTGACCATCAGTTTTCATGATGCATTGTGGGATACTTTGAGTCCACTATATAGGATACAACAATTCCCACTAGCACTACAAAAATGGCGTAGTCACTATGTAGTGCACTATATGGGGAGTATTGTGTGATTTCGGACACAGCCAGCGTGTGCTTACATGCATTTGTAGGTATAATGCACTTGAATAATGTACTTTTGATACTGAAGGCATTTATTCCACTGAGGAAAAAGGACAAAATATGCTTGGTTAACCAGCCACTCCACTGTTGGGTCACATTTGGGTCATGATAAGTTTTTTTGTTTTGTTTTTTTACACAATTTTAAAACTATTTGGAAGTGTTTGGATGTGTTCGCCCAGCCGAATGCTGTTTATTATCCGATGGGAATTTACTAAAACCACTCTTCCCACAAAAGAAATGACTTTTTTAGAATCCCATTGTCCTGCGCATCAAATGCTTAAGCGCTGCTCAAGAAGAGCCTATTTCTGTAATTCCTATATTCCAGTTTCAGTATTCCCGTGCCGAGGTCTTCACAGTAGTGCACAGGGATGATGCAGGGAAACAAAAAAATCTGCTGAGCTATTAAAAGTTTTTATAGAGAGTGAGAGAAGGGGGGGCAATGCTGGTTTCCTCTGCTCGCCTGTTAGCTAATAAAAATGCTTACATACAATGAGAGAAATACACAAGAGCAATCAATATTTTATGTAACAGCGCGGGCTGGGCCTGCAGTGAAGAGGGGGAGAGGCCAGGGAGGAGATGAAAAATAGATTGCATTAAATTCAGCGCAGTGATTTATAACAATTATGTCATCCGTGTGATAGACAGAGAGAGAAGGGGTTGAATAATTTGGGGCATCCACCTCTATTTATGTGGCCAGGACAGGAGCAAGAAAGCGAGACCCTAGATCTTCAGGTAAAAAAAAAAAAAAAAACTACAAAAAAATCATTCGGAGGAGGGGTTTGGAGAGACCAGACAGAATGTGAAAGTGCCACCTGATGTAAATTCAGCAAGCCCTGCCTCAGCCCAGACTCGAAGCCCCCTTCCGCTGTCCAGACCCTGGAGCTCCGTGGTGCTCCGCCGCACTCCGCATCGTGTCACCATCTACATTCTCCTTCTCTGCTCAATGTTCCATGACAACAAGGTGAGATGGACAGCAGAGGTTAGGTTGAACAGCTGCTTCCTGGGTTGGAAATTCCAGGCATTGAGGGCCATCTGTCTATATGTTCACTGACGTATATGGGAGCCATCTATCAGGCTGCGAGCCCTGCAGCTGCCGGGGCCGACACAGCCCAGTCTGCCACCCGCCTGCCTGCCTGCCTGCCCGCCTGCCTGCCTGCTTGCTTGGCTGCCTTCTCCCAGCCTCAACCCCAATACAATGAGAGCTCCTTCTTCACTTTGTGTCACACAGAATGGGCTGATTTGATTAAGTCCTGGGCTCTCATTATGTTAGGTAGGGGTGTAGAATTTCAATGATAATCCATAATGCATGACCGGGGGTTTTGTTGCCATGGTGACATAAATTCAAGGTTACCAGCTCAGACGCATAATTGGGTGCGCATTGAGCGCTGAAGAGGTGCTGTTAAAATTCCCCTCATGAAAGTGGAGCATCAATCATGCTGTCGCAGATTGCAAAGTACTCATAATCAGATGAAATGCTTGGCGGAGAGAAAACAGGACAGGGCTTCCTACTCTTTGAAAACTAATCCAACATTTGAGAATGGACCGCGAGACAACTTAACATGTTTTTGTTTTTGTTTTTTTCTGTTTTTTTTTTTTCTCTCCCCCCTACTACACTCCTTGGAGCCTCCTCGTTGGCTTTTTTTCAGGCTGTACAGTAAGTTGGTCTCAGTTCATTTGGCCCTTATCTTGCTCTCCCAGGCATGAATATATACCCTCAGTCTGTACAGCTCCCCCCAAATGATGGAAATCAATTCTCACAAGAGATCAGGACCTCTATGACAAGCAGAGCCTCCAGCTCAAGGCTCATCAGGCCCATTTGAACGGCAGACAAAAGCAAAAAATTTCTGCCCCTTGTGCCTTCTCCTGAAATCCCATTGAAAATCTGCTCATGCCTTCTCCAATCTGCGCCACAGTTCTTTTATTGATGCTCTTTTTTTTTTTTTTTTGGGAGGGAGGGGGGGGGGGGTGTCGACAAGGGGATGTGCTCGCTTGGAGGCGTGTGCGGGACGGGAATGGTGTCGGTCCCCTGGATAAAACCTCCCCACCCCCCTCGCTTTTTACTGCTACTTCTGGCATCACCAACAATACAAAATCGAAGACTTGATGAGTTGCTTGAAGCTACATGTTAGCTGGGGGAAGTTTTTTTTTTTTTTTTCCGTTTTTTGTTTCAACCAGTTTCAGGAATACAACTAAAAGCTGAAGTTTTGTAGGTCGGGCTGATTGTACAAGTCGGCGTCTACTACTGACCGCCATGTCTGTGGGTAATCCGGCAGGTTGTTCCATTTCAATCACACAAGCTCTATCCTGAAATACCCCCCCGTCCATCAATACAGCACCACTATAATTCTCCTATGGTTAATAACCATAAATCAAATGAGATTCATAAACCATTAAGATGGTGCTTATTATCTCTTCCACTAGGTAGTTCAGATATTCATAGCCTGGAGGTACGTGCCTTCAAACCAATAATCTGCTCCATCTATGCAATATTTCCCTCTTTTTATCACATGAATTATGCTTTGTGTCATGATTTACCAGAACATCTCTCATCACTTGAGTAATACGCTTTACTGAATTCATTTTCGCTGCTTGTACACCGCACTCCGGCGCATGCTACACACTTACCTCAACCCCCTTCTCCGGGGCCACTTCCACCTCACCGATCGGCAGAGTTACAAGGTCACACATCAAGTTGAAGAATCCCAGATTCGCGGGCATACAGGCTCGGATCGTGCCTTTTGGAATCGGAAAGGCGCGGTGTCTGTCTTTACGACAGGTACATGAAAAATTGATGCAGTTTACTTTAACTCAAGCGAAAGTCTTTCTCCTTTTCAAAAGCAGACAACAAGCACATAAGGGAGTTTCAGCAGTGCTCGAGCATCAAATTAAGGCCCTACAAGAAGACATCCCTGTATGCCAGTCACGGCTCACCTTCAAAGGCCCCATGTACGACTATAGAAGCCATTTTGTTTGAGAGTACAAAGGAAAACAGGTTATTAAGAGGAAGGCTTTAAAAAATGGAGAGACAGACATTCCTTTTCAAGTCCAATTTTCCCCTGCTACTGTATTTGCCACCTATCATTCCGATGAGCGCGTTGCTTTAAAGCGACTCAACAGGGTTCCCCACCGAAGATCTGAATCAAGTTTTTAATGAGCCCCGTCATTCTCGCGGCTGCTGTCACAGGTGTGGATGCGCTGATGCCGGTGCTCTGCGGGACCTAACACAGGCGGAACCCAGTCAATTAAGGGGTATGAGCTATTCACACAGAACGAACGCCTAGGAACTCCGCGCTGCGTAGCTTTGTTTTTCACCCCGACGCTCTGTTGAAATCGGCGGCTTGTAGACGCAACATCACCTGAGGAAATGCACTCAAGTTTACATCAGATACAACTTTCATTTCTGCACCGCAGTCGGTGCCGTGCCCTCCTTCCATTGCTTGATCTCCAGCTGTTGGGTGGCCCTTGCTTCACATCTTCCCTGTTGATTCCTGAATGAATTCCTTACAAGTGAAGCGTAGCTACCCAACTTTATCATAACTTTCAATTTAATCAGGGATTGGCCTTTTACATTAGTCTGTTAGTCTTTGGGATTTGGGGATTTTTCTGAGCAGTCCAGGGATCCCTCCTCTGTGTGTGTGTGTGAGACCGCGTGTGTGTGAGCGTGTGTGTGTGAGCGTGTGTGTGTGTGTGCAAGCGAGGGCGTGTGAGAGAGGAAGGAAGCCTGCAATTCCATGTCCTCCACGTGAACCCTTGATACTGTCCCATATGTTATATTCGCCCATTTCACTTGTCAAAGGGCTGATGTGTGGCTTGTATGGAGAACAAACATGTGTTCCAAATGTGTGTCAGTAATGCTACGCAGTGACCTGACCCCGGCGCGTATTTATGTGCATGTGCCGCCACATGTTTTATTCTGAATATGCGCAATGTGCAGCACTGCTCGCAGCGCGCGGCGGACCCAAGCTACCCACGCAGAAAACAAACGAAACCGAGAGGAGTGCAGATGCAGAATTAGAAGCAGAGCAGGAAGGAAGCAGGAAAAAAGAGGTGACGTGGGGTGGGGTGGTGGGCGAGGGTTGAGGGAGAGAACAGAAGGAATGTATTGGTCAAGCACACAGAGTGTCAACAAAGCGGTGTAAAGACTTGTCACTCTTGGTCACTGCGCTCACTGCTCGGCGACTGGAGAGGAATGCGCTGGTCATTCAAGCCCCCAGAATAGGCAGTGCTCCTTTGCCCCTTCCACCCTGTGCACCACCATTGTATCGGCGAGAACATTGTTCAGGAGACTCCTTTGTCCCTTTAGATTTTTGGAGGTCCCCTTTCAGGACATCCACCGAGACCCCCTGTGCAGTCAGGCCATAGCTGCTCCCTAAACAGCTGTCCGGGATCAAGCTGAAGTCACTCTAAGCTGGCTCCTATTCGAGCCAATGCATTGCAGATGTTTATCCTTCAGAATTAGACTTCTGGCTAGCTAGCTTTAGGGAGGATGATAATGCAGCATCTATTAGACCAACTTGGTGTGGTTATGTATTTCCGCATCGGGGTCTTAAACCAAGCTGACCCCTGGTAAAGATTTCTCTGTTCAGCCTCTTTTCCAGTGTGATTGAATTCAGCCCCAGCTTAGGGGCCATAATAAGCCCTTCCCAATGCTCCAGCGAGCAGATCTCCAATGCACAAACTGTGGCCTCCCCCCATTGTAATGTTTACAAGGTCAAGGTTGCAGGGTCAGTGTTTCTGGCTTAGTTAAATTGGCATGCTCTTTTTTTTTGGTAATGGATTACCGACTTGGTGATGGCTTGATGCTTAGTGTCACTTTTATCAAGGGCAGGAGAATAATATGGGTACAAGCTGAGGATTTAGGGCCAAATGCAGACAATTGAAGCATCTCAATAGATATCGAACACACAGCGTTGGGGATTTGCATAACCTGGTCGGAGGCAGATAGGAGAGAAAACACTCTCTTGGACCTGACAGTCTGAAGGATCATTTGAGTGATTTATGCAGGAAATTGTATTTGCGAAGCAAGGGAGATAATTTAATAAAGCAAGGCCTGGCCTAGTCCTCAAGAACAGGGGGCTCTTTGCTGAAAAATGATACAGCCTCCTGTCTGAGGGGATGGCAGATAACGAACGCCAATATTTACTGTGGATTTGTGCTCCTTCTATTTCCTGTCTTAGTCTTACTATTATCTTGCCTAGTTTCCTGAAATGAGCAAACATATTATATGCATACATATAAATGTTTAATATATGCAAATGTAACCTGTTTCATTTCCTTTATGCAAATGTTGTATCATTATTATTAGCAAAAATGACGAGAATATCAGTGACTCGCGCGGCAGCTCTAACTACAGCGGTGAATAATCACGCTATTACAGGGAGGAAAGAAAGCACCAAGACTCCTGATAAGTTCATGTACGTCAGGCTCATAACATCAATCCTTGACAGATAATTAGGTCCTTTATTTAAAGCTTTTCTTTTTAAAACAGGGTGGCGAGGGACATGTCTTGCATTCCCGTAACAAGACAAGCGTCGCATCTTGGGAGATGAGTTGAATCGTGCCGAGGATGGTGACCTCTGCTCGTGCAGCAGCATAAAAATGATATGGACAGAGCCTGTGGTGGACTCTAAGTGGAGTGCTTTGCCTTTATTGCATGTAAACAAGTGTGAAGAGCCATATAAATACATGTCCTCAGCCCAATAAGTGATATATTTTCGCTAAGTACGCTGCTTCACCTCATTAGTGCGCGCCTGAGATCAGACCTTTCCCCCGCATCAACCGAGCATCTTTGCACGCATCCGAACATATAGGGCCTTCCTTCCTGATATTGTAAGTATGGAGAGAGAGTTGGTGCCGGTTAATGTTGCATGTCAGCAAAGTAAGGGTCTCCCTCTCTCTCTCCTTCTGCAGTAGGTCTGTTAATGTTTAGAGTCAGGAGGCCCAGGGGACTCTAAATCCCTCGGACACAAAGAGCCTCTGTGTGCCGGCGAGGTCACATCTGCCCAATGATTCTGTGTGCATATAGGGAGCACTCTATAGGCCATCAGAGAGGCCTGCTGCAACTGCCCCACTTCCATAATACTACTCTGTGTGCGCTGCGCTGGCCAGTGGGCTTGATAGAGCTTGACATCTCAGCGCACACACATTAAACCCTCTGTCACGTCATCCCGTCCTCTTCAAGATGCTAGGGCAAAATGAAAAACCATCATACGGAGTATCTGAAGCAGCCGGACGAAAAGCATAAAACCAGCGTTTTAGTCATAACGTTGCGTTGATGCGACAGACAATAACGGATCACAACCATTACAGGTCGTCGCGGGCATTACAGCAAGTGTCGGCATACGATTATCTTAATGAAAAGAATTTCATTTCACACTATTGGTCTTATCATTCCCTGAAAGGCACTCCACCTGTTTAAACCTGACACACAGAGTCATGACGGGGGGAACGGCGCACATTCGGTTTGACATTATGTCTTTCAATAACAGATGTTTACTCAGTGGCTTCCATTCTTTAATGAAGGTCCTCAAAGGTGAAACGAACGCTTTGGAAGTAATGCTTGACTCATTTTTTACAAAGATTAAAAAATTAAAAAAATAAAAGACGCGAGAAGGACCCGTTCTTGTTTATTAGGTCTCCTCACCCAGCACTGGGATATTAACACACCTAAGAAGTGATTAGCATTGCTATTGACATGGTAAACAGTGATTCAAAATATATGCTTTTTAATGGGCCCCCAGCCTTGCCAATCAGATAGCATGCAGGCCAGTCAGCGGTACAATAAATCATTAGGTCTGGCCAGTGGAAATCAGGCCTATCCACTGAGTCCAGGGTTTACTCGATATGGAGATATCAATGAGAGCCTTTGTTTTGTCCACTGCAGCAAATTAGACACGCCGCCGTGCTCGGTTAATGTACACACGCCGCAATCTTCCATGACCTGTACAGGCTGAATTTAGCACTTGGGATTTCTCATAAAGCAGAAGTTTCATTCCGGTCGGCTACACAGGGTGAATGCGGCGCACATGATAGGGATAGGATGGCGAGAGCGGCAATCGGCTGGAAGGAAAATAATCTGTTCTGGATGAGACGGCGCTGTTGTCGGACGACTAAGCGAGTGAGTTGAGAACTAGCCTGTACTTAACCGGCTGTAAACATTGCTCAAAAACACACAAAAGAAAAACTTCCACTGCAGGTTGACCTTTGACCTTGTTTATATTGCTCGGGATAAGAACTCCAAAGCGGGCCAGTGGCCGGTTAAAGCGTACCGTGCCCGCACCGTGCGCACTGAGAGCAAGTTGCACTCGGGGGACAAAGTGGAGGGGACCTTTTAGGAGGTGACAAAGACGGGGGAGGTTGGACGGGGTCAGGCTGGTTTGATACCATCCTATTGAGGTCTTAATTGCACATGGAGAGGCTATAGGGGCCTTCTGTGCATTCACTGTGAAAAGGACTGAGCCAGGGTAGGTAATTTATGACTGGCAGGATGAGGTTACAGGGGGAGCATCCCCTTAAAAGAGAGGTATGCATCCCCGGTCCCTCTCCTGAGCTCAAGTGGCTCAATAGACGGCAATTGAGCTACTTGGGAGGTGGACCTGCAGCCCCGCTCTCTTTTCCCACTCTCTCATTCTTTCTGTCTTTTTCTCTAACTCTCGCTCTAACTCTGCTCGGCTGCTCCCTCCCATGTCCTAGATCGGCTCATCTGGGTGTGCTGCGGCTGGATATCAATCTTAATGAAGCTGCCAGGCCAGTGTCGTATCAACTTTAGACTACAGGCCTTGATAAGCATACCAATTCTCTGTAACAATACCCGGGGTAATAACCAGGACAATAAGGTCTCACAAAGGATGGAGTGTGGAGACATCTGAATTTTATGGGTGCCGTGTGTGTGTGTGTGTGTGAAAAGGAGAGGGCGACCGAGAGAGCACATAAATTGTCTGTCAGTGTGAGAGTGTGTGCGCGCATGTAGGAAAAGTACGCATTTAAACCGAACACGTACGTACGCACGGTGCATGTGCATATTATAAAGTGTGAAGAGTTCCGACTTATTCAAATCACATGTCTTCGTGTCACACGTGTCGGATTCACATTAAAGCGGGACCGCATATGAAGAGCAGAGTCACACGATCGGCGCAGCTGAAGAGAGCCCGAGCCGTACCCCGCTCAAATATTTAAGACATTTAAACTTTGCTGCATAATCTACAGGTCACTCAGAGAATATCCTCCGGGCGCAGTGGAGCGATTAGGTTTCCCCTCGTCACTCAGCTTTCCCTGTCGCGTCTGAGAGATGAGTCAAATGTTGTGTTTACAGTATGGTTTTATCTCAGCAGCCAGATAGGTCTGGAGTGGGGAATGTGGGCGCCTGCCTGCTGGCTGCTTCTGGTTTGGAGGGCGTTGGAGGACAGTGTGCGACTGTGTGACCGTATGTCTGTTTGTATCTGGGGGGTTTGGTCACATGAGGCCAAGATGAGCGCCTGTGGTCTTAATTTATTGTGGTGGGTTTATGCGGCTGTGACTATCGTGCACATTAGCAACATTACTCTGCTTTCATCTGCAGAGTTCCTCTCAGATTAAAATGGGGAGGGGAAAAAAAAGATGCTAACCACAAACTTATTTAAGAGGGATGGAGGGAGGAGGGGGATTTCCATGCTTACTTCCTCACAAGGGCAGGCAGACATGTGGTTGGATGTTTGATGTCAGCCTCAAGGAATTTGTTTGCACAAATGGCTCATATGCTAACTGTATTGATGCAAGTCAGCTCTGCTGAGTTATCTTGCATCACCTTCTTGTAGGCTTGGAAGCCCTAACTTTGGGTAATCAAAGTAGGGCTGGGCACTACTTTGATATCATATCATTATCATGACGTGAACAAGACTCTATATTGTCTTAGTTTTGGATGTTGTTATGTAATGTTATGTCATGGTTGTCTTCCTTGTTCTAATACATGTCTTTACCCACGTAGTCATTATATCCACATTACTGTTGATTATTAATTGAAAATCTCTTTGTGTAAACATTTTATCCAGCATTTGAAGTGCTTCTAAGAAGATTTCTAAATATAAAGATATCCAGTATTTCATGTATCTCGATATAGCCCAAAAATATCGCGATATTACTGTAATGTCATATTGCCCAGCCCTAGTTGACGTGCTTACATGCCAATGTACTGCTAATTTTGACCGAATTTCAAGACAGTCAGAAAGAGAAAATGCAAACAAATGCTTGGAGTTTGTTCATCAAGACAAGCAGCACCGTTCGAACGACACAATGGTGTAGAAATGTATTAATTCACATATTAAAGTTGCAATATGTGAATAATTTAACCTGTCAAACAGCAACAATTCTTACATATAACCCCTTTAATGAGAGGAAGGTTACATCAGATCTGTGTGAAGCCATAATGTGACTGTTTTCAGTCGGACCAGAAACAGCTTATCAGTCAATAGAGTTTAATGTTTGCTACTCAAAACCTTTTAGAGTATATAAAGATTATAAAGACTCATGCAAAAATAATGCCTCTCAATCATCACTTATGACCAGCAACAAGTGCGTGGATTCTGCCTGGGTTATCTTATTAGTATTTTGCATTGTTCTGGGTGTCTCTGGTGACTGTTGAGTCTTCTTCGAATGGTGTGTTTACCAAAAACTCCAACAAATCCTGCAAAACGTACTCCTTCAAACAGGCTAAACCCACCTGAACAAAGTTTTAAAACTTGTTGCGAAATTGATGAAGCTTTTTGAATATTTCCGCTTCCATCAACCTTTTTCTAATACGATACTTGTGCATAAAAATCGCGCCAAATTCAGAAAAAGAGAGGGGCACTAAATCTGGTCGTGATCATGTTTTCAATATCCACTTACATTACCATCCGGAGACGTGCCCGCAAATAATCCACATTACGTTTGAGGTGAATACGCAGACACTCTTGGTTTATTGTGGATAGATTAAAAAGATAAATCCTACGGAGAGCAGACAGAGGGGGGTCATCCAGGAGCTTTAACAGACCAAGAAATGTGATGATGCCTCTCGATTCATCTCCGAGATAAGAGCTACAGAACCGACAGACGCGCCTTGCGACGGAGCTCGGTTGTCGCAGGTGGAGCTTTGAATGGCAGGTCCATTCTCTCGCGTGGAGGCTTTCCTGTTGGAGCTCAAAAGAGCTAATTAAAAGAGACTACGGACCAGGCTGCAGGGTGTTTCTCATTACAGTCACATACTACAGTATAGGGCCCCAACCTGAATTTCTTCGAGGTTAAATATATGCTGGTAACAGATCACTGGGGCAACCTTGGGGGGCTCGTGGCGGCTCTTCATCCTCATCTGTTTGACACTGATAAAGAAACAATAAACACATCCATTCGATACGGTCACAGAAACAATTCACACATTTTCTATGATCAATGGGAAGATGAGTAACACGGGTAGGAGCATTTGATCCTACGAGTCCTGAATCTGCGAGAGATCAGTTAATGCAGTCCACGGTGCGGACAGTCTGGCTCAGCTGGACATATGAGATATTCATAGATCCGGCCTCCCTGTGGACCGGTCGTCTGGTGGGCAGTCCTTTATTGATCCGGGTTTCAGGAAACAAACACGCCGAGGGTCAGATGTCCGTGCACACCTTGGGAATGTGGAGGCTGGAAATATGGCACACAGGTAAGGACAGTGGCAGAGGGGGAAGAGAAGAAGAAGAAGAAGAAGAAGCAGCACAATGGGTACAGTATATTTGATTTAAAGTCCATGTGCGATGCTCCGGGGGCTAGAGGGCTGACATTCAAATTAGGGTTCGGAAGCAGAGATTTAAAACCGGATAAATTATAGCCCTCCGAGCAGCTGAATGTCCTGCACATGGCTCCTCTCGTTTGCCTCTTTTGTTTCCCGGCGATGTCTGGGGGCCCATCTTCCACCGAGGGTGCGAGTCAGCACCGTGTTGCATTTTAATTTCTCTTGTTTTTTGAGGCGGCAGAGCCCATCGCTGTCACCGTCCCAAATAATAAACGTTTTATCGGCGCACACGCTGATGCTACTCAGCTATTAAGATGAGGTAGAGACAGAGAAAGGGGGGGAAAGAAAGGGCCCCGGTGCCCCCCACTGCTGCAATTTAGGGCACTCTTATCCCCGCCATCAGCTCAGATTGTAATTCAAGAAGCAACAGTGTGGAGGGGCCTCGTCCTTTTTTATGCACAGCCATTATTGGGGGCGGTGAGATACAGTAGTGGCTTTTAGCACAGGAGAGGCCAGACATAGATGGGTCGTCCAAGTGTTTTACAATTGAATGTGCTAAACCACTGCCACCATGCAGCCACACAGGCGGCCAAGGATGGGCCCTGATTCAGGTCTCTCCCCCCCCCCCCTGCTGCTGTCCTCTGCTCTGGGCCTCAGTGATGGGCAGAGAGGACCGGGCTGTTATCCCCTCTGGTAATTACCACCATTAAAGCTAATCCTGGTCCAATTCAGGCTGCTTTTGTTTTGAGCTTTATCTCTTCAGTGCTGGAGAGTTTCTCCTTTCAGCGCGGCACACAAAGACACAGTTTTTAGAGTTGGTAATTATCTGTTTTATCCCCTTGGCTGGGAATAGGACGAAAAATACTCGAGATGGACAGAGGCATATCTGCTCTCCATTTCCCCTCCTACTGCCTCTCCCCGTCCTTTCTCCTACCTCTTTCACCTCTTTCTCTTACGCCCCCCTTTTTTTTTTTTTTCCATGCAGTATGACCAAAAAAAAAAGATAATTGTTAAATTCTGCGCTGGATGTTATTGAGAGATTAACAAGATTGAGCATGAATTTATCAATCTCTGTGACAATACTGAGATAAATGTAATTATATTCGGTGCTTATTAGCATGATGGTAATGCTGGCCCCCTAATTTTCCGCTGTAATTGCGGCTCTATTTTTACGAGGTGTTAACTGCTATTAATCACATTGATGATTCAGTAAATGTAGCGCAAAGATTTCCATTCAATTCCATTTCCTCTGACCTATCTCTCTCAGCCGATCTGTCTCTTATCAAAGGAAGAAAAAAGATCATTGTTACATAAAAGAGAGGCGCGAGCTCTCCCCATGCAGAACTTGTTTTAATGGATTTTTTTCTCACCCCTTTTTCCTCAAATCAAACTCAACGTCATAATTTTCAATTTGCTCGTTTTCATGCCACCGTTTTTTTTTTTTTTCTTCCTTTTTTTTTTTTATTTTATGAGCTGGCAAATTGTGAACCGTCAGAGTTATAGTGACATCCCGCAGTTAGAAATAGACTGGTCCCGGGTTGAGAATAATATCTGACTGATGAATGCACTATGTGTGAGAGTGTGTGATGGAAGGGCTGTTACGCTTATCAGTGTAAGTATTGTGATTCCATGTCTTGTGCACCATGTTAATGCCAGTAACAGTATTCTACCCATCATACTAGTTGGCTATCACTCTCTCTCTAACACATACACACACACACACACGCACTGGTCTTCTCTGAGCGCAATAGCCTGTGCACATCTTTAATAAGCACCATCTGACTACTAGAATCAACAACAGAGTTGGTGTGATAGGCAGCATGAATCCAAATGCCCTTGTTATATCCAGCAGCACACTCCACCAGCTTCCCTCCAGCATGTCATCACTTTGTTTCAGTTGCCCACTCACGGCTCGTCTTCACTCCAGATGGCGCTTCACTTCCTGGTCCCGGGCCTGCTGTGCTGGGACCTCCTCCGATTGGCCGGCACACCTGCTCCCCCGCTGCCCGCGACGTGATTGACAAGTGCCTTCCCCAAACAGAGGCCCTGCTGCCGCTGACATTCTGTTGTTGAGTGACAGCCCCCACGGTGTCGAACTCCCCGCTGACGATTCTGGGCATGACATCATTAGTTTCTCTCTATCAAACAGCTGTTCCTGATTCCCGGTGTTCATAAAATTGGGCGTCCGTTTCCACAGATTGTAAATAACATTAATTAGGCTTTGCACGCGTCGCACAAATCAAAACTGGCTGAATGCGTCTGATGTTTGCCAAGGTGGTAAATCAAGGCACGGTTTCAATATGCTACCTTGTTCATTTGAAACAAATTACAAGAGTGAAGTCACCAGCACATTTATAACAGTGAACCATTTTACTTGTGCAACAGGTAACAAGGGAAACCCTCTGCATGAGGCTCTCCAGACAAAATGGCCATACCAATTTGAAAAACAAATGGAAAATATTGAACTTGCTTCAGATGTAGTTAATTTTTTAGTATTTATTTCATCTTAGTATCAAAAATAAAGGGTAACTCATTTTACTAGGGGGCTTGTGTAGGAGTTTTCGTTGAAAAAAGTCAAAAATCAACTGAAATTATCGACATAATGTGAATAAATAACAGTTTTGACATGATGATGTCCATTTATTGTGTTGCAGAGACATTAGCACTTAGCTAAGCCCTTCCCATTCCAGTCTGAAGCTCCAATGCCAGTGGTGAAAACATTAATTCTGGCACTGAACTCCGTCACAGTCTGAACAACTAGCTGCGTGGCTAACTCACTGAAGGCAGCTACCATTAGCAGCATTTAGCAGTTGTTCTGGTGATACCCTGCCCCAATCTGTCTTGAGTATGAATATGGCACCTTTAAATGAGTTCACAGGTCTTGAGGAGTACTACTACATATGTTTTTAAAAAAACTAATGTATGTAATGATTTTTGTGGCTCCAGAAGAATCTACATCTAATCTGATTAATTACCTCCAGTGAGGTCACTCATTGACCAAGTTGCATTGTGGGTAATGTATCCGCCACATTTAAAAAAAAAAAAATCAATAAATAAAAGAGCCGGTTCTGCTGATGTCGATTTTGATCGTTTGTTTTTACACTGTGCATAATGCAGCACTAGACAAGCAGAACCTTAAAAAACTCAGTGCCTACATTACCCACAATGCAACCACTGAGTGACATCACTTATTTATCAGATTACATGCAGCTTCTTCTGGAGCCACAAAGGGCTTTATACTACTTTTTTCACATATGCAGTAGTACTGAAGACCCAAGACCTGTAAACACACTTTAATGTGTAAAGATGGTGCAGTTACACTTTAAATATAAGTATATTTTAGTATATACTTAACTTATATAATGTATTACAATATGAGAACATCCCAAACTACAATTTCACAAATTACCTGGTGTCGAGTCAACGTTCTCCCCAGGCTATTCATTGCTGGGCTGTTGTTATGTGCTACACCGCATTACGCTGTACAGGTGTTTATATTTTCCTGGTCACTTTGTGTGTTTACACAGCTCAGAGCCTCTGTCAGGTTCCTATATCCCCAGCGGACAAGGAATAAGGGAATGCCACCTGCACTGACAGCATCAGCTGACGAGGCTGAGTGACAGGAAGAGGGCTAAGTGGTCAGACCGTCGGAGGCCGCAGCAGCATGGTCTTCAAGCCTCGGCCAGATGGTCGGCTTCAGGTGTGTGTGTGTGGGTGTGTAGTTCGGGGATCTCTGGGAAGGAAGGAAAGCAGACATCAGTGTGTTTCTCGGAGGAGCAGTCTACACAGGTAGCTAATGGATATGCAGCCTAAGACACCTGAGGGCATCCTCGGGCAATGCACTGGCACAGCGCCAGCAGGAATCAAGCCTGTCATCATTCAGGCCACAGGCGCAGGTAGGCATAAGGAGAATGTTTAGTTTTTTATCTTATTTTTGTATTTTTTAGGGGGTAGGTTTGGAAGGAGGCAAGGAAAGCAGGGGCTGCTGTCCCATCCCGAGAAAGAGAAAAAAATTATTGAAAAATAAATAAATAAATCACCTACTTCGGGCCGAGCCTACACCAGCCCTGAAAACACAAATTATTCCAATTTGCAGGGCCAGCCTCGAGCGCTGGCGTCTGTTTTGCAAGCTAACCGAGGCCATTCCAGTGTGTCTAATTATTGCATCCGTTCTGACAAGAGGAGGCTTTGCTTTATGTTGTCGTCGCCTCATCGCCGGCAACTTGTGACCACAGGGCATTTGAATTGTTATGGTGTCGCTGCATGTTTTTTTTTTGTATTTTTATTTTTTTATTTTCCACTTCTCTAAATCTGATTATAAAGTGTGTTCCTTATTCTGCCGAGATTAGCCATCTGGCTGTGGGATGCGGGGAGGGAATCTCTCTGCTTGTTAGTGACTGGCTTTCACAGCTCTCCCTCCGCTGAGCTCAAAGCTTGCTGAGTGACACCGCTGCCCACTCACACAAGACAGAAATACCCAGCTAACTGGATGGCATATGTGAGACATTCACCACAGGGTACAGCTCGGCGTGTGTCTGTGTATGTACAACAGAAAGACAGACCGTGGGTGAATGAAATAGAGAGGCTGCAGGAAAATCAGAAAGCAAAAAGTGACTTTCTTCTCTTTAGGTATTGTCAGCTGCCGCCATGGAGGGCGAGAGGAGGAATTAACTTACGTGCGGAGGAAGCTTGGCCGATGGCTTTCCTAGATAAACTGAAACCCCCCCGAGCGAGAGTCTGGGACATCTTTCCCTCAGAGAATTATGTGGGAAAGTGCGAATATTTGTCCAAGCGCGGTGCTGAAAGCTGAAAGCGGCGAGCACTTGTGGGAAAGGTGGGCTGAAATATGTCGGACAAATTGGACTTTGTCAGCCCCTGCCTGCAAAAAGGCTCTTCAGATGGTCTAATTAAAGCTGACACGGCTTTACATCTGCGGCTTCCTCTCTGGCTCGGGCCTCTATTTGTCTTCTTACTCATGTTATAGTCGTTAGCCGCCGTTCGTCTCATTGTCCTGCTGTGCTGCTAAAACACACGTCCACTTAATAAAGCCTTCATTGTGAGTGATACAGTAGCACCTCTATGATCGAAAATAAATTGCCCTTTTCTCTTTTTTACTGGAAAGCGCGAAGCTGGGCTGGAAAGTGTGAAATCTCCACAAATACTTGTGGAATTATGTGAGCCAATTTAATGCCACAATGAAGAATTCATTTGGCTGTCATCGTATTTTGAGTCTACGATGCAGAAAACTTTTTGAAAACATATAGTTGTCCTTTCCTCTAAAACAAGGTAGCCCAAACCTTCTCTCTCGTAGGACAAAAACTGCAACTTAATGATGGACCACGGGTCAAAAGCAAGCAACTAATATGTATTTTTATGTATTGTTAAGATGCAAAATCATACCATATGGAAGCCAGGAGAGGCAAGTTAGGGGAAAAAAAAAAAAAAAAAAACCTCTGGTAATGCAGCCTGATCTTAATTGTTTGCTTTCTTGTGTGACGTAAGAACAGGTGGTTTTGCCAGGATCATCTTTAAAAGTTCCCCAGTTTTTTTTTTCTTTTGCCTCTCATGGCTTCCGTAGCTGGTTCCCACGCTCACTTGATGCTCTAACTCCTTGCAGGGATCCTACATAGACTGTTTTACCCCACAAAAAAATAGAACGCCGCAAACAAAGCTCCATGTTATAATTTTTGTTTCGTTATCATCGTGATTTATTCATTTACTTTCACCAGAAACATCTGGCAGGCTGCATGAAGCCTCATGGGCAAGCCCTGCTCCAGAGTGTAAAAAGCAATGGCCTCAAAATAAAACTTATGGAGCTGCCACGTCTCGTATGAAAGGGACAGGCGGCATTTGAGGTCAAAAGATGCCTACGAGTAAATCATTATGTCAACATACTGGTAAAAAAAAAAAAAAAACAGGAAATGGCATTTCAACAGGGGGCACCACACTGTAAATCCAGACTTCAGATACTGTACAGCACAGTGAGGAGAGGAAATGCCCACGGGAGGCAGCTGGTTTATTCAGACACACACACCCACTCAGACCCACACACACAAGGCATTGGTGCCTGCTAAGAGTTAAAAACAAGTCACCTCTCTGACATTTACGCAGGGCTGCTGCTTCTTTTCAGATGCACTGTGGGATATGACAATACACGCGGCAGGAGGGGGCATTGAAAAGACTTCTGGGGAGACAGGAAGCCTCCGCTAGCATGGTGCACCTGGACTACCTAAACAACCAGCACAAAAAAAAGGACCCACTTGATTGAGTGAATGTGGGAGGACAATGAGCACAATAAAAGAAATGGAGTGCTGAAACAATGCCAAATGATGTCACCTGGCAGTCAACTGGACCCCTGCCACAGCGCCGGGGTTTTGCTTGGTTGGCCCCTGCGCTGCCAGTTACACTTACTCTGTACCTTGTTTGTGCTCCAATTTCCTCCTCTACAGAATGCCGTTTTTCCCAAATCTAGATTTTTTTATTTTTTTTTCTCTCCCCCCCCGTTTGGCTGAAAAGGCAGGGCGAGTGAATAGGCTTTAATTCTCGCTGTTTGGATGGCTTACCGATGCAATTTTTCAAAACACACTTCACAGATACTACTGGTGCCATCAAAGACCCCCAGAGGAACATTAGCATAGAGGAGTGTTTATACTTTGCATTGATAGTCCATTTACTCTGGCAGACATCAAAGCGCGGAATACCAGCTTTGTCGAATTCCATTTACCGTGGCACGAGATGTTGCGATGAAACAGGCTGACTCTCCTGCGCTTCTTCTCCACTGAGAATGGGAAGAAATTTATGTGGGCTACAAAACAATATAATCAAATAATTAAGAAGGAAGTTGATCTCGACGTCCTCTGCTGATAAGGATCCACTGTTTCCCATAGGAACGAATTACCTCCCCAAGCTTAAAATAACACTAAACTGGTGCCACGTTATTGAAGGGACTGCATTTACAGAAACGTATTCAAAAACTGACCGCCAGTGCCGCACTGACACGCTAATCCTCGCTGCAGCTGCTAATCACTGCGGCCACATTCTCAGCACTTTCGCTGTTCCATGTCCAGGTTGGCTGATTTGATGAGTATCAGATAGCCCCAGACTCTGAGCTTCCTGTGTTGCCTCTCCATTTGGTTCCCATTTAACCTGTCTCACAGCCAATAAAAGAGCTAGTCAATTACAACAAAACTGGGAACTTCATATGCAGGAAATAGGCCAATTACATTAAAACCTGGAGCGCTCCTGCCGCCGGCGAGGTAGGGGTTAAAAGGAAAAGGAAAAAAAAAGAAAATATGTAAAGAGGCAGGGAGTCAAGCAAGGGAAAGGCAGCAGTTTTTTTTTTTTGGGGGGGGGGGGGGGGCGGGGGGTTCAATCTGCCAGTTAATCTTCAAACAGCAAGCTGGCAGTGTGCTGGTCACTGATAAAGGCCCCTGGTCTGTCATCACACAGCCTCACCTCCAGTCACTCAGCCCTCCTGTCAGGACGTCATCTGGAATCTGGGAAACAGCTAAGGGCAAGGAGAGAAAAGGCCACAGAGAGATGGCGGGTGGAGGCGGAGGGGTGGGGTTTGGGGGGGAGGTTGGCGATCTTGTGTTTGTGTGTGTTCGCATGCTGCTCAGCTCTCTTGTGCGCGCGCGCCGGTGTTTGTGTCTGCGCGCCTGTCTGTACATAAACGGGCCTTTTTTCGCTCGCACATGTCTGTGGCGCGACCCCTGTCCAGACCCCCCCCCCCCTCCCCATTTTCTCTCGCCTTCGCACACACTCATATACATACCCACGGCGCGGGCCCGAGTCGTAAAATCAAACGCTGATTGTGTGATCATGGGTAATTGTGTGAGGAGAGGCCATAAAGTCCCAAAAGAGGGTGTATTAGTGTTTTGTGGCTGTGTTTTATGGGAAGGTGTGCTTTTACGTCTGGGGATGGCTGTGCTGAAAGGTGAGAAGGGGAGGTATCAAAGAGCTGACTTTGTTGTTTAAAGGCAGTCCCCCCGAGGTAGACTGCTGCTGAAAGACAATGTTTACTGCCTGCTGATTGACACTGTAAAGGCACCCAGACGGCACTGAAGAACTAATTGGATGTGGCAGAAAGAGTCACCTGTCTCAATGCCTGTAGAACTTCATTATTAATTTTGACACAAGATGATTTAAGTTCCACACGTCTGATTCAGAGAACTTAATTCATTCGGCAAACATTGTTTGAAACATGAATTGCCTCAGTAATTCTGCCGACTGACTGCTTTAAAGACGCTTAAATGGGGCAATTTTGCCCCCAAAGCATAATCACATATTTTTTTCCCTCTTAACCTGTTGTGCTGTCTATCCATCGAGATGTCTGCCTTTTCTTTAATATTCTGGAACTAGATGGCACGGGCCTTTGTTGTGAGCAGTTTTATGTTGGGACTCATTTCTTTCCACTAATCTACCCCCACCGACCCTATTGCCAAACAAGAGGAAGTGTGCACCTACTCAGTCTCATAAAAAGTACCCAAAAATCAAAGATTATGACTTTGGGAAAAGTAAAACTCACCCATTGTACTTGAGTAAATGTGCTTAAAAGACTGTCATAAATTAAATGTGCCTCAGTATCAGATGGGAAAGTAAGTTAACAACTTCAAATTCAAACATTGCCAGGAAAATAAATAAGTTTAAAAATGCACTACTTTGGCTCTGACTCAGAAGTGGACAGTGGTGAAGTGGAAGTATAAAGTAGTAGAAAATGGATTTAGTCAAGTAAAGTACCTCAAAATTGTACTTTAGTATTGGACCTGAGTAAACTTAAGCATACTTGGTTATACTCAGCTAACGTGATGTCCTCCTTGTCTGAACTGTAAATGTTAGCTAGCTTAGTTGGCTAGCCTCTTGCCTATTACTTCCTTCTGCGTGGTGATACCGCCAGCAGGTGTGGTTTGCTTGAAATAAAATTCCAACATTAAACTGCTCACAACGACGTCTGTGGATTATCTTGTGTAACTGGGTAGGGCTGGGCGATATGGACTAATAGTCATATCCCGATATATTTAGGCTGAATATCGATATACAATATATATCCCGATATTTTTATGCAAAGTGAGAGCAAATGTTCAGTCAAAATCAAAGCCAAATATGACATGTGGGTGGGAATTTCGTCATTTTAGGGGCAAGTCCATTTGGCCTTCACTTTTTTTTTTTTTGTCAGGGGCACAAAGGCCACTGAGTAAAATTTGTTGATTTACCTTTCAGACTGATACCATAACATCCTAATTTATAATAAGACATGGATTATTTATTAAAACATTTTTTTTAAATATCAAGTTAATGTTACATTACAAAACAGTTTTTGTTAAGTAGGGTTAGGGTGAGGTGAGTTTTGTGACATAACACTGAATATTAGTGTTACTGAATATTTCTCCCAAATAGAAATTCCCCCAAATTATGGCAAAGCACATTTTTTCTAAACAAAAAAATTGTAGAATAACCAGCAGGAGACCACTGATGTGTGGAGTGATTTTGGTGGCACTACACTCTGAATAATAGTGAAGTTATTGAATATTTTTTGTAGTTTCTCTTTTCAGTGTTGCACTTTGTAGACGGTCCCTGTGGCCTCGTCTCACAGACGGCTGACCATACAGAGTTAATGTCCAGACGCTCGTTTTGATGAAAATACGGTTGTAGCTCGTTGTCTACCGTACTACGGTAGGAAAGAGCCGTCGTTTGTGTTTTAACAAGGTTTCACTTATGAGTTATTGATCTGGGAAGTTCGAATCTGTGAATATATTTCCAACTTTACCGGACTAAATCCTACCACATAAGTCAGTTACGTATCATGTCAAAACCGGCTGCGCTCGCTCGCTGTACTTTAAGTTTCGTTCTTCTGTTTTGAGACGCTGCTGCTGTTTGAGAGGCTTTCACGTGAGATCATCGTTATGATGAGACTCCACCTGCGCGAACCGCGGACTCACTGAAGTTACTGTGAGTGACTACTGTGCACTCAGGTGGCTGTAATTCAAGACAAGCTCGCTACGCTGTCCGGTGGCCATGCGATGATATTTTTTCACGGGGTATCAAGGCCAAAATGTGGGGCAACGGCGGCCACCAAAGTGTTTGTTGAAGAGTGCCGGAGTGTCTGTTCCAGCCCCTCCCCTCTCTGTGCATGAAGGAGGAGGGGCGGGGGGAGCAGTGCAGAGAGCTCCGGGTCAGCGGCTTGCCTTGAGCAAGGACAGCAGCGCAAATTTGAACTATATCGATGTATGCGATATGGTCTAATTCCATATCACATTTCAAAAATATATCGATATAAGTTTTATATCGATATATCGCCCAGTCCTATAACTGGGTCATGGTTTCAGCAAAGAACCATTGATGTTGATTTTTTCTGTATTGTCAAAACTCGAATACAACAAGCCGAGTGCCATCTAGCTCCATCTAGTAGAGAAGGCAGACATGGCCAAAACTAGGCAACTCATACCAAAACAATCTATATGGATAAGTAGAGCTAAAGGTGAGGGTCAAAATATAACATTTTTGATTTTAGGTTGAACTGTCACTTTAATTTTCTTAATACTTGCTGTAAAACAATTACAAACAATAAAAAAAAAACAAAAAAAAAAAAACTGCATGCTCTGGACTGATATTACGTTTCTGTCACTTGTACTTGATCTGTTAGGAGAAAATACATTCTCCATGCTGATCTTATTCTACAGCATTGCATGTATTACTGTAAATGACAGCAATAGAGCCTCTGTGACAGAGGTGAAAACACACTGAACTGATTTATAGCTTTATGTGTGTGTGAGCAATAATTCAAAAATGATTACTGTTTCTTCTAATTATTACATCTAATAATGATGTTTTTGTATCTTTCTCCCTGTAATTTTCTTTTCACGGGCACCTGAGTGGGGCGCTTTCATGTCTGTAGCTCGCAGTTTATACATACAGCCTATTTTGCATTCAGTCGAGATTAGTTGCTTATCCTTGCTCCGTGACCTCGAGCGCAAACATTAATTGTGTGATACTTTCAGGAGTACCTATCAGGTATAGGCTCTCTAAAAACACGGTGGAGCATGCGCAAATGATTTATATACTGGAAACCAAGGTTGCTCAGTGTGAGTTCTGTATGTAATCTCTCGCTGTACATATATGCAAATGGACCGCTGGCAGGAGGTGGGATAAAGGCTGATTTAGTGTAAAAGGTATTGAAGTGATACCACGCTGCCATGGGAAGAATGACTGACCTAGAGATTTGAATACTGAGGGTTGTGTATGTATTCACATGTATGCATGTCAGTGTGTACAAGTGTGGATTTAAATGCATGTTCCTCTGTAGCTTTAAGAGGCCATCACTAGAGACTTATTTTCTTAAAAACAAGAAAAAAAAGGTTTGATTGATTCTGATTCTGCTACTTGGACACATAAGAGATCACAAGTAATATCTTTTGTTTTAGTCGTGTGGGTTCGTGTCCCTTCAGATGCCCCTTTACCTTATAAATAAACAAAAATGTAACTCTGTATGCCCGTCAGAATAAAACAGCCCAGCAAACAGAATACAATGTCGGCATTGTGGCATTTCTGCAAGCAACAGATGTGTCGAATTGAGTTTGTTTCGTACGCACTGTATCAACGTTTCTGAAATGTGAGTCATGTTATCACATTCAGATAACATGTATATGAGCTGACTTGGAACCGCTGGATATTTTGTATGATACGTCTGGACTTTTCCCAGTCATGTTTGTGGCAACAATACAGAATAAGAAAAAAAAAAATAGACTTCTGGATAATTTGCCGGAAAACATGGCATTTATAACGTAATTATCTAGCATTGTTTGTGGCGACAGAAGCAGGTAAGCCAAAACATGATCTTTTCCTGAACCTAACCAGGTGGTTTTTGTGCCTAAACCTGACCAGATCATAAGTACAGTCTTGTCACAACAAAAAAATTAAAACTTAACATAAAGAAATGTAAAGTTTCAACATGAAACAAAAAAGTGTTTTAACACTTCGGAAAAGTCTGCACCAACGGGAGAGAGACAGGAATGCTGCAGCAGGAGTGGGCAGTATGGGAAAACTGACGCTCTCTAAATCTATACTAGTAGTAACACAGAATAAAATTATAAACCTGAAAATGAGCCAAATATGTCTCCTTTACATGTCAACATTTATTCTGCAGTTTGGGGTGCTGTGTGACACAAACTCTAGTCTCCTCTGCTCTTCCTGAATTACAGACTGTGATCTGAAATATGCCTCAAGATTACCCTGTAAGCTCCATGTCCTCCAGCTCCGTTTCAAAGCACTGGCATAACTAGACACAAACAAATCTCCTCTCATTTCGCTGTGCACAGGCCCACAGTTTCTGATTTGTTCACTTTATGGCCCTGCATTCAGACAGTGTTCTGTTCTGGGATGTCCTTTTTTTTCCCCTTCCTCCTTAAGCTCCTAGATCATTTCCAGGCCCTGCATCCAATAATATTTGGTGGAGCCTACATACACGCTGGCATAGTGAGGTGAGTCAGTCAGTCAGTCAATCTTTCATTAGGCCCGAGGTGAACAGGGTCACACGCCACTCCTTCACAGACCAAGACAAGCAGCACATCTGCTACAGGGCTGATGCTTGGAATGATAATGCCTCCTTCTCCTCTTATTTCAGTCTTTCTTTTCCTTTCCTCTCTTACCCTCCCCTGGCTTTCTATCTGTCCGTCTCTCCCTCTGTCCATCTATCTCCTCTCATCAGGAGGCTGCTGAGGAATAGGGCAGCGGCATTGTGTGGGAGGTGATTATGTGTGATCTGCCGACTCAGACTTGACCTTTTCCATGTTATCCCTCAGATTGAAACCAACACTCGTGGACTCGCCTCCTCCCCGTGCTCAAGCTCTCTGTTCATGTTACTTTTTCTTCGCTGTTGCTTTAATGTTTCATACATACTTCGCAGAGAGGGGGGACTTCAGACCACGCGCCTGCAGTAATTGCCCAGTTCCAGTAGCATTCCATGGCAGGTTTGTGGTTCTTTTCTGTGTGCATTTGTACGCACGTGTGCACAATTTTCAGCAACCGAGGATTATAATTACAGGTGCGGCCGTTTGGAGAGGGCCTATAAAATGATTAAATGATCTTAAATTGTAGACGTATGCATCTACCTTACTTCAAACATTAAATAATACACTGTTCAAGTTATATTGTGAGCGTTTTTTAAAAGCAGAGCTCGGTTTATGGATCTACTTTGGGTTAACCAACAAAGTGGCATTTACAAGACAAGAGTTATTCTGAATTCGAGTCGTTAGCAAAATTCAGACGCTTCGTTCGATTTTAACGGCAAGCTCCATTGTTCTTTTTCGCCGCGCCACAATCCAAAGCAAATGAGACCAACTTGTGTGCAATTTACTCTGTTGTCACGTAGAGATGGTGAACATACCTCTCTCTCTCTCTCGCTCTCTCTCTCTCTCTCTCTCTCTCTCTCTCTCTCTCTCTCTCTCTCTCTCTCTCTCTCTCTCTCTCTCTCTCTCTCTCTCTCTCTGCGAGCTTTGCTGTCGCAGCAGTTGCTGTCAGTTTGAGCGGTGCCTGCCCCCAAATATAATAGGGTTTTCTTGACTGCCTCCCCAGGGATTGACTGGCGGTGGAGAATTCACCATGGCTCATTTGGAGCAGCGCACGGACGGGCTTCATAAAAAAAAAAAAAAAAAAAAAAAAAAAACCTAGCTCCTCCATGTCTCCAGGCGGTTCTGTGGCATTCCAAAGAAGGTGTTAGTTTCACTGATAATACTTTCGTGGACAGACAGCACTTAGGTTTACCATGTTGTCCACCGTCTCTGGCTCGCTGTCTGTCTGTGGCGCATGTCATGAGACTCAAAAAAAGAAAAAAAAGTGAGGCGGTGGCGTGTCGGTGTGGCTGCTGTTTCAGAAACTGTACTTCATGTAAATGAGGTGTCTATTAAAAAAGCACTGGAGATCTCAAGAATTGATAAATGACTGTCACGGTGTGCCGCTTGTCACAGTTGTCACATAAACAATGATTCATCGCTGGGGTCAGGAAGAATTAAATGATAGGTTCACATTTCTTCAAGTCAATTAAAAAAAAATAATACGCACATGCCCCTACGTACACTGAAAGGGTTATTGGTTGCTGTAATTATTTCCTATGTCCACAGTCCTCCCTGAAGTGATTTCAGTGTCAGTGATGGCGAATAAAAGTCTTTCATTCTCATTCTGTGTAAAAGTTCTTCCTTCAGGGGCTTCAGTCATCTTTCTAGTTACTGTCTCGTACCACCACCGATTCTCCTTTTGCTTCCTCGTTGAGCTACAGTCGAGGGACGATAAGGAAAGGAAGTAATCCAGCGTTTAATAAACTGTAACCTCGGGATATGCACACTTGATTTTATCTTATATTTACCTTAGTTAAGCCGAGTATGTCAATTAGTCTAGAACCTCTCACTTATTTTCAATTTTTCCAAGGGGCTTTATCATTGGGTGCCAACCAAAATGCCTCAGATACAATTGGATAGACCTACAACCAATCAGAGCAACAAAACGTGTAGACAGACATTTTGATGGTAGTAGCACGTGATGTCTGCAAACATACAATATATGTTGGTGTCCAAATGACTAAGAGATAGAGACATTTTTGGAATTGATTTAGTATCCTTAGCCGCGAAATGGCCTGCGATGGCTGCAATGTAGTCTTCGGAGGCAATTGTGCTCAGACTTTGATTTTCATTGAAAGTGTCTGAAAACAATATGGAAAAGACCCCTACAGAGAGAGACCCATTTGTGTAAGAGTAAGATCTTTTTGTTCAACCTGAAACAGTTGTTATTATTCTCCTCGCAACCACCAGACACCATTGGCAAAGGTTTTACCATTCAGATTAAAAACACTATTCAAACTTGACAGAAAGAAAATCAAACTCACCAAAACCACCTCGGCTAGAATTTCGCAATGTTCCAACAATCACCAGTTCTGGTTTTGTCAAAATAAACTGTTAATTCTAGATGTGGAAATACTTTGGCTCTGCACGTTTTTTTTTTTTTTCTGTCTTCATCTTTTTGCTTTTCTGATCTCCAACCTCCCTCTTGCAGCTATCTTGGTTGCTTAATCCCTAACCCTAGATAAAAGGCCTGACACAAACCAGGATGGATGGAAGTCTGCCTGAACAGCAGGGGTACCCGACACATCTGCGGGGGCAAATGAAACTTGAGCTTACTACTCACCTGGTTCCCCCAGCTACACCATTTTAGCTTCAGCTGAACATAAGAATACACTTTCTGTCACATGAAGGACTTGTAAGAATTTCTCATGGCCAGCATTTACAGGACGAACTACGGCATCCAAAAAAACAACAGACTGGAAAAAATGTGAACCTACCCTTTAGGCCTTACCGTACACAGTAAGGTAAATCATTAGATTTCTCGACATATATCGTGTACTTGTATTGGATTTATGATATTAAAAACAGCATGAGAATAAGCATGACTTGACTCCTCTGTTCAGGAGATAGCTCCTCAGCCCTCCACATACCTAGTGTCTCACCTGGTGTGATATTCATCAACGGCCCACTTTCACAAATCCAAACCCACATGTACCTCGGGCACACAATGGGAACCGCATACACACTCACACACACTCCTTAACCACAGGCCAGTATCTGTGGTATGAGGGGTTCTTGTTGCTAGACAGCTGCATGCCTTGGCCTCTTCACAGCGGTCGACTGAGCTCCGAGGAGCTTGACAAAGAGGCTTAAAGTCCTCCCTAAGTCTCCAGCCCCTAGGTCGTCTACATACCCCGAGCCCAGCTCTGGAAAAGGCCTGAATGCAAGTTTAGCAGCTATGGTTACACCCCGGCAGACCCCTGCCGCCGCTCATGCTTGCATTACCATTTTTTCCCTGAGCGGCTTCAGTCTTATAGCCCGGCAACAGGTTCCTCTGGTGCTCTCCTCTTATTTCATAACATGATGAAAGAACTGACAGACATACTGCTCCTACTGAGTGACTCTGGCCTTCCCCCCGCGTCCATGTGTGGGTGCGTGTGAGCATGTACATCTGTATTTGTTTCCGAGCGAGTTTCCAGCGCTTTACAGCGGTTGCAGTCATGTTCCTTGGCAGCGGCTTCGAATCTGCATTCTCTCTCCTTGTGTTCTTGTTTGTTTTGTTTCGCTTTGCCGGAGTTTTCTTTGGTGCGAGGGGGGGGGGGGGAGAGCCTCTCGCTGCGAGGTGTATTTCTTGGCCGGCTACCTGCTGCACTGTATGACACAGCCTTTGGGAAGGGACTGGAAGGTCTATCAGGGATACGGACAATAAATCATCACCCACATCTACGCTGTCTAGGGGGCACAGACACGGGAGGGTAGATGAGGGTGAAGGGACAGGCGGCGCGAGCAGACATGTGGACCCCGCAACCCCGTAAACTGCGGCACATATAAAGGCGGGAGAAGGACGAATGCAGAAGCAATGAGAAAAAGTACTGCAGGCATTTCAGTAAATGAGGGAGGTATGTGTATATATGCGTGTGTGTGTGTGTATATATATGTGTTCTATACTGGACCAGTTTGTACCTGTGAGTGAGTGTGTGTGTGTGTGTGTGTGTGTGTGTGTGTGTGTGTGGTGTGTGTGTGTGTGTGTGTGTGTGTGTGTGTGTGTGTGTGTGTGTGTGTGTGTGTGTGTGGGAGGCGGTATTCAATGTCGGCAGCTGGAAGTACTCAAGCTGCTGCTGCTGCAGAGAGAGAGAGAGAGAGAGAAGAGAGAGACAGAGGGAGAGAGAGAGCGAGAGAGAATGAAAGAGAAGGGACGCCTGCAAAAGAAAGAGAGGCTAAGAGAGGTACCAGCACAGGCTCCCTCTGTACAGGGCCTGAGCTCTTGCAGAGTGAAAGCCCCTATAGAAAGAAAGCAGGGTCATCTCAACAGCGCAGCGGCCCTTGCACACACACGCACACTCCCTCACACACACACACACACACACACACGCCGGAGCAGAACAACACCAGGGCCAGCGTGAGTGCACAGCAGTCCTCCTCAGGAAGCGGGTCTTGTTTAGACTTACAGCTATGTGCAAAGAATAATAAGGACCAGGACAATGTTGGTACAGACATGCAACACTCCCCCGTCAGCCTTTTATGTCTGCAGATTCTCCACTCTTCACTCGGACAGATACTCCCTTTGTGCGATATTGTAGATGAAAGAGGATTAGGCATACCTATGTTATGGTCAGTGCCGAGGCTCCCACCCGGCGATGCCAAAACAGTCGGATGAAAGATCTCATGTTTTTTTTTTTTTTTTTTAAAACTCGCTGCAGGTATTTTTGCCATGCTCCTTCTGGAAGTTATTCAAGTCCACATCCTTTCTTCTTCCTCCCCTCTTTTCAGAACCGCTCGCTGTCTTTCCCTCTTTTTTTCCCCTTCCCCTTTTTTTTCTCTTTCCAGGAGAAAGGTAATGAAGGGGAACTGGGTTACTCGGCTTAGGAGAGCCAAGGCTGTGATTTTCACTGTGAAGTGTTAAAAGTTACAGTGCACAGCTGAACTTGTATATTCAAGCCTTTGGCAGACTTACAGCTCCCCAGCTAAGCCACATGTTTCAAAGTTTCAAACTTAACAGGAAAATGAACAGGTGTCTCAGACAAGGTTTCTGCTCTTCTTGGAAATATGTGTTTGTCCATGTGCCTTTGTGCGTGGGCATGTACTGATCTCTTCACATTAAAACAGGTCAGTCAGGGCTCAGGGCCCCCTATTTTCTCATCTTTTACACAGATCTTCACTGTAATGGACACCTTTAGTTGTGTGGGGGGAAATACAGTCCTGTACTTTGTGCTTCTCCTTGACAGAAACATCAGTGAATCAACTCAGCGATTTCAGTGGGTCATTCCGGAAGATTCTGTTACCTTTCAACAAGCAGAGCGGGCCCCCGGGCTGAGGCCAGGGAGAGGCCAGGGAAACACAGGGAGACAGAGGAGCGGAGCGAAACACAAAAAGCCCGAAGAAGAGGGGGATAGTTTTTGATCAAGTTTGGAAAAAAAGGAAGAAACAGGGCAGGAGTGTCACTCTGAAGAGCTCAAAAGAGAGAGAATCAGAATGTGACAGGGCGAGAGGAGGGATCTTGAGCGAGAGTGAGGGTGTGAGAGTACTCAAACTCAGTGGAAATCCTTGAGTTCATACAGTGTTCCAATCAAAGTCCATTGACCTGGCAGGGCATGTGACAAATTATCCCAGCGCCTCTACATATGACTCAATCAGCATGGCGGATAGCTTTCTGATGAGCAATAGGTCTCCTGGTATATCAGCCAAATCACCCCCTGATGACTTCATCAACACGCAGCCTACACTTCTCTAAGTGGAAGGCAAAAGGAGATCTTGAAATCAACCCTTTACAAAGGTACCTATTGTCTGAAGAGCACCTTTAGACCCATGATGCACTTCATTCTTTTGTCACATCTCCACTATTGGGAGTGACTAAGGTGTGCACTTTCCCAAGTCATGAATGTCAAATTCATTGGAGGGACATCCTACAAGGAGGCTAATTGCCCCCTTAAACTGGCATGTATAGATGTATTTGAACGTGTCCGAATTATCAAATGCCATGTTTCCATCTAAAATGAAATAGGCACAAGGCTAAGAAAAGTGCTCTTTTTTTGCAGAAGTCTGCGGTATAGGCTACTTTAAGCTTGGCTGTAATAAAGATGATAGGATAGCAGATGCCAGTACATACACACAGACACAGAACCGGTTGTTTGAACCAGTCATCCTGGCCCTCTACGAAAAAGTAATATGAATAGCTTCAGCTTCTTCAAACAACTTATAACAGCTTCCTGTTTTAATCCTCCGGGAATAGAAACGACCGACCAGTCATGTGAGTTAAATGTTTGCCCGCAATTGCGTTTGCTCAAAATCTAGGGTTTTCCTTTTTCAGATTTTGCCATTTTCATCAGACCTTTTGCGACGCGACACTGAAAGAATGTGCATTGAACACCTTGACAGAAGCACAGCATGAAAGAGTGGAAAGCAACATACAGACATCAACACAATGGGCTCAATGGAACATAATGTTGACTGTGTAAACAGTGCCGGCAGTGTAAAGACAGTTTAACTGATTCAGACATTTGCGCTCTCACACACGGCTCCTCTGGGTAATGTCGAGATAAGTTCAGGGTTGCAGAGCATGTGTCAGAAACGCCCCACGCGGGCTGGAAAAGACGTAGCCGGCTGTGAGCTTTGGTTTGTTAGCCGTCCATTACATAATGTCTAGATTGAATGGATATTGGATGCCACCACATCAAGCAGAGTCCCATTCTGCAGCTGCAGGGTAGGTACACACCAATCACACATGAGATACGAGCCAGAGGATACCTGATACGCCTCTGAAACCAAGTGGATGGATTTACTCTCCAGAGCCAACAGACCTAGCAGAGCTCTGAGCCATGAGTAGTGAACATCTAAAGGCCCACCTCTCCTCGTGTAATTGAAAGTGCACTCACTAGCGGAGCAGCAAGAATGTGTGTGTATATGTATATGTATATATATATATATATATATATATATATATATATATATTATATATATATATATAATATATATAATATATATATATATATATATATATATATATATATATATATTATATATATATAGAGTATATATATATATATATATATATATATATATATATGTATATATATATATGTATATATATGTATATATATATATATAGATATATATATATATATATATATATAATCAGAGAGACAGATGAAAGGTGGGGGCCAGAGGAGGGGTCAGCTACTCAGTGATGGCTTCCTCTGATGGCTGGCTGACCCCTCACCCCTTGCTAGAGGATACTGGGTACGGGATAAGCCATGTGTGATGATGAGACTGAGAGCTCCCGAGGCTGTGATGACTTAACCCAACCTGTTCAATGGGTCTGCATGAACTTGATTTTCCACCAATTAATGGTGTTTGCTTCACAAAATAAAGGGTAACTCCACCAGCAAAGTGTGTCTACAGGTCTCGAGAAGTACTACCGCATACACGAAAAAAGTAGCATATAAAGCCTTTTATTGCTCCGGACGAAGCTGCATGCAGTCTGATAAATCACCACCAGTGATGTCACTGAGATTGCACTGTAGGTAATGTAGGCACCAAGTCTCCACTGGTCTAGCATTGCATCCTATAACAATGTTGGACAACAAATGATCGCAATTGATACAGCAGAACTAGATATGTTTATTACCTTTGTTTATGCAACACAGTGTAACCTTTTTCGAAAGCGTGGTGCCTACATTACCCGTAATGCAACTGGGCCACAGAGTGACTTCACTGGAGGGAAATTTATCCGATTACACGCAGCTTCCTCCTGAGCGACAAAAGGATTTTTAGTACTTGCTTTTTCACATATGTGGTAGTACTCCCCAAGACCTGTAAACACACTTTTTAACCTTAAAACAACAGCTTAAAATCACTTTGATGGTACAGTGTCTTGTTATAGGGTGAATGATGTCTCTTTCTCAGCCACTCTGTCCCCCTATCACTTGTTTCTGCACTATGTAGCTTAAGTGAGAGGGTAGGATCACAGCTTTACATAAATGTTTACCTCAAGATACAAGTTTTCAACACATGACACTGTTATGATGGAATGATTTGTGTTTGTACATTCCATCTGACAAATTGTTACAGATCTGGGATTTTTTTTTTTTTTTTTACCACAGTGGTGAAGCACTCAAGAAACTGTGGGGGGCACCAAATCGCACAATATGCCAATTTCCACATAATGTTGCTTTAAAGTGTAAAACTGCCCTTTAAGTTGTTGCTTTGTGCCCTCACAAGCAATTACATGTTTGACACACTTAACTTTTTCAGCACAGGTGAGGATCAAGCCGGTGGATTTGGTGTTCAAAACATAAACAGTTGTTAAACATTTCCACGTCCCCCATTAAGGCTTGTTTAGTGTTATGAATCTTTCCATCTGCCTTCAAAGCCGGAGTCTAGTCATCCATTTATACATTCATAATTGGATGTGTTGCATAAACCAGATTCCTGTGCTCAATGGAGCCTTTCATGGCACACTAATCAGACCAGACGCCACCAGACAACAGCTATATTTACTCGTATCGTGTTCGAACAAGCCCCGCTTGAAACAAACTACTCTTACGTTTCGTATTAGGTGTCTGCGGACGGCAGCAAACAACAACAGCCCTGGGTCAGGAGGTTCAGCGCCGCGATCGGTTTACTGTCACAGTGCCGTCTCTGCATTGCTGGTCAAATGAAGCACCTTATTTAACAGCAGCTCTGCAGCAGAGGAGTTGTAAAAGAAAAAAGTTAAAAGAACCAAGAGCGGATTTCCCCTCCCTTTCTTCTCTGCGTGGAAGAAGTATGAACTCAATGCTCAGCGGAGAGGACATTAGACTGTTTATGGTTTATTAATTGTTTCTGAGGGAGTGGCAGTCCAAGCGTGACCTGCTGTTAACTGCCATATAAAACATCCACATGTTCACAACATCTGGGGGCTTCAAAGTAAACAATACAGTGAAATATACTCTCGACATATAACTTTTTTTTTTTTTTTTTTGGCCCGAGCAGAAGGCACGTCTGCCTCTGCAGCTGCTTGGCCTTTGTAACTGCCTCAGTCGTGTCGGCACATGTCCACTGTCAGGGAGCAGTGCCAAAAACGACCACTGTGTTCAATTATATTTCCGTAATTGTGTATGATACACACTAATCAAATATAATAATCAGTTTTCAACGACATATGGTTAGCAGGGCTGCACTGTCAAGTGGAGAACATCCGCAAAAAAAATACCTCGGTGCGCAAGGAAGTATTCCGAACTTAAAAACACATTAAGTTAAAAATGCCATCATCAAGTTCATAATTACCATAAATATAATTTCAATGCCAGCTGGGGCTTAAGGATGCAAACCAGCATAGTAAATAGTTGGATGAGACGTGTGTATGTGTGTGTGTGTGTGTGTGTGGCATAAAACACAGAGGTGGAATTAAAATCTGATGTCATTAAAGTCTGGCAGAGTATCACATTATTTACATGATGTAACCTTCCTCTGCCAGGACGTGTAACTCAGGACTCCATCTGCTGTGAGTGCAGCACAGAGAACCACTGTTTGTGCGTGTGTGCATGCGCGGACACAAAGGTACTATGGCAGGCCCTCTAATATGTGACCTAAGCGATGGCCTAAAGCTGTCAGCTCCTTCCTGTGGGAAGAAGAGGACAGCTAAACAACTGATTATCTGTTCCAGTCACCTCGCAAATGCTGCTGACGATACCTGGCTGCCAAGAGAAACTGGCCGTGAGTGTGACAGAAGTAGCGCGCGCATGTGTGTGTGCGCGCTTTGTATGGCCGCTGAGGTGAGGGCTGCAAACGCTGTAGATTTTTTTTTTATTTCCTTCACGTCGCCTCACTTTGTTTGGATCCACAGCGGAAGAAGAGCGAGGTTTGTTAACAACAGGTTTTGATGTATATTAAAGGCGGTTTGTACAGGTTGCACAAATTTAACCCTCCTTAACATTTCCATTAGACTGATTTAGACTTTCAAAGGATGGAGCTACTTTTTTTCCTCTTTGCAACAGGGACCAACTTGATTCCACAGGCATTTTATAAATTGATTGAAACTCTATCTGTCGGCGGCTTTGATGTTTTCCTCACTCTTTTTATTATTTTTTTTCTCTCATATTATTCTTTCATCCCCCTCCTTTTTCGTATAACCCTCAGCATTAAATGGGTTGAATGAATGGTCTTCTTCATTGAGAACACCTGTGCAGCAGTTAAAATAAGCAGGTCTATCTAATACTTCTACCGTCCCTATCTGTCTCGGAGCGTCTTCTGTTCCAATATAATCAAACAGGAAAGCACACGCTTCCTGTCTTTGGCCCATATGGACTTGAAGGTAACCATCAATATACACGTGCGCTCCTCAAACTTTTTTTTTTTCATCTTCCTCTCGCTGTCCTCTGCTTACCCGCTCTTGTCTTTCCTCTCTCTCATTCTCTCCTTGTCTTTCTGAGGTATGCTTCTCTAAGTGTGTGCGCTTGCTTTCAAACAAAAAGAAAAAAAAAGAAAGGGTAACATAGTTTTTTGCAGAGCTTTGAGCTCTCCCTTGATCTGGAAAACAAAGCTCTCAGAGGTTTCGTGTTGGTTCACGTTTGGTTTCCAGCGCGGCTCAAAGAGCTAATTGTGCTCAGCAACATCACAGCGTGACACAGCGGCTGACTAATGCATTAGCCATCGTCGTGTTTGATGGAGACGCAAAACACGCGTCCAGAACGCCCCGGCGCCGCTCGTAACACACCTCGCCCTCTTTGTGATGCAGCTATGGGGGACCTTGTCGTGGCTGCTCGCTCGTTCCGATGGTGGTCGGTGTCACGGCTGGTTCACATGTTGTTTTGATCCCCGCTGTCAGAGCCCGGTGAGCTCACACAGACACAGCTGGCTTGGGTGGAGCCGCTAGGGGTACATGAGGAGTTGAAGGACGTGGATCCTTGCCAACACATTTCATACATAGCGCATATCTTACAAGTGCAGCTGAGAATTAGAGACAGGGGACCCTCGCCCCTCGCTGCCCACCCTACCATCTGCCCGCTTGGGGCTGGGGGCTCCGTGGCCTAGCTTCCACATCACCAGGCATGACAGCCCTGCCCTCAATCAACCCCTTTTACACACACATACACCTTCCGCTCTCTTCTACTTCGCTATCTTAATGACAGGAGTGTGTTAGTGTGAAACTTGCCTCTCCTTAATGCCAGTGTAAATGAGAGATTACTGGCCTTTAACAGCAGCAAAGACGGGGGGACATTAGTTTTCCTCTCGCCGTCTAATTTGGTTCTTGCTCGGAGGGGACCGCGAGGCCAACGGAGGTCAGGTCTCTGCAGCCGTGTGTGTGTAGGTGCCGGGCGAATGTGTGTCAGCTCGGTGGAGGTTACAGGTCTCGGCGTGGATATAATTAGAAACTTCCGTGCAGCTTTTAGAAAAATACTCTGCTTCCCCTCGCCTGTTTTCCTTTCGCCATTTATCTCTCTTCTCTGGTGACACGATCAGGGAGTTAACCGCCACGTCCATCTTTGTGTCTCAACTTGCCCCCGTTTTCTCTCCACTGGTGTAAATCTCACATCCTGCTCAGCAAGGGCCAAATAAAACAGCGGGACTGGATGAGACACATGGAGGGGAATCCCTAAGAATCAGCACACGTGAAGCTTCACAGAGCCGCATTCCACCCCCTTGGGATGAAAGCTGCTTAGAGAAGTGAAATACTTGGACGATGATACAAGAAACATGAAAGGGTCCCTACGACTCATTTAAGCACTTAAATTTAACGACAAAGAAAGTGAAACGCAAAGAAAAAGGCAAATTTTTGGCACGACGTTGGGCTTAAATTAGCCATTTCCCCAGGTCATGTGTCTGAAGTTGAGTAGTAGTTTTGGGAGCAGTCTATTTTGTGTATCATCATCGCGATCTCTTAAGATGTGAGCATCAGGTCGCTCCAGCCGACATGAAAGCCCCTATGCGTTTAGAAGTGACAGTTATTAGTAGAAAGCTGTTGGCAGATCACTAAGAGAGAACTCTCCAGTGCCTTTCATCCTCCTGCTATAAATAATGGCAGGTTACTAAGGATAGGCTGAGTGACTCATACACCTTCCCCTTTGCTGCCACTGGCCTGCTTCTTCTCCTATAGCTGTCACAGACGGCTTAAGGGGGCAGAATACCAAGTAAATAGCTCTGGATAGCCCCACCCTCCACACCTTTCCAACAGAGGATTAAAGGGGCCTGTGTCCGACCGAAACCGTCGATCTGACACATACACACCCCCTTTAAGAAATGATTGGCCAGCTGTGTTGGGTGAAAGTTGGTGACTTTTTTTCATTCTGCTTACAGCTATTTTTGTCACTTTTATGTGAGCAAGCGTATGCAACACTTTGAATGACTTCAAGTGCACTTGTCCGAGCGTGTCGGACAAACCCTCATTCCAACGTGTGAAGAAAATCACCCTACTTGCAATCGTGGCTACCAATCATTTGTATGTTTCACATTTCTCTAATATTATATTCAGATTCTATGTGTAGGAGTTGACATTCTCATCACCCAGCCCAGTCGCCAGTCGCGTGTGTATTACCAGACCTCCATATCAGGAGGTGGAGGGGATGGTGGTGGTGTTCCAGGCCAGAAGGCTGCCAAGCCAGTGACCACAGTTCAAGTCCAGTTTACTTCCTGTTTACAAAACCACCTAAATTTAGCCACTGTAGGGATATTTGGCAGTCGCCTTCAGGGCAACAGAACAGGGTGTTTGCAAAGAGCCATGTTTGAAGATCCACTTTATACGAAAGTTGAGTCTCTTTGCCAAACTTGTCAAATGCAGACGGCTGGGGTTTCCCAAACCATCAAATACTGACATCTTGGCATCGCAGGTCGGCTTGGAGGCTATCCCAATGCGTCAGTGTTTGACATTGTAGATCGGGTTGGCCACTATCCTAAAGCGTCAGTATTTGATGAGTTGGGATTGAGATGAAAATGTAATTTCTAGTGAGTGGACATTTAAGCCTAAACATGATCTTTTCCTGCCCCTTACCGGGTCGTTTCTGTGCCTAAACCTAACAGGACCTTAAGCACAGTGCTCTCAAGACATACAATTGAAAAATTAAATTTAAAGAAAGAACAAGTTGAAATGTAAAGAAACATGTTTCAACATGTCTGTTGTTTGCAGACTCACGCATTGCAAGCAGTTCTTCAGACGACTGGGCTGGCAAAATCCAAGTATAGCTTCACGTTGTTCCATATTCCCTGAGCCACCAGTTAATGGGCTGCGGTAGATCAGCAGAGCAACAGTTAGCTCGTGACACCAGCTGATGTTCAAGATCCCCACTGATCCATACACAGAGGAGAAGGGATGCTTTCTCTCCTTTCCTTAGCTTCCTATTGCACTTTAATACAGCTAATTAAACATTTTAATCAAGGATTGCACTGTATTGATCTCAATCCCTGCTAAGGGGGGTTTAGTGTTAACTATACCACTCTGATTATTCTTGCTCCAGTAGAGCTGTCACTCACCTTCCCAATGATCCCATCAACTCTCCATCCTGCCAGTGTCGAGAGAGAGGACCGGTAAAAACAATGAGTTGAAGTCATCCCCGACTTATAATTAATCTCATGTCGACTTCTATTGACACGTCCACTCTTTGATTAAATAATTACCTAAGTGCCATAAGCCTCCATGATTGAGTCATAATCCTGAATAAGCTGTAACCAACTATGGTCACCTCCTTCGCCACGATTAGCTCATCATTTGCTTGGCTGCCAGAGCGGCAGCTCCCCCCCATCTGTTATGCTCTGGTTCTGGGACACAGTTTTGGGTTTGGATGTTTACGGAGCCTGCAAACAGGTTCTCAATTGACTCTCGGCACAGTTAAACTCACAGTGTGTGTGAAGGTACGGACACGTGTGCACACATATGCCCGCATATGCAAATACATTCACACGCATGTCTGCACATTCTGACAAGTGCAGTTTCTCACATTATACTACTGCTCAAACCCACCCACAACAAAACCACACACACTCCTCTTCACACATGCACTCACAAACACATGCGTGTCTACCCACCTGCCCACCCGGCACTCCCACTCCTCACACATAAACAGCCTGGCATCTGTCACCAGGGGGGTCACACATACACACACATGCGCACACATGCAAACACAAACACACACAGACACACGAACGCAGTCCTGTTGTCTGCACCGAGCGTACCCTTTTGACCCTTTGACAGGTACACGGAGGATCTCAAAGTGAGAGGAGAAGCCTCAGAGCAGGTCTACAAGTCAGAGACGTGCCCTCTCCATAGGTAGCTGTCGAACTCCTCAGGGCTCCAGGGGATGCCGGTTGCCTCTCCCAGGAAGCTATAACTCTCCGCTCAGGAAGTGAGGTGTGTCTGGAGCGTTATCTACATCTGTCTGGGAGAGGAGCAGGAGGACAAGAGGTCAGACAAGAATGGGACCACTTATATCATGTATTATGTATGACGTGTGGCATGTGTTTGAATATTTACATGTGTCTGAAGGTGATGCAAATAGAGAGGAAAAAAGAGGGAGGAAGTTCAGAGAACTGTGTTTCCTTTTGTCAACAAAGACTGTGTGTAAACAGTTGAGCATGATGCAATTCCAGAGCTGAACCAGTAACAGTGCATATCGTCTATTGATCAGAGTTCCGCATGCATATATCAAGAAAATCAGTGATCAAGTCCCTGTACACCATTCGATGGTGCTCAGACTTGATAAACAGATTTTTGGGGGGCTTTTGTTTTTGGCATTTTGTTGCATTGCATCATGTAAGTCCTTCTGATCATATCCTTTAACAACAGCTGTGACCTTCACATGTGAACACTGATTTCAAGAGTTTCCTTCCTGATGGTTTTCTCAAATTCCCTCTGGTCCTAGGTATGTCGAACGAACCCTGAAATAATACGTTTGACGAATATAAATGATCAGCCCCCACAAAGTCGAGTTAAAAGCTTTGGGGGTGATCCCTGTGAACTCTTAGAACACTCCCAGGCATATAATTAAAAGGTAGTTTCTAATTTCTATGAGAGTAAATTAGCGCCTCGGCTTCATTGTTGAATCATAGCTGGTGGCACGTAGCCTGGGGAGATGGATTGAATGGATCAGAGAAGGTTGGACAGTCACTGGATAATTTTGACAATGGGGTTCGGGGGTATCATCCATCACTCAAGCGCTTACATGAAAGTTTTGACAGGTAGAGGTCATGGCAATGTGGCAGGAGCCAACAGAGATGGATGCCTTTAATTTGGGTAATGAAGAGTTAACCATCTTGGGAGAGCAAGAGGAGCGTTAATGGGAGAGCCATCCGCCATTAAAAGAAAGTCTTATTAATTCCTCCAACCCTAATGAAAGACATCGGAACACAATCCTTGATTGACAATGAGGCCCCAGCTGTAATTCCCTGCAGACAGTTCACTTAAGTTCCCTCCCTTGTTAATCTCAAATATAATGAATTGCAAAACTAAGGTTAAATGTGGCAGCGTGAATTCATTATCACTAATACATTAGACCATAAGATGATTTACAGTGCGGTCTCTCTCTTATTTTCATTAACGGTGAATAGCTTTGATTTAGCCGAGATTCCGCTGGCCTGTTCATCCGCGCCATCAATCTCACCCGCTTGGTCATTGTCCTCCTTTATATCTGACCTCTTCACTCGAGAATGGAGCGAAGAATGGAAATGTGTCGGAGCAGACAACCTGGTGAACAAAATTATTATTCTGCTTTTTAGTGTGAGTACAAGACCCCTCTTTATCGCTTCCCTCCGAAATTATATTCATCCTGAGCTGTCATTCAACTTCATCCTTGACCCTGGTCTTATTGTTGCAAGCTTAATGGTAGTGCTTTCTCCAAGATAACGCTTAATGCTCCACTGTCTACCAGGGAAGGCCTGCGAAGACTATCTCGCACTAAAACACCAGGGACCCTATCTGCATACTGAGCTGATAGCTATATGGACATTGGAAATGCATGTACATGTTTCTCTATCATTCATTAACCAAAAGAAAAGGTATCTGAAATGCATGTTTCATTCGCAGGTATGATTCTAACACGTCAGCCATGGAGTTATTAAACATGGCATAACAACGTGGGCACTCGGACTTATTAATGCTCAGAGGAATGTCATACATAAATCAGCCTATTACGATTTACCCCTGCAAGCAACATGGCTTATGTCCAATTTGCATCACTGAAAATTATATGTACGCATTCGTCCTCCAGTATCACCATTTACTTTCTGAAGTCATTGCGCATGCCATGGGCTCAGATCTGCGTGACTGTAGTGCACAAATGTGACAAATTGTAATGGAGCACTAAGTAGAGGCTGCAGCAGCTACGGTGAGTAACAAGAAGTTACAGGTTGCCAAGCTGGTGACTGCAGTTCCCCGGTCTGCATTTCAAATTTGTAAGCGTGACACCACTGGATATTTTTGTAGAGAAACCCCAGGAGAATTTTCAGCTGTGTTTGCAAGGACAAAAATTGGATCTTGTTTCACAGGAAATAGAGATATTCCCAGCTGTTTTTGTGGGGACCAAAACACATATTTTAAGCAAGACAATGTTTCCCTAACCCTAACAACTGTTTTTTTGTGACTACCAGACCATAGGTACTTCATTGTGATGAGAGAGAAATTGAAAACTGAACCTGTAGATGCCTAAAGTTGCACAAAAAAAACATTTAACTTGTCTGTGGTTTTTGCTGAAATGTACTTCATGCGTTCTGGTGATTGAGTCGCATCAGCACTGGGGGGACATGGTAAAAGCGAGACAGCTAGTCGAGAGATCACCGTTCAAGACCACTTCACTTCCTGTTTACTGTTGGGAAATTTTCGCAGCCATCCTCTTGGCAACACATCAGGTATTTCAAGTCTGAACATGATCTCGTCCTAACCCTAACCAGATGTTCATTTTTGTATCTAACCCTAACCAGACACTAAACACAGTGCTGGGGGGAGTTATAATTCTGAAGTGCCAGCCATGGAGTTTATTGAACATGGCATAACAATGTAGGCACTTGGACATATTAATACTCGGAGGAATGTCGTACATAAATCAGCCTATTAAGGTTTTACACTCGCAAGCAACATGGCATATGTCCAATTTGCATCACTGTAAATTGCATATATGCATTTGTCTTCCAGTCTCACCATTTACTCTCTGAAGTCATTGCGCATAGCATGTGCTCAGATCTGCATGACTGTTGTGCATAAATGTGACAAATTGTAACGGAGCACTAAGTAGAGGCTGCAGCAGCTACGGTGAGTGACAGGAAGGTTACGGGCTCCTAATGACAGGGTTTTAAGGCTATAGCTACTGCTAATTGGGGTGATGTGTCCATCCTGTGTCCCCCCAAGACATGTCTTGCTACCAGGGATTAGCCATGATTAAGGTACTGGTCTTCCGAGTGCTTTAAGACCTTTCACAGTATTTATCCGTTCTGGTCAGATTACCGCAGTGATGGACAGATAGAGATCGCACAGGTCATGATATATCTCGACAGTTAGTTTGAAGCGTATCACAGCCACCGTCTTCTAGCAAGTTACGTGATATCAGATGCAGTGCACTATAGGCTGCAGACAGAGAGCCAATGTAATATTTATGCAATCAGCTTGTTATATAAAACTAGTTCAAAAATAACGCCCCAGGATATTTTTCACATTCCTTGTTGAAAGAAAAAAGGGAGGCAGTTCTTACAAAAAAAATGTTCTGTTGGCAAACATTTTAGTTGAACATCACACTAAGTACGCAATAATGGCTCTCCCCAATTAACAAGACACTAATTATGTGTTGCTTCCTCCACAGGTTTATCTGGAACACAATGCCGCTTATGAGCTGCCCTTTTCCTCTTCAGATACTTTCATGGTAAGAGTGCAATATTTCTTGATATCGATAAGAAAGCACAATAACAAGTCTTTATAGACGGTTTCACTGATCTTATAGGGATTAAAAATGGAAGGAAGTTTCCATGTAAAAGTCGCCAAGCACTGATTCACAGTAAAGAGACAGAACACACATAAAGGAATACATTCCGGCATGAATATTTATGGAATTCAGATTTTTATGGGTATTTTTCACCGGGAAAACTCTGTGAACCGAGAGGAAAACACATTTTTAACTATTCCTGTTAGTCGGAGTTTGAAATGATCAAAAGTGCTCAGCCGGATTCTCCTTTCCCTTGTTAGGCCATGTCTGTTCCAGTGGAACCTCTCATGTGTTTTCATTTGAGAAGAAAGCTGTGGATTTAAAGGGAGCGGGAAACTCTACCTTGTTAAAATGAATTGTCATGTATGCTTGACAGACACTTATAATGAGATTAGTGTCGGGATGTATCAAAGAGGAAATGTTGGAAATAAGAGAAGGGCTAATCCGCTCACACTTTCATGACTAAATTCATTCTTTCCATGGTTTCTTGGAAACTTTGCTTTCCTTCTCATTATCCGAATTGTCTTACAGCTCTCATCTTGTAATCCAGAGCTCCTCTATTGACACTGGAACTCAGTTTTAAAAAGACCCCGTGAGACTGGAATAATAAATGGGAGATTTGGTGTTGACGTTATCCGATTTTTATTAATATTTTATACGCAGTTACAGAGCTGGCTTCATTTTTTTTTTTTTTTTTTTTCAAGGAGGTAGATTACTTCCACACATTAACATAATCAGTAGAGAAAATCATACATGCATATTAACATAATCAGTGTCAAATCACGGTGCTATATGCAGTGAGGGGGTGAGAGTTTGTGACTATTGTTACATACAAGAATATGTAACACTTGAAGTGCTGAATATTTGTACAATAATCTAACTCAACCAACAATCCAGATGTCTAATTTGCTCGCTCTGTACAGACACCAAAGAGACCAAAGTGTGATGGAAGCGCCAAGCTTCGCCACACCTGAGTTAGTCTGTGACTGTGATTTGACACACTCATTATCAAACCTTCTATTATTGATTTCTAGATAGTTGTTAAACACTCTCCCATGCACACAGCTTAGCTTTTCTATATCCCTTGGTCTCCTCCAATGACCTTTACTGTTCAGATAGAGATAGCTCTCAGCGCACACAGAGGGTTGTGGAGGATTTGCAAAAGAGGACATTTATGAAAATCTTTCTTGAAGCCTGTCTAAGAAATCCTTAAGAGACATGAAGGAAAGGGCAGTGAGTCAGTATATGGAAGAGGACATACTGAGGCTCTGATATGGATGGAATGGCGGGGAAAATACCAGTCTATATGTGCATATGTAATGCAAAGTAAAAAGGAAGTCACAAGACTCCATTGAAGTTTTCTTCTTTTTCTGTGGTGCCATTGGTCTCTCCAGACATACACTCAGGACATAAATATATTTGAGGAAAAACTTAACTTGCGATTGAGGGCGGCGTATGAAGGTTGATATTGAAATGACCTTCTCTGGAGACTGTAGCTGGTATTTAAAGAAGTGCAAATCTCCATTCTAGACAATACTTTATCCAATGTACCCCTTTTATAAAATACACACTAACATCTGGCTTCTGTCTTCAGTGGGAAAGGGTACAATCGGAACTATTCCCTAGGTCAGATGGACAATTTTGCCCCATCTCTGGTACAAAGTTACGATGCAGATGAATAGTTTTCCATGCGTCTACTTCCAGCAGCACTCAAGCGTTGCATAGTTAGCTTGAGTTTGAAGGATGGGCTTAAGTTACTGAATAGTTACTGAGGAGCAGGTAAGGAATGAATCAGGAACAAATTGATAGTTAAAGGTCCTATATTATACTGTTTTTCATCAATTTCACACAGCTGTCAGAGGTCCAACAACTCTGTATTCGATATGTATTGCCCCAAACACAATCGTGGTCCTGCATTCCAGCTGTCTAAAAGTCGCTCTGCTGAGCTCTATTCAGAGTACTCTGTTTCTGTGCCTGCACCTTTAAATGCTAATGAGCTCCGTCTGTCAACGGCGACTTGGGGAGCCCTTCCTGCTACTCAGGGAGAGGAAGCCCCTTATGCTAAAGGTAGCATGCGCTAATGTTTACGGTGGATGTAACACTATGGCTCACAGAGATTTTTTCATTCAACCGAACCAGTTTGACCCAGAATCGGACCCAGAAGGAGAGGCTCCGGAAGAAGTACAGACTCTGCCGCTGCAGCAGGACGTTTCAGAATGGTTAGTGTGGCTGAATAATGTTAGTTTGTTTGTATGTGTTGTTACAGTTACTACCATGTAGCTAATGGCTAACAGCTAGCGAAAGCTGTGTTTGTCTCCAACACAGTCTCCAAACTATTATACACTGTTCGCATCGTCTCTGTCTCCAGTCTGCACATGTTTCCAGACTTTTTACTGTGACAACCAAGCTCCGTCATAATATTATTCACATCAAACTCGCTTCAAATGCCATTGCATAGCGGACCGAAGCGTAGCTTACTAGTTGGCCAGTTTCCAGCTGACTTCACCATACTCGTCAGCAACTGATAAATACTATCAAACCGCGGTAACACTTATCGGTGGCTCGGGTGCAGTTGCTGGGTCTGGTATGGTTGAGACTGATCCTTTTAGGAGGATCAGGGTCGAGGCAAAGCCAGCTTTGTACTGACCCTCGTTACTGAAGCAGTCCGATGTAAAGTGGTTAGCACACACATACAAGCTAACACGAACCGCAGATGGCACGTTGTCATTAAAAATGAAGCACAACCACGGTCTCTTCTGTTGTTCTGTAGCTGGGACAGAATATAGGCACTTATGTTGATTATTACAACCAACAACAGAGCAATTGTGTGTCTAGCTCTGAGAGACAATGTTGCGAAACACTGCTGTCTCTCCGCTGGACACACCAAACTTCACCTCGGGGATGAACGCCCCCTCTCTGATATCTCCTATCACTGCGCAGTGGAGGTCGGACTATGATAATGACTCCTTCATTACTTAACGAAAGGAGCAGAATCTGAACAGCCTGTAGGAGCGCCTTGTTACCAGTGGGTGGTCTGCAGAGACCATGCAGGACTCGCTTGTTTTCCTCATTCTGGGAGTTGGCAGGCTCAGGGAGGACCAGCTTATATATGTAGAGAGCAGAGAAACTGTTTTTTATGATATGGGACCTTTAATGAATCGTTTCACTAGTAATTCCTGAAAAAAATGTGATTTCAGGGCTATAGTTGATACTATAATAGTACTGGAGAACAGACAGTGAGATACTACATTAATCAATCAATAAAGATTAGTTCATAAATATCTGAGAACTGACATACCGACCATTTTCTTAAAGAGTTGTTCCTTTTTAAATATGACCCAGTTGCTGAGTGGCACAAACTAGTAATGACTTATTGATTACTAATAACTTAATCATTAGTTACTCTTTTTGTTTACCTTCAATTAAAGTGAAACATCATACTGAGTAGTTACCCAATTGACTCATTAGTTACTCATTACTTATTAATAAGTAACTCTTTTTGTGTGACCTCAAATAAAGTAAAACAGCACACTTAGTAGTTACTGAGTAGTCCCTCATTACTTCTCGTATATAACTATAAATGTGTTCCTGATTCATTCCTTACCAGCACCTCAGTAGCTGCAAACATTTTGTGTGCACCCTATTGTAAAGTGTAACCAACTTAACATGTAGATAGTGTAGGAAGGAGAGGGCCGATTGGAATAGCCGGCCAATGACAGACACCTGGTTTGTCAAACTACATTGAACGTGACACACCAGAAAAATAAAAAAAAAAGAAGGCAAATTCATCTCAGAGTCAATCATTTATTTTTTAGGGGGAATTTAAGGGGTTTTAAAAAACCTGCACATGTGTGGTAACTTTGGTGTAAAAATGGCAACACTGGCCAGTTCTCATTTTTATGTCAACAGACATGAATGAATGTGATGCATGATTGTGGAAAAATACACCCGAAGCTGTTCTGTCTGATTCCGCAGTTGGCCCCACAACTGGAAAGAAGTATGTTTTCATTCTGGCCCACATGATTATGATTATGTTTACAAAGTTGCACAATGTTTATTTGCTGTGTATTATCTTTGTGCTGGAATGGCGGTCCTTTACATCTTTTACTTCTTAGACTTTTTGTTTCCTGACTGAATAAAACCATGGAGGGTACAACTAATTTCGCTTCAGTTTGAGGTGGTTATTTGTCACTATTTGTGGTGTGAGGGATTGATTTTCTCCCTCCCACTGCATTGATGAAACCCCTCCTGGGGGTTCCTCTGGGAATTCATCTTGTGCTGATAACTTTGAGCTATCTTATCTAGTCACTGTTCAAACAAGAGTGAATGCTTGGATTTGCTTCAGGTGTTTGTCTCCGTATGGGTCCATTTCTTCTTGTTTTTTTGTTTTCAAGGTTAAAGCCTGATTGATGCAGCTGATTTTCACAATGCTGTTTCCGACCAGTTTGTGACTAAATCTCTTGATTCATCTGTGAAAAAGTAATATGCAAGGGATGATTGACAAGCAAGCCACAGTATTCATGCAGTCATTTGTATAATATAGACTCTTTGTGTGAGGTTTGGTTTCAACTTTAATAAAATTAAAGGATAAAATCGGCTTTTAGGAAATTTCCTGTGGAAATGCATGTCTGTAGTTGTTCTGGAACATAAAAACTTATCAGATGGGAATGGAAACACAATAAATGTGATCATGCACAGAGCTCAATGTAGGACAGATAGACTAGAGTAGGGTTGCAACTGCCATTATGTGATCGTTAGTAAAAGACAGTTTAGAGGAATTAATTAACTTTCAGGAACCTGAGGAAGCCATCAAGAGATAAATAAAACTAACATTTCCTGACTTAAATTACTGGTTATCCCACCTGCTAATTATAAAACCTCAAGATCCTGACACAATGCTGCCTCAGATTTGTCCACAGGGCATGGATTCTCAATTTGTCATGCTGCTTTGAACTGTCGCTGCTCGACCAGTGGTGCAAAGATCATAAACCAGTAAAACTTCAGAGCACAGGATGCGACTGAGAGTGACTCAGAGGTTGCTGAACTAGAAAAGAGGCGATGCTTAAGACGCGTTGTCCAACCGTGTCAGATAACAGACGTGTTTAAACCTGGTCCAAGAGGACTTACTCATAGGAAAAGGGAAAGGTTGTCTGCAGATAACAGTGCGCATTGTAAAACAGTCTCTCCTGGAAGACAATAACAGTCTTATTTACATGACAAGTGATAGAA